>NC_058080.1:666313456-666913456 GCF_014858855.1 Bufo gargarizans
GCCGCATGGGAAGGTTTGTTTTTGTTGTGGAGGTATAAATCATTTGGCAAATGTTTGTCCCTCTAGGAGATTCAGGCAGTTTTCTGGGAGTAATAAAGAAACAAAAAGGAAAAAATCTTTTAAAAATGTTCCATCTGTTACTATTGGCAGGGTTGAGGCGGAAATTGAAGGTTTTCCGTTTGCTTGTAGTTCCCGTTTTGTCCTGCCTGCCAGGGTGGCGCTAAAGAGCAAGAACATTTTTTGTGAGATTTTTGTAGATAGTGGAGCAGCTGTCAATCTCATTGATAATCATTTTGCGATAACTCATGGTTTCCAGGTGTGCACTTTGGGAAAGGATATTCCTGTTTTTGCTATTGATTCCGCTCCACTTTCTCAGAAATCATTAAAGGACATAGTTCACAATATTCGTTTAATTGTGAGTGATGCTCATGTTGAGGATGTGTCATGTTTCGTCCTTAGTGGAATACCTACTCCTCTTGTGTTGGGGCTACCCTGGCTCATTAAACATAACCCCACCATTGATTGGCAAGCGAGGCAAATAAATGGTTGGAGTGACTTTTGCAGAGAGAATTGCCTCACGACATCTGTTTCAGAGGTTTCTACTAAGACTGTACCACCTTTTCTTTCTGAATTTTCGGATGTCTTCTCTGAGAGTGGAGTTCAGGATTTGCCTCCGCACAGGGAGTACGATTGCCCTATTAATCTCATCCCAGGCGCCAAGCTGCCTAAATCTCGTTTATACAATCTTTCCCAACCTGTAAGGCTCGCTATGCGTGCTTATATCTCGGAGAGTCTAAGAAAAGGTCACATAAGACCCTCGAAGTCACCTGTTGCCGCTGGTTTTTTCTTTGTTAAGATGGTTCTTTAAGACCTTGTCTGGATTTCAGGGAGCTGAACAGTTTTACAATTCGTGACCCTTATCCGCTTCCTCTGATCCCGGACCTGTTTAACCAGATTGTTGGGGCTAAAGTCTTTTCCAAGTTGGATCTAAGAGGGGCATACAACCTGGTCAGGGTCAGAGAAGGAGACGAATGGAAGACGGCCTTCAATACCCCTGAGGGCCATTTTGAGAATTTGGTTATGCCTTTTGGTTTGATGAATGCCCCAGCCATTTTTCAGCATTTCGTGAACAGCATTTTTTATCATTTAATGGGGAAATTTGTATTAGTGTATTTGGATGACATTTAGATTTTTTCTCCTGATTTCAAAACTCATAAGGAACACTTACGTCAGGTCTTGCTTATCCTGCGGGAGAATAAATTATACGCAAAACTGTAAAAATGTGTGTTTGCGGTTCCAGAAATGCAATTTCTGGGGTTTCTTCTCTCCGCTTCTGGTTTTCGCATGGACCCCGAGAAGGTCCGCGCTGTGCTTGAGTGGGAGCTTCCTGAGAATCAGAAGGCGCTGATGCGTTTTTTGGGCTTTGCCAATTATTACAGGAAGTTTATTTTGAATTATTCCTCTATTGTTAAACCACTCACTGATATGACCAGGAAGGGGGTAGATTTTTCTTCCTGGTCGGTAGAGGCGCGTAAGGCCTTTTCTAATATCAAGGAGAGTTTTGCTTCCGCTCCCATCTTGGTACAACCTTATATTTCTCTACCCTTCATAGTTGAGGTTGATGCTTCTGAGGTGGGTGTGGGTGCGGTCTTGTCTCAGGGTTCCTCTCCTGCCAAATGGCGACCGTGTGCCTTTTTCTCGAAGAAACTCTCCTCCACAGAGAGAAATTACGATGTGGGAGATAGGGAGTTGTTGGCCATCAAGTTGGCTTTTGAGGAATTGCGCCATTGGCTAGAGGGAGCCAGACACCCTATTACCGTGTTTACTGACCATAAAAATCTGGCCTACTTGGAGTCAGCCAAGCGTCTGAACCCGAGACAGGCCAGATGGTCTTTGTTCTTTTCAAGGTTTAATTTTGTTGTCACGTTACGCCCTGGGGTTAAGAATGTGAAGGCAGATGCCCTGTCACGTTGTTTTCCGGGAGGTGGGAATTTTGAAGACCCGGGTCCCATTTTGGCTGAAGGTGTGGTGGTCTCTGCTCTTTTTCCTGAATTGGAGGCAGAGGTGCAGGCAGCCCAGTCAGAGGCTCCTGATCTTTGTCCTCCTGGGAGGTTGTTTGTGCCTCTCGCTTTAAGACACAAGATTTTTAAGGAACACCACGATACGGTCCTTGCTGGGCACCCGGGGGCAAGAGCCACAGTGGATCTCATCGCTCGGAGATTCTGGTGGCCTGCGCTTCGTAAGTCGGTTGAGGGTTTTGTGGAAGCCTGCGAGACTTGCGCTCGTGCCAAAGTCCCTCATTCACGGCCTTCAGGTCCTCTCCTTCTGTCACGGCTGTTTAAGGGTAACAAGAGTATACACAGTAAAAAGAGCTACTGACCGGACCCAAACTAGGGAAGAGAAAGGGTGACCCCTGTCAGACCCTCAACACTCTCCCTATGCTGCTAAAGCACATGCCCGGATCCAAATGGTGGAACGAGGCATGCCCGCGTACCTTAGACTGATGAGCCCTGTAACCCCTACAATAGTGGAAGGGGCACGGCCTCCGATGCCCTGCACAGAATAAGGAGGGAACCGGGGCCACCTCAGATCCAGTCAGGAAATCACCAGGTACATAACAAAGTCTGCACACTTAGCTGATGGAGCTGCAGCCGTAGAGAAGACGGATCCAAGGACCGCTGGCAATATCCGGAGTGCTTGCAGCAGCAGAACACAGGTCCAGAGAACTAGTAGCTAAAGGAGTGAAGATACTCAAGGCAGAGCTACAACTGAAAGGAGAAATATAATCCACGCCCTGCAATAGGAGGAGGGGTGATTTAAAGGCAGAGAAATCAAACGCAGGAGAGACAGCTGAGAGTAAGACCTCATCACAGGGGCGGAGAAACAGAACAGTGAGAAAACCTCCAACCCTAAGTGACATCATCACAGGGGTGGAGACACAGAGCTTTGAGAACGTCTCAAAGCTCTGGTAGTGACAGTACCCCCCCTTCTACGGGTGGACTCTGGACACCCAGGACCCACCTTCCCAGGATGAGCCCTATGAAATGCCCTGATAAGGCGAGTGGCTTTAATGTCCGACATCGGAACCCACATCCTCTCCTCAGGACCATAACCCTTCCAATGAACGAGGTACTGAAGAGAACCGCGGACAATGCGAGAGTCCACAATTCTGGAAACCTCAAACTCCAGATTGCCATCAACCAAAATCGGAGGAGGAGGCAAAGAGGAGGGTACCGTGGGCTGGACATATGGTTTTAAGAGAGATCTGTGAAAAACATTATGTATCTTCCAAACCCGTGGAAGATCAAGGCGGAAGGCAACAGGATTGATGACTGACAAAATTTTATAAGGCCCAATAAACTTGGGGCCCAATTTCCAGGAGGGAACCTTCAGTTTAATATTTCTTGTAGACAACCACACCAGATCACCCACATTCAGGTCCGGACCAGGCACACGTCTCTTATCAGCCACACGCTTATACTTCTCACTCATCTTTCTGAGATTACTCTGAATCTTTTGCCAAATGGTAGACAAAGACGAGGAAAATCTCTCCTCCTCAGGTAAACCAGAAAGAGCCCCTCCCGAGAATGTCCCAAACTGCGGATGGAACCCATATGCACCAAAAAATGGTGACTTATCAGAAGATTCCTGACGACGGTTGTTCAAAGCAAACTCAGCAAGAGGGAGAAATGAACACCAATCCTCCTGGTTCTCTGCCACAAAACAGCGCAAATATGTCTCCAGATTCTGATTGAGGCGCTCAGTCTGACCA
Source organism: Bufo gargarizans (assembly GCF_014858855.1). Lineage (NCBI taxonomy): Eukaryota > Metazoa > Chordata > Amphibia > Anura > Bufonidae > Bufo > Bufo gargarizans. Next base: position 666,317,229 of record NC_058080.1, read on the forward strand.
TTCGACTGCGGGTGAAAAGCAGAAGAGAAGGACAGCCGAACCCCCAGGCGAGAACAGAAAGCCTTCCAGAACCTGGACACAAACTGCGTGCCTCTATCGGAAACAATCTCAGAGGGAATGCCGTGCAATTTAACAATATGATCGACAAAAGCTTGCGCCAACGTTTTAGCATTGGGTAAACCAGGGAAAGGAACGAAATGAGCCATCTTGCTAAAACGGTCCACGACCACCAGGATCACCGACTTCCCCGAGGAACGAGGAAGATCCGTGATAAAGTCCATGGACAGGTGTGTCCAAGGACGGGAAGGTATGGGTAACGGGAGAAGGGAACCTGAAGGTCGTGAACGAGGGACCTTAGCGCGAGCGCACGTCTCACAAGCCGCCACAAAACCCTCCACAGACTTACGAAGAGCCGGCCACCAAAATCTCCGAGCAATGAGATCTACCGTGGCTCTACTCCCGGGGTGACCAGCAAGAACTGTATCATGATGTTCCTTAAAGAGTTTGTGACGTAGCTCAGGAGGCACGAACAACTTCCCGGAGGGACAACGGGCAGGTGCCTCAGACTGGGCAGCCTGGACCTCGGCCTCCAAATCGGAATATAGAGCAGAAACAACTACCCCCTCCGCCAAAATGGGACCCGGGTCCTCGGAGTTTCCTCCTCCCGGAAAACAGCGAGAGAGAGCATCAGCCTTCACATTCTTGATCCCAGGGCGGAAAGTAACAACAAAATTAAATCTGGAGAAGAACAGAGACCATCTGGCCTGTCTCGGATTCATACGCCTGGCCGACTCCAGGTACGCCAGATTCTTATGGTCGGTAAAAACGGTGATAGGGTGCCTGGCCCCCTCCAACCAATGGCGCCATTCCTCGAAAGCCAACTTGATGGCCAACAACTCCCTATCTCCCACATCATAGTTTCTCTCTGCCGGGGAGAGTTTTCTAGAGAAAAAGGCACAAGGTCGCCATTTGGCAGGAGAGGGGCCCTGGGACAAAACTGCACCCACACCCACCTCGGAAGCATCCACCTCAACAATAAAAGGTAAGGAAACATCGGGATGCAGCAAGATGGGGGCAGACGCAAAACTCTCTTTAATCTTAGAAAAGGCTGCAAGCGCCTCCTCCGACCAAGAGGAAAAATCCGTCCCCTTTTTTGTCATGTCAGTAAGGGGTTTGACAATAGAGGAATAATTCAAAATGAACTTTCTGTAGTAGTTAGCAAAACCCAGAAAGCGCATCAATGCCTTCTGATTTTCAGGAAGCTCCCACTCCAGCACAGCACGGACCTTCTCCGGATCCATGCGAAAACCAGAAGCAGAGAGGAGAAAACCCAGAAATTGAATCTCTGATACCATAAAAAGACATTTCTCCAGCTTGGCATACAGTTTATTTTCCCGCAGTATCTGCAGGACCTGAAAAAGATGATCCTGATGAGTCTGAACATCAGGGGAAAAAATCAAAATATCATCAAGATACACCAATACAAATTTCCCCATTAAATGATAGAAAATACTATTAACAAAATGCTGAAAGACGGCCGGAGCATTCATCAGGCCGAAAGGCATAACGAGATTCTCGAAATGCCCGTTAGGGGTATTAAAGGCCGTTTTCCATTCATCCCCCTCTCTGACCCTGACCAGGTTGTACGCGCCTCTCAGATCCAATTTGGAAAACACCTTGGCCCCAACAATTTGGTTGAAGAGGTCCGGGATCAGAGGAAGGGGATAGGGATCGCGAATCGTGATACGGTTCAGCTCCCTAAAATCTAAGCAAGGTCTCAGAGAGCCATCTTTTTTTTTAACAAAAAAAAAACCCGCGGCAACAGGCGACTTTGAGGGACGAATATGCCCCTTCTCGAGACTCTCAGAGATATAGGTTCGCATTGCGAGTCTCTCCGGTTGTGAGAGATTGTAGAGGCGTGCCTTTGGCAGCTTGGCGCCGGGAATGAGGTTAATGGGACAGTCAAACTCCCGGTGAGGAGGTAGCTCCTGAACACCGCTCTCGGAAAACACATCCGAGAAATCAGAGAGAAATGATGGCAGAGTTTTAGTAGACACCTCAGCAAGAGTGGCTGTGAGACAATTCTCTCTACAAAAGTCACTCCACTCATTTATTTGCCTTCCTTGCCAATCAATAGTGGGGTTATGTCTAGTGAGCCAGGGTAGCCCCAAAACTAGAGGAGAAGGCAATCCGTTAAGGACAAAACAAGATATCACCTCCACATGAGTGTCACCTACAGCTAGCCGGATATTGTGAACAATGCCTTTCAGAGATCTCTGCGAGAGTGGGGCAGAGTCAATAGCAAAAACAGGTATATCCTTTTCTAATGTACAAACCTGAAAACCATGCAAGGCTACAAATTGAGTGTCAATAAGATTGACGGCCGCTCCACTATCGACAAAAATCTCACAAGGAATGACCTTGCTCTCTAGCGCCACCCTGGCAGACAGGAGAAAACGGGAACTGCAGGTCAGAGGAAAAGCATCAAATCCCACATCAACTTTGCCCAAAGTAGCAGATGAAGCAGAACTTGATGATCTACCTCTTGAGGTTTTTCTCTTATTATCGCTCTTAGTACAGTTCAGGAATCTCCTAGACGGACAAACATTTGCCAAATGACCTATGCCCCCACAACAAAAACACACCATATTCTGAGGACTAAATCCTCTTTTATCAGGGGCAAGTCGGCCTAGCTGCATGGGCTCCTCCTCAGAGGGGAGCGAGACAGGATGAGACCCCTGCATACTGAATGAGTCCGCACCATTGCCCCTAGACTGACAATGGCTGGACGGAGAGGTCTTGTTTCTTTCCCTTAGACGCCTGTCAAGGCGTACCGCCAATGACATGGCAGACTCTAAGGATGTTGGTCTCTCATGGAAAGCAAAGGCATCTTTCAAACCCTCTGAGAGACCATGACAGAACTGACTTCGGAGTGCAGCATCATTCCAGCCTGAATCAGCTGCCCATCTCCGAAATTCAGAACAATAAAGCTCCGCAGACAGTTTGTTCTGGCATAGAACACGTAAGTTCGATTCTGCCAGAGCAACACGATCCGGGTCATCATATATCTGCCCCAGGGCCACAAAAAACCTCTCCACGGATCGCAGGGAAGGATCCCCTGATGGCAGCGAAAAAGCCCAAGTCTGAGCATTACCTCTGAGCAGGGAGATGACAATCCTCACCCTCTGTTCCTCATTACCAGAGGAGTGGGGACACAAACAAAAATGGAGTTTACATGCCTCTCTGAAGCGAACAAAATTCTCACTGCCCCCGGAGAACGTTTCCGGAAGTGAGACCTTTGGCTCGCAACAGACTCCATGAGCCGGAGCAGAGCCCAATGCTTGTAGCTGAGTCAGAGATTGACGGAGATCCGCTACTTCCAAAGAAAGACCCTGCATGCGGTCAACCAGGTCAGAAAGCGGATCCATGTCAACAAGGACGGTTTTGGTGGATTATAATGTCACGGCTGTTTAAGGGTAACAAGAGTATACACAGTAAAAAGAGCTACTGACCGGACCCAAACTAGGGAAGAGAAAGGGTGACCCCTGTCAGACCCTCAACACTCTCCCTATGCTGCTAAAGCACATGCCCGGATCCAAATGGTGGAACGAGGCATGCCCGCGTACCTTAGACTGATGAGCCCTGTAACCCCTACAATAGTGGAAGGGGCACGGCCTCCGATGCCCTGCACAGAATAAGGAGGGAACCGGGGCCACCTCAGATCCAGTCAGGAAATCACCAGGTACATAACAAAGTCTGCACACTTAGCTGATGGAGCTGCAGCCGTAGAGAAGACGGATCCAAGGACCGCTGGCAATATCCGGAGTGCTTGCAGCAGCAGAACACAGGTCCAGAGAACTAGTAGCTAAAGGAGTGAAGATACTCAAGGCAGAGCTACAACTGAAAGGAGAAATATAATCCACGCCCTGCAATAGGAGGAGGGGTGATTTAAAGGCAGAGAAATCAAACGCAGGAGAGACAGCTGAGAGTAAGACCTCATCACAGGGGCGGAGAAACAGAACAGTGAGAAAACCTCCAACCCTAAGTGACATCATCACAGGGGTGGAGACACAGAGCTTTGAGAACGTCTCAAAGCTCTGGTAGTGACACCTTCCCTTACCCATTCCTTCCCGTCCTTGGACACATCTGTCCATGGACTTCATAACGGACCTGCCTCGTTCCTCGGGGAAGACTGTGATTCTGGTGGTGGTGGTTTTAGCAAAATGGTGCATTTCATCCCTTTTCCTGGTTTGCCCAATGCTAAGACGCTGGCGCAGGCATTTATTGATCACATTGTCAAATTGCATGGTATTCCTTCAGACATAGTCTCTGATAGGGGCACGCAGTTTGTTTCCAGATTCTGGAAGGCTTTCTGTTCTTGCTTGGGGGTTCGCTTGTCATTCTCTTCTGCTTTCCACCCGCAGTCAAATGGCCAGACAGAGCGCGTCAATCAGAATCTGGAGACATATCTGCGCTGTTTTGTGGCGGAGAATCAGGAGGATTGGTGTTCTTTTTTGTCCCTTGCTGAGTTTGCTTTAAATAACCGTCGTCAGGAGTCCTCTGATAAGTCACCATTTTTTGGTGCATATGGGTTTCATCCGCAGTTTGGGACTTTCTCGGGAGAGGGGTCTTCTGGTTTACCTGATGAGGACAGATTCTCCTCGTCTTTGTCTTCTATTTGGCAAAAGATTCAGGATAATCTAAAGAGCATGAGTGAGAGATATAAGCGTGTGGCAGATAAGAGACGTGTGTCTGGTCCGGACCTGAATGTTGGTGATCTGGTGTGGTTGTCTACCAAGAATATCAAATTGAAGGTTCCCTCCTGGAAGTTGGGTCCTAGGTTTATTGGGCCTTACAAAATCCTGTCTGTCATCAATCCTGTTGCCTACCGTCTTGATCTTCCTCAGACTTGGAAGATCCATAATGTTTTTCATAAGTCCTTATTGAAACCTTATGTTCAACCCATTGTAATTATTACAACAATATAGATAATCTAGTAGAGACCACCTGAATCAATTGAAAATATACGGTAAGTGATCAGTTTAAAACTTAACATTTAATACACATAATATAGAAAATTTGGTCCCATGATGATTGGATACAATTGTAGAAAATAAAAGGAGCAGCGCGGTGGTACACCTACGGAGAACAGGTGCAATCAACCAGAACCCAAAAACAGACAATGGTGCTCGGCGGCACTCAAATTAAACCCGGTGGTCCTACCGCTTAGATGAGAAGCTCCTTGGATTCACGACCGCCCGTCCAGTGCTGATAGATATACACACCGTTTGGTGACGGCAGACGTGTGCATCAGGGTGTAGGAATGCTAGGATTGCTGGCCCTAATATCACCCTCGGGCCCTACAATGGCCTAAATGGCGTGACCACGGTATTCCGCGATCAGCCAATGCAGGAACCTACCCCTGGAATTGGTGCGCCCTAATAAGCCCTCAGCTGCCTAGTCCCTACACGCATGTTTCGCAAACATAGAAGAGTGAATGACTCATCAGGGGAAACACGGAGCCTGGGCTGAGACTGTGCAAGGAGCGCTGACAGATGTCATCAGCGGACACTGCACAGAGGCAAAGTTCAGACCACAGTCCAGATAAAAGGAAAATGTGGCCAAACCTAATAACCAGTGAGAAGGACAAACTGATACTCGTCCTAGCCACTGCTAAACACTAATGGCGCATGGGCTGATGTAGCCTGGGGAAGCGCTCAAAACCGCCACCTTTTAAACCAGGACCGAGCCTCAAAAAGAGGCTTGGTCAGGACACTCCCACCCATGATAGACAGTGCGATGCGCGCGCGCGCGAAAAAACGCGAAAAAAGCGCTCCTTGCACAGTCTCAGCCCAGGCTCCGTGTTTCCCCTGATGAGTCATTCACTCTTCTATGTTTGCGAAACATGCGTGTAGGGACTAGGCAGCTGAGGGCTTATTAGGGCGCACCAATTCCAGGGGTAGGTTCCTGCATTGGCTGATCGCGGAATACCGTGGTCACGCCATTTAGGCCATTGTAGGGCCCGAGGGTGATATTAGGGCCAGCAATCCTAGCATTCCTACACCCTGATGCACACGTCTGCCGTCACCAAACGGTGTGTATATCTATCAGCACTGGACGGGCGGTCGTGAATCCAAGGAGCTTCTCATCTAAGCGGTAGGACCACCGGGTTTAATTTGAGTGCCGCCGAGCACCATTGTCTGTTTTTGGGTTCTGGTTGATTGCACCTGTTCTCCGTAGGTGTACCACCGCGCTGCTCCTTTTATTTTCTACAATTGTATCCAATCATCATGGGACCAAATTTTCTATATTATGTGTATTAAATGTTAAGTTTTAAACTGATCACTTACCGTATATTTTCAACCCATTGTACCCTCGCCTTTGCCTCCTCCTCCGATTATGATTAATGGGAATCTTGAATTTCAGGTCTCTAGGATTGTGGATTCTCGTCTTGTCCGCGGTTCTCTCCAGTACCTCGTTCATTGGGAGGGTTATGGTCCTGAGGAGAGGATGTGGGTCCCAGTGACGGACATTAAGGCCACTCGTCTCATCAGGGCTTTCCATAGGTCCCATCCTGAGAAGGTGGGCTCTGAGTGTCCAGAGTCCACTCGTAGAGGGAGGGGTACTGTCACAACCAGACAGCTGAGAAGCTCTGACAGAAGCCTTTCAGAACCTCCTTTTTGAGTTTTCTTTGTTTTGAATTTCAGTTCCTCATCTCGTTAGTTGGACTGATTGCATCCCTTTAAATTCCTCCCCATAATGCATTAGTGTGCGGCTTATACAACTTCCTGGAGTGTGTGTGCATGCTGATCCTATTTTTCAGCCTTCTACAAGATAAGTGCTGTACATTTATTTGTGATTTTCTGTTTGCTGGATCCCAGGTGACCCTGACTCCCTCCGTGTCTAGTGTAGGGAGCCGGTGGTCGTGTCCCCTCACTATTGTAGGGTGTTCAGGTGGTATATAGTCGAGGTACGTGGATATGCGATCATCCACCATTGGGATTTTCGTATAGGCTGAGCAGTCAGGGAGAGTGCCAGATCTTATGCAGGGGTCTCCCTTTTGTTCCTTAGTTTTGGATCCAGTGAGTCATATATTCATTTTGCATTGTCTTGTTTCCTGTACACCTTCCGTGACAGATATGTGATCATGGGCTCCTTCTCCCCCTCCTGATTTCCTGCCACTGTTGCTACCTCTTCCCCTACTCCCACTACCGTGGCTACAAGTGCCACTACTACCACCACCAACAACACAGCTTTGAATGAGGTCACCCACCATTAGTAAATGCCTTGTATCAACTTTACCTACATGATAAATGCCATTTGCTGAAGTAAAACAACCTCTCTAAATATCCCTCCTATTCCACAAACACACTGCACACTGGTATCGACAATTTACCATGATAATTCAGTTTTTACTGTAATGACTTTGAACTATGTGGTTTGTTGCAATAACATGATTTTAACAATGCCATTTTTGCAGTAAAACGTCTTTGGATTACATGGTCTGTTGCAGTTATGTGTTCACTAACATGGGCAGTAAAATGCATTTTCTGTAACTACCCATACCATTTAGTGACTGATGGTATAATGCACAGATATGCACATTTAGAAATTATAAGTTTAAAATGTTTTTTAGAAAAATAGATGCCCAATTGCTAAGTGTTTGCAGCAGAATGTATGCTATTAAGGTGCAGGCAGTAAGGCTACTTTCACACTTGCGGCAGAGAGATCCGGCAAGCAGTTCCGTCGCCGCAAACTGCCTGCCGGATCAGGCAAAATGTATGCTAACTGATGGCATTAGTAAGACTGATCAGGATCCTGATCAGTCCTAAAAATGCCTGATCAGTCGAAAAATGCATTGAAATGCCGGATCCGTCGTCCGGTGTCATCCGGCAAAACGGATTCGGCATTTATTTTTTTTCACCTTTTTTCAGTCTGCGCATGCACAGAACGGGAAGACGGATCCGGTATTCCGGTATTCTGAATGCCGGATCCGGCACTAATACATTCCTATGGGGAAAAATGCCAGATCCGGCAATCAGGCGAGTCTTCAGTTTTTTTCGCTGGAGATAAAACCGTAGCATGCTGCGTTTTTTTCTTTTGCCTGATCAGTCAAAACGACTGAACTGAAGACATCCTGATGCATCCTGAACGGATTACTCTCCATTCAGAATGCATGGGGATAAAACTGATCAGTTCTTTTCCGGTATAGAGCCCCTGTGACGGAACTCTATGCCGGAAAAGAAAAACGCAAGTGTGAAAGTACCCTTAAGGCTCTTTCACACTTGCGTTCTTTTCTTCCGGCATAGAGTTCCGTCGTCGGGGCTCTATGCAGGAAGAATCCTGATCAGGATTATCCCCATGCATTCTGAATGGAGAGAAATCCGTTCAGGATGCATCAGGATGTCTTCAGTTCCGGACCGGAACGTTTTTTGGCCGGAGAAAATACCGCAGCATGCTGCGCTTTTTGCTCCAGCCAAAAATCCTGAAGACTTGCCGCAAGGCCGGATCCGGAATTAATGCCCATTGAAAGGCATTGATCCGGATCCGACCTTAAGCTAAGCGTTGTTTCGGCTCATTGCCGGATCCGACGTTTAGCTTTTTCTGAATGGTTACCATGGCTGCCGGGACGCTAAAGTCCTGGTAGCCATGGTAAAGTGTAGTGGGGAGCGGGGGAGCAGTATACTTACCATCCGTGCGGCTCCCGGGGTGCTCCAGAGTGACGTCAGGGCGCCCCAAGCGCATGGATCACGTGATCGCATGGCACGTCATCCATGCGCATGGGGCGCTCTGACGTCATTCTGGAGCGCCCGGGAGCTGCACGGACTGTAAGTATACTGCTCCCCAGCTCCCCACTACTACTATGGCAACCAGGACTTTAATAGCGTCCTGGCTTCCATAGTAACACTGAAAGCATTTTGAAGACGGATCCGTTTTCAAATGCTTTCAGTTCACTTGCGTTTTTCCGGATCCGGCGTGTAATTCCGGCAAGTGGAGTACACGCCGGATCCGGACAACGCAAGTGTGAAAGAGGACTTAGCCAATGAACTGTAGAAACGTGCCTTTTTTTTTTTTTTTAAAGCTGTCTGTTCATATACAAAAAATACAAACCGGATTCCCAAAAAGTTGGGACACTAAACAAAGTGTAAATAAAAACTGAATGCAATGATGTGGAGATGGCAAATGTCAATATTTTATTTGTAATAGAAAGTAGATGACAGATCAAACGTTTAATCCGAGTAAATGTATCAATTTTAAAGGAAAAATACGTTGTTTCAAATTTTCACGGTGTCAACAAATCCCCAAAAAGTTGGGACAAGTAGCAATAAGAGGCTGGAAAAAGTAAATTTGAGCATAACGAAGAGCTGGAAGACCAATTAACACCAATTAGGTCAATTGGCAACATGATTGGGTATAAAAAGAGCTTCTCAGAGTGGCAGTGTCTCTCAGAAGCCAAGATGGGTAGAGGATCACCAATTCCCACAATGTTGTGCAGAAAGATAGTGGAGCAATATCAGAAAGGTGTTACCCAGCGAAAAATTGCAAAGACTTTGCATCTATCATCATCAACTGTGCATAACATCATCCGAAGATTCAGAGAATCTGGAACAATCTCTGTGCGTAAGGGTCAAGGCCGTAAAACCATACTAGATGCCCGTGATCTCCGGGCCCTTAAACGACACTGCACCACAAACAGGAATGCTACTGTAAAGGAAATCACAGAATGGGCTCAGGAATACTTCCAGAAACCATTGTCAGTGAACACAATCCACCGTGCCATCCGCCGTTGCCAGCTAAAACTCTACAGTGCAAAGAAGAAGCCATTTCTAAGCAAGATCCACAAGCTCAGGCGTTTTCACTGGGCCAAGGATCATTTAAAATGGAGTGTGGCAAAATGGAAGACTGTTCTGTGGTCAGACGAGTCACGATTCAAAGTTCTTTTTGGAAATCTGGGACGCCATGTCATCCGGACCAAAGAGGACAAGGACAACCCAAGTTGTTATCAACGCTCAGTTCAGAAGCCTGCATCTCTGATGGTATGGGGTTGCATGAGTGCGTGTGGCATGGGCAGCTTGCATGTCTGGAAAGGCACCATCAATGCAGAAAAATATATTCAGGTTCTAGAACAACATATGCTCCCATCCAGACGTCATCTCTTTCAGGGAAGACCCTGCATTTTTCAACAAGATAATGCCAGACCACATCCTGCATCAATCACAACATTATGGCTGCGTAGGAGAAGGATCCGGGGACTGAAATGGCCAGTCTGCAGTCCAGATCTTTCACCTATAGAGAACATTTGGCGCATCATAAAGAGGAAGGTGCAACAAAGAAGGCCCAAGACGATTGAACAGTTAGAGGCCTGTATTAGACAAGAATGGGAGAGCATTCCTATTTCTAAACTTGAGAAACTGGTCTCCTCGGTCCCCAGACGTCTGTTGAGTGTTGTAAGAAGAAGGGGAGATGCCACACAGTGGTGAAAATGGCCTTGTCCCAACTTTTTGGGGATTTGTTGACACCATGAAATTCTGATTCAACATATTTTTCCCTTAAAATGGTACATTTTCTCAGTTTAAACTTTTGTTCCGTGATTTATGTTCTATTCTGAATAAAATATTAGAAGTTGGCACCTCCACATCATTGCATTCAGTTTTTATTCACGATTTGTATAGTGTCCCAACTTTTTTGGAATCCGGTTTGTAGTTTCTTTTTCTTGCAGGATTTTTTCATGCAGAAATACAGGTGAAACTCTAAAAATTTGAATATCGTGCAAAAGTTAATTTATTTCAGTAATGCAACTTAAAATTAGAATGTTGTGAAATGGTTCAATATTCTAGGCTCAAAGTGTCACGCTCTAGTCAGCTAATTAATCCATACCCCCAGAGCAAAGGGTACCTGAGATTGTGACTTTGGGGTTCTCATGAGCTGTAAGCCATAATCATCCAAATTATAACAGATGAAGGTTTGAAATATCTCGCTTTGCATGTAATGAGTCTATCTCATATGTTAGTTTCACCTTTAAGTTGCTTTACTGAAATAAATTAACTTTGCACGATATTCAAATTTTTCGAGTTTCACCTGTAGTTGCATAAAACATACAACTCTTTGTGACCAGTCTGTTACTCCTTCATTCTGTCTATGTGCTTCCCCTAATGAAAGTCCTTAAAATATACCCAATTACAGTGCCTTGCAAAAGTATTCACCCCCCTTGACTTTTTTTCGAATTTTGGTGCCTCACTACCTGGAATTAATATGAATTGTTTGAGGATTTGCATAATTTCATTTACAGAAGATGCCCACTACTTTGAAGATGTTTTTTTTTTTTTATTATTGTGAAGCAAACAACAAATGGGACAAAATAACAGAAAAAGTCAGTGTGCATAATTATTCATCGCCTAAAGTCAATACTTTGCAGAGCCACCTTTTGCGGCACTCACAGCTCCAAGTCGCTTTGGATAAGTCTCTATGAGCTTGCCACATCTTACCACTGGGATTTTTGCCTATTTCTCCTTGCAAAACTGCTCCAGTTCCTTCAAGTTGGACGGTTTGTGCTTGTGAACAGCAATCTTTAAGTCTGACCACAGATTTTCTATTGGATTGAGATCTGGGCTTTGACTAGGCCATTCCAACACATTTACATGTTTACCCTTATACCACTTAAGTGTTGCTTTAGCAGTGTGTTTGGGTCATTGTCCTGCTGGAAGGTGAACCTCCGTCCTAGCTCAAATCATCACAGAGTGGTACAGGTTTTACTAAAGAATATCCCTGTATTAAGCACCATCCATCTCTCCCTTAACTCTGACCAGTTTCCCAGTCCCATCCCCACAGCATGATGTTGCCACCACCATGTTTCACTGTGGGGATGGTGTTCTTTGGGTGATGTGATGTGTTGGGTTTGCTCCAGACATAGCATTTCTATTTTGGGAGTCTCCCACATGCCTTTTCGCAAACTCATAACGTGCCTTTTTGTTTTTAACTGAAAGTAATGCCTTTATTCTGGCCACTCTGCCATAAAGTCCAACTCTATGGAGCGTACGGCTTATTGTCATCCTATGTATAGATACTCCAGTCTCTGCTGTGGAACTCTGCAGCTTCTACAGGGTTATCTTAGGTCTCTGTGCTGCCTCTCTGATTAATGCCCTCCTTGCCCGGTCCGTTAGTTTTGGTGGGCGGCCGTCTCTTGGCAGGTTTACCGTTGTGCCATGTTCTTTCCATTTGGTTATGATAGATTTGATGGTGCTCCTGGGGATCATCAAAGATTTGGATATTTTTTATAACCTAACCCTAAATTATACTTCTCAAAAACATTGTCCCTTACTTGTTTGGAGAGTTCCTTGGTCTTCATGGCAGTGTTTTGTTAGTGATGCCCTTTTGCTTAGGTGTTGCAGCCTCTGGGGCCTTTCAAAAAAGGTGTGTCTATGTAATGACAGATCATGTGACACTTAGATTGCACACAGGTGGACATCATTTCACTAATTAGGTGACATCTGAAGGTAATTGGTTGCAGCAGAGCTTTTTATGGCCTTCCTAATAAAGGGGGGTAAATACATACCCACATGCCAATTTTCTGTTGTATATTTCTAAACAATAGTTCTTCCTACACTCTCCCTCTGAAGAAGCTTACGCGAAACGTGCGTTGGGGCTCTGCTGGTTCACCACTCAGGTATTTACTTTATGGCTCCCTAATGGGCATTTCAGCATAATATATCCATGCACTTTGTTATATTTGCACTATGCACTTTATACTTTTTTGTGTACTGTATTAGACTCTGATTCTGTCCTGATAGCTTTGGTTAGCTATATGTATTTGACATCTTGTCTGGGCCATATATACATTTTATGATATTTATATCATTTTTTTTTGCCTTGATACGTTTAGTGATTTAGTGGTGTACCATATCATTCTGTGTGCTCTTTATCCATCATTACATTGTTTTTATTTGTATTTTAATGCATTCTGTCTCGTGTTGAGACTATAATAAAGTTTACATTCATTACTATTTGTGCTAGCCTTATTTTCTCCTTTGGTGTTTTATCCATCTTAAAGGGGTTGTCCCACTTCATTAAATAGGGTTACATTAAATCATTGCCCCCCACTGAACATTTCTTCTAATACATGTCATAAAAAAAAACATAGCATTCAGCCTAAAAACGCTCCTTTCACTCTCCTTTGTTTGTGCTGGTATCCCATGGATACGGCCGCATCTCGCCGGCCGCATCCATGCCGCACCTGTGCACTGGTAACTATTGCGATCCTACAGCCGGCCTCTCACTCACACTGTGAGCGCGCACGTCGCATAGTTCTGCGCATGCGCGGGAGCCTGATCATATCAATGTATTACTGTTTTCTTGTAGCAGGAGGGAGCGCACGGCGCCATAGCAACCGAGGACGCCGTGCGCTCCCTCCTGCCGCCAGAATACAGTGATACAGTGATATGATCTATAAAAGAGTATCACTGTATTCCGGCGGCGCTTCCATAGAGGCAGGGGGGGGGGCTGCTGCTGCCGCCTCCGCCAATAAGAAGAGACATGGGAGGAGGAGGGGAGGGGCTGTGGCCACTGCGCCACCAATGATGAAAAATGACCTGTAATACAAATACAGGAGGCGGGTGCCGGAATCAAATAGCCGGGACTCGACCTCTATGACAGGGAGCGGCACCTTAGGGGTTAACTGCCGCTGATTGCAGCCCCCTATCATAGAGGTCGGGTGCCGGCTATTTCACTCCGGCACCCACCTCCTGCATTTGTATTAACATTGGTGGCGCAGTGCGCCCCCCCAACACCCCAGTATAATAAACATTGAGTGCGCCCCCCCCCAGTATAATAAACATTGAGTGAGCCCCCCCCCCAGTATAATAAACATTGAGTGCGGCCCCCCCCCCAGTATAATAAACATTGGTGGCACAGTGGGAAGTGCCAATGAGGGTTAAAAAAATAAATAAAAAATTAACTCACCTCCACCAATTGATCGCGCAGCTGCCAGTCTCCTGTTCTTGCTTCAGGACCTGTGGTGACGTCACTGAGCTAATCACATGGTCCATTACCATGGTGATGGATCATATGATGTACCATGTGAGGACCACAGTGATGTCACCACAGGTCCTTTGACAGGTCCTAAAGAAAGAACAGGAGACCGGCAGCTGTGCGATCAATTGGTGGAGGTGAGTTAATTTTTTATTTATTTTTTTAACCCTCATTGGCACTTCCCACTGCGCCACCAATGTTTATTATACTGGGGGGGGGCCGCACTCAATGTTTATTATACTGGGGGGGGGCCGCACTCAATGTATATTATACTGGGGGGGCCGCACTCAATGTATATTATACTGGGGGGGGGCGCACTCAATGTTTATTAAACTGGGGGGGCGGGGCCGCACTCAATGTTTATTATACTGGGGGGGCGCACTCAATGTATATTATACTGGGGGGGGCGCACTCAATGTTTATTATACTGGGGGGGGGCCGCACTCAATGTTTATTATACTGGGGGGGGGGGGCCTCACATACATTGTCGGCTCCAGAAGGATGACTCATCCACATGAACGAGCACGCAAGGACTGAGCTCTCAGGGTGAGTCATGAGGAGGCGTGGCCGGCCTTCACTCAACTGCCGGCGCCAAACCAGGAAGTTATCAGGACATTTACTGCTGGTAAGATTGAAAAAGCAAAGTGGGACAACCCCTTTAAGTTTCAAAACTGATAGCACTATAACAGATCACTTTATCAAAATCGGTCCACCTTGCCTTATATACTTACTGCTGACATCAGCCTGAGTGCGTCCGAACAGGTCTGGACATGTCCATTGAAATATCTCTAATATAATGCATTAATATTATAACTTAATAGGCTTTGCATATACTTAAAATCTAGACGTGTCAGGCAAATTCCGAGTTCATATTTGGAATCAGCGCACTCATTTTAGTATAAATCACATGTTTTTCTCTCAGTAGCAAAATCATTGTGATCCTCTATATGCTTCCTCCTTTATGGTTAAAGTAAAATAGCTCTGGACTCCTTTTTTTTGCAATTCATCTGAAATGAATTGCTAAAACTTCAGATATGTTCAGCCATACAGAATGTGATGATTAGAAAGTGGCATAAATGGCATGCAGGTCGCAGCAGCAGCCATATAGAACGTGCAGGTAGACGGCAGTGACATGATGCTGGCAGCAGCAACAGCCGTACAGAATGTGATGGTTGGAAAGTGGCATAAGTGGCCCGATTCAGGCTGCAGCAGCAGCCGTACAAACTTGATGGTTGGACAGTAGCATAAGTGGCATGATGCAGGACGTGCAGGTAAACAGACAAGACAGTGGCAAGATGGGGCACCGACAGCAAGGCGAGGTCTATTCATCGAAATCAGCCAAATTAATGCGAAAATCCTCCTGAATCCAGGCTTGGTTCATTTGAACAAAAGTGATGTTTTGGACACTGGTGGAGGACAACTTGGTCCGTCACCACGCCCCCTGCAGAGCTGGAAACCCTCTCCAAGATGACACTGGAGGCTGAGCAATAAAGGAGATAGAGAGCATGCTGTGCCAGTTCAGGCCAATGTTCCAGTCTGCCTGCCCAGGAATCCATAGGGTCAGGTAACTGGGTATACGACAGAGACTGGCCATAGTTTAGGTAGGCCTGAACCTGGACGTTGAGTAGGGAGCTGTCTGCTTACTGACTGGCCTCTGCTTTGTGCAGCGCATGGAAAAACTACTCCATCATGTTGAGGAGATTGAAATGGCTGCTGCTACGGCTTCTGCTGCACATGGCAGAGGGAGGGGGGTGACTCTGCGGGGGCAGAGAAGGGCAGACACGCTGGCGCAGGCGTCTGCTCGCCATAAACTGCAGAAAGCTGCGTACACCATGTTTCCTGGTAATAACGTAATATGTCTTCCCTTTCTGCAAGAGGAAAACATTTGTCCTGGTAGTGAGGGTCTAAAAGCATGGCTATTCAGTAATCATCAGACTGCTTCAAGTCAATGATACGTCACTGCATAAGCAAGAAAGTCTACCAGTCGCCATTCTGGCCAGCATTTCCCAGAAGTTGTAGCCAACTTCTCTTCCTCCTCCTAAAACGGCAGCACCTCCTCCTCTATGGTTTCTCATTGTGGGTCCCCAACAGCTACAGGGCCACCTGTTGCATGAGCATCAGCGTCTTTTCTAAAATACGTGTGAGAGGTATGAGGGACAACTGCAGCATGAACTGCATGCACTGCCACTGCTAGACCTGGAAGCAACACATGCTCCCTGCTGAGGCAGTCTGGTGCATGACCAAATCATTCATGGTTTTCCGCTGTTCATACAGAAGCTCAAGCATGTGCAATGTTGAATTCTAGCAAGTTGGAACTTCGCAGGTTAAGCGCTGTAGCTGCATATACCATTCTGAAACTGCAGTGTCCCACTACGTGACCGTGGGCACCGCAAGCGAGTTTTAATTATGTATTAATGTCATGTCATATGCCTGCATTTTGTACTTCATCTCCTGTCATATTCTCCCATGTCACAATGTGATTCTATAGGCAAAGATCCTTTACACAGGCGTAGTTAGGATGCACTACACGAGTTTCTCCACAAGATGGAGCAGTGTCAGTGTATATATAGCTTAGCTCAGACCTAAGTTAGGCAGATCAGCTCAGGTCAATCCAGTTGAGAGTTCAGTGCAGTCTAGTTCTCTCATGAGCTTACTCAGAAAGCAACAGCGATGTAGCTGAATATCTGGAGGGAGGCCCATTCACAGCCTCTCTACTCTGTCCCTGTCGGCTCCACAGCCCAGGGTTAAGGCCTGCAATCATTCTACCTAGAGGTTAGCAATCCACTCCTATAGATGGCTCTTCCAGGGTGACCAATGTCTAAACTGTATGCAGCCGAATATCTAAGGAATTACCACATTTTTATGCAAGACAAAGGATTAGCAAGATAGTCATTACCTGAGGACTTATTAGGCACCTTTGTAGTAGGTGTAGGAGACAGCATGAAGCATCCACACCTCCAGTTCAAACTCTGAGGACAGTTAGGCCAACTGTCAGGACAACATTGGAATAGAAGTTCCAGGATTTAGAAAAGCACCTTTAATCAGGATTAGAATAAGGCCGGAGTTTTGACTAGTGTTCGACTTTCATATATTACAAGCCTAGTCTGAGCAGTAGCTTTCTTATTTATTTCAAGAGCCTGTATTTCACTGAGGACTTGCATTTCCCTTTCCTCATATGTATGGGAGATTGTGCTTAATGCCGGACTGTAAATTAAGAGACTGTCTAATAATTTTGGATGTACTGTTATCAGGAGTTACCTTCAGTAAAGTTCTACCCTGGATTTCATCCTTTCTGTCTCAGTCTCAAGTTCCTCAACTAACACTATAGTAAATGGTTGTACCTCCATACAAAAGGTACTGGCGTCACAACTACAAGGGACCTTGCTTCTGGCACTTTAATACAGACCATCAAGGGCACCTCGAACCACCATCTGGCCCGTACCCCTTACACCAGAGTGTGCCCCAGAGAATCTTTGTGCCGTTCTCCTCTTCACTTATGCGAGCCTGCCCAGGGACGACGTAACCGTGAGTAACCAGAACTGTATTTACCTCGGCCCACCTATTGCTCACACCGTGACCTCACGCATAATTCCCCTGCTAGGTCTGGCATACCGCAAAACTGCACGTCCAAGTGAGAATAGTTAAAAAAAGGGACAGCCTCTGGACATTGCCAGAACCTTGTGCAAGCCAGTGCGTTTTATTTAAAAGGCCATGCAGGGAGCATGTGTTATTTCCCCGAGGTTCAGGGTGGCCAGGATGTTGTGCCTATTGTCACTGACCATCTTGCCCAGTTGGAGTTGTTGAGATGACAGCCAGCGGGATGTTTTCTGCTTGATGTACTTAAGCAACTGCTCGTCGATATGGCTACTCTCTCCCAGGCCGATCGGCTGCAACACAGCATGGCAACCCTTAACACATGTTATAGGAAGGAGGGGTAGTGTGAGCGACGCTATGCCCTGCTGCTGCTAACGGGAACGTGTCCATGGAGAAGGAGGCAGATAAGTGCCTGTTGTGGGAATCAGCCCCATGATACGGTGGAAGGGGCTCAAAAGGACTTGGCCATGTTGCTGGGGTGCTGCCTCTCCACTGCCACAAAAAACACTGACCCGGTGTACCATGAAAGATGTACTGTCCCTGCCCGTAAAAGCTGCTCCTAGTGTCCACACTGTGGGAATCGCAAGGAGTGGACCGCATTCCCCGGAAGATGAGAGCACAAGGCACTACTACAATGGTACTGCCAGCAAGGTGGCTTGTAGATCAGCAAATTACTGGTGGACATAAGTTTTTTCATGGCCAAACATTCTGTTATAGATGTCTCACAATGGAGCAGATGACAAGGAGGAGTCTTAGCAGGAGAAGAAGAAGGTGATGATGACACAGATTCTGTATTGCATGGGGATGCAGGTTGGCTACCACAAAGAGGATCAGGAGAAGAAGGACAGACCATTTCTGATTAGGAATGCTGGCCACTCTGGTATAATTGTGTTTGAATAGCCACTGCTTTTTTTAATCCTGCAGATCTTGCACACCGCTGTGGTTTTGTGTGCCCGCCTTGAGGAGAAAAAGCACACCGTGCTACAGGCAACCAAGCTGTGCTTAGCTCTGGCACGTTTTGGGCCTAACCCACCCACAGCATCAACGTCATCACCAGATCCCAAAGCAGACATGGCCCTGACTGTTGTTTGGGAGGTATGTGGCCTCTTCTCTTTATTGCTGCTGCTGTCCTCCTCCACTGATGTTGCCTCCTGCTCAGCACCCCAATCCAGCACCCAGGTCCTGTCCTCACCTTCCCTGCCGATTTTATCAGACTGTGAGATATCATGATGGACTCCTGGGCCCCGTCCTCTGTTCTGCCCAGACTGCCACTGTCGCTGCCCCCACCACCAATGTCGTGGCTACAGGTGCCACTATTACCACCACCAACAACACAGGTATGCATGGGGTCACCAGCCTCCTCCCCATAATCCTATTCAGGGCAGCTCACATAAGTCAGCAACAGGGAGACTCTCTGGACTATCTACCATATACAATGGGCGCCTCACCCCAGGGCCTCTATATTGCATCCCAGATGTAGGAAATGCTGAGTGGTATGTTGCGGCCTAAAATGGCTCTTTATGTGTGTCACTGTGCTACTACCTGGATAAGGCTGGAGCCCAGGCTTTGGCTCCAAAGCAATAAATAGGGGGAATAATTAAGGGATTTGAAGAAATAACTTGAGTCCACACCTTGAGATGAAGTTCAATGGTAGCTTTACTTGAATAAACGTTTCTCCAAACAGCCTTTGACAGGCAAAATCAACTCTACTATGTCTCTGTTTCTCTCTGACTCTGCTGTACTGACAGGCTAGCTGTATAGCTCAGTTTCTTCTGTATGCTGCACTACTTCTCTGTAGTCTGACTCTAGGTTATGCCAGGGAGCTTTCCTCCTGGCTCCTAAGGCTTCAGGTTTTAGACTCCATGGCCAGCAGAGCATAAGGTGCTCTGGCTGGCGTGGGCATGTCCAGCAGAGACATGCCTCTGCACACCTTCCCCTGTCTAGGGAAGACCTAAACTGCAACAAATTGGTCCCCACCCTTCCTGCAGGAAGTTGGACTAGCCCACTCCTGTCCAGAGGAGGGTTAGAATGGGATGGAACGCTTCATTCTACATACCTATAGCTCTGCCGTGTTTGCTGACATCTGCTGGTGAACCAGGCACATTACATGAACAGTTGCATAACAACATTATTAGGAATACACAGTGTGGAGGACCTGGACAACAATACACAAGTTGACATTTTGTTAGCCCAATAAAGACAGTAGCAGGGCTCAGGAGTGGTAACACCACTCTGGGGTGTTACACATAGGGCGTGGTGGAGTTTTCTGAGGTTGGCTTGTAGTTGCACTACTCACCACTGCGATGTCGACGGCGAGCAGTTAAGCAATGAAGGGAAAGCTGCATTCACACGGAGCGCGGCCTTCTCTTCAACCAGCTGATTGGACCCCTGCCAATCTGATATTGATGACCTATCCTGGAGATAGGTCATCAATATTAAAATCCCGGAAAACCCCTTTAAGTTACATTTAGTAGAATTGACAATAGATTGCTCTGGCACATGGAAAGCTTTTATTGTATTCATGACGGGGGTATTGGTTATATGCCGCTCGCCCCTTCCATTATTACACTTAACCAATGACCACCAATACATCCCACCCCCTTGAAGCCCATCTACCCACGTAAACCCCAATTAAAACTCTTACAACCAAATGGAATGTATTGGCCACAGCAGCCGTTTATTAACATAAAATACATAAATAACCATAACTTCACCAGAACAACCTAACGGGGAGGTCCTTGGAGCCCCAAAACCCTGAGCTGCTGAACCGGGGTGAGCAACTTTGCTTCCAGCCGTTACCCCCAGCTCGGAAGCACCACAGAATGGCCCCCTCGATCCACCACAACAGCTCACCCATCATGGGAGTCCAGCCCCAACCGTGGAGCCCTCCCAATGTCCTCAAGTTCCAATGTACCCAACTCCAAGGACCCCCCCCCACCGCCACAGCCACCGTGACATGCACAACCCCATTGCCAAATGCCCGTCAACAAAGAAAATTCTAACTCCGCCATCCCCCTGCCCATATCACCACACTACGCCTCCCAACAATGCCACACTTTTAAATATATAGCCCACGTACCAGGCGCCAACGATGCTTGAATGATCCCTATTACAGTTCCTACAACAGGTCCCACAGGTATGCCGGACACTGCAATCCCACCACTTCTGCCTCAGGGGCCAGCCTCCTAAAACGATCCCACTGTGAATGAGAAAGGGCGTCAGCAACACAGTTCTCCACCCCTGGCACATGCACCGCCACCACCCAGGCATTGAGCGACAAACACTCCAACACCAACCGTTGAAGGAGCCGTACCACTAGCGGCGACGAAGCCGACAAACCGTTTATCGCCTGAACTACCCCCAAGTTATCGCAGTGGAATCGTATTTTCTTATTCCGAAAATGGTCACCCCAAAGTAAAACCGCTAATACTATTGGAAAGAGCTCCAACAGAGCCAAATTCTTCTCCCAGACTCGCTCAATCCACGCAACCGGCCAACATCCAGCGCACCATTGACCCCCACAAAACGCCCCAAAACCAGCACCTCCCGCTGCATCAGTAAACAGTTCAAAATCAAACGAGTCTATAACCTCCCCCATGAATAGCGAGCAACCGTTATACTTCGGTAAGAAAGAGCTCCACACCAGTAAGTCCGCTTGCAATTCCTTCCCCAACCAAATATAATGGTGCGGGGCTACCACACCCGCAGTCGTCCCAGCCAAACGCCTGCTAAACACTATCCCCATGGGCATAATCCGGCACGCGAAATTGAGTTTCCCAAGCAGCGACTGAATCTCACGTAACTGCAGCTTCTTCGCCCGTAAAGCAATCGCCAGCTCCCTTTTCAAATCTACCAATTTTTCCTCAGGCAATCTATACTCCATTCTCACAGAATCAAACACTATCCCTAAAAAACTCAATTTCGTTACCGACCCACAGTCTTTTCTGCCACCAGCGGAACCCCAAACAGCTCAAAAAGCAAACGCAACGTTTTTAACAACACTGCACACACCGGCGACCCTGGGGGGCCTAAACACAAAAAATCGTCCAGATAATGAATCAGAGATTCACAACCTGACGAGTCTACCACAGCCCATTCCAAAAAAGAACTGAACTTTTCAAAATAGGCAAACGACAGGGAAGACCCAATAGGCAAGCAACGATCAACGAAAAAAAAAACATCCCCAAAACACCCCAACAAATGGTGACAATATATATGCACTGGCAGTAACCTAAACACCGCTTCAATATCCGTTTTTGTTTGCAACGCACCCCTCCCATAACGCTTCACCCAGGTAACTGCCGCATCAAGGGAAGTATACACCACCGAACACAGTGCGGGGTCTATACCGTCATTGACTGAAAATCCCTTAGGAAATGACAGGAAGTGAATAAGGCGAAACTTGTTCGCCTCTTTCTTGGGGACTACCCCCAGCGGAGACACCCGTAAGTCAGAGAAAGGCAGCTCCCGAAATGGGCCCGCCATCCGCCCCAGCAACACCTTATTGTTTAGCTTCTCCGCCACCACATTGGGATGCTCCCTTGCCGACCGCAAGTTCCTTCTTAACAACACCGCCCCCCCCCCCCCCCGACACGAACGGAATTCTAAAACCAACAAGAAAACCCTCACAAATCAAAGCCGCCGCTTCTCTATTGGGGTATCTAGCAAAGTACGACTTCATCCTTCCCAGCCGCACAGGTGTCTCCCCCTCAGCTATTAGAATCGCCCCCTCTTTGTCTACCACCCTTAAAGCCTCTCGCCGCTCCAGGATTCCCCCCGCATCCAGAGCACTCGTGCTTAAACTTACATTTAAACCTGAATCGACAAACTCCTTCATTAAATGCGAAACAAGCCTTTTGCGGATGCTGTTGCCAGGGTTGCTGCACCCCCACTACCCACCTCCTTTCGAAAAGGCTGCCCCGACCGAACAGGTGCCGTCACTTTCAGCCACAAGGCGATGTCCTTGTGGTCCCACCGTATTTCCGGACGCACCGCCTTTCTCTGCTGGAATTGCTCATCATACCGCAGCCAAGCAACTCCCCCGTATGTCTGATACGCCTCGCCGATACCCACATAACAAAACAGGGCTAAACAATTCTCCGGCGCCTTTTCCACAATAACGCTCGCTAATATCGCAAACGCATGTGGGTATTAACCGAAACCTGCGTTTCTCTTCCTCCTCTTTTTTTCCCGTAAATCTTTCAAGGGGAAGCAGAGAAAAAATCTCCACGTACTTCCCCCTCCATATCCGTTCCTTAACCTAGGCTTTTAAATGAGCCCCCAAAGGCCCCTCAAAACAAACATAAACCTCTCCTTTGGCCTTATCATCTAACCACGCACTATCCTCTTCCACTTCGCCCCCTGCCTGAGTCTGCACTGACACCCCCGTGCCCGGTAACCCCCGCCTGGGCTCCCCTCCTGACCCTGATGCTCCCAGCGCTCCCGCCACACCCCACGCCTGCAGTGGGGACCCCCCCAATTCCCAGCTGGCCACCAACCCCGCCAAGCCCCCCAAAAGCTGCCCCAAACCCCTACTTAAATCCAACTGGGGCCCCCCACACCCCCCGGTACCTACACCCTGTACCAATTGAGCTAATGGTCCCCAAGAAATCTCACCTGGCTGACTGGGTGCTGTGTTGCCACCAGCAGCTACTCCTGAATCCAGAGGACCTCTCCTCTGGGATGCACCGATGGGACCCCATGTTAGGAGGTTACCTAGGGATTCACAGGCCAAGTAGGGCATCAACAGGGACAGTTTTTCCCTGTAGCCCCTCGGCACCAGGTACAACTGAACAGAGGACGTTTTTTCAGACCCGAGAAGCTCCTCCACCTCCTGTGTTTTGGACTACAAGGTCCTGACTGGCACCACCGGTAAGATCTACCCTTTATTCTGCCTTATGGCATTACCTTAGGTCTATGGCACCCTGCCAAAAGACTCTATTTAGTGTTTATTTGTTGGTCAGTTCCGCTTCCCTGTACGGTTTGCTAGTGGACTTGACTGTTGGCGACTCACCCATGTGGGTCCCATATCGTTGCTTGTTGTCTGTATAGTTTGTCTGGTAGGGGCTTTTCTTCCCCATTAGGGATCTTAATAGTCCAAATAAACTTTAGGTTTTAATACGTTACTGCCCCTCATTATTTTTGCACATTTCCTGTCACAGAGCAGTATACCCTGGGAGAGTGCTTACGCATTATCTCCCCTTAGGTACCACCTCTTTTTTTCTCTGCTGGGAGACTCCTCAGCATGTTGTATGTGTAGGACTACAAGTCCAAGCTGTATAATGACACTGCTAAGGGAGTGGATACAAGAGCTGCCCTGAGTGCTGGGAGAATCAACAGCAACTTGTAAGTGTAGAACTACAAGTCCCACTTGTATAATGACACTGCTAATACACATAGGATCTTCCCCCTACCTTCTTGTGCAATGCTCTCTCTAGTATGTCAGCTCCAGTGCCCAGCATTGTCTCCTCACTGCCTGCCGAGTTGTGCAGCTGAGGGGGTTAAGAATCCTAGCAGAGAGCAGAGAGTAGACGGCAATGAAGGGGGGGGGGGGCTTGGCCAGCACAGTGACGTCTCGTTTACAGGCTTGTAAACGACCTTTATCAGAGCAGGGAGAGAAGCTGACATCACAGGTCATGTGACCCTCAGTGAAATCTGAGAAACCAGACACTGGAGATAAAGTGAGTTAATTGGAAAGCTGTTACATTTGCTTAGTTAGGAACATAGAAAGAACAAAAAAATAACTCGGACAACCCCTTTAAGGAGGCCTCCACCACTCCTGGTCCTGATCCCTCGCCACTTCCGCTTGTAGAAGGTGATGGCCGGGCCCGGCCAACCCTAGGGCTCTGCCTACCAATCGGATTCCTTCTATGACGGGGCCTGGTGTAGTGAGCTGGCCCTGTAGGCACCCGATGTGAAGGGTCCTAGGAAGGGCTCCTGATGAGGCGCTGAGCCCGGGGGGGGGGGGGATATAGGACTGTAGCGCGCCAGCGGCCTCGCCCGCCACGGCCGAATAGCTGGTGGCTGAGGCGGAACAGGAGCCTCAGCCGCCCCCCGCAACAGCATCTGAACCTGATCCTGGACCCAAGTTGAGCCCCACACTTCCGCTGCTGCCTGCAACTCCCGGATCAATGCTTCAAGTTGCTCCATTGCACTGAGGTAATGCCAGCTTCTCTCTCTCACCAAAATGGCTACCGTCTTCCCTCTCCCTCCTGTATTTAACCCCTTCACTCCTCCCCTTACTTAAACTACCAAATCCCCCTCTTCCAGGGTCCCCTAACCAATCCCATTTTCCCTGCCCACCAATCCTATGCTATCAGGGGCTCCCTAAACCAAACCCCCATGATGTGGGCCTCCCCTCAAGGGCTCTGCCCCCTTCCTCAGTCCAGCTATTACTATAAGTTTATAAAGTCTCTAAGATAATGTCAATAGCATGTTACTGCTTCCTCTATCCACAATTTGGATGAAACCAAG
This sequence comes from Bufo gargarizans, assembly GCF_014858855.1. Classification (NCBI taxonomy): domain Eukaryota; kingdom Metazoa; phylum Chordata; class Amphibia; order Anura; family Bufonidae; genus Bufo; species Bufo gargarizans. Next base: position 666,342,321 of record NC_058080.1, read on the forward strand.
GTGTTAACTTAATTCCATGATGTATTTTCTTTGGATGCAGTAACAACCCAAAGAATCGTTTTCTGTTTTTTTTTACTTGGCAGCGGATATTTCTGGCAAACAATACATTATAGTCAGTGCAAAACCAGCAAGCAACTGATCGTCACTGAGGAATTCATTAACAAGACAGAAAAGATGGCCGAATGCCCAAGATACTTTGTTGGAAGCTGGGAAATGTCAACGCAATGTGAACTCTGCCTGATATATTTTGTAATATTTTCCTAATAATTTGTTTTAAATATTGCATTTTCTATATCATCTAAAACCTCTGCTGTGTAATTGGTCTATGGAATGTACTTATGTAGAAACCTCCTTCCGATAGGTTTATTCAGACTTTACTGGGGCACAGCAATTATAGATTAAAAGAATCATTTGTTCTTATTGTGAAAAGCAAATCTCTACAGAAAGTTAGCTTTGTTGGGAAACAAATTAAATCTTTTTAAATCTTTGAGATGGGGTCCACACTATGGAGAGGCCGACAGCACAAAGGAACTATCTTTGTTCTGGGGGATGAAAAGAAAAGAAATGGAACGCGTACAAGCTTGTCAGCTTTTTTAAAGGATTTGGCCACTTTAGGTTTATTTTAACAAACATGTTGGAAACATGATTATGTGCAAGCTACTAATATATAGTTATTAGGGTTTGTTCACATCTGCGTTGGAAGATCCATTAGGAGCCTCCATCACAGAGTTCGTCAAAAATAGCAGAGAGAAAAGTTCTGCATGCAGGACTTTTTTTTCTCCTCTAAAAAAGTTCTCCCGAATGGAAACCCAACATGTCCCATTATAGTCAACGGGATCTGTTAGTTTTTGTTTGGGTCAGTTATGTGCCGAATCCGGGACTATTTCCGTTCTTCAATTGCTATAACTGGACAGAAGAATGGAAAATGATAGCGCAGATGTGAAATTAGCCTTAGAAGATTTTATTCTTCATGAAGAGCCATACTCTTGTTAGTACAGGCTTCTCCACAACCTTCTTGGCACTTCCATCGTGAACAAGTCCACTGATGGAGAGGACCTTGACCATCCATTGGCTATTACCAATTAAAAACACTGTGTATAATCAGGATTTCAAACTAATTATTAAAATGAAGTATCCCAACCCATTCTGGGAACTGCATGCACTTGATGAGCTGTTGCTTACCCACAAAAATAAAAGAAAGTCATCCAGATAAGTAAGTAAAAGAGTTAACCCCTTTAAATGAAGGTGTTACTCCTATTTGGTATTTCATTTTCTTGAGTCCATACTTCCACATACTTAGGCCCAGATCACACATCAGTTAAGTGGTCAGTTATTTCTATCAGTGATTGTCAACCAAAACCAGGAGTGAAGCCTTCAGAGATAAGATATAAGGGAAAGATTTGCAACTGTTCTGTCTTTTTGATCCGCACCTGGTTTTGGCTCACAATAACTGATGGAAATAACTGACCAAGCAACTGAAGTGTGAACTAGACCTTACGTCTATAAATTATGTGTGCATCTTCCAATCCCTTTTACATTAATAGAACTACTTCAGCTCCAGACATATTCTTTAGTAGTACAAAATCCAGGTCAGCTCTTATTTTTTAACACACTGAAAAATCTCACATACTGTACAATACTTGAGTGGAAACTATGCACACACCTTTACCTCTGTGTAAAGTCTATAGGTCATAATTCTACTGATGTTACTGTATCTTTAACCTTTTTACAGACATCTGGTACTTGGAAATAAAGCTAATCGATGAAGACACATTGCTATTCCTTAAAACCCTTAATGGGGTTGGTCCATCTCACACATTGGTGGCCTATTGCTCGGATGTGCCACCAATGTCAGATAGGTGTGAGTCCCACCTCTGGGACCTGCACCTATTTCGAGAATGGAGCCCCTAAAGTGAATGATGGCCCACAGTGCAAGCACAGGCACCATCCATTCACTTTATTAGAGTGCCGAAAATAGCTCAGCTATTTGGAGAGGTTGCCGCACTTGCACAGTGTGCTCTTTATTCACTTTTTTGGGCGTTTTGGAAATCACCAAGCACACTTGTTTGTCTCTTTTTCCCACCCCAATTAAATTGAGGGTATGTTGTGCAGAGCTCCTTCAGTTTGGGGGCCCGATTCTAGAGATAGGTGTGAGTCCTAGAGATAGAACACATACCGATCTGAATTTGGTGGTATATCCTAGTGAATTCTGTAATTTGGCTGTTGTTGCAGTGTCGTTGTACCCATGGGTTGGTGGAGCTCAGAGCCAAGTGGACATAGGCTGGAATCAGTGGTACTCCTGGGTTGGCCCTTTCCCCTTTGGGTTGGTGGTGCTGTGTCCAATTAGTGTAGGGACCCTGCTCAAAAGAGGTCACCTTGGCTTGGTGAGTGGGTTTATCTATTTTTAACAGAACATATATAAACATTTGAATGTGAATAAATTGTGCATGGCAGCATTAAATCAATGTATAACATCTGGATGTGCGATCCATGGCTTCGTTTTGACAGTTGTGGCCACTTCCTATTGAGAACACATGCATGTAAGGTGGAGCATGTGTATTTCGGAGGTGGTAGCCAAAAAGCCAACATAACAATTATACTAATAATCCGTTTACATACACACAAAGTTTCAGACCAGTGTGTATCAATCTACTGTAAACTGATGGATGTAACCATCCAGGTTCACATATGCGGCAAAGGAAAAGATTAAACCGTAATAGAAACAGATGGACCTCATTTTATTTGTTCCTATACCAGAACCGAAAATCGCAAAATACAGTTACTTATTGTACGTTGCCTACATCACTGACTGGCACAACCAGCTCCACAAATTGTTACTACGACCATTACATGGATGTTTATACCATGACTACACTGAATGGGGCTGAGCTGCAGTACCAGCCACACTGCGTGGACAAAAGTGGGGGCTTTGATTTTTAATATGCATGTATGTAACCATAGAGGGATAATTGCAGCTTATTATGTGAGCGATCCAATTACTGACTAAGGTAAGTCATGGCTGCAGCCAGTGATTTTACAGAGCAGCAGTCACAGCCATTTCCTGCCATGTTGACAGTGGCAGGAAGTGGAGTACAGCGGGGACCTGGCACCATCAGAACTGTAGCTGTAGGGATTGGCAGGGATTGGTAAGATAGGTATAAGTTCTAAGGGGGGGGGGGGGGTGCATGTGCAGCTGCTGGGGCATCTTTTTTCCTGCCCTGGAGTATGCCTTTAAATCTTAGCACAAAAATCATCTAATTATGAACATTTTAAAAATTGCATGAAATAATGAAAAATATATATGCGTTGAGGTCTAATAGACAGAAATCAGGTTTTGGAGCAGTTTAATTGCATTTATTAAAGCAAGTTTATTTCCCAGGTCAAAAAGAGGGACAATTAAGGAGCAAAGAGGGACAGAAGGACTTGGGTGCAAATGACGCCCTGTCCCTCCATATGAGGGGCACTTGGAGTACTACAAGAAATCATTACTGATACTTACATAAGGCAAATGCCACCTGATCTAAAAGACCAGCCATGCTACTTACCTTCTGAGACTAGTTTTCAACAACAGTGGATGGTAGGTGACAGTCGGGCAGCAGATGGCCACCTTCAGAGAAAGGATGCCCTGCCAGTATGGTCAGCAAGCATAGTAGGGGCTTGGAGGCTTTTAAAGAACAACCTGGCCGTGCAAAATTATTTTCATTTTACCTTACTGATCATATAAGCTCCTAGTCTCTTGTTCTGGCACTCACATTATAAGGTAATGTAGTCCAAAGCTGCAAAAATGCTAGGTGTAACCCCAGCCTTAACGGGATTCTAGAAAAGAAAATGCTCATGCGCCATAAAAAAATAAATAAAGCTGGCGAAAAATTAGAATATCGTGCAAAGTGAATTTATTTCAGTAATGCAACTTAAAAGGTGAAACTAACATATGAGATAGACTCATTACATGCAAAGCGAGAGATTTCAAGCCTTTAGTTGTTATAATTTGGATGATTATGGCTTACAGCTTATGAAACCCCAAAGTCACAATTTTGAGGTCCCCTTTGCTCAGGGGGTATGGATTAATTAGCTGACCAGAGTGTGACACTTTGAGCCTAGAATATTGAACCTTTTCACAATATTCTAATTTTAAGCTGCATTAATGCAATTCCTTTTAATTTGCATTACTGAAATAAATGGACTTTTGCACAATATTCTAATTTTTTCGAGTTTCACCTGTATATAAAATCGTGTTTTTCAGCAAAAGTACAGCATTCATAAGTTACATACTGGTATATTTCTGATATGCGATAAGAGACCTCCAATAACATTAATAAGGTCTATATGCATAATCTTGCTGACAGAATCCTTTTAACATGATGAGGGTTAGATCCAAAGCTAATACCAGGAGAGGGGAGGAGGAGGGGAGTGATAGTAACGAGAATGGTGATTGTAGTACTGACTCTGTTGCTTTCCTGGGCCATGAAGTGACAGGAGGGTGCACCTTTTCTTCCCTTCAGGCCATATCCTGGTTCTTGGGGTCTCCGGCCTAATGAAGGTTAAGATGCCCTTAATGTAGGTGCTTTTGAGGTGCAAGGCATGGTCCCTTGATGCAGCTCAGGAGGTCGGTGCAGTGTAGCGGTGCAGGAAATGATGAGGCCAGTTTAATAGCAAATGATTCTTTACTGAAGATTGAAGTTTAGGCACATCAGTTATAGTTCTCAGTATGCACAGACTGGCACTTTTCACAGTTTTTACAGGTGAAAAGGTAGTTAATTGGCCAAGATGATTCTTTAAAGCAACGCTCCTCACACAGGACTTCTCTAGCTGAATCTTGCACAAGCATCCAGGAATGGAGTGTAACAATTATTTTTCTGCAATGCAACCTCAGAGTGGACCCTAACGTCAGACTATGCATCTTTGTTTGGACAGGTTGCCGTACTTACAGCATACTGGTGGTAGACACTACAGCCTATTAACTCCTTAGTCAGACAGTAAATGCACATACCAGATAAAATTACATTCTTAACCCTTTTTGCAGTGTACCACTGCTCTGCAGTCGAACCCTGCACTAATATCACGCATGCTTTCTATATTGCTCATACAAATGACAAACAATTTTGCACACTCTGCATACCTACTAACATTGTACTTGGTAATTTTGGGGCATATAAGCTAAGCCTCCGGACATGCCCCCCATCTCACCCAGGAACACACACTTATGGGCTGTGCTTGTATAAGCCTCTACCATGTTTACCCAGGACAGCCAGAATTTGAAGGAATTGTCTCTAAAAATTAGGGACAGTCTCTGCAAATATGAAAATGTTGGCAACTATGACTATACTATTAGGCTGGAGAAATCTGAACCTGGTAATGCTGATGACTTCATTCGGTCCATCCAGCTGAATGCGATCCATGCTTTTAATGTATACAGAGAGGAGAAGCAGGAAAGGCAAAGCCATTCACTTCTAACATTGAGCTTCCAGATGAAGCATAACAAAGCCAGATTGTGCATCTTACGCTTTTCATGTCAGTTCTTGGAGAAAACAACATGCTGGGAAAACATGAGAATAGTCATGCATACAATCTGATAATGCCATCAGCCTTATTATTGCTTCTTTCATGGAAGCTGTGTATGCTATGTCCTCAGCACTGCTACTTCACTGCCACCAGAATACAAGTCCATTGAAGGGGTTATCCAAGATCTGTAATGCGCCCTCATATGCCCGGGCCCCTCAAACAGGTTGTACTTACCTCGCTCCCCGGCACCCGCGTTGCTTCTGATGCCGGTACGGCCACCGCTGTATTTCCCCGTCGCGCAGATGAAAACATTAGGGAGATTAGCCAGTAGCAGGCGGTGACGGGGATGAGCCTCCCTTGCATCAATCTCAATGCTAGGGAGGATTGTCGTCCATGTAATGTTCACTGATTCCCTACAATAGCAATCTCGACATGCTGGGAGTTGTAGTTCTCTCCTCTTATAATATCCACTGATGCTGTATAATAACAGTCTGGTAATGCTGGGGGTTGTAGTTCTCTCCTCTTATACCCTTTTCCTGTAATGTCAACGTATGTTCCATAGTAACAGCCTCCGTGTATTGCCCACTAATTTTCAGCAATAAGACCTGCCGGCAGTAGTTCCACGAGGCTGTGCCGGCAGAGAACAACCTGCTGGAGCTCTCTGGATCTGGGACTTCTGGAGGTTTCTGGAATGCCCGCTGCCTCATTTCACCCAGAGAGCTCCAGAAGGCTGTTCTCTGCCGTAAAAGCTTGCCTGGACTACCGCTGGCAGTGTGAAGCAGGCCTAATCTGGTCATGATGAGACTTGTAGTTATCTTAAAACTTATTATGATGTTCTGCAGCAGCTGAGGTCTATATTAGGCTTTGTTCACATCTGCACTGGTGACGTTCGCTGTTCTGCCCTGTTATATGGAAATCACGGTAGTGTCAAACCTGGTGCCTCCGAACATGGGGGCCCAATCGGATTCTTGCCATGGGGCCCAATGATTTTAATGAAAGCCCCTGATGATAAGCCTTTTAAGGACTCATTCTCTTGCTTTTTTTTTTTTTTTGCAATATTCAGTTATTTTACAAATGTCCATTCATTACACTATGTCACAGTTTATTTTTGTATATAAATATTGCTGTTTGTTCAGCCTGTGATATGAAGGAACCAGAGTTTTCTGTAAAGCTTGCTATGTAACATCATTGCTTCTATGAGGACATCAAATCTGCAAGTTGACTTTTTATTAAATTACTTTTTTTATTGTAAAGAATAGTTGTCTAAACTTTTCAGTACAGATATAATATGTACTGCCTTGTCATGTGCCTTGTCAGGACGCACTTTTGGCATACGTCAACTAAATAGATATCTATGGATCTATTGCCCTCCAAAGACAGAGTAAACAAAGCCTCCTATATCGTCCCAGCAGCTATACTTTTGACTCTTTTCTAATTCACCCAAAAAGACAGCAAAGGAGGTATTTGCTTCCCCCATGATTCTGTGTCAGCGAAAATTACAGAATTTGGGTAAATGTGCTGACTCGGTGCTGTGACAGACATTCCGTATGTGGGGAGGGACAATTGTGTTTATTTCTTGTAAAGCAAACATATCCCTCACAGCACGGTGTGCTCGGATTCCTTATGCCCATGTGGATGGCACAGACAGGGATCTGCCACTTGCTCCCCCAACCCATTAGCCTGAGCTGAGATCCCATAATAAAGAGGGACTCCCGGTTGTTGGGGGCTTCACTAGTGATAAGCGGCAGGGGCTATATTCAAATTTGCGATATTTCACAAATATTTTGTAGAATATTAGAGAATTCGAGATTATTTTATTGAATGTGAAAGATCGGCAATGTAAAAATCGCGTAATGCGAATTCGTAACGCGAGATACAGGCGTGGTTCACTTTGGCTACATTTTTCAAGCTGCTAGAAGATTCCTGAGATTGGAGAAAATTGTTGGCATGGCAGAACATTACAATAGCTTTAGATGCAGATAGAGTCAAGTGCTCCAATATATTCGCGATTGCGCTAATCGGCAGTGATTAGAATATTTTTTGCAGCTTCACATTTTAGCAGGTCTGACTACAGATTACTGATTGTTGTGAATTTGACATTGCTTCCTTCTCATTGGCCCACAAGCAAGAAGCAGAGAGGAATCGTGTCCAGATGGAATAAAATGCAGAATATTCGATATAACGAATGTATAGCACTATATTCTAAATATTCGCGAATTCTCAAAGTGGCGATATTCACGAGAAAAATTTGTTATTCGAATATTCGCGCTCAACACTAGGCTTCACTCGACCTTGTATTCCATGATCAGCCATCGCCCCATATTATACCCCCAATTGTAGAGTCTTCGTTACTTCCCGGCTGTTTGGTTTATATCATTCTGCATTTTTATATTTATGGTAAGATTGGATTTCCAAGCTTGCATTGAGGGAGATGCATTAGTCTAAGCGCAGCTCCGCACATCATACAATTGATGCACCAGCCTCTGCAACAGATCCTGTCTGACCTGGCGCTATGACCTTACACTTTTGTTAGTTATAGAAGTGAAGGGTTTGGTGTAGAACCTGTATCTAAATGTATAGTTACAATATTAAACGAGTTGTATGAGTTAGGGAAAAAAATGCCCAAGGGGTGGGGTAGTTGATAAAACAATTAGGGAATGACCACACTGCGCAGTTGAGTCAAGGTTTCACCGCAGCTGCACCTTTAATACCACGCAGCTATTAACAATGCAGACTGACTAAACAGTGTGGTCTTCATTAGTGATGAGCGGGAGGTGCCATATTCGATTTCCCGATATTTCGCAAATATTCAAATGAATATTCGTGTTATATTCGTCGAAATCGAATATTTGTAATTATTCCAATTATCGCGAATAATATGCGATTTAATTAATCGCGTATTGCGATTATTTCTTTTGATAGTATAAGGCAACGTTCCTATGCTAATTGACTATGGCTAGGCTAATATGTGTATTTTATGAAATTTCGTAATATTGCTCTAACTTCGTCTTTTAGAATATTACGAATATTCTAAAAGACGAAGTTAGAGCAATATTACGAAATTTCGTAAAATACACATATAGATTGTAATTTAGCTAATATAGTGCTATAATGCTTTTTTTTCTCTAATTTTTTTTGCCTCTTCTGAACTTAAGTTTTGTAAAATATGTACACTATTAAAAAAATTACTATAGCAGTATATTAGCTAAATTACAATCTATGTGTATTTTACGAAATTTCGTAATATTGCTCTAACTTCGTCTTTTAGAATATTCATTATATTGCTCTAACTTCGTCTTTTAGAATATTCCGAATATTCTAAAAGACGAAGTTAGAGCAATATCACGAATATTCTAAAAGACAAAGTTAGAGCAATATTACGAAATTTCGTAAAATACCCATATAGATTGTAATTTAGCTAAAATGGAATATAGTCGTGTTAAGTTGAAATCGCAATGCGATTAATTCAAGTTATAATAATCGAATTGCGATTTCAACTTACTGCTATATTCCATATTCCTTAAAACGAATATGGAATATAGCAGTGTTAAGTTGAAATCGCAATTCGATTATTATAACTTGAATTAATCGAATTGCGATTTCAACTTAACACGGCTATATTCCATTTTAGCTAAATTACAATCTATATGGGTATTTTACGAAATTTCGTAATTCTCAAATCCGACAGTACATTCTAGTATATGGAGACATTCCCATGGTGATGGGGACGCTCCATGAGCACGGAAGTCGGCAGAAGCGGCAACGGGCACTGACTGGAGCAGCCAGGAAGCCGGGAATCCAAAGGACAGGTAAGAACTACTTTAGGGAAGTGGGAAAGAAAAAAATATAATAATGATAAAAAAAAATAATAAAAAAAATATTCGATTTCGCAAATATATAGAACGATATTCTAAATATTCGCGAAATCTCGAAATTGTGATATTTGAGAAAAAAAAATGCAATTCGAATATTCGCGCTCAACACTAGTCTTCATTAGTTAACAAAAGCCAGCTGCAGCCCAAAGCACATCCTTGTCACAACCGCACCATGTGGACATACCGTTACTGTTTCTTTCCTCACCATTCCAGCTCTGCTTCCCCATGGTCTCTGTTTAATTGGCAGTAGCTATGACATGCTTGTATGCATGAATGGCTGCTGCAGCTAATCACTGGCCTCAGTGGTCTAATGCAGTGGCATATAAAATACATATTGTTTAATATGAGAGGTGGACAGGTGGTCAGGTGAAGGGTGTCCCTTAAAAGGCACACGGCACGCACACTGATACCAGAGATGTGTTTGATGTCCTTTGGCTCCCATGGTTCCCCCAATAACGTAATGTAATCTATTATAATGTAGATATAATAGATTTGTATAATATGTAAAATTCTATTAAAGGGGTTGTCCATGTTTTATTAAGGGGCCTATCCTGAGAATAAGCCATTACTAGCTGATGGGTGGAGGTCTGACACCCAACGTCTACTATGTAGTGGTGGGTTCCCATTGAAGTCAAAGCGAGCAGCGCTACAGTGACAAAGGGGGGAGCAATGTGACCAAATAAACCTAGAAATGTTTTATTTTTTTTCAATCACCACACAAGAATAAATATTGTTATATTTTAATAGTTCAATTATGTTTGTTTTTTTACATATTTATTTTTATGGGTAAAATGGTGAAGGGTTTTTATATTTTTAAAAACATTTTTTATACTGTACTTTTTAGTTACCTTGACATGCAATCTTCTGGTGGCTTGTTCCACAGACTGGACTAGAATACTATTGCAGTCTATGGGATTTTCACAGGCTGCCTGTCAGGCCGTGCCTCAGGCTTAGCTTCGCAGACAGCATGCAATGACAGCACTGTAAACCTTCACAAGGCCCCAGGCTGTAAGAACCGATTAGTGCCCCAGGATTTTAGCTCAGGGGTCCATTGGAGAGCAGAGGGAGCCCCCTCCCTCTTTCTAACTCCACAGATGATGCAGCCACTATTGACTGCAGCATCTGAGGAGTTAAATGACCAGGATTGGAGTCCCCTCTGTTCCCAGTTACTGCCAGCACTAGCATGTATAGCGTGAGCTCAGCATGTGAGCTTACGTCAAATGTCACATTCAATATGACTAGTGGAAAAACCTCCAGATTCTCACTCAGGTATGGTGTGGAAATATGTTCACCAGAAGGAGTTGTGCGATTCCAGGCACAATTTGGATGTAACTGTATCTAGCAGTCTGATGGCAATGGCTGCTGGTCCCCCCCGTAGGGCTTCTCGCGAGATCCCAATGGTATCGGAAATATGTGGAAGTGTAAAAACAGGATAGTGGGGTGCTGTTAATATAAAAGCCTAAAATTTAATAAAAGCAAATGTGTGACCTAGTTCAGGGATGGTCCATCCCCTCATTCTTGCACAAGGAAGGCGTGGACTATCCCTGAAACTTGTAGATTGATTGTTTTTAATACATTTTTAGACTTTTACATTTCCCCACTGTCCTGTTTGTACTTACTTTTCCACATATTTCTGTCACATAAGAAAACACCAGTATTAAAGTTAGCTTGGGTGGGGGGTGCATTAACAGAGTTTGTATCTAGCTTCAAGTGATGCCTCTTGGGGGGGGGGGGGGGGGAGGCTGGCACCAGGAAGGACGTTTTTTGTAAGGTAAACCATAGAGGTTATCATTAAGAACCACAGCTAGCAAACTCAAAACTGTTATTTTCCTTCATCACCTGGGTTTGTAGAAACTAAGCATACCCTTAGGTGTTCACTAGAGAACACTGCAAGGCTGGATGGACTTGGCCGCTAGGTTCCCAGATTACGTCTGTGAAATAAGGTTACAGAAAATAAGTTCAAGCTCACAGAAAGCTTGGCCAACCAGCAAAACAGAAAAGGAGTCAGCTAGCTAGAGTCAAAACCAGGAAACTCATTAGAAGCCAAATCAGTAGACAAGGCTTAGTCAGTCGGTACATGGAGCACTAAGCACAGTAGGAGCAAAAGAGCCAGGACACATACAAAAATCATAGGCACTGACCAAGCCCTCTGATTCAGGGTCAGAGGTGTGATTGGCTCAGGATCCTGTCTCTTTAATAGTCCAACCAGCCAGTCCTTGACTGGTCAGCATGGCAACCTTCCAAAAAAAAGAAAAAGAGTTAAACCAGCACCTACAAATTATATATAAAGAGAATTTGATGCACACTATTATGGCTGCAATGCAAAAACAAACAAGGACTACAAGTAGCAGCACACTGCTTGCACAAAGCCACATGCAAACATTGAAAAAAAGAATAACTATAAACTGCATTACTGCTATATTTACTATATGAAAATTAGAAGCTCTTTGCGCATATTTTTGATCAAGAAAATGTCCCATTTACCAATGACAAGGTGGCTTCTATCAGACAGGACCTTAAAGGAAACCTGTCACCAGGATTTTGTGCATAGAGCTGGGAACATGGGCTGCTAGCTGGCCGCTAGCTGTCACCAGCAGACATCTGAGAAGCTCTGACAGATGCCTTTCAGAACCTCCTCCTTGAGCTTCCTTTATTTTGGTTTTCAGTTCCTCATCTCATTAGCCTCTCTCAGCTGTCATGTAGTTGGACTGATTGCATCCCTTTAAATTCCTCCCCATAATGCATTAGTGTGCGGTTTATACAACTTCCTGGAGTGTGAGTGCATGCTGATCCTATTTCCCAGTCTTCTACAAGTTAAGTGTTGTACATTAATTTGTGATTTTCTGTTTGCTGGATCCCAGATGACCCTGACTCCCTCCGTGTCTAGTCTAGGGAGCCGGTGGTCGTGTCCCCTCACTATTATAGGGTGTTCAGGTGTTATACAGTCGAGGTACGAGGATATGCGATCATCTACCATTGGGATTTTTGCATAGGCTGAGCAGTCAGGGAGAGTGCCAGGTCTGATGCAGGGGTCTCCCTTTTTGTTCCTTAGTTTTGGATCCAGTGAGTCATATATTCATTTTGTGTTGTCCTGTTTCCTGTACACCTTCCGTGAAACTAGCACATGTGCAGTACCCAGGTCCCATAGCTCTCTGCACTTTTATTGTGTTAAAAAACAGTTTTGATTGATATGCAAATGACCTGATATGAGTCCTGTATCCGGAGATGAGTCAAGCGGAAAGGAGCCCAGCACCGCCCGGCGTCCTCCGATACTCCTCCTTGCTGGCTGACGTCACAGAGCTGGAGCGCCAAAATCTCGCGATGCGCGAGCTAGCGCATGCGTAGTCCGTTCCCTGTGCTGATGCCAGTACAGGGAATGAACATGATGCCGACACTGCGCATGCGCTAGCTCGCGCATCGCGAGATTTCGGCGCTCCAGCTCTGTGACGTCAGCCAGCAAGGAGGAGATTCGGAGGACGCGGGGCGGTGCTGGGCTCCTTTCTGCTTGACTCATCTCCGGATATAGGACTCATATCAGGTCATTTGCATATCAATCAAAACTGTTTTTTAACACAATAAAAGCGCAGAGAGTTATGGGACCTGGGTACCGCAGATGTGCTAGTGGCCATCTAGCAGCCCATGTCCCCAGCTCTATGCGCAAAATCCTGGTGACAGGTTTCCTTTAACATTATTGCTTCCAATAGCCATGAGACTAGCGCCCATGACGGTCATAGTCTCCCCAGGACTGGAGAATCCGCTGCGGGGCAGAGAGACAGACACTGCCGGATCGTGGCCAGGCAAGCACATGACATATTTTAATTTTACTACTAAATACTTTCTCCTCTGTGTCCAACTCTCACTGGTGATCAGATTTTATAGTTTATTCTCTGGATCTGCAGATGGTTACTTATGCATGAGAATATATTTTGTGATCGACACGTTGTGATTTCTCTGTTTAGCGCTTCTTGCTATAGAGTAATGAAGAGCCATCAAGTGCTGATAAAACTGCAACTGCACCCAAAGGAATACTTTAACAAAGACAGCGTTTTCACGAATGGGAATCTCGGTGACATCACAAACCAGATGAAGTGCATCAGGCTGGATGTTCAATGTGCAGCCAACCAGCTGTGGAAACAATAACTGTTCATAGACAGTCAGCAGCTGTTTTACTAAGTCAGTCGGAGTGTTCCTGGACGCTTTATTTGGCACTTGGAAGGTATCCCAGCAGCTTTCTCAGGTTTTTAAAGCAGAAATCACTCCTCTCAGAGACATCACTCGTGTGTTATATGTTTTAACAATGAAGAAATGAGATGTGAGTAATCTGTCGGCAGTGTGTGCCCAGGGAAGATGACAAGCAAATCATTATTAATAGAAGAAGTCACCACTGAAATATTAGGTTGTAGGTCATCTGAATTATAGTCACAAATATTAATACACTGAGCAGCCTAATCCTGATATCCTCAGCTACCCTCTTCATTTTTTACTTCTAGTCATGGCTGCGGATTGGAACAAGGGTCTGACTCCTTAGGGTGGGTTCACATCACGTTTAAGCCTCCGTTTCACGTACACGTTAGGAAAAAAAAGGATACAAAAATGCAGCACACCACGTTCGTCTATCCTGCAGAGTCTAGTAAAAAAAAAACGCATAACGGATAACACTGTACGGCATCAGTCTGAGGCATCCGTTAACATATATGTTTTTTGTATACGTTAAACGGATGGGAAAAAACGTGATGTGAACCCACCCTTACACGGAAAAATTTGGTCTGGTGTTTTGTTTGGACGGGTTGTAAAAATGCCAGAATAACCCAATGCAGATTTTTTTGGGCTAGCTTAATTTTTTGCTCTGTGTTTTCTGGCATTTTTTGGCCATTTTATGCAAGCCATGTGTTTGCCCGTCTTCTTGCCATTTTTCCCCTATACAAAAGGTGAATAAACACTTCAGGGCAGATTTCTCCTATCCCAGTGGTGTACGCTGGGCTATGATAATCAGGCGATTGATGGATGCTGCATATTATTTATGACGATGCATATCCCTTGTCATAAATTAGGCGCAGCATCCAGCAGTCCATGCTACTGAACTGGATGGTGTAGATTTCAGTGTTCTTCCATGCAAAAAAATTGGCGTAGAAGATGATAAATGTGGTGGGGCCTCGAGCCAAGCCCCCTTCCCTTTTTCGGGGAAGTGACGAGGTTGGCGGAGAACTGGCACTTGTGCGAAAAAAATTCTGTGCAAGTGCCGTTAAAAAAGTCGCAAATGTGCAGTTTGCTATTTTTTTATGGAACACAAATTGTGTATTTTAATGTTAAATGTGGACCCAAAAGCTGTAGCATGCTGGATCTTATAAAAGAAGCCAGAATGGAAAAAATGCAACCTAGTGAAAAAAAAAGCCAGTATGTCCTGCGTTTCATACTTCAGGTACACTGACAGCTCTGTGTTATATTGATTTGGTCGTGGAACCTGTGGTACTGCCATTTCTCCAAAGTGAACCAGGAGCCATTTTTCAACAGAACAACGCCACTCTGCATGTTGCTTGCGCTACTGCAAGCAGCCTGCATGGCCTAAACGTGATACCATGGCCTACAGCATCTCTGGACTTATCTCCAATCGATTACATCTAGGATGTCATTGGTCGGCAATTCCAAAGGAAACTGCCAGCAGCAAATCTTGATGATCTGAATGGCCAAGTGCATTCGGCGTGACAGAACATTCCTCAGACAACCATAATAACCTCCTTGATAGAATGCCAAGGAGTGTAAGTGTTCATACATGATACTAAATAAATTGAGATGTTTTTAATATTCTATTTCCATTTTTATATCTTCATTTGCATATAATTAATATGTCTATCTATCCTGTGAGTTCTATGATTTCATGACTTTTCCTTCTTGGTGTTGCAATTTCAATGTTGATGAGTGAAGTTAAAATATCCATGCTTTCCTGAGCATGGCTTACTTTGTTTCATGTTCCTGCGGCCCCCTGTTTTTCAGTTATGTTCCCTAATATTGCTGGACCATATATGCAAATATTTTGCAAGGAAAGGTTTCTTTCCTGCTCTGACTATGTCCATCAGAGCTTGCTGCTGCAGTCTTGCAAGATATAGCAAACCATACCGTGAATACCTCCAGGACAGGTCCTCACTCAAACCAGAGTGAGACACTGCCACCACCGCCAAGAGGAACCTGAAGTTAAGTCAGCACTAGAGGAGAAGACCCCACAGCAGTAAGGTAAGTGTATGAGGCTCAGCGGTACCTGTGAAGAAATCTACATACCTACTCCCCAAAGCTCTGTTTTAGCTCCATGGGCTGTTCATGTAACAGATACTATCAGAGATTTTTCTGTGAAATGCCAGCTTTTCCATCCGTTTTCCTGTCTGTGAAGTTCGGGGGAATATTTTATTTTACAGTTGCTATGGTTACTGGTCTTTAACGTTCCAAAAGTATCTTTTCATTTTATGTAACTTACTGGAAAATTGGTAGTTATCTAGTATTGTTTACCGAACTCCCAAGTGTCCCTTTTTTGGAGGGACAGTCCCTCTTTTTTACCCAAGTCCCTCTGTCCCTCTTTGCTCCTTAAATGTCCCTCTTTTTGATCTTAGGTATAGATTTGCATCATTACATTCACAGTATTAACCTAGAAAGTGTTTCTCTGGCTCCTCTCTGGATATTAGAGCCCATCTTGTATATTATTCCATTATTTGATGCAGTTGGGATTTTAGAAATTTCTATAGTTGGATTATTTTTGTGCTATGTCGTAAGAGAAAACTATTGAAGTGTATAAATTTGCAGGAAAAATAGATCTTTCACACAATGAACCATAAGTGCCCCTCTTTGACTATCCAAAAATGTTGGGAGGTATGTGTTTATCAGGTTTGATTGACTAAGCATGATCAAGGCAATTATAAGGGATGAGTAGTACCAAACCTATGAACCAGTCCAAAAAAAGTCCAGCCCACAACAAAATCTTAAATAACCTGTCCCAGCAAAATATGCTTTACTGAGACAACATAGCTTTCTGGATTCCCTTTTATATCACTCAGCTGGGCATTCTGGGTGAAATATAAAGCCAGCACTTTACCACACACATTGTTACATACCCCCCCCCCCCTCTTCTTCAGTCCAGAGGTCTGGGCAACATCCACCATGGATGGAGTGGCTGCTGGGCCTCTTCTGAGAGAGAGATCTTGTCTAGCCACAGGAGTGGGGGTTTCACGGGAGAAGGGGGTTGCAAAGAAGTTGCTGTTGGGGGACCCCATTCAAAAATTTTATGTGGGGCCCAGTAATTTCTAGTTACATCACTGCACAGCAGAATGTATTGATTTAATAACAGTAGGGGGCTCGTACCTGGAATACCCTACAGACGCTTTTGGTCGAACATTAGTAAGCACCAGGACTTCGGAAGACTTTGAGTTGCATGGTAAAGAGCATTAAAAGATGTTAGCCAGCACTATGAAATTTTTTACCTGTTCTTGACTTGCTGAAGAGGGGGATAAGGGAAGGTGCAGGAGGAGGTTGCTCTGGTGGGGCAGGGTCTCATAAAAAATGCATCTACATTACTTTGTAATTTCACAGGCTAATGCTCCAATCTCAAATTAGAATTTTAGAGAGGAACCATCTGGTCAGTCTTGCATATTTCTCCTAGTTTTGTTTCATCCAGGCCAGAGGAGCATGGTCTGTCATCAGTACAAATTTTCTACCCAGTAGATAGTATTTTAGCGCCTCCAGGTTAAATACTCACGTTCCACGATATGCATCACGTTCCAGATTCAGCTTAGGAACATCACTCAACGTTTCTCACCATTTACCACCAATCTGAATTGAAAACAACCACATTGTCCAGGTAGACAGCTGCATAATTACGATGTGGCTTCAAGATTAAGTCCATCAACATCTGAAACATAGCAGAGTCTCCAACTTCCTCCCACTCAAAAGTAAGCGCACTATAGTATACCCCCTCCTTCAGCATATGCGAATACTACCAGGTCCCAAATCAATGAGCGAATGCTTGAGTATGTTGAGAAGAGCTCTCCAGAGGGTATGGAAACTACAGCAGGATGAGACGCTTTTTCCAGAAACCTCACTTGCTCCACACACGCACAGTCAGGACTAGTGATGGCCTTGCGGTTCGCCCGGCGGTAGGTTCGTGGCGAACTTTGCTAGTTCGCAATTCGCCGAACATGCAAACATATGGCGATATTCACGCCCGCCATATTCTTTTACATT
This sequence comes from Bufo gargarizans, assembly GCF_014858855.1. Lineage (NCBI taxonomy): Eukaryota > Metazoa > Chordata > Amphibia > Anura > Bufonidae > Bufo > Bufo gargarizans. Next base: position 666,359,921 of record NC_058080.1, read on the forward strand.
GTGAAGAACTTTGATCCATGACACATCCATCGGGTGCTACAGGACAGCCAATTGAAAAGTTTCAGCACATGGACATACCCCCTACCCTAAAAATTGACCCGATCTGGCAACTATTTTACATTCAGTCTTTTGTCAGTGTAGGGAAAGGTTGCTGTGTGGAGCAGAGACAGACTGTTAGGGACAAAAACGTTATCGAATAGGTCCACACAGGTCCGTTTAAGGACTGGTATAGGTGTACTATTGATAGGTGTGCAGTACAGAGGGGTGTAATGCACTTATAATATACTTTCTAACATAGAATGCATATTATAGTGGATTTGTATTGTGCAGCAGCGATGAGCGGTTCTGCAGCGATACTGCAGCTACACAGAGGGACAAACGCAATTAGAAAAAATAATTATAACTGGTGTGATATACCAGTCGCCCCCCCCCCAAAAAAAAACTGATAGAAGCAGGGGGTTTATACCAATAATATACTTTCTATATAGTGCATTTGGGTACTGCAGCATTTGTTTGCGGTTTTGCTGCATTCCCTGTGCTACACACAGTGACAAAAAAAATATAACTGGTGTGCGCATGCACGTACGCGAAAATTATATTTTGCCGATATTTCGCATTAAAAAAAATTATGAATGGAGATTGCAAATTCTAATGATACATCTGGTATGTCACTGCCCATGTTGTGGGATTATTTGTGCACGTCTAGTAATTATTTCTTGGCTGTAAATATGAGCTGAAGGTTTTTCAGGTTCACCTGCCATTTAAATGAATGGGACCCGCAGCGAACTTGCGGTTCGCAAACATTTTATCGCGTTCGCCCAAGCGTGTTCGTGTACCGTCCCGGCAGTTGTTTGTCTATCACTAGTCAGAACCACCAGTGTTAACCCAATAAAATACCACCATAGTATTTACAGGGGCATGCATTCAGGTCATTGATACATTCCACAGGGCCATATGTTTCACCCAGATATTGCGGACAACCCCCCACCAAGGCAGCATATTCCCAGACCTGGCACACCCTTCACTGAGCAAAACCACAACCAGGGTAGCCCAGAGATAACAGAGGGAAGTTTAGAGATAACTCCGTCCACCAACTGCTTAAAAAAATTCCTGGATCTGTAATTCAATACAACAATTATATTTACTGGCTAGTAGAGATGAGCAAAACGATTCTACAGAATCGATTTGTCCAATCAGCAGGTCTTCTTCATTTGCATAAGCCCTGCTGATTGGACAAATCGATTCTAACAGCCCTGCTGATTGGACAAATCGATTCTGTAGAACCATTTCGCTCATCTCTACTGGCCACCATGTTTGTGCGTCTGTGTTCATCGGGTTGGTGTTTTCGTTTTTAATTTAAAACATATTTTTGCTAATTTATGAAAACGTGTCTTGTGTTTCCTTGGGTGGTTAGGAGGTACAGGGATGATGGAAGGTTTTGGCAGGGATCCTGGCATTTGGGGGTTAACAAAAAAAAGCCAATTAAAAACATCAATTTTTAACAACAGTTTTCAACGGCCATTAAAAACTGATGCAAAATGGATACGGCCAGAAAATGGATGCACTTACAGATGCACAATGACCATGAAAAACTATTAGTGTATCCGCTTTTAAGGGATAGCCTAAGGGTTTCAGCGACACTAAGATCTTGGTTGCTCGAGAGTAGAGTTGAGCGAACACCTGGATGTTCGGGTTCGAGAAGTTCGGCCGAACATCCCGGAAATGTTCGGGTTCGGGATCCGAACCCGATCCGAACTTCGTCCCGAACCCGAACCCCATTGAAGTCAATGGGGACCCGAACTTTTCGGCACTAAAAAGGCTGTAAAACAGCCCAGGAAAGAGCTAGAGGGCTGCAAAAGGCAGCAACATGTAGGTAAATCCCCTGCAAACAAATGTGGATAGGGAAATGAATTAAAATAAAAATTAAATAAATAAAAATTAACCAAAATCAATTGGAGAGAGGTTCCATAGCAGAGAATCTGGCTTCCCGTCACCCACCACTGGAACAGTCCATTCTCAGATATTTAGGCCCCGGCACCCAGGCAGAGGAGAGAGGTCCCGTAACAGAGAATCTGTCTTCATGTCAGCAGAGAATTAGTCTGCATGTCATAGCAGAGAATGAGGCTTCACGTCAGCCACCACTGCAACAGTCCATTGGCATATATTTAGGCCCAGCACCCAGGCAGAGGAGGGAGGTCCCGTAACAGAGAATCTGTCTTCATGTCAGCAGAGAATTAGTCTGCATGTCATAGCAGAGAATGAGGCTTCACGTCAGCCACCACTGCAACAGTCCATTGGCATATATTTAGGCCCAGCACACACACAGGCAGAGGAGAGAGGTCCCGTAACAGAGAATCTGGCTTCATGTCAGCAGAGAATCAGTCTGCATGTCATAGCAGAGAATGAGGCTTCACGTCAGCCACCACTGCAACAGTCCATTGGCATATATTTAGGCCCAGCACACACACAGGCAGAGGAGAGAGGTCCCGTAACAGAGAATCTGGCTTCATGTCAGCAGAGAATCAGTCTGCATGTCATAGCAGAGAATGAGGCTTCACGTCAGCCACCACTGCAACAGTCCATTGGCATATATTTAGGCCCAGCACACACACAGGCAGAGGAGAGAGGTCCCGTAACAGAGAATCTGGCTTCATGTCAGCAGAGAATCAGTCTGCATGTCATAGCAGAGAATGAGGCTTCACGTCAGCCACCACTGCAACAGTCCATTGGCATATATTTAGGCCTAGCACACAGGCAGAGCAGAGAGGTCCCGTAACAGACAATCTGGCTTCATGTCAGCAGAGAATCAGTCTGCATGTCATAGCAGAGAATGAGGCTTCACGTCACCCACCACTGCAACAGTCCATTGGCATATATTTAGGCCTAGCACACAGGCAGAGCAGAGAGGTCCCGTAACAGACGATCTGGCTTCATGTCAGCAGAGAATCAGTCTGCATGTCATAGCAGAAAATCAGGATTCACGTCACCCAGGACTGTAAGAGTCAGTTTTCATAAATTTAGGCCCAGCACCCAGGCAGAGGAGAGAGGTCCCTTAACAGACAATCTGGCTTCATGTCAGCAGAGAATCAGTCTTCATATCATAGCAGAGAATCAGGCTTCACGTCACCCACCACTGCAACAGTCCATTGGCATATATTTAGGCCTAGCACACAGGCAGAGCAGAGAGGTCCCGTAACAGACAATCTGGCTTCATGTCAGCAGAGAATCAGTCTGCATGTCATAGCAGAGAATCAGGCTTCACGTCAGCCACCACTGCAACAGTCCATTGTCATAAATTTAGGCCCAGCACCCAGGCAGAGGAGAGAGGTCCCGTAACAGACAATCTGGCTTCATGTCAGCAGAGAATTAGTCTGCATGTCATAGCAGAGAATCAGGCTTCATGTCAGCCACCACTGCAACAGTCCATTGGCATATATTTAGGCCTAGCACACAGGCAGAGGAGAGGTTCATTCAACTTTGGGTAGCCTCGCAATATAATGGTAAAATGAAAATAAAAATAGGATTGAATGAGGAAGTGCCCTGGAGTCCAATAATATATGGTTATGGGGAGGTAGTTAATGTCTAATCTGGACAAGGGACGGACAGGTCCTGTGGGATCCATGCCTGGTTCATTTTTATGAACGTCAGCTTGTCCACATTGGCTGTAGACAGGCGGCTGCGTTTGTCTGTAATGACGCCCCCTGCCGTGCTGAATACACGTTCAGACAAAACGCTGGCTGCCGGGCAGGCCAGCACCTCCAAGGCATAAAAGGCTAGCTCTGGCCACGTGGACAATTTAGAGACCCAGAAGTTGAATGGGGCCGAACCATCAGTCAGTACGTGGAGGGGTGTGCACACGTACTGTTCCACCATGTTAGTGAAATGTTGCCTCCTGCTAACACGTTGCGTATCAGGTGGTGGTGCAGTTAGCTGTGGCGTGTTGACAAAAGTTTTCCACATCTCTGCCATGCTAACCCTGCCCTCAGAGGAGCTGGCCGTGACACAGCTGCCTTGGCGACCTCTTGCTCCTCCTCTGCCTTGGCCTTGGGCTTCCACTTGTTCCCCTGTGACATTTGGGAATGCTCTCAGTAGCGCGTCTACCAACGTGCGCTTGTACTCGCGCATCTTCCTATCACGCTCCAGTGCAGGAAGTAAGGTGGGCACATTGTCTTTGTAGCGTGGATCCAGCAGGGTGGCAACCCAGTAGTCCGCACAGGTTAAAATGTGGGCAACTCTGCTGTCGTTGCGCAGGCACTGCAGCATGTAGTCGCTCATGTGTGCCAGGCTGCCCAGGGATAAGGACAAGCTGTCCTCTGTGGGAGGCGTATCGTCATCGTCCTGCCTTTCCCCCCAGCCACGCACCAGTGATGGACCCGAGCTGCGTTGGGTGCCACCCCGCTGTGACCATGCTTCATCCTCATCCTCCTCCACCTCCTCCTCATCCTCGTCCTCCTCGTCCTCCAGTAGTGGGCCCTGGCTGGCCACATTTGTACCTGGCCTCTGCTGTTGCCAAAAACCTCCCTCTGAGTCACTTCGAAGAGACTGGCCTGAAAGTGCTAAAAATGACCCCTCTTCCTCCTCCTCCTCCTCCTCCTCCTGGGCCACCTCCTCTTCCATCATCGCCCTAAGTGTTTTCTCAAGGAGACATAGAAGTGGTATTGTAACGCTGATAACGGTGTCATCGCCACTGGCCATGTTGGTGGAGTACTCGAAACAGCGCAACAGGGCACACAGGTCTCGCATGGAGGCCCAGTCATTGGTGGTGAAGTGGTGCTGTTCCGCAGTGCGACTGACCCGTGCGTGCTGCAGCTGAAACTCCACTATGGCCTGCTGCTGCTCGCACAGTCTGTCCAGCATGTGCAAGGTGGAGTTCCACCTGGTGGGCACGTCGCATATGAGGCGGTGAGCGGGAAGGCCGAAGTTACGCTGTAGCGCAGACAGGCGAGCAGCAGCAGGATGTGAACGCCGGAAGCGCGAACAGACGGCCCGCACTTTATGCAGCAGGCTCTGACATGTCGGGGTAGTTGTGAATGAACTTCTGCACCACCAAATTCAGCACATGCGCCAAGCAAGGGATGTGCGTCAAATTGGCTAGTCCCAGAGCTGCAACGAGATTTCGCCCATTATCACACACCACCAGGCCGGGCTTGAGGCTCACCGGCAGCAACCACTCGTCGGTCTGTTGTTCTATACCCCGCCACAACTCCTGTGCGGTGTGGGGCCTGTCCCCCAAACATATGAGTTTCAGAATGGCCTGCTGACGTTTACCCCGGGCTGTGCTGAAGTTGGTGGTGAAGGTGTGTGGCTGACTGGATGAGCAGGTGGAAGAAGAGGAGGAGGAAGCCGAGAAGGAGGAGGTGGCAACAGGAGGCAAAGAATGTTGCCCTGCGATCCTTGGCGGCGGAAGGACGTGCGCCAAACAGCTCTCCGCCTGGGGCCCAGCTGCCACTACATTTACCCAGTGTGCAGTTAGGGAGATATAGCGTCCCTGGCCGTGCTTACTGGTCCACGTATCTGTAATTAGGTGGACCTTGCCACAGATGGCGTTGCGCAGTGCACACTTGATTTTATCGGATACTTGGTTGTGCAGGGAAGGCACGGCTCTCTTGGAGAAGTAGTGCCGGCTGGGAACAACATACTGTGGGACAGCAAGCGACATGAGCTGTTTGAAGCTGTCTGTGTCCACCAGCCTAAATGACAGCATTTCATAGGCCAGTAGTTTAGAAATGCTGGCATTCAGGGCCAGGGATCGAGGGTGGCTAGGTGGGAATTTACGCTTTCTATCAAATGTTTGTGAGATGGAGAGCTGAACGCTGGCGTGTGACATGGTTGAGACGCTTGGTGACGGAGGTGGTGGTGGTGGTGTTGGTGGTACATCCCCTGTTTGCTGGGCGGCAGGTGCCAACGTTCCTCCAGAGGCGGAGGAAGAGGCCGAGGCGGCAGCAGCAGAATAGGCCGAGGCGGCAGCAGCAGAAGAGGTAGCAGGGGGAGCCTGAGTGACTTCCTTGGTTTTAAGGTGTTTACTCCACTGCAGTTCATGCTTTGCATGCAGGTGCCTGGTCATGCAGGTTGTGCTCAGGTTCAGAACGTTAATGCCTCGCTTCAGGCTCTGATGGCACAGCGTGCAAACCACTCGGGTCTTGTCGTCAGCACATTGTTTGAAGAAGTGCCATGCCAGGGAACTCCTTGAAGCTGCCTTTGGGGTGCTCGGTCCCAGATGGCGGCGGTCAGTAGCAGGCGGAGTCTCTTGGCGGCGGGTGTTCTGCTTTTGCCCACTGCTCCCTCTTTTGCTACGCTGTTGGCTCGGTCTCACCACTGCCTCTTCCTCCGAACTGTGAAAGTCAGTGGCACGACCTTCATTCCATGTGGGGTCTAGGACCTCATCGTCCCCTGCATCGTCTTCCACCCAGTCTTGATCCCTGACCTCCTGTTCAGTCTGCACACTGCAGAAAGACGCAGCAGTTGGCACCTGTGTTTCGTCATCATCAGAGACATGCTGAGGTGGTATTCCCATGTCCTCATCATCAGGAAACATAAGTGGTTGTGCGTCAGTGCATTCTATGTCTTTCACCGCTGGGGAAGGGCTAGGTGGATGCCCTTGGGAAACCCTGCCAGCGGAGTCTTCAAACAGCATAAGAGACTGCTGCATAACTTGAGGCTGAGACAGTTTCCCTGGTATGCATGGGGGTGATGTGACAGACTGATGGGGTTGGTTTTCAGGCGCCATCTGTGCGCTTTCTGCAGAAGACTGGGTGGGAGATAATGTGAACGTGCTGGATCCACTGTCGGCCACCCAATTGACTAATGCCTGTACCTGCTCAGGCCTTACCATCCTTAGAACGGCATTGGGCCCCACCATATATCGCTGTAAATTCTGGCGGCTACTGGGACCTGAGGTAGTTGGTACACTAGGACGTGTGGATGTGGCAGAACGGCCACGTCCTCTCCCAGCACCAGAGGGTCCACTAACACCACCACGACCATGTCCACGTCCGCGTCCCTTACTAGATGTTTTTCTCATTGTTATGGTTCACCACAACAACAAATATATTATTTGGCCCAATGTATTGTATTCAAATTCAGCGGGATATAAATTTGAGGCCTAGTATTTAGGCGCTGGGTGACCGGTATGGATTTAGTGACAGAATTAGACTTGGAAATGCACAGAAGCGTGTGTGTGAAGTTATTCTGAATGACCCTATGTGCACCTTCAATATGATCTACCCTTTTAGGGATAGATTTCAAATAGCTCTGATATAGCAGAAACGACTAAATTATGAAATTGCTAAATTGGGAATTGTATTTCAACCCAGAACAAAAAATGTGCTTTGACGGACACTAAATAACTTTCCCAGCCACAACAGGACAGCGGTAACGAGAGATTTAGCGGGATATAAATTTGAGGCCTAGTATTTAGGCGCTGGGTGACAGGTATGGGTTTAGTGACAGAATTAGATTTGGAAATGCACAGTAGCGGGTGTGTGAAGTTATTCTGAATGACCCTATGTGCACCTTGAATATTATATACCCTTTTAGGGATAGATTTCAAATAGCTCTGATATAGCAGAAACCACTAAATTATGAAATTGCTAAATTGGGAATTGTATTTCAACCCAGAACAAGAAATGTGCTTGAACGGACACTAAATAACTCGCCCAGCTACAGCACTAGGGACAGATTTAGCTGGATATAAATTTGAGGCCTAGTATTTAGGCGCTGGGTGACCGGTATGGATTTAGTGACAGAATTAGACTTGGAAATGCACAGAAGCGTGTGTGTGAAGTTATTCTGAATGACCCTATGTGCACCTTGAATATTATATACCCTTTTAGGGATAGATTTCAAATAGCTCTGATATAGCAGAAACCACTAAATTATGAAATTGCTAAATTGGGAATTGTATTTCAACCCAGAACAAGAAATGTGCTTGAACGGACACTAAATAACTCGCCCAGCTACAGCACTAGGGACAGATTTAGCTGGATATAAATTTGAGGCCTAGTATTTAGGCGCTGGGTGACCGGTATGGATTTAGTGACAGAATTAGACTTGGAAATGCACAGAAGCGTGTGTGTGAAGTTATTCTGAATGACCCTATGTGCACCTTGAATATTATATACCCTTTTAGGGATAGATTTCAAATAGCTCTGATATAGCAGAAACCACTAAATTATGAAATTGCTAAATTGGGAATTGTATTTCAACCCAGAACAAGAAATGTGCTTGAACGGACACTAAATAACTCGCCCAGCTACAGCACTAAGGACAGATTTAGCGGGATATAAATTTGAGGCCTAGTATTTAGGCGCTGGGTGACAGGTATGGGTTTAGTGACAGAATTAGACTTGGAAATACACAGTAGCGGGTGTGTGTGAAGTTATTCTGAATGACCCAATGTGCACCTTGAATATTATATACCCTTTTAGGGATAGATTTCAAATAGCTCTGATATAGCAGAAACCACTAAATTATGAAATTGCTAAATTGGGAATTGTATTTCAACCCAGAACAAAAAATGTGCTTTGACGGACACTAAATATCTTGCCCAGCAACAACAGTACAGCGGTAACGAGAGATTTAGCAGGATATAAATTTGAGGCCTAGTATTTAGGCGCTGGGTGACAGGTATGGGTTTAGTGACAGAATTAGACTTGAAAATACACAGTAGCGGGTGTGTGTGAAGTTATTCTGAATGACCCAATGTGCACCTTGAATATTATATACCCTTTTAGGGATAGATTTCAAATAGCTCTGATATAGCAGAAACCACTAAATTATGAAATTGCTAAATTGGGAATTGTACTTCAACCCAGAACAAAAAATGTGCTTTGACGGACACTAAATATCTTTCCAAGCAACAACAGTACAGCGGTAACGAGAGATTTAGCAGGATATAAATTTGAGGCCTAGTATTTAGGCGCTGGGTGACAGGTATGGGTTTAGTGACAGAATTAGACTTGGAAATACACAGTAGCGGGTGTGTGTGAAGTTATTCTGAATGACCCAATGTGCACCTTGAATATTATATACCCTTTTAGGGATAGATTTCAAATAGCTCTGATATAGCAGAAACCACTAAATTATGAAATTGCTAAATTGGGAATTGTACTTCAACCCAGAACAAAAAATGTGCTTTGACGGACACTAAATAACTTTCCCAGCTACAACAGGACAGCGGTAACGAGAGATTTAGCGGGATATAAATTTGAGGCCTAGTATTTAGGCGCTGGGTGACAGGTATGGGTTTAGTGACAGAATTAGACTTGGAAATACACAGTAGCGGGTGTGTGTGAAGTTATTCTGAATGACCCTATGTGCACCTTCAATATGATCTACCCTTTTAGGGATAGATTTCAAATAGCTCTGATATAGCAGAAACCACTAAATTATGAAATTGCTAAATTGGGAATTGTATTTCAACCCAGAACAAAAAATGTGCTTTGACGGACACTAAATAACTTTCCCAGCTACAACAGGACAGCGGTAACGAGAGATTTAGCAGGATATAAATTTGAGGCCTAGTATTTAGGCGCTGGGTGACAGGTATGGGTTTAGTGACAGAATTAGACTTGAAAATACACAGTAGCGGGTGTGTGTGAAGTTATTCTGAATGACCCAATGTGCACCTTGAATATTATATACCCTTTTAGGGATAGATTTCAAATAGCTCTGATATAGCAGAAACCACTAAATTATGAAATTGCTAAATTGGGAATTGTACTTCAACCCAGAACAAAAAATGTGCTTTGACGGACACTAAATAACTTTCCCAGCTACAACAGGACAGCGGTAACGAGAGATTTAGCAGGATATAAATTTGAGGCCTAGTATTTAGGCGCTGGGTGACAGGTATGGGTTTAGTGACAGAATTAGACTTGAAAATACACAGTAGCGGGTGTGTGTGAAGTTATTCTGAATGACCCAATGTGCACCTTGAATATTATATACCCTTTTAGGGATAGATTTCAAATAGCTCTGATATAGCAGAAACCACTAAATTATGAAATTGCTAAATTGGGAATTGTACTTCAACCCAGAACAAAAAATGTGCTTTGACGGACACTAAATAACTTTCCCAGATACAACAGGACAGCGGTAACGAGAGATTTAGCGGGATATAAATTTGAGGCCTAGTATTTAGGCGCTGGGTGACCGGTATGGATTTAGTGACAGAATTAGACTGGGATATGGCCAAAAAATAACCACACTATTGCTGGTTAAATGCACTTGGTGACGGGCGCAGCTTGCCCCTGATGTAGTATATGGCCAAAAAATGAACAGACTATTGCTGGTTAAATGCACTTGGTGTCACAGCTTGACCAACCACACTACTGAGGGTTAAATGCACTTGGTGACGGGCGCAGCTTGCCCCTGATGTAGTATATGGCCAAAAAATAAACAGACTATTGCTGGTTAAATGCACTTGGTGTGACAGCTTCACCCTGATGTAGGCTTTAGCCAGAAAACAACCACACCATTGAGGGTTAAATGCACTTGGTGACAGGCGCAGCTTGCCCCTGATTTTGTATATGGCCAAAAAATGAACAGACTATTGCTGGTTAAATGCACTTGGTGTGACAGCTTCACCCTGATGTAGGCTTTAGCCAAAAAACAACCACACCATTGAGGGTTAAATGCACTTGGTGACAGGCGCAGCTTGCCCCTGATTTTGTATATGGCCAAAAAATGAACAGACTATTGCTGGTTAAATGCACTTGGTGTGACAGCTTCACCCTGATGTAGGCTTTAGCCAAAAAACAACCACACCATTGAGGGTTAAATGCACTTGGTGACAGGCGCAGCTTGCCCCTGATTTTGTATATGGCCAAAAAATGAACAGACTATTGCTGGTTAAATGCACTTGGTGTGACAGCTTCACCCTGATGTAGGCTTTAGCCAAAAAACAACCACACCATTGAGGGTTAAATGCACTTGGTCGCAGCTTGTGCTGGCGCACCACAAGACACAAAATGGCCGCCGATCACCCCAGAAAAATGTGACTGACAAACGGTCTGGGCAGCCTAAAAACAGTGAGCAATTGAGGATCAGCAGCTCAATGATCCACAGCTGCAGATCGATCAGTTAATCAAGTCCTTTGGAGGAGTTAATCTGCCTAATCTCGCCCTACTGTCGCAGCCGCAACCTCTCCCTACGCTAATCAGAGCAGAGTGACGGGCGGCGCTATGTGACTCCAGCTTAAATAGAGGCTGGGTCACATGGTGCTCTGGCCAATCACAGCCATGCCAATAGTAGGCATGGCTGTGATGGCCTCTTGGGGCAAGTAGTATGACGCTTGTTGATTGGCTGCTTTGCAGCCTTTCAAAAAGCGCCAAGAAAGCGTCACAAAAGCGCGAAGAAAGCGACGAACACCGAACCCGAACCCGGACTTTTACGAAAATGTCCGGGTTCGGGTCCGTGTCACGGACACCCCAAAATTCGGTACGAACCCGAACTATACAGTTCGAGTTCGCTCATCCCTACTCGAGAGCTGTCATGCTCAAGGATCACAATGGGATCGCACTGTAACAGTGCTAGCATAGAAATAAATGGGGTTGCATTGCGACTCACATATTTGCCACAAACGCAACCCCAGAATAACCACAAATTCAGTGCTTTAGTGCTTTTGGATTTTTTTGCAATTCTGAGGTCACAGTCACGGCACACATATGAGTAACGCTGCCGCCCCATTAATTTGTATGCTAGTGCCGCTACAGTGTTATCCATGTAACCAAACCCTAAACCCAGACTAAAGATAATGGGGGTCATTTACAAAGACCGTCTACTTACGCTGGTCTTTGTTTCCCACTGCAGTACTGCAGGATGTGCCAATTTTATGACCAATGGCCCTAATTGAAGTACTTTTTACTCCTCTTTTATGCCTGTTTTAAATTTGTCGGAGCCAAAGTCCCAGCCCCAGCCCAGTCTCTGCGGCTCCCTAGCCATTTTCACAGTGTAAATACACCTGTGCAAAAAAATATAGTCGAACTGGCATTTAAAAAAGTGGTCTTGCGACAATTTTTCACCAGAAACTGGTGTAAAAATGTTAGTAAATGGTCCCGAATAACTTAAAAATATTTTCACTTTTATTGGGATGAATGCATTGACTGCTGCCAATGATTACGGTCAGTGCACACACTTGCTGCTTAACAGCTCACATTCCCTGCTTCCCCAGGGTTTGTGAGCTCATAACTTTGAAGGACAGTTTATTATATAGGTGAAAGAACAGTTCACTTATGAGATAAACCTGAAGTGTGAAGTGTGAAGTTCTGATGAGTGTTTATTATATTTTCTCATTCTAAACCGTGAGTGTGTACGGGTAATGTAGTTACTATGTTCTCATGATTTCCAAAGTTGTTTCTACTCAGGGGGAGATTGATTTCATGTAGACATAATAGAAGTGGTATACCTAGAGGTTAGGTGGAGTCATATAGGATCACATGGTTAGAAAATTTCATTTGGAGAAAATACAAGAATAAAGAAAGGACTTGTTGCAGAAAGTATCAACTGCAAAGGTGGGTTTACACGATAAACACATTCATGTTGTAACGACTGCTTGCCTCCATACAAAGGGGATGATTGCTACATGAAATTGAGCTCTCATCTTTCTGTTGATCCCAAAAATTGCCTACTAAATCAGTCCATATAAGGGTACTGCCACAAGTTCAGTTTTTTTTATGCAGTTTGCAGTGGCCGTGTTTGGGTTGGCCCCAAGGCTACTCTGGGTCCCCCAGACACTGTCATCACGTGTTGCTGCTCTTCGAAAGGGGTAGTAAGGTGTGGTGCACCCCAATTGGAAATAATTCCAGAGAGTCGGGTCTGCAGAAAACCAGTGTGCCTTTTACTGGAGGAATTCAAGTGCAAAACAATTCAGGCATGGCACTGGGCTGGCTTCTGCAGTCTCCTCCTGTCACGGCTGTGTCACAGGCAGTGTTGTTCGCCGTGACATGTTAGCCGTGCATGCTTGTTGCATTGGCAACGTGTTGTTGTAGCATGTTGGTGCCTCCTCATTTCTCCTGGGTCCTTTCCTGTCTGGTGCTGGAGGGGTTAACTACCTGTATGGGTGTTGCCACTTGGTGTTCATATTACCTGTGGCTTCCAGGACTGGGGTTTGTTGTCCTCCAGCTGTGGTGTGTGCTGGAGTTGCTCCTGTCCTGGATATGTCTTCTGTCCAGTGTGAGGGCCACCTATTTGGACATCGATGTCACCATTATGTCTCCCCTTTGTTCCCTCTGTTCTGTACCCTTCCTTACATTTCTCCTTGTTTGGTGTGGGTTTATGTTATGGGTGTGTTGTAATGTCTAGTTTGGTGTTCCATGGCTATGTTTGGTGTTGTATCCAGCATGGTTGCCAGACATTTCCCCCCTCCGGAAGGGGGTGTCAGGGATCCCCGGAGGGGGAATCACAAGTCAGCGTGCAGCTCTGCTGGGGCTACCATGCATCCTGTCCACATGGGGGTCCACTCTTCGTAGTTGCTGCGGCAGGTAAGTGCGAGTTGTTTCTGGGCTCTTACCTGCCGATGCAGTAGCTGTGCACTGCCTGCCTTTCCCTGCTTCTAGGCTGGATGAGACTCCTGTTCATCTGTGTCTGGGATGAACAGGTCGTCTCAGCCCTTTCTCTATCTTAAAGGATTATCAGGGAGACTCAGGGTCCTAGGTTCCTGGGTATGAGCCATCCTACTATCCAGGTCCGCTCATACGGGTAGGAGTCAGGGCAAGGGTTAGGGAAGCATCAGGAGGTGTCCTGCTCCTTCATCCTGGCATCCAGGCCTAGTTGCTGCCCTGTTTACCGCACATTGTACGGTGGGGAGTTTCCCCCACTCCCCACCGTGACGGTATGTTCAACTAAGGCCACTCCGTTTGTCCCCATTTTCTGTCTCGGCCTTCGGAAGAGGGCGTCAGCATGTTTTGCCTGATGTTCACTGGTGTACATGCTTGTCCTCCGAGGGGATGATGAAAGGGGGATTCTGTTAACAGTGCAGTTCTCTGTGACGGTGGTTGCAGTTTGGTGTGGACCGTTACTCGCGTTTGAATGCCCCCTCGTCCATATCTCAGTGGTTTTTGACTCTTTATACTACAACAGCGCAGGGTGGACAACTAAGACCAGTGTAAAAAGTCATCTTAGTAAATGCCTTCCTAAGACTTTGTTTGTGCTGGCTGCATTCCTGTAGTACTGGTACTGTATGCTGGTTCGGGGATGTTCGATGTCAGCGACCTTGTGTCTGAACTGGGTCTGAGTCTAATCGCAGTGTTCAGTGCGGTCACTCCTTGCTGCATGTTGGCTGGCCCGTTTTCTTGTTGGTGGTTCGGGTATTCTGGCGGCAGTTATGGGTGATTTGTTGGCACTGACGATGTTTTTGGGTTTCACCTAGCTCCCCCTTTTCAGTATGAGAGGGCTTTGAGGGGTGGGAGTGTCATGGGCGGTGTTGTTTGCCATGACACGTTAGCCGTGCATGCTTGTTGCAGCATGTTGGTGCCTCCTCATTTCCCCTGGGTCCTTTCCTATATGGTCCTGGAGGGGTTAACTACCTGTTTGCGTGTGGCCACTTGGTGTTCATATTGCCTGTGGTTTCCAGACTGAAGTCTGTTGTCCTTCAGCCGTGGTGTGTGCTGAAGTTGCTCCTGTCCTAGATATGTCTTCTGTACAGTGTGAGGTTGTTGGACATCGATGTCACCATGATGTCTCCCCTTTGTTCCCTCTGTTCTGTACCCTTCCTTACAGTTCTGTTTGTTTGGTGTGGGTTTATGTTATGGGCGTGTTGTAATGTCTAGTTTGGTGTTCCATGTCTGGTATGTTTGGTGTTGTATCCAGCATGGTTGCTAAACATTTCTTGTGTCTGTTGTACCTATGAAAGGGGATGTCAGGGTTCCCCGGAGGGGGAATCAAAAGTCAGTGTGCAGTTCTGCTGGGGCCGCCATGCATCCTGTCTGCTTGGGGGTCCGCTCTTCGTTGTTGCTGCGGCAGGTAAGTGCAAGTTATTTCTGGGCTCTTACCTGGCGATGCAGTAGCTGTGCACTGCCTGCCTTTCGCTGCATCTAGGCCAGGTAAGACTCCTGTTTATCCATGTCTGGGATGAACAGATCGTCTCAGCCCTTTCCCTATCTTGAGGGTTTATCAGGGCGACTCAGGGTCCTAGGTTCCTGGGTATGAGCTGTCCTACCATTCAGGTCCGCTCATATGGTTGGAGTCAGGGTGAGGGTTAGGGAAGCATTAGGAGGTATCCTTCTCCCTTATCCTGGCATCCAGACCTAGTTGCTGCCCTTTTTACAGCAAATTGTACGGTGGGGAGTTTCCCCCACTCCCCATCGTGACACCTCCCTGGCAGAAGAAGGTTTGTTGCTGAGGAAAGTCCTAAGCTAGCTGTCCCCTCTCTCTCAGAAGGCTGGCTCCCTGGTAAAAGTTTGGTGGCCTAGGCTCAGTCATCTGGCTGGCTCCCTGGTCACAAAGCTGGTGACCCAGAATCTGAGTTTCCCCATCTCAGCTTCTTCTTCAAGTCGCTGATGTAGTCTGGCAGAGTCTCACCTACTAAACCTTAACCCATACTTGCAGACAACTAGAGGCTCTGACTTCTCTTATAATATACAGTTTCTGGCTGAACTAGAACCTTTTAGTGGGAGGGCTGGAGTGGAGAGGCACAGCCTAAATAGAAATAATGTTACAATTTTTTTCTGTCATAGACTTGTATAGAGTTTAGATGCAAGAATATGGGAATGACTAAGCAGTTTTTCCAGGCTTAAAAGCGGTATTCTTGTTGTTAGAATATATTCCCTATCCACAGGATTGGGGATAACTATCAGATCGGTGGGACCCCCACCGATCACGAGAATGGAGGCCCCATATCCCCTGCAGCCCCCCTGAAATGAATGGAATAGACGGTCTTGTGTGGCCTCTTTATTCATTTCTCTGGGAGCTCCAGAGATAGCCGAGTACAGCGCTAGGCTATCTCTGGAATTCCCATAGAAATAAACGGAGCGGCCGCCTGCATGCCCGACCGGCCACTCAGTTCATTTCAGGGAGTTGCAGGGGTGCAGGTCCCCCGTTCTCGTGATCAGTGAGGGTTCTATCAGTAGGCATCCCCTATCCTGTGAATATGGATAGGGGATAACTTCTAACAACCGGAATACCCCAAGTCTTCAGACATTAACAACAAAGCTAAACCAGACAGTCAGAAGGTCAGCTCGTCTAGTTTTTCCCTCCAAAACTTTGCATAGGTGGAAAGTCTTAGGGAGTCATTTACTAAGATGACTTTACACTGGTCTTAGTTGTCCACCCTGCGCTGTTGTAGTACAAAGCTAATTTTCTGACAAGGCATGTGTCTCATCATAAATTAGGGGCATAGATGGCAGTCCGTGTGCCTGTAGTTTTTCATCTACTTTTTCCGCCTGTTTCCAGGCGAAAAAGTAGTAAATATTCCTGGGTCAGAGTTCTAGCCAAGACATGGCCCCTGACATGCCCCCACACTGTCCCCATCCCACTCATCTGTCATACTTGGTGTAAAAATACCAGTGCATATCAATTTTACACCAGACACGCTTTAATAAATGACCCCCATAAAGTTTCTCAGTATTAGCTGGTTGTGCAATAACCCGTTCCGCAGTACAGCTATACTGTAATACTAGGATATATTCCAATTAACATATAACTGCAGTTCAACAATATTAAACAGTATAAGTGCACACAACAGCATAAATCACAGTGCAAGTTAACCCTTCAAAGTGCAATAAAGTAGGAAGTTGATGGTTTTGCATAGTAGCAATAAGAGCAAATGTCAACAAATGTCCAAAGTTCAAGTCTTTGAAGCCAAAATCAGGAGTGCATCATAAAAGGACAGAAAGTAGAAAGGACAGATACAACTTTGCCTCCTATTTTGAATCCACTTCTGAATTTGGCTTAAAAAACCATATAATAACACCTAAACATGTGCCTGTACCCTAAAAAGGACCTTAAAGGGGTTGTCTCACTTTAGCAAGTGGCATTTATCATGTAGAGAAAGTTAATACAAGGCACTTACTAATGTATTGTCATTGTCCATATTGCTTCCTTTACTGGCTGGATTCATTTTTCCATCACATTATACACTGCTCCATAGGAGCATGCATAGGCTGGTGCTTTTTCTTAGAGTGTGCGAGTAGGGCCACCCTTCCTGGATTGCAGGGTGGTCGTAACCAAAGAAACGTACAGTGTATAATGTGATAGAAAAATGAATCCAGCCACCAAAGGAAGCAATATGTATAACAACAATGCATAACACAGTAAGTGAGTTGTATTAACTTCCTCTACCCGTTTAAGCATACCTCCCAACTTTTTGGACGATCAAAAAGGGACACTTACGGTTCCTTGTGTAAATGCTTAATTTTTCCTGCATATTTATACACTTCAATAGTTTTATTTTACAAAATTGCGCTAAAAAAATCTGAATATAGAAATTTCTAAAATCTCGACATGCATTAAATAATGAAGTAATATACTGTACAAGACGGTTCTAATACACAGAGAGGAACCAGAGAAACAATTTCTGGGTGAGTATTGTAAATGTAATAATGAAAATCTATACTTCAGATCAAAAAGAGGGACATTTAAAGGGAATCTGTCACCTGCTTTTACCATTTTAACTCCTTAAGGACCTTATTTCACCTTAAGGACCAGGCCATTTTTTGCAAATCTGACCAATGTCACTTTAAGTGCTGATAACTTTAAAACGCTTTGACTTATCCAGGCCATTCTGAGATTGGTTTTTCGTCACATATTGTACTTCATGACACTGGTAAAATGAAGTAAAAAAAAGTCATTTTTATTTATTAAAAAAATGCCAAATTTACCAAAAATTTGAAAAAAAATACATAGTAATACCTCCAAAACGATTGCAATGATAGGTTAGAATTAACTAGTTCGATCCAAACATCTTGGGGATTGGTGCTTCTCCCCACAGGAAGTGAGAGATGAGAGGTTAAATCCCTCCACCAGCGTGAGATATTCAAGTCTGCCTAATACCCCTGATGAAGCCAGAATAGCTGGCGAAACATGTTGGGGGGCGGAATCTAGGTTTTAAGTTGCTGACCCTAATGAACTCTTGCAGTGATTTGTAAGCCTGATGGAACAAAACACGTTGCCATAAGGCTTATCTAACCTTGGTATCCATACCCCAGACACAGTGGCCAGTTTGTACCTGTTTATACAGCTGGGATGATGTTGTGTGACTGAGCGGTGTTAGTGCACTCCCGCCAAATCACACACTTTAGTGACCCCTTATACACAGCAAACCTCATGGGGTACGGTGTTTTTAACCCTATAGGTAGCTATTATGTCTCTAGTCTTTTAACATGAACAAGTAAAAGTTATGTACTACACTCATCCTCATTGCATCAATCACCACTCCCATCATCTCCACTCCCTGCACCTCCTCCTGGGAGCCGTGTGCAGAAGTTCCATCAGAAATTCTGCATCAAAATCATGGTAACTTCAACAGAAACCCTGATGGTCCCATTGTAAGTCAACTGGCTTATCAAACATTTTTACTCAAACATTTTTAGTTCCAAGTACAATATGGCGCAGTATTATGGATCTCATTATAAATGGAATAGGAGATGGATAACGTACTACAGGTGTCCATAGAAACAATGGCTTTTCATACAATATGACCAAGTCTGTGACACCAAAATTATCTGGAATGAAATGTTAAGAACATTTGATTTGAAATACATTAGCATTTTTATTTTTACTTCCAAATGACTAATTGTATCACGTATCTAAGGAATCAGGCCAAGGCACAGGAACACTATAAGTAAACATACTTTTGCATATAAGCCTTCAGTGATATAGAGACAAGAAAATCTGTGAAAATCTGCTTTGTTGGTGTTTAGCCAACTGGCAATTTACCTATTATGGAGCCACATATTCCATGTGTAAGACATTGAAGGCCGAAGTATTTTTAATACTGATTTCTTTCAACATCCATTTTCCTGTACAGGGGTTACATTTGCTTATCTGAGATATGTCGACAAATCAAGTTTTAAAAGATCTTCTCTCCTCTGATTCATGGCACAATTATTTGATTTGCAAGTAATACAATTTTAAAACATGACCATAGACGGTCAATTTGATACCATAGGACTTTACTTATCAGGGATTAGAATGGTATCAAAGAGCCTAGAGGCTTAAAGGGGTTGTACCGCAAAAAATATTATACAGTTTTCAAACCAGCCCTTGGATCTAAATACTTTTGTAATTACATGTAATAAAAAAATTTGTATAGCCACTGCGTTATTCAATAAAATGTATCTGTATAGCGCCACTTGCTGTTTATTTTTTGCTATTTATTTGTCCTGCTCACTTAGATGGCCGCACATGCTCAGTTTCATCCTTCAGCTGCCTCCTGAGCTGTGATAAGGAGAGAGCTGCAGCAGAAAAGACACTCCCTGAGCTGCCAGCAGAGCAATGAATGGGGAGATCTCTGGATCCATGTGAGGTCCAGGGCTGGTTCTAGCTTTGCTAGAAAGAGATTGTCATGTACTTACTATATGATGTCTGAAATGGAGCCCTTCCAAATTGGTAGGTAGAAAAAAAAAATATGGCTAGAAGATTGTTGGTGTGGGTCAGGGATCAGCAACCTTCGGCACTCCAGTTGTTGTGAAACTACAATTCCCAGCATGCTCCATTCTTTTCTAAGTGAGTTCTTAGAAGGGCAGAGGAAGTATGCATGCTGGGAGTTGTAGCTTCACAACAGCTGGAGTGCCGGAGGTTGCCTACCCCTGGTGTAGGTGAATAAGATTTTGCAAACCCATTTGCAAGCTGCAGAAAAATCCTCATTGATTTCATTTCCTGCTGCACATTTTCAGATCCCCAGGATGCACTACACATAGCCGATTTCTTCAGGATATTTTGCATCTTGCAATGTAAAAAGTGAATCCACAATGTAGCGTTTGTCCGGGATTTGAAGGCCATTTTCTACTGTGCATATTTTACAGTGTTAGGCTAGTTTCACACTAGTGGCAACCTTCTCCGGCAGCCTGTTCCGGCGGGTAAACAGCCTGCCGGATCCATGCTGCCGCTAGTGTACGTGTGCCGCCGGAGGTCGGCTCCGGCCCCATTGACTATAATGGGGGCGGGCCGGAGTTCCGGCAGCAGCATGGAAAACATGCCGAGAGGCGGCCGGAATAAAACTACACATGAATTTTGCTTTGGTATTTTTTTACCAGTAAAAAAATGCCAGAAAAAGGTCACACAGTTTTTGGGGCACCAGCTGTGTTCAGTGGCGTTTTTTTACAAATGGCTATGAAAAATGTGTTTTTTGCCTGGCTTTTTTCCTATAGTGAAAGAGATGTAAAGAAAAGCCTGAAAAATGACCAGACCTCCAACTTGCTGCATTTTCTAAGGCTACTTTAACATCTGCGTTGATAATTCCTGTTTTAAGATCCGGCAGAGGATCTCAAAACCAGAATTAAATGGATCCGTGCCATTTAATACATCTGGATGCATGTGTTTCGGCTGGATCAGGTTGTATTAAATCAAAACTGGACAAACTAGATCCGCTATGAAGATCATTGTAAGTCAATGGGCGCCAGATCAGGGGTTTTTTTGTTAGTTTTTCCGCTGAAAACCATTGACTTACATAGATTTTTATATCAGGTCCAGTTTGTTTTGTTTCACAAACCGGACACAAAACCACAGCTTGCAGTGGTTTTGTGTCCAGCACCAAAATGCAACAAAAAGAAATAGATGGATAGTTATGCATCCTGATCAGTTTTGTCCCCTTTGACAATGAATGGGGACAAAACTGAACTATTTAATTCCGGTTTTGAGATCCTCTGCTGGGATTTCAAAACCAAACTTGAAAACGCAGATTTGAAAGTAGCCTTAAAGAGAACCTGTCACCGCGATTTTGTGTATAGAGCTGAGGACATGGGTTGCTAGATCGCCTCTAGCACATCCGCAATACCCAGTCCCCATAGCTCTGTGTGCTTTAATTGTGTAAAAAAACCGATTTGATACATATGCAAATTAACCTGAGATGAGTCCTGTACGTGAGATGAGTCAGGGAGAGTGTATATTTTTTACACAATAAAAGCACACAGAGCTATGGGGACTGGGTATTGCGGATGTGCTAGTGGCTATCTAGCAACCCATGTCCTCAGCTCTATACCCAAAATCCCAGTGACAGGTTCCCTTTAAAGCAGGCAGAAAGAATAAGAACATTCTTTCTGACTGCCTAGTGAATAAAAATACCCACAGCAAAAAATACACTTGTGTTGCTTGCATTTCATATTTCATATAACATCTGCAAAATGCTACAAATGCTGAAAAAAACACTAGTTCTAAAACACAGCAAAAAAAAAAAAAACGCAAAAGTACTGAAAAGGGCTACTAAAAAAATACATGTCAAAGCACCTTTAGGGCTCATGCACCCGAATGTGAACGGTCTGCAATGCACGGGCACTGGCCACGTGGCTGCTGTTTGCAGATGTGGACCATTCACTTGAATGGGTCCGCAATCTGCCATATTCTGGCCGCACCACATAAAAAAAGCCATCGCTGAAAAATACCAGCTCCAGATGCTAGCAAAAAGTCTGACATTTTGCTATTGGTGCTTTCTGCAATTAGGCCTTTTTCACACGACCATATGGCTTTTTCAGTATTTTACGATACGTTTTTCAAGGATCCATTGTTCAGTTTTTTTGTTTCCGCTGTGCTTCCGTTTCAGTTCCGTTTTTTACGTATGCCATATACAGTATACAGTATTAAACATAGAAAAAATTGGGCTGGGCATAACATTTTCAATGGATGGTTCCGCAAAAACGGAACGGATACGGAGGACATACGGAGTACATTCCGTATGTGTTCAGTTTTTTTTGCGGACCCATTAACTTGAATGGAGACACGGAACGTGATTTGCAGGCAATAATAGGACATGTTCTATCTTTCAATGGAGAGGAAAAATGGAAATTCGGAAACGGAAGGCATATGGAGTACATTCCGTTTTTTTAGCCGAACCATTGAAATAAATAATTCCTGCATACAGACCGTATATGGAACGCAAAATAAAGTCCCGCAAACGGGGAAAAAAAAACGGTCATGTGAAAGAGGCCTTAATTAGTGGTTATTTTTCTGTTTCTGGCATTTTTGTATCCTATAAAAGCAATTGTATTTTCTTTCAGGCATTTTTCCATCTCCTTCACTCAGGGGAAAAAATGCCCAGAGAAAAGTCATGCAGTATGGAAAAAAAACACAACTGATTTCTATGGCCTTTTTTCAGTTATAATAAAAAAAAACACTGGAGCAAATTTGATGTGAGTTGCTCTTTACCAGTAATAAAGCTTTTGCTTCTTTTTATCTACTTATGATGTGGAAAGATTTCCTATAATAATTGGAACTTTCCCTATGAAGTATGTTATCTTCAGGCTGTTTACTCTGCCTCGCCTAGTTTCAACCCTATCAGACTAATAAAGGTAGACCATTAAAGGGATTCTGTCACCAGATTTAACCCTATTAAGCTAGCTGACATTAGATAAAAGTAGGAATAGGCTAGTTAGGTTTAGCCGACATTAGCACATCGCTAATGTCAGCACATCGCTAATGTCAGTCAGCTCCTGCACACGCCCGATCCCATCACGCACATGCACGTGGGAATGCAGTAAGGCAACCACATTCCCACATGTACGTGAAAATGCGGGAAGGGGTTAAGTATCTAAAGAACTATTTTGCCCGGTGGGAATAAATGAAAATCTATATTCCCCACTAAATAGGGCTGAGGGTTCCGATGCATTCCACTGTGGAACGCAACCGGAAGTGAGTAGAGATCCGACTGTCATCGGCCGTTCTCCGCGAGGAGTGTGCGCAGGGAGCGATGTGTTACACCGTGGAACGCATCGCAGATCTGCATTGCGTGTATGGGAGGAGAATACATAAGCCATAAGTGAAGTGTGTATTATAAATATATAAAGGTCACATGAAGTGCTGTAATAGAAGTATGTTAATGGTGGCTAAGATTATAGAACTAGGGAAAAGAATAGAAGAAAGGGGAAGGAAAGAATAGCATAGAGAATAAATCTTTGGAAGATCTACAAAATCAAAAGGGATAATAAGACAAGAATGTGGTGATGTATTAAAGGATACATCGAAAACAGCAAACGAGGTGGGGGTCCGGTTCCTAATGTATCTGGAAAGAAAGAAGACAAAGCATTAGTATCTCAATGATTTGGTGGTATGTAACAAATGTTCAATCAACAAATAGTGATCAAATGAAAGCTGACGGTTCATACTCTCTATTAAGACCCGTTGGTTCCAGACTTTGTAGGGACCTTAGATTGTGAGCCCCATTAGGGACAATTGGATGTTAATGTCTGTAAAGCACTGAGAAATATAGTAGCACTATATAAGTGCATAATATAAATAAATAAATCTGTAGTCTTTCGCCTGTTTGTGGATGGTGGATCTTGTCCCCTTTCATCACATTAGAGCATTGGGCACAATGTAGGCAGGGGAATGTGCCCTGTCCGGCTGTCCCTAACAGACGTTGATGCAAGACCCCACGGCTGGAGCCAGTGTCTGTTCTGACCAGCCAATCTTTAAGATTTTTGGGTCATCTGGTGCATGGTAAAAAAAAAAAGGTGCCTGGAACTCCTCAATGTTGGGATAGGATCGACAAAGGATGCTCCAGTGTCTATTAAGAATGTTAGTCATTCTATTTAAGTAAGGGTGGTACGTGTGTACGAAGGGGAGTCTTTTCTTGGTATTGTCCCTCTTTGTCTGTTGTGTATTTGGTACAAGGTTCTGTTCAATGGTGGCCAGGGGATAACCTCTCTGTTGAAATTTCATTGGCCATTTCTTGGAGTCTTGTTTGCCTAACTTCCTCTAAGGTCACTATTCTCTTGACCCGCTCAAATTGGGATTTGGGTAATGCTTTCTTAGTAAAAGGTGCATGGAAGCTACTGTAATGAAGTAGATTGTTACGGTTGGTTGGTTTCCGATAGAGATCCGTAGTCAGAGAACCGCCTTCATGTTTGATTACCTGGGTGTCGAAGAAACTTATGGTATGTGCGTCATGGTGGATGGTGAATTGTAGTTCTGGGAAAATGGAATTCAGATAGACATTGAATAATAGAAGGGAATCTTCAGGGCCATCCCACAGACAAAAGATGTCATCTATGTACCTCTTCCAGATTTTGACATGTTGGAGGAAGAGGGGATGTTAATACACAAATTATTTTTCAAAACGGACCATGTAGCTATTAGCTTAAGGTGGGGCTGCATGCGAACCCATAGCATTTCCTTGTTTTTGGACATAAAAATAATCCTCAAACATGAAAAAGTTTTTGTAGAATAATGGATAGAATATCAGTGTAGAATTCAGTCAAGCAAGGTAACATATTTGCTTCTTCCAATAGAAGTCTGGTGGCCCTGATCCCTTTAGTGTGTTGTATAGAGTTGTACAGGCTATTTACATCCCAAGTTACGAGCCTGCACCTACCAGGGAGGAGACCTATTAGTCTAATTAGACTATGAAAGGTGGATGTGTCCAGTAGAAATGAAGTAGTGGTTTTAATGAGTGGGGTTAAGACTTTTTCCAATAGAATGGATAGGGGTGCTAGAATTGAGTCAGTGGATGCAACAATAGGTCGTCCAGGTGGTTTGTCTAGTGTTTTATGGAACTTTGGAAGTATATAGAAAATTGGAGTAATGGGATGTGAGTTTGTCAAGAAATTTGTTATTTCTTCATCGATAGTGCCCTGTCTGAGATGATGGACAAGTGTTGTCTGGATCAAAGTAGCGATCTTAGAAGTAGGATTGGAGGATACTTTTCCATATACCTCCGTGTCATTGAGCTGCCTATTTATCTCCTAATGTAATCTGAGCGATCCATAATAAATATAGCCCCTCCCTTGTCTGCTGGCTTTAAGATTAATTCATGATTCATGGTTAATGACATTAAAGTTTGTTGTTCGATATTGGACAAATTTGGCGAGACCCGGTATTCTCCATCTCTCATTTTTTTCATGAATTTGGAAACATCCTTATTTACCAGATTCACAAAAGTCTTAATCATGGGGATATTTTAGGTGGGGTAAACAACGATTTCCTTTGTAATCCCAAAGTCTTAAGGGGGACCAGAGAGTTCGTATCCGGTTCAGGGGTACTAGTGACTGGCCTGTCACTAAAATATGACTAAAATATGACTTCAGTCTTAGGCTACGATAGAATCTCTGTCCATTTCTAGCTGAAAAGTATCAAATGTATATGTCGGACAGAAGGATAATCCCTTCTGGAGTAGCATTGATTCAGCCGGACTTAGGAGATGTGAGGAAATATTAATAACTAAAGGTTCCTCCTCCACAGTGTGACACCATTGACTATCATTAAAAAAAATGTTGCCATGTAGTCGTACCCTTTTTGTCGCTCAACACATGTCACTGTGTAACCCTAGCCTAAGACTACATTCACATCCACACTGGTGAAAAATGGCCCTTTGGGGGTTAAAAAAATTACTCAGTTCATCCACTTGCACCCGCAGAGACAGTTGCTCCTCACTTGATGCTGAAGAACCCGCATTCCCCGCGTGTTGCTGCCGCCGCGTGCTCCCAATGTGATCAAGAACAGACTGATGATGCCTTTTCTAATGGAGAACAAAAGCATCAGGCAGCTGAAATAAACTGCCTGATCCTTATCTCCCCTGACATCAGCCATCAGAAGAAAGACGGGAGGCCACCATACACATAAAAAAATCCAGCAATTGCCAACAATCAATATCCTATAGCTGAGTCATCAAATCAAAAGTATATTCCAGCAGAAATCAAGATAACCCTTTAAAAATCCATATAATTTATTATATCTCATTAAAAATCAAATCCCCAAAATTTAATTAAAGTGACGGTAAATAGTCAATGTTATTGCATATACATAGTCTATCAAATAAATATATGCTCCAGATTGTGATCGGTGATGGTAGGGGTAGGTATCAAGGTGAAGGGTAGAGAGTTCTTTCCCTGAACTCACCCTAAACTATACCTCAGCCCAGAGACGACCCCTAATGGTGGGGACTCTCTGTCCTCGTACCTGGGCTAACACACCCTAGTTGGCCCTAACGGGTCCTCGTACCCCAACACACCCAAGCTGGCCCTAACAGGGTCCTCATACCCCAAAACATTTCCCCCAACCATGGGTTCCTCAGGGGGTCAATATCATGGGTGAGTCACTACTCAAATACAAAAATTATAGTAAGTATAGATACATAGACATGTCGATATAAAGATAGATAAACAGAGATGATACAGGATAATCCAAGTATTACAATAGTGGTCAATTTAAGGAAGGGAGACTAATCAATATATCATGATGTATAAAATAGCTCATGTGTGCCAAAACACATACCAGTCCTGTATAGAAGGTCCAATTGATAAGCAGGACACGTATCTAGAAATGAAACAGAAAAACAATTCCTCAGACCAACCTACTCAGGTATAACTCAGCCCTATTAGGGAGCATTCACACGACCGTGTTGGTTTTGCGGTCCGTAAATCACGGATCCGTGTGTTCCGTATGTCTTCAGTTATCTTTCCTTTTCCGTTCCGCAAGTCCGTATAATACGGACGTGGTGTTTCCGTGTGTCATCCGTTATTCACGGTCCGCAAAAAAAACGGATGGGTAATGAAATGGGGTTTCCTAGAATGTTTTCAGTCCAAGGGTCCGTTAAAAACGGATGACACACGGATGCATTTCCGTGTGCTATCCGTTTTTCACGGACCCAATGACTTTCTATGGGGCCACGGACTGCGATTTGCGGCCAAGTATAGGACATGTTCTAAAACACACGGAACGGACACACGGAACGGACAGCACACGGATGAGAATAAAAGGCATACCGCAATTTTCACGGACCCATAGAAATGAATGGGTCCATGCATTGTCCGTCAAAATTGCGGAACGGACGCGGAACGGACACGGAAGAAAAACACGTTCGTGTGAATGCTCCCTTATACAGACAAAAAAAGGAAGGTGTAACTTACACAGACGTCACTCATGTATGTAATAGCCAAACATGTCTTTGATGTATATGAAACATGTGGACCGAATACCACCACATGGGTGAGACTGGGATCAGTATTAAATCAGGCCAGGTTGAATGCCTGTGAGGGGACTATGGGGAGAGGGCACCTGGCGGCTCCGATCATACAGATGTCTGTTAAGAAACCAGTAAACACACTCACAGACTGCCCCAGGTGCCAAACACGGACGAAATACACCGTGTCTCAAGCCAAAGCTACTTACATGAGCCATCCCTGTATTCTCCCGACCGCTCCTAGGATTCCTCCCGTGCCAATGCGTAGTGATATCAAGCTAACCATGTCCCATTTAAATAGGGCCTAATGGGTTCATATGTTCCTGCGTTCCAGTGCCCGCAAATAAAACGCAGAGGCCGGCCGGGTGCTTCTGGTCACCTAATGCATTCCAGCCATCTCCATTTCCGGCAAATTGAGAGCATGGACAGGAAATAAAGATCACTGAACCCAATTGACACGCATGCAGCAAACAGTGGAACGCAAATGCGTTCGCTCGTCTTCCAGATAGTGGCCCGATGAATTCATACATTCCCGCCTCAAGCGCCCGCCCAAAATAAAACATGGACACCGGTCCGGGTCCTTCCGGTCACCTGATGCGCTCCAGCCGCCTCCACTTCTGGCAGATGGAGCGCATACACCGAAAATGGAAGCCGCTGGGCCCAGTTGTCATGCATACTAGCTGTCAGTGGAACGCAAATGCATTCCACCCCGATAGCTGCCAACACAACAGACCCAGCATCACTAGACTGGGCAAAAAAGACAATGCAATCCTTATTGTCAAATTTTACATTAAAAAGTATGATAAGTATATAAAATCGAGCGAGCGCTGTGTCAAAACTATGTAATGGGCAATAACCAAATAGACACTGCCTGGTTCCAATTGCCGCCCGCACCGGTAATCAATGTCAGATATGCATGTAATTTGAAGGACATAGCAGTGTCAATAAACCCTAGTTCGCACTGGAACACATGATGTTAATATTTATCCGAATTCCCATTGATCGTCACCAAACCCACCCAAAATGCCAGGGAGTCAATGAAAGCATTTTAATACACTTAGAGGAGTGACATTCTACTCTGATAATCATGTCTCAAGCAATTTGGATGCTTCCCGCATAACAGCATCACAGGCTGGGTTACGAACCTAGTATATAGTTCACTGAAGAGTACCAAATAATACAATAGAGGACACCCCAGGAAAAGGAGGGGGGAAATTAACATTATGAACAGTCCCTCAAAGAAAACAACTGAAAGTCAGTTTCTCATTAATGCCAAGAGGGGACTGGGACCGGAACCGATATATCCACTCAGATTCCTTCTGAAGGATACTCCGGTCCCAGTCCCCCCCCCCCCCCCCAGGAGACCGTGGTACTAATTCAAGGACAGAGAATTTAGAATTTAAGACCTTGGATCACCACTATGTGCCTCTAGAATGTGGCATGCCACAGTTGTGACGTTCTTTTTATAAATATCATTGACATGCTCACAAACTCTTCTTCTCCATTCCCTGATGGTTTTGCTGATATAGTCTTTAGGGCATGGACATTGGCAGATGTAAATTGCAGCTCTGCTCCTACAGTTCACAAATTCCCTGACTCGAAAAACCTGATTGGTCACTGAACACTTAACCGTATTGGAGGTGGAGATGAATTCACAAGCCTTGCAGGATCCGCATCGGAACATACCGATCGGTCTGCGGTCAAGCCAGGTCCCGGCTCTAGTGGGAGAGACATAGTGACTATGTACAAGCTGATCCCTAAGACTTCTCCCTCTCCGATATGTGACACTCGAATAGTTGGTAACCACGTCTGTTAGATCGGGGTCTATAGATAAAATGGACCAATATTTATTCAACACTTCCTTCACTTGTACATTGGCTGCATCAAAAGTAGATATCAGCTGAGCCAGGGCTTGTTTCTCTACTTTCCCTTGTTTAGGGACCAACAGACTGGTACGATCCTGTTGGAGCACATACTTGAATGCTTCTTTCAAGGTTGATTGTGGGTAACCTCTATCACAGAACCTATTAAGTAGTTGTCTGGCCTCCCCATGAAACATTTCAGAGTTAGAACAATTTCTCTGTGCCCGGAGGTATTGTCCCCTCGGGATACCTCTTTTGAGTGCCGGGGGTGATGGCTTTCCCAATGTAGGATAGAGTTCGTGGTTGTCGCTTTTCTAAAAATTGTAGTAATCAACCTATCTTCCTGCTTCTGCACCCTGACATCCAGGAACGCAATTGTCTCATGCTGTATCTCATATGTGAATCTCATACCTATTTGGTTGTTGTTGAGTTCACCAATAAGGCTTGTGAATTCACCTGCCTTCCCCTTCCAGATCACAAAGATGTCATCTATATAACGTGTCTTGTCACTCCAACACACCCGGTGGTCTGGAAACACCATGTTGTCCTCCCATCAGCCCAGGAAGAGATTGGAATGAGTGGGGGCACAGGGACTCCCCATAGCCGTCCCCCTGAACTGGTGGTAGAATCATGTATTGAAGAGGAAAAAATTATGGGTCAGAGTGAATTCAAGCAAATTCAGGATGAAGAGATTATGTGCTTTACAGTGTGTACCTCTAGTTTTCAAATAGTACGCTACTGCCATGAGTCCTTTTTAATGGGGAATAGAACTATACAATGAATCCACGTCAATGCTGGCCAATAGACATTCAGGGTCAATGTTAATCATCTTGATTTTGTTGAGAAAATTCATCGTGTCCCTAGTGTAGGACGGCATGGAAAGAACAAATTGTCTCAAGACCCGATCGAGATAGATACCGCAATTCTGTGTCAAAAAGCCCACACTAGAGACAATGCGACTGCCCTTGAGGGCGGTCGTCCCTTTATGTACCTTCGGTAGTCCATAATGGCTTGCTATGCAAAGAGTTTCTGGAAGAAAAAAACTTAATAATTCCAGCAGAAGAGTTAACCCTTACAAGGACTTATTTTTATTGATATCTTAACAGAATGACGGACAAACAACAATCACTATAGTCAAACTACCATCAGCTAGCTGGCCACTGATGGGTAAGAGGGGAGGGGGGAAAAGAATATACCTACACTCATACCCTAATCTACCCCTTAGGCCAGGGATGGCCCCTAAGGGTGGGGACTCCTTGTCCTCGAACCTCGGCTAGCACCTCATAATAGACCCTCGGGGGATGACGACGGCCAGAGTACTGGCCTGGTGGTAGATTGCCGATGGCTAGGGTAATGGCCTGATGGTAGATATCTGTCACAGAGGGAAGTGACTTCTCGTACTAGTAAGTCATGATAATCGGGCGCACACCTGATCAATGCAGGGACCCGGCTGTGACTGTCAGCTGGGACCCTGCTGTATCCACCGGCATCACTGTAAACAACAATGCTAGCAGAATAACCATTTATATGCCGCGATCAACGCTGACAGTGGCATATGTGAGGATCGCAAAAGGCCCCCCCCACACACACACACACACACACACACACACTGCAGTGACACGGGGCCAATGGCTGCCATGGCAACCCCCGGCCATTCAAAGGCCTCGAGGTCTGCCATGTATGGAGGCCTGTGAGACCCAGACCCCAGGCTGGCTCTCACAGGAACACTGTCAGTGTAATACACAGACAGTCAATGTACTACATTGTACTACATTGAAACAGAGATCAGACCCTGAAATGTCTAAAAAAAAAAAAAAAAAAGTTAACAAAAAAAAGTGGCCCTTTCCCTTCATCAAGTGATTTTTAATAAAAGAAATTTAAAAAATGTTATCAAAAATCTATAGATATCTGCGTGTCCATAACGAGCGTCTCTATAAAAGGGTTTCTCCCTGGCTGCGACACTCTCCGATGTAATTGGATCGCGGCACAGCCAGGGAGAAGGAGACGCCCATTGAGAAACCCTGGCGTCTCCTCCTCCCTGTACCGATGCTCAGGATTAACATACTGAGCATGAAAACCGCAGGGGGGCACAGCAGGGCGTACGAGCGGTATTTAAAAAAAAAAAAAACAGGGTGTCAGCATGAGCATGGGGTACCTGGCAAGGAAAGGTATCTAATTAAGCTAGAAAATTCCCATGAAAGGTCCTCTTTAAACTTATTGTCCGTATTTGTATTTTTGATATCATACACTACTAAGGCATATAATGCACCTAATAATAGGTATGAATATGTTCTATTCCATAAGGAGTGGATTTTCTGTGATAATGATAGTGAACAGCAGTAGTGGTCTCTGGGGAATTTAAGGAAGTCTTGATTTCTTGATGCTGTGATTAAAAACAAGTCACACTATGTCTGAAATGAGTCGTTTTTACTTTCTTGCTAAAGATGTTTTTAACTTGTTCACAATAAATATTGAGTTTTTTAAGTAGTGCTGGAGAATTTACTTGTTTACCAGGATTCCACTGTCATGCCTGTCTCCGATTCAGGACTCCTCCCTGCAGATATCCATAATTACAAGGCTGGTGGTGAGCGCACCTCAGGTGCTTCATTTTTATCAGGTATTTCAGACTGGGATGTATGTGATCTATTGCTTTCCTGTTATCAGTCATGGCTGAGGAGAAATGGACTAACACAGGAAAATATACTCTATTGCTCCCTGTGCAGAAAGCCCCTGAGGAGCCGGTGCAGAGGATGGGAGTGGTAGTGGCCCTGATTAAGTGTTGTTTCCCGGTGTACTTCCTCAGGCTGTTGCTCCCTGGGGATCGGTGCAGTGGAAGTATACGTTTGAAAAATAAAGTAAATATATAACAGTCTTTTTACTAAGTGCAAAGAATAACTTGAGGTACATTAAATAGCAAGAGATTCCAAGTGCAATTTCTGACACCAGTAAGGAATATGGAGGTAGGTTAGATGGCTATAATTTAGCACTTGTAAGTGTAGATGTCCACTATCAGATCTAGATTTTACCTTTAACCGGAATAGTGATAATCTGGGTGATGGGTGTCTAAGCTCTAGTCCCTCACCCCACAGCAGTGCTTGATGCAGGTGTTCAGCTGTTCACTTTGCTGTCTGATTTCTCTCAAGTATTTCCTTGAGGATTTCTTTAGTTCTCTGGAGAATCCTTTTCAGGAACAGGAGCTCTGCCACGTGCTTCTTCTCCTCCCTGAGGCTCCTCTCAAACTCCCCCTCCTGGCTGGAAGTGGTACCAGCCCACTCCTATCAAGAGGGGAGGAATAGGGTGGTTAGCCACAGGGCCGGTGCTACCATAAGGCAGACCAAGCGGCCGCCTTAGGGCGCACCCTGGGGAGGGCGGAAAAATGTGACATGGAGGGGGAGAAATGTGACATGGGGGTCTGATGGCTGACATTGGGGGCTGGGGGATGATGTCTGACATGGGGCTCTGATCTGAGGTCTGATTAACATTTGGGGTCTGATTGCTGGTCTGACCTGAGGTGTAATGGAAAATATTTTTTTCTTATTATCCTCCTCTAAAACCTAGGTGTGTCTTAGAGGGCGAAAAATATGGTCCTTAAACCAGCCATTGTCTGAAGCAGAGAGAAGATACCAGGACCACAGAGAGGAGAAGCCGGGGGGGGGGGGGCGCCAAAATGTAGCTTCGCTTGTGTTGGCAAAAATCCTTGCACCGGCCCTGGTTAGCCCTGTTCCTGCCAACCATTTCTCTTAGTGGAACATATGGCCAAAACATACAATACAAAATACATAACAATGCAGAACTATTTACAACGCAGGTCTGGGGTACTACACCTGTTTCCAGCAACTTCAGGCTGTAGAGAAGCTCATAGTAGATCAAGTGAATGCAATCTATTGTCTCTTGGTATTAGTCATTTTAGGCAGGAAGAGACTGACTAGCAGGGATGTGAAGCCGGTAAGCCAAAGTTTTGACTCCAACTCCGACTCCTGTATATTATCACAGTTCAACTCCCGCTTGGACTCCTTCATAACTGGCAAATAGTTTATTAACAAAAACTTTCCTGTAGTAAAGTGGTAACATTGGGCTTTTTCTTTCTATCATGTAAGTAATCAGGCTACTTAGATATTTACTAGAATAGAATTTCTGAAGTTCCTAAAATTTCCTAAATTCCTTTAAGTATGTAATGCACTATGCATTTTGTAAATGGAAAACATCAAAAAGGAGGAAAAAGATGGGATAACCGCTTATTCAGCGCTGCTTGGTATAATTTATACAAGTGTCACCGGTATGGTGAAAAAAGAACTTTATTCAGGAACTTGTCTACGCGTTTCGGGGGTAGAACCTTCCTCTACTGTCCTGACTAAGAGGGGGGGTTCTACCCTCAAAACGCGTAGACAAGTTGTATAAAGACACTTGTATAAATTATACCAAGCAGTGCCGAATAAGCGGTTATCCCATCTTTTTCCTCCTTTTTGGATACTCTCTACTCTGAAGACCCCTCCCTAGGAGGCACCACAGAGAAACTGCGGATGGCTTACACCGCCTGCTGGTCGGTAATTGGAAAGTTAGCAGCAAAGCCTTCCAAAAGGGTTGTGACAACTCATTAAGGTAAGCATATTCTAGCCTTTACCTTGATCACTTGATCTACTGACACCAAACATGTGGCGCTACCTCCTCTTCTTTTTATCTTCCCTAAATGGAAAACACTGATATATACTTAATATGAAATGTATTAATTTCTCCTCGGAAAAAAAAAAGCTCCATTTGTTTGTCCTGGAAATGCAGAGAATGATGTGCAAGTCTAAATGGGAATAAAAGAAACGTAAAAAGTGTAGCTGCTATCTTCAGTGCTTGCCTTAAAGGGTTTGTCTGAGAATAAATAACACAGGTGCCCCCAGCTTGCCTCAGCTATGGGAAGATTCATACTTACCTGCTATCTGCAGCTCATGACCTGCGTGTTGGCTGCCATGTGCCTATCTTCTGGTCTGCGGCTTGTTTACTTCCTCTCTGGTGTGATCATCTGCTCCGCTGCAGCCAGTGACTGGATTCAATCCACAAGAGATACATCATCGCTGCAGCAGAGTAGATTATAATGCCCATGCCGGGAACAAATTAAACAAGCCACAAACCAAAAGATGGACACGTGGGAGCTGGCACGCAGGACCAGAACCTACTTACCAGGGAGTAGGTAAGTATGATTCTTTCCATAGTGGAGGGAGACTGCAGGTCCCTTTGAAAAGTTACTAATTCCCAGACAATACTTTCATGATGTCTTCCTACACTGTCTACCAGTTCTGAGATGACTGCAGGCATGTCCAGAAGTGAACTTCCTCCTCTGGTCTTCACTACTGACCATGTCCAGCACAGTTCCAGGCACCGTAACTAAGGCCTTGGAGCAGCATGAAGATAGCTGGTATAATGGATAGAAGAGGTGAGAACTGATTGTCTATCACCACTAGAACACCCTGCTTATCACTGATTTTGATAAATAGGGGCCTTATGGGATTTACATCACACAACTGTGGGTCCAATAATCGGGAGTGAATATTACTACAAACGCTTGTTCTCGATAATTAGCCTGTGTAAATGTACTGCAAACACCTGATGAACAAGCAAAACACTCGTTCATGGGGCGAGTTAATTGTTCATGCAGAACATTAAATCATTGTTTCTGGTGTACTGTGTGAACAGTGATCCTCTGCCCCAAAATGCAGCTGTACGAGGGCAAACAATAGCGGTAGCCATCCCTAATCCCCATACAGTGCAGAAGATCACTGCATGTAACTGCAGCTCTTCACCTGCACTGACGAGCAGGCAACAGTCAGGAAGGAACAGTCCCTTCCCAATAATTGTCTGCTCGGTCTGTGCATATAAATACACCTATAGATGGGTATAAAATAATATATATATATGATTAATATTTTGAAACTTTTCTAAATTAGTTGAGTTAATTACACAATATTCATAACAGATTTTTTTTTTTTAGCTAAACTCCGCCCAAAACTAGCATTAACTCCAATTCCCAGACTCCACAGCTCTGCTGACTAGGATAGAAGTTTGCAATTGTGAGATGGGGAAACAGCTCTCATTGTCTGAACCCTGTTTGTATAGATTAAATTAAATTATCTGGACTGACATTCTGCTGTTTGCCCACAAGATGCCGCTGTTTTCAAAACACAGCTACAGACTGCATATATTTTCATATTCATGAGAGGTGGAGTTTCAGAGCCTGGAGAAGAAAAGGAAGCATCCATCTTAGAGGAAGCTGAGGAACTGTGTGAGCAGAGAATCCAACAGCATCCAGGCGTGACAGCATCTCTCAGTGACCAGAGCTGCAGCTAAGTGAAGCTGATCATGTTCAAGACCCTCATCCTGTCCAGAGGAACGATGATTGCTTCCAGGAACGCTGATGAGAGCTGAGGAGCAAAGCTACATACACTGCGGTACCGCATGCTTGTTGGAAGGCATTTGTTTTGTTCAGAGTCACCAGGAGATGCAGAGCAGACCCGGGTCTGTAAGATCGTGCACGCACCTCATTAAAGTGTTGGCGTCTAGAGACTGAGAACAGGCCTGTAGTTAGTTAGTTAAGGTCTCTGTTTGTGTCAGGCCACAAGTGTTACTACTGTTCATTGCAATGACTCCATAACTTAAATTGACATTTCACACTGAAGAGCTGATGAAATTACCACAAACTCAAGCCAGGCTGTCGTTTTGCTCAGAAGGAATACTCAGGCCTGTGCTACAGGACCAGTTATGGGAGGGGGAATACTGTAGAGCTTTGTAAGAATGTAATCTGTTGTGCTGCACCGCAGGCTAGCCCGTACCACACACCCATACAGTGGTTCCTGATTTTTTTGGGTAATAACAGGTAGGTTGTGGCAGTTTAGTTGTGCCCGCCAGTAGGTAAATTACTGCACTTTCCTCCTGCATCCATCGGAGGGCGCCGTGCTGTGGAGCACAAAGGTCTCAGCCTTCGGGCTGGGTATATGTAAGATTATTGTATGTTCCCAGCATTTGTGGTTGTGTTTATTGCCACATTTAAGTAAAATTCTGTTTTGGCAAAAGCTGGTGTTGAGGTTGCTTTCCTCGTCCATGATTTCACTGTGTCCTGGGGACCCCACCCCGCTACATGGCTTACACAATCTTGAACACTAATTGCGATTGGACAAGTGAATACAATCTTATGAATATTAAGTATTGTCCTCATTTAACTGTTATTTCAACAAGGAAAGAGGCTGACTAGGACTGAAGAATGCAATCTAATGCTCCCTGTAACCAGCCATCTGTAGGCTGTGGAGCGTCTAAAGGTGGATTTAGATGGCCAGATCAGAGGCGTAGCAAGGGGAAACAGACGGTGCACGTGCCTCGGGAGCCGTCTGTCCCTGCCTCACCATTCTGCTTGTCTCTGGCTGGTCTCCAGTGGGAGGAGTGCTGAAAGCCCGGGAATCAGCCTCCTGCACAGCCAGCGAAGCGATATGCGTGTGTTAGCATGTCCTCAGGGAAGCAGGTAACTATAGTGTTTTTTTTAAAAATGTAGCTGGAGAGGGCACCAGGGCAACAAGGAGGTCATAACTCTGTAAGGGGGCACAAAAGTGGTCATAACTACATTGAGGGGGCACATATCTGACCATACCTACAGTGAGGGGGCACATATCTGGCCACAACTACAGTGAGAGGGCACAAAAGTGAGCATAACTACAGTGAGGGGGTACAAACTAGCCATACCTACCGTGAGTGGGCACAAAGCTGGGCATAACTATTGTGGGGAGCCCAAAGGTGGGCATAACTACTGTGAATGGGCACAAAGACGGGCATAACTGTTGTGACGTGCACAAAAATGGACATAACTATTGTGAAGGGGCACAAAGGTGGGTATAACTATTCTGAAGGGGCAGAAAGATGGACATAACTATTGTGATGGCACAAAGGTGGGCATAACTACAGTGAAGGGCCACAGGGAGGACGTAACTATTGTGAAGGGGCCACAATGTGGACATAACTACTGTGAGGAGGCACCATGTGGGTATTAATACTGTGTGGAAGCACTAAGTGAAAATACCCTAAATTACCCTGTTATACACTGGGATGGTTTGGTCTTACAGGACCAGCACAGCACCCCCTCGTAGGTATTTACCAGATGTAGTCACCATCTCTTCCTTATGTGATTATTGTGATATATTTTTTTTCAATCACCACAGGAACCTTGTTCCGGAATCATCACGCTGACGCCAGCAACACCCTGGATGAGGTAGGACCAGTTGGGTCTTTCGTTTATTGCAAGGAGTATTGGTACCGCCATGTACCCTATTAAAGGTTTTATTAGGTAAGTGGGACTGGATGAGTACAGTCATGCATTGGGGCGGAGTTAGAGGAGCGGCTTAGTGTAAAAAAATAAAATAGCAGTGCGTCGCTTTACTACCCCCTCTTTATATGTAAATTTGACTCGCGGGTGGGGCCGTCCGCAAATCTGAAACCTTGCCCCGGGTGCAGACAAGACTAGCTACACCTCTGGGCCAGATAATCGGACAGATTATGGGGAACGAATGGAGGTGGGGGTGTGTCGGGGGCCATGCCAGGGCCAGGACTACAATCCCAGCATATTTACTCACATTTATATCTGGAAACAGACATAAATGTCAGCGATAAACTATTCCAGCCAGGGTGCAAGGACAACTGCTCCAGGCGCAAGGAGAACAATTTGACATAAATTAGACGAATCTAATGGCAGCGCAGAGCGAGAAACAAGGGTTACCTGATAGGGCGCTGCCATACATCGTAGCAGTGCTGCATTTTGATTGCTGAAAAAATTGCATTAAAAAAACATGTGTGGTTTTTGCAACAGCGAGGTTGATAATGGTGTCAATCCGGATGATACTGATGTTTTATCAGTACTCCCGGGTAGATGGTGAGTGTCGAGACCACTCTACTCATTATTTTTATTGTTCCTTTGTGTTGTTTGGGATTTTATGCTACGAAAAGAAAAAATAAATTCCACACAGCAAAATTGAATTACATTAATTAGAAAATTGAGTTACGTTGACGTAATTTAAATTTGCGGTTTGTTTTTCATGCTGGAAGAAAACACAATATAAGTGTAGTCATGTTGTTGCAAAAATCGCACACTTTTTTAATGCGCAGCACCGCCGTCATCTGTGGCAGAACCCTTAGGCCTCTTTCACACGGGCGTCAGTTTTTTTGCGGTGACGTCAGATCACATGCTTCAATAACATGGTCCATCACCGTGGTGATGGAGCGTGTGATCTGACGTCATCAAAGGTCCTTTACCTGTATTTAATGCTCACCACAGGTCCTGCTCAACAAAGGATACAGAAGGAGATGCCGGGCTTCGCGATCAAGTGGACTAAGGTGAGTTAAATTATTATATTATTTTTATAAACCCCTCCAGTGCTATTTTACTATGCATTCTGTATTCAGAATGCTATTATTTTCCCTTATAACCATGTTATAAGGGAAAATAATAATGATCGGGTCTCCATCCCGATCGTTTCCTAGCAACCGTGCGTGAAAATCGCACCGCATCCGCACTTGATTGCGGATGCTATGCGATTTTAACGCACCCCATTCACCTCTATGGGGCCTGCGTCGCAGGAAAATCGCACAATATAGAGCATGCTGCGATTTTCACTCAACGCACAAGTGATGCGTGAAAATCACCGCTCATCTGCACAGCCCCATGGAAATGAATGGGTCAGGATTCAGTGCGGGTGCAATACGTTCACCGCACGCATCGCACCCGCACTGAAAACTCGCCCGTGTGAAAGGAGCCTTAGGCCCCTTGCAGACTAGCGAGTTTTCCACGCGGGTGCAATGCATGACGTGAACACATAGCACCCACACTGAATCCTGACCCATTCATTTCAATGGGTCTGTGTACATGAGCGTTTTTGTTCATGCATCATTTCTGCGTTGCGTGAAAAACGCAGCATGTTCTATATTCTGCGTTTTTCACGCAGCCCTGACCCCATAGAAGTGAATGGGGCTTCAGTGAAAAACTAAAAAGCCTTCAGTTTTTTATCACACGTGTGAATGCATTGCACCCACATGGAAAAAACTGAACAACTGAACGCAATTGCAGACAAAACTGACTGAACTTGCTTGGTTGCAAAACGGTGCGAGTTTCAAAGAACGCATCCGGACCTAATCTGTCAAGCTTGTGTGAAAGAGGCGAACGAACGATACGGATTGGCTCCGGATGGATGAGGTTTTGTTGTTGTTTTTAATATTAACTTCTATATATCAGAATTGTAATGCCGGATCACCATTGACTATAATGGGATCTGGTGGTAATCCGGCCAGTTTACAGCATAAATGCCGGGTTTGAGCCAGACAAATACAGCTGCATGTAATAGTTTTTGTCCGGCCGGCAGTCAGCATTTATGCGGGAACAGCCTAACGGAATATCGACGCATCTGGAAATGCAGGCTTAGTAAACCTGGTCCAGTGTGATTATCCACTAGTGTTTTTTCCCCCATGTAGAGAAGGTGATAAGTGATGATCGAGCATGCTCGGCCGAACACCTGTTCGGCTCGAGCATCGCTATGCTCGGCAACTGGTGGTACTCGGCCGAGTACCGCATCTACTCGAGCGCAATGCTCAAGTCTCCTCCCCGCACGTTTCTTGGCTGCTACGCAGTCAAATTATCCGTGCCACATCTCCTATGTAAAGTGTGCGCATCCGAAAATTATCAGTGACATACAGTGTACTTTTTTAATAGACGTTGTCCGCTGCGGACAGTGAAATTAGCTGCGCCACATCTCCTGTGTAAAGTGTGCGCATCCCAAAAATATCAGTGACATCCAGTGTACTTTTTCAGTAGATGGTGTCCGCTGCGGACAGTTAAATTATCCGTGCCACATCTCCTGTGTAAAGTGGGCACATCCCAAAAATATCGGTGACATCCAGTGTACTTTCTTAATAGATGTTGTCCACTGCGGACAGTGAGATTAGCTGCGCCACATCTCCTGTGTAAAGTGTGTGCATCCAAAAATATCTGTGACATCCAGTGTACTTTTTCAATAGATGTTGTCCGAGGCGGACAGTAAAATTAGCTGCGCCAAATCTCCAGTGTAAAGTGTGTGCATCCAAAAATATCTGTGACATCCAGTGTACTCTTTCAATAGAATGTGTCCGCTTCTGACAGTGACATTACCAATGCCACATCTCCAGTGTAAAGTGTGCGCATCCAAAAAATATCTGTGACACCCAGTGTATTTTTTCAATAGACGGTGTCCGCTGCAGACAGTGACATTACCAGTGCCACATGTCCAGTGTAATGTGTGCGCCTAAAAATGTTATCTGTGACATACAGTGTACTTTTTACGTAGACGCTTTTCTCATGCCAAATACCTGTGACATTCTCTGTAATTTTTTATTAGCCGCTGGTGACAGCCTTGACATTATCTGCGAGATATCTCCTGTGTGACGTTTCCACATCCCAAATACCTTTAAAAAAAAAAATTGCATACACTTCCAAATCCAACGCTACTGTGCGTGTGACATACTTTCAAGCATATATCCCATTTAAAATGAAGAAGGCAAGCAGTAAGGGACCGGGAAGTGGCCCTGATGCTGATGGTGCACGCAGAGGCCGTGGCCCTGGGTGCGTTGAAACTGTGGTTGCTGCCAGAGCACAAGAAAAACAGTCATCCACGATACCTAGCTTCATGTCCCAGTTTGCCAGGCAGCGCAGGACACCACTACTGAAGTCAGACCAGTGCAACCAGGTGGTTGGTTGGATTGCAGCAGATAATGTTTCCAGTCAGTTAAGAACCACCCTGTCTTCCACCAAGTCCAGTCTTGATACTCCTTCCTCCCACCATGGAGAGTCTGGCCAAACAAGTGATCCCACACTCCAAGGGCCTCTTTACCTCGCCATTCCTTGATTTGGCGCTCTCGCCAAGCACACTTGAAGAGGGACAGATCTTGTGCCCTGATTCCTAAACTCTTGAGCATCCACAGTCACAAGAAGATGACGGTGAGGAACGGCAATTACTGTTTAATGAGTTGGATGATGATGAGACACAGTTGATAATAACTCAACAGCAATTACTGTCTCAAGAGGTTGAGGAAGAGGATGAGGCACAGTTGTCAATCACTGAGGTTGTGGTTAGGTCAACAAGTCAGGAGGATGAGCAGAGTGGGGAAATGGAAGAGGAGGTGGTGGACAATGAAGTCACTGACCCAACCTGGGAAGGTGGAAAGGTGAGCGAGGACAGCATTACAAAGGGGGAGGGATCTGCAGCACTGCAACAGGTTGGAAGAGGCAGAAGGGTGGCAAAAGGGAGAAGGTGGGCCACACCAAACAGGCCCGCAACTGTTTCACGGAGCACCACCTTGCGGAAATCTCCCTTGCCAAGGGGTAGGTGTTCCGCAGTCTGGCGCTTTTTTGAGGAAAGTGCAGTCGACAAAAGAATTGTAATTTGCAACTTGTGCCATACAAAAATGAGCAGGGGCATGAACACTAGCAACCTTACCACCACCAGCATGATCCGCCACATGGCATCAATGCACCGTAATAGGTGGGCCGAACGCCTGGGTCCACAATCTGTGTCTGCGTGTCACACCACTGCATCCTCTTCCCCTGTGTTATGTGCTGGCCATTCCCCCGGTCCAAGACACAGGTCCGGATGCCTCCTGCCCTGCACCTGGACCTTCGAAAGCACCATCAGCGACCACATCCACTTCCGTGTCCCAGCGCAGTGTA
Source organism: Bufo gargarizans (assembly GCF_014858855.1). Taxonomy (NCBI): domain Eukaryota; kingdom Metazoa; phylum Chordata; class Amphibia; order Anura; family Bufonidae; genus Bufo; species Bufo gargarizans. The sequence continues at coordinate 666,401,544 of NC_058080.1, forward strand.
CAAATGTCCTTACTTCAGGCATTTGAACGTAAGTGCAAATACCCAGCCACCCACCCACAGGCCATAGCACTAAATGCACAGCTTTCCAAATTACTGGCCCTGGAAATGTTGCCACTTAGGACACTGAGGCCTTCCGCAGCCTGATGTCTGAGGCTGTCCCGAGTTAAGCAGTCGCCAGCCGCCACTATTTTTCAAGGTGTGCCGTGCCCGCCTTACACCAACATGTGTCCCATAACATCACACGTGCCCTGACCAACGCAGTTACTGGGAAGGTCCACTTAACAACGGACACATGGACAAGTGCATTTGGCCAAAAATGCTACATTTCCCTGACGGCACACTGGGTGAATGTTGTGGACGCCTGGGATGTCACAGGTGCTACCGACGCTAAGGATTGCGGGCCCTATATCGATCAGGGTTTCCACCAGCACCTACCTTAGTGGCTCCAACCCCAACTTTTCCTCCTCCGCCTCCTCCTCCATTTCCACCTCCGAATTATCCGTGTGCAGCACCAGTCAGTCATCAGTCGGTAGCTGGAAGCAGTGTAGCATTGCAGTGGGGAATCGGGAACAGGCCGTGCTGAAGCTGATATGCTTAGGGGACAAACAGCACAACGCCGCAGAGCTATGGCAGGGGATAAGAGACCAGACTAAGCTGTGGCTCTCGCCACTCAACCTACAACCAGGCATGGTTGTGTCTGATAATGGCCGTAACAGACACATCCCATGCCTTGCCCACATGTTCAACCTTATGGTTCAGCGGTTTCTCAAAACCTACCCCAATTTTCCTGAGCTACTGGTGAAGGTGCGCCGCGTATGTGCACATTTCCGCAAGTCATCGACAGCCGGTCTGTCAATGCTGCAGCAGCGCTTGAAATTGCCAGCTCAACGGCTGTAGTGCGACGTGAGCACGCTTTGGAACTCGATATTCCACATGTTGGCCAGGTTTTGTGAGCAGCAGAGGGCAGTAGTGGAATACCAGCTGCAACATGGGCGTCGCCTTTCCAGTCAGCTTTAGCTATTCACAAGCAAGGAGTGGGCATGGATGTCTGACCTCTGTGAGGTTTTAAGAAACTTTGAGGAATCAACACAGATGGCGAGGGTATACCCATGGAAGTTTAATTCCATCTGTTCAGCGTGGGTGGGTAGAAGAGGAGGAAGAGGATGAGGAGATTGAGAGTGACCCTCCTGATGACGACAGCGAAGTCTTGCCTGTTGGTACTCTGGCACACATGGCTGACTTCATGTTAGGCTGCCTTTCCAGCGACCCACGTGTTATACGCATTTTAGACAACACGGTTACTGGTTGTTCACTGTTCTCGACCCCCGCTACAAAGAGAACTTCTAATCTCTCATTCATATGGTGGAGAGGATGAGCAAAACGGTGCAATACCAGAAGATCCTTGTTGAAATTTTTTTTTAAAAAATTTCCATCTGACAACGCTGGTGGCAGAGTCTGTAGTTCCTTGGCCAACAGAGGAGGGGAGACAAGGGGAACACACAGCAGTTCCAACAGAGACAGGGCGACACTCTCCAAAGCCTGGGACAGTTTCATGACACCCCGCCAGCAACCTCAACCTGATGCGTGGCCTAGTGTCACAAGGAGAGAAACATTTTGGAAGATTGTGAAGGAGTACATAGCAGACCGTGTCAGCCTCCTCAATGATCCCTCAGTGCCTTACAACTACTGGGTGTCCAAGCTGGAAACGTGGCATGAACTGGTGCTATACGCCTTGGAGGTGCTGGCCTGCCCTGCCGCCAGCATTTTGTCTGAGCGGGTATTTAGTGCTGCTGGTGGCATTATAACAGATAAGCGTATCCACCTGTCAACTGAAAATGCTGACAGGTTGACTCTTATAAAAATGAACAAGGTCTAGATTGACCATGACTTCTCGACTCCACCAGAGGAAAGCTGATGAATATAAAGGCACTTTAAATGTGTTGTTCATAATGTACTTAAAGGGACACTGACAGCCCCAATTAGCATATTTAGGTATATATACGTGAGTACAGGTCTTATAAAGTCTATTAAAATGATCTAAGTATCCCCCCTGTCCACCTTATAAGTACCAAAATATAAAGTTATATAACCTGCTTGTCCGGTCACCAATCTACCCAAGGGGCGGCGTTTCATCACAAAATGCGCCCAGCCAGCCGCTCCTAACTGCCGTTCTGAAGCCCCGCCCAGCTCATCAATATTCACTTAGCTGGGCGGCGGCTACAACTCTCCCGACTCAAGTGCCCGGCGCATGCGCATAAAGCAGAGGCTGCAGCACTTGAGTCGGGAGAGTTGTAGCCGCCGCCCAGCTAAGTGAATATTGATGAGCTGGGCGGGGCTTCAGAACGGCAGTTAGGAGCGGCTGGCTGGGCGCATTTTGTGATGAAACGCCGCCCCTTGGGCAGATTGGTGACCGGACAAGCAGGTTATATAACTTTATATTTTGGTACTTATAAGGTGGACAGGGGGGATACTTAGATCATTTTAATAGACTTTATAAGACCTGTACTCTGATATATATACCTAAATATGCTTATTGGGCCTGTCAGTGTCCCTTTAATACACTGTATTCCCATGCACCCCTTCTACCACAGACAAGGGTATATGGTTGAATCTTCCTTTTCTCATCCTCCTTCTCCTCTTCCATCATGTCAAAACATACTTATTCGTCGCATATAATGCCCTCGCATATAATGTTTTAAAGGGTCAGCTCACCTGCAGGCCCTCACCTACAACCTTTTTTAGAGAGTCAGCTCACCAGCAGGCCCGCACTTAAAATATTTTACAGGGTCAGCTCACCAGCAGGCCTTCACCTACAATCTTTTATAGGGTCAGATCACCAGCACGCCCGCACCTAAAATCTTTTAAAGGGTCAGCTTACCTGCAGGCCCGCAACTAATTATACCTAATAGGTAATTTACGTGCATGCTGCCTTGCTTGGTTGTGGTAGCCGTAGCTGTTTCTCAGGCTCCCTCTCCGGAATCGAACCATGATTCCCCTGTTACCCATGGTCTACATGGTTTGGGCTGAAAATAACATTGAAAGTTGATAGGGCAGACATCCGAATGGATCATCGCCGTCACAGGGACGTGCGATCGGCCCCAGGTTATCTAGAGTCACCAAAGCGGCAGCAGGCCCTCGCCCATAATCTTTTAGATGGTCAGATCAGCAGGCCCTTGCTCCAAATGTTTTTGAGGGTCAGCAGCAGACCATCAATCATAATTTTTCAAGGCTGTGTATGATGCCCTTCTTTATGTGTAACAAAGGGTGTATCTGGTTCCTTGTAATTTTTAGCAGCCCTTTCACTTAGTGCATAGGCTTTATGACTGTAGGAGTCCCACTACCTAAACAATTGTACCACAATGTGAATGAGGCCCTCCTTTATGTGATATACAGGTTGTATCGGAGTGCCTCTTCCTTATAATTTTTGGCAGCACTTGCACTTTATATACACAAGTAAATATACAGGAAAGAATGTTTGCTAACAATTTTTCCTCTAAAATCGATTTTATCTTCGGTTTGGTTCGTATTATTGTCAGTCTGTAAAAGTGGCGTACTACTCAGAGAACATCGTTCCCATCAGCGACCTGGGAGTCCAAGATGCATCCAGACATCCTCCCCATGCTGGTCCCGAACCATTTTGGTGGTGTTTCCACCATTTTCTGACCTTTTCCTATGAACCCTGGCACCCTCCCCTCTTCAGAGCAGGGGGTACCTGGTTTAATGCTCGGGTTCTCCCATTGACTTCTATTATACTACGGTGCTCAGTAGAGCATCCGAGCATCCCAATGTGTTCGGCCAGAGCACCCGAGCACTTTGGCGCTCGATCAACACTAAAGGTTAGGTCAAAACACCAGAAAAAATGCTAAGAGCATCAAACACGTTTGAAAAGAAGCAAGAAAGGCAGAAAAGCTACATAATTCCAAACACCGCCCAGTACCAAAAAAAGACCTTGTGTTTCCTGCATTTCATATTTCCCATAGACCTTCAGCTAACATCTGCAGCATCATTTTGTAGCAAAAAACACTAGTGCAAAAAAACTCCACAAAAATGGGGAAACGCCACTAAAAATCTATGTGTGAACCAGAGCATCTGCCTGAGCATACCATATAGTGAACTCCCTGGGGACAGATTTATTATACTGTAATTATTAATTGCATTGAAATAACGGAGATCAATCAGCACGAATGCCGTATTTACACCACCGCAGTGAGCAGAATTTATTTCCACAATGATAGCTAATTGTTTTTCTGGCCCGGGCATGCTATCCTCATTAAACCTCTGCATGCCCGAAATGTTCCTGTTTTGTCATAGATTAACTGCATTTTTTTAATTGAGGAAACCCAAGAAAGGACATCATGTACTACTCGCAATCGCATGGGTTTCCATAGAAACATGCGGGCACATATACACAGTATTCACACAGTGTAAAAATATATACTATATAGTCCATAAAAATATATACAATGTATAAATATTCAGGTAAAAATGGGGAAAAAACCATTCATTTACATTTATCACTGAAAATTTCAGTGGTAAATAATAGTTTATCACTGATTCTGACTTTTTCTGTGATGAGAAAAATCTAGTAGGTGGCGCTGATAGGTTACTGCTGCTCTCCGCACAATGCTCTGAGCACAAGAGAAAGTCTATAGAAAACAGAGAGAGGAGGAGGAGGAGGAGGAGGAAGGCAGGAGCAGCAGCAGCAGCAGCACAGGGGAGAAGGAGGAGGAGAGACCTCACACTGTTACACAGCCTGAAAGCAACAGGCAGGACAAAAAAAGGGACCTGAGTGCAGGATCCTGGGACCCCTGGACCCCTGTGACCCACTTATCTTCACTGGATTGAAGCATCTTCTGCAAGGGGGAAGAAGTGAAAGGTGTAGCAGCTGCTAACAGGATGCACCATGAGGAGATCTCACCCATGCTTAGACCTAGATATGGCTGTAAGTGCATGCAATGCTTCTAACCTTCTCACCTGCAGCAGAGGGCAGGACTTGGGGGGCACATGTCCTGCGCACAGCACCCACACACTGAGTTTCACCTCCATGCATGTGCTGTGCCTCACCTGTTGCTTTACAGTCACATTCAGCCTCATTGTTCTCCCCTGATCTTTTCAGTGGAGCAGCAAGTTTTTTTGGAGGGTTGTGTAGAGCTGGAGCAGCTCTTTGCAGCCATGTGTGAAGCTGTTGATTGAGATCAGTTCCTTGCTTCTGTTTTATTTTATCCAGGTGGTTACACTGTTACATCGTGTCAAATTGTTGTTTATTATACAAAAAAGTTGGCTTGTTTGTTTTACTTTTCTGGCTGGGGGCTGGAAGCTCAATTCCCATCACCTGAACCACTGCTGGAATGTCATTTGGTTTCATGCCTTGTTTATGTAGTAAGCCTTGTGGAGGTCAGAAGTTTGTATAACTTTGTAATCCTTGCTTCTTTTTTTGTGTGTGTTTTTGCTTTTTTTTGTAATACCTGAGATCGATCCGTTTCTCTGGATGACATCCGGAGAGACGGATCTGTTCTTGCAATGCATTTGTAAGACTGATCTGCATCCGGATCCGTCTACAAATGCTGTCCATTTGCATGCAGATTGCCTGATCCGGTGACAGAACTGCTTGCCGGATCACTCTGCCGCAAGTGTGAAAGTAGCCTTACATCTTTACACGGATGAGCAGGTTACGCTTTATGTCAAGAGTTTAGGTATTGTTTGACAGCAAGACTCTACTGGTCTACAGCTCCATAGTTGTCCTAAAATCTGGATTTTTAGCAGAAACCTGGGATCTGTCATGCTAAAAACGGTCTTTAAAAAAGTTGCATGGCCCCGTTTTGTGTCTTTTTGAATGCCCCCGTGCCTAGTTTTGGGCACATGCAGCGGTTTTACACTGCTTTGTGGAGTGGTGGGGGCAGGGCCATCAGCCGCTGCAAATTCACCAACATTTACACCAGTTTCCTGGTGCAAGTGACAATTAAGGAAAGTAAGGAATGCTTAGTTTGACAGAAGAGGACAGCTCAAGGACATACTTTGCTCCTGCATTTGCATTGAATGGGCTTCTTCTAGAGATGCCTTCCTTATCCTGTCCTGATCACTTGTAAGAATGTTATCAGTTGTCTGCCTTTGAGATTGGAGAACCTCAGTCATGCTGATTAAGTGCTATCACATCAGAGTCCATTGAGTTTCCTTGAGGGTGACGCGGGTTTTCATTGTACTTTGACCAGAAATGTTCCCTCCCCTGATTCTGTATAGGTAGACATTTGCTGGGCTGCTCCCTATGGAACTATATCTAGATAGGGCACAACGTTTCTATCATTCCCTACAGCTATTTAGCCTTGTCTATAAAATATCATGTTTGAGGCTTGGAATATCTAGAATTATCAAATTGAAACGTGTTTGAGCTGTTCCCGTACCTGTCATTCTGTGTTGGAGACATTCATATCATATGATGTTAAGGCATGTTGCTAGGATATGATATAACCTTTGGTGGAAGTCCAAACTCTGGATCCCCCATAGATCATGCCCATTTTTGCCCTTCTATCTGCAAAGTGGTGCTCCTGATGCACACTGTACAGCATAGTTCTGCTCCAGTGTGTATTATGCAGTAGGCAGTCAGCAGTTCTAATGCAGTGGGCGGTCAGCAGTTCTGCTCCAGTGTGTATTATGCAGTAAGCGGTCAGCAGTTCTTCTTTGCAGGATATTGTTTTGAAGCAGCCGTGGCACATACTATTTGTTCTGTGGAAAGTTGGGATCCAGAGGAGTGAATTGTCACTGATAAATAGGGATTGCATATGTCTGAGGAATATGTCACCACTTGTAAGAGTGGGGAAAAAAAACAATTTAAAACACTTCCAGCACTGTACATGGCACAGGCTGGCCGGCAGGTCTAGCCCGCCATTTCTGTCAGTGGTTTTGAGTATACAGAAGTGACATATCACGTTGATCATTTCACTGCATTACGTGTGACTGACAAAAGGTAAACTGCTTGTAAGATGTTGAAAGATAAAAAATAAAAAAAAAGTGTAGTTATAGGGGTTGTCCCAAAAGTGCATCGCCCTACTATAAAGTAGGTTCTCCACTGCTGAAAACCTTGGTGAACAGCTCATGTTGTCTCAATAGAAGATGGAGGCGGCTTCACTACTGTAGTGATAATCCATTTTCAGATATCACGTTAGGGTGTTGTCAGTTAATATAGGGCTGGTCCTGGTTGGCGGTCTTCATCATTAACATTGAGCGGTAAAGATACAGCCAGGCCTTACCAAGGAGATACCTGTTGGTTGTCCGCATACACAGGTATGCTTGTACGCATGTGTTCTGAATGAGAAGAGGGGAGTAGGTTGCTTCCAGATAACTCTGGTGGCTTAAAGGGGTTGTCTCAATTCACCAGATGGCATTTATCATGTAGAGAAAGTTAATACAAGGCACTTACTAATGTATTGTGATTGTCCATATTGCTTCCTTTACATCACATTATACACTGCTTGTCTCCAGGGTTTATGACCACCCTGCAATCCAGCAGCGGTGGCCATGCTTCCACACTATATAGGAAAAATCACCGACCTGTCTGGTGGCTGAGACCACGCGAGAACACGTAGGCACGCATGTGCAGCAACTCCTGTCCCGGCCACCTCGTATTTACACACCACAGTAGTCGTAACCTCTGGACACAAGCATTGTACCCGCACGCAGTGCACATGTGTATGGAGAAAGTCCGCACCTAAACCACATAAAAAAAACGCGCATAAATTGGTTGGCAGTGCAGTGGTTAGTGATGACCGACTCTCTGTGCCCCCACTGATCAGCCATTTGAAGCGAAGGCGGCGCTCGTTGTCTCGCTTGTAGAGGCCCCGCAGAGTCATTACAGCCACTTGTCCCTCTCACGTCTGTTACAGAGAGAGAGGGGGATAAGCAGCTTTCAGACACCCCTGCAGGTAGAAATCCAAAATGACACTCCTCATTTACCCCCACAGCAGGGAGTAGTGGGGCTGACATTGTATGGAGTATCCCCTCATATATATACTTTCCATTTGGAGCCTGACTTTTCTTTCTTTTCAGGAAAGTACAGTTCCTGCCCAAAAATATATATTTCTGGAAGTGTATGGGAGCCATGGTGCTGTTTTCCCTGCTGTTGTCCATCATTTTTTTCACTTTTCTGAATTATGTTGGAATTTTTGACCAAAAGTCAGAGTAATCTGAGGTTTATATTGATTGGATATTAAAAATGAAACCTGGCTGGTGGTGCTCACTGTATGTCTAGCAGTCTTTACCTTGCTATGACTGCTTTCACATACACGCTGTTGCTGTCCGATTTTGAGATCTGACATGGGATCTCAAAACCACAATAAAACGCATCTGTTTGAATAATACAACTACAGCCGTTCAGAACAGATCCGGTTGTATAATATCGAAAATGAACATGCCGAACCCAGCACTAAAACCATTGTAAGTCAATGGGCGCCGGATCCAGTTTTTTGTGTTAAAAAAAAATCCAGATCCGACACCATTGACTTACGTGTTTTTTTTGTTTGTTTTTTTGTGCCGGATCCAGCCCGTTCAGCTTGGGAATGCAACATCCCGAAATGGAATGCGTTCTGGTGCACTCCGTTCCGTTTTATCCCCTCTGCCGGATCTCAAAACTGGAAAGTAAAATGCAGGAGTGAAAGTAGTCTGAAGTCTTGTTTTTCAAGTTCGGCGTACAAGGTTCGGTTTATCTAAGAATTCCGTTATGGATTCCGCTACCACAGACCATATAACGTATGGTTTGATAGCGGAATCCATAACGGATTTCTTAGATAACCCCGAACCTTGTACGCCGAACTTGAAACACAAAGTTGGCTTAACACTAGCTGCAATCAGCTACTGAGGGTGTATGGGCATCTTATAGCAGCTGATCGGGGGTCCATTTTAAAGACAACGCTCCCTGAGACTTGTACAAAGTGGCAAATGTTCAGCCGCATTTCTGAAATCACTTGATGCATTTTCCAGCCTCGTCGGTCACATTTTCAGTGCGCCGCATTCATTTGCCATTTTATCCTACTTTTATCTCAAATTGCAGGGGCTACGGAACGGACATACTGACGTGGACAGCACATGGTGTGCTGTCCGCATTTTTTGCGGACCCGTTAATTCAACGGGTCCGCATCCTACCCGCAAAAACACGGAACGGACACAGAAACAAAACACGTTGTGTGCATGAGGCCTTGTGTTGTGATATTCCTTTCTTATTCCTGTGAGAAGTTCTGAATGAACTGCATTGAAGGTTCATTGAACTGGGTGTTACCAGCTCATAACTTCTAACGGGAATAATTATTACAAGGTGGATTCGAGTAGTTACTAAAGCAGACCTGTCAGGAGAGGGGACGGGTCCTCTATCAATGTTTCACTCCTTCACCCCCCTGTGTGTACTGAAGCAGACTGATATTTACCAGAGGCTGCGCCTGGGAAACCGCATGCATCCGGTGGAGGATTCGTACAGCGCTCACCTGCTTCAGCCAGCAGCGTCTGCGTGTGATTCATACACTTGTACTATGGTCTGGTGAATTATTTATCCACTGGTAAGGCGGCTGCCATTACTACAGTTCCCGCCTGCTCACAGAAGATTGTCAGGAAGTGGTTTGGGTGTCACTAACTGACTGATCTGCTGTGACCGAAGTGTCATACCGAAAATCAGAAAGCAGGTTATCTTCAAAAAACATCAGAAAGAAAATACTTGAACATTTAGGAGCCTTTAAAGAGAGGAGCCGTCAGCAGCATTTCTTAGAAATATGAATTGTGCTCTTCCTCAGTTACTCTTCTCCGAAATGCCTGACTACATGTTTAAGGACTCATGCACACGGACATGTGCCGGCCGCACAGCAAATTGCGGTCCGCGTTGCACGGGCACCGACCGCCACATACGGATCGACGCCCCCCTCGATTCACTTGAATGAGGTCCCCGATCCGCATCCGACAGACCGCTCCGCAAGAAAGTAGTGCATGTACTACTTTTTTGCGGTGCGCAGGCATGGACAGAAACCTATTTTCAATGGGGTTTTTTTATAAAAGAATTTTTTATCCTGACGTGCATTTTTTAATAAAAGAAAAATTTTATCCTGACGTGCATACATTTATAATTTTTTTTCTACAAATATGAGTAATAGCAGTAGCTATCGCTTGTCACCATGCAGTGGGGGGTGATTGCTACGTGTAAATGCAGCTCTTCACCTCCGCTGGTGACCAGGCAATTTTAGGGGAGGAGCAGATCTTTTCTGATCATTTTTTCTGCTCAGTTGGCTCATCTTACTTGCGCATTAAGTACGGGAAAACTCCTTTAAATGATTTCATAATAATCCTACATTTGGACCTCGGTCTTACTTGGGGCCAAAACTTTTTATGTACACTTTTTTTTATTTTTTTTTATTATTATTATTATTATTATTATTATTAATCTTTGCATATAAAATTCATAATAATCCATTTTTAATTTATAATATCCCCACAAAAGTACCGTACCCAACCACATTTCCACCTCTAAAGAAAAAATAGGAAAGGAAACATAGAATGAAATATTATCCTCTTCCAACTTATTGGTACATTTCTCTAATCGGGATATTTCAGCAGTCAGGTAGTTCTTATAGATATTTTTTTATAACAGTTGCATGCTATATATTTTAGATAGTCTTCCCTTTTTGCCCAAAGATTTAGGCCTCATGCACACAACCATATTTTTGGTCGGCATCCAATACACATTTTCTGCGGATCACACGCAAGCCCATTCATTTCTATGGGGCGGCAAAAATGTGGTCAGCATAGGATATCATCCGTGTTCTGTCTGCATCCGTGTAGCCGTTCTGAAAATTATAGAACATGTCTTATTCTTGTTTCTTTTGCAGATCCACTGTTTGCAGACGCCATGATATATAGGATTGTGTGCATGTAGCCTTAAAGGGGTTGTCCGGTTTTACTATTGATGATGACGACACCCGGGACCCACTGCCGATCAGCTGTATGAGGAGACGGCGCACACAGTGTGCATGTGCCGTCTCCCTTCTCTTTTCCTGTCCGCTGCTGCTGTCTATGGTCTTTGCCATAGACAGAGCAGAACTGGACAGGAGGAGAGAAGGTAGATGGGGCGCGCAGTGCGCATGTGCTGTCTCCTCATACAGCTGATCAGCAGGGGTGTCGGATCCCCACCGATCTGATATTGAAGACCTATACTGAGGATAGACTTTCCATTGAGTCCCCTGGATAGATCATCAGTATCTGATCGGTAGGGGTCCGACACCCCATGCTCATTAACTGTTTTGTTGTCCTGGCGTACCTGTGAGCCCTACGGCCTTCTCCTAGCTTATTAAACACAGCGCTGTATATTGTATAGCGCTGTGCTTGGTATCGCGCTCAGCCATATTCACTTCCATAGTGCTGAGCTGCTCCTAGGCCACGTGACCGATGAACATGTCGTCACTGGCCTACGGAAAGGCAGAGAAGGCCGCTGCACTACTACGAACTCCAGTGCCTTTTTAAACAGCTGATTGGCAGGGGTTTTGGACCCCACCGATCAGATACTGGCGACCTATCCAGTGGATAGGCCATCAGTTAAAGTCTCAGAAAACCCTTTTAAAACTTTTTCAGGGATCCACATAGGACTATTTATTAATATATATAAAACCTTGGGCAATAGTACCATTTGTATTAACACAACCTTCGCTACCACACCTAAATTCTTTTTTTTTTCCATGCTGCGACCTTAGCTCTCACCTACTGCAACATAGGGTAGATATTTAACTTGGTGAAGTCATGGGTGTTTAAAGAAACCTGGATCCCTTACACTGGGTTCACACCTGAGCGTTCCGAAAGGAGCTCTCTGTAGGCGCGATTGTACCGGCGTTTACAATCGCGCATACAGAGACAAGCGAACGCTCATTGTCGCACGTTCCCGAATGTCTATGTACGGGAACGCGCGACAAAACGCCCCAAAGAAGCTCATGTACTTTTTTGAGCGTAGGGCGTTTTACAGCGCGATCGTACGTGCTGTAAAACGCCCAGGTGTGAACCATTCCCATAGGGAATCATTGGTTTCTCCTTGTTGAGCGTTTTACAGCGGGTAGGAACGCGCTGTAAAACGCTCAGGTGTGACCCGAGCCTAAATGTGCAACTTCACTATTGACTCATATTCTTTACAGAATCATTTTAGCTGAAAATGTTCTTCAGACGTAAGGGAATTATTCTCCTTTACACATTGATGACCATGCCTCCTATAAATGGGTCCAGGACTCCTGGCCGAGGCTGATAACCCATAGCTGGTTTGTGTTCACCTCTCCTCTCATCAATATGCATAGAGCACTTGATCTGCCATGACAGATAATGAGGTAAACATGCCTGAAGAATATTTACACCGTCTTCTCTGTAATTCTGTTGGGACTTGTGAAAAACAGAAAAGCTTAATAACTGTAAGGAGTATATAAACAGCAGATGTCAATGTCTAGATTAAAGCAACATTTCTCTTCTTTATGGGCAGGCTTTTATGGTGAATTTGTGAATCCCTTTAGTGTTCGGAGACTGTTTTATGCTTATGATTTGTGCTAATATCTCGGGCATATTCCACAAGCATCCAGTTTAATGTGAACTTTGTAATAATCGGACTGAGCCATATTTTCTTTCTAAAGTCTGACCTTTCACTTTTTTCATTAATCTCTTCTTATTTTCTGAAATACTGAGCTTCCAAATTGAAAAAAGCATTTTTTTTTTTTGTTTTTTTTAAATTAGAAATTGGATAATAAAATTCTAGACGGGGCATCTTAACTAAACCTGGGCTTGTGTACTAGGACGGCCTAATAAGTATGCAGTCAGTGCATTGGCACAGGGCACATCACTTGCCGTTACTGGCATGGCTGCCACTAGCCCTCATTGTCTGGACATTTGATGACTCACTTGGTGCATGAACCTATGAAAAGGCAGTTGAACAGGGCACTTATGACCAGCCCTGCTTGTAAAGTATATTGGAAATTGTACATAAAGCATACCTGACAACTATCCTGGGGCATCCAGAAGTTGGCATATCTCTTGGGTGCCACAGAAACCTCCAGACATCTTTCAGAGAGCATCCTTAACTGTGCCCTATAATACTACACCCTGATGCCAAAATGAACTTTGAGGGAGCCGTTCATCTTTCTCTCCCCTGGCATCATATTTCAGGGGAGAGTCAGGAGCTCATGATACACATTAAACTGTCGACCAAACCTGCCAATCTCAGTGGGTTTGGCCAACATTACACTAAGGTGTATAGGGGCCTTTACACAGGGCATGCTTTCAGTCACTGATAACATCTCCCCCATGTATAACTGAAGTCAGAAAAAACAGATATACAGTTAGGTCCATATATATTTGGACACACATTTTTTTTAACTTGTTTACTAAAACATATTCAAGTTATAGTTAGTTATATAATGTGCATAAAGTCTAGACTTTTACCTTTCATTTGAGGGTATCCACATTAAAATTGGATGAAGGGTTTAGGAGTTTCAGCTCCTTTACATGTGGCACCCTGTGGGACTAAAAGTAATTGGACAATTGACTTAAAGGCTCTTTCATGGGCAGGTGTTGGCAATTCCTTCATTATTTCATTATCAATTAAGCACATAAAAGGCCTGGAGTTGATTTGAGGTGTGTTGCTTGCATTTTGAAGATTTTGCTGAAAGGTAAACATGCGGTCAAAGGAGCTCTCCATGCAGGTGAAACAAGCTATCCTTCATCTGCGAAAACAGAAAAAAAACATCCAAGAAATTGCTACACTATTAGAGTGGCAAAATCTACAGTTTGGTATATTTTGAGAACTAAATAAAACACTGGTGACCTCAACAATGCAAAAAGACCTGGACGCCCACGGAAGACAACAGTGGTGGATGATCTCAGAATAATTTACCATGGTGAAGAGAAGCCCCTTCACAACAGCCAACCAAGTGAACAACACTCTCCAGGATATAGGCGTATCACTATCCGAATCTACCATAAAGAGAATACTGCATAATAGTAAATACAGAGGGTTCACTGCACGGTGCAAGCGACTCATAAGACTCAAGAATAAGAAGGCTAGATTGGACGTTGCTAGAAAAAAAAAAAAAAGAAATCTTAAAAAAAACCAGCACACTTCTGGAAGAACATTCTTTGGATAGATGAAACCAAGATCAACCTCTACCAGAATGATGTAAAGAAAAAAGTAAGGCAAAGGCATGGTACAGCTCATGATCCAAAGCATACCACTTCATCTGTAAACGGCAGAGGCAGTGTGATGGCTTGGGCATGCATGGCAGCCAGTGGCACTGGGTCCCTAATGTTTATTGATGATGTGACCCAGGACAGAAGCAGCCGGATGAATTCTGGGGTTTTCAGAGACATACTGTGTGCTCAAATGCAGCCACACTAAGGCTATGTCTACACGACGACATTTGTCGCGCGACTTTTTTTGCATTAATGTCGCGCAATTTTTTTTATAATGGCAGTCTATGGTGTCGCACTGCAACATGCTGCGACTGCGATGCAACAGTCGCAGAAAATCCATTCGACTGTTGCGTCGCAGCATGTTGCATGTTGCAGTGCGACACCACCATAGACTGCCATTATAAAAATTGTTGCGCGACACTGGTGCAACAAAATGTTGCGCTACAAATGTTGCAGTGTAGTTGGGCCCTATCTGTCGTGCGACTTATTTTCGCGCGACAAATGTCGTAGTGTAGACCTAGCCTTATTGGTCGGCATTTCATAATACAGATGGACAATGACCCAAAACGTAAAACCAAAGCAACTCAGGGGTTTATTAAAGCAAAGAAGTGGAATATTCTTGAATGGCCAAGTCAGTCACCTGATCTGAACCCATAGAGCATCCATTTCACTTGTTAAAGACTAAACTTCAGACCGAAAGGCCACAAACAAACAGCAACTGAAAACCGCTGCAGTAAAGGCCTGGCCGAGCATTAAAAAGGAGGAAACACAGCGTCTGGTGATGTCCATGAGTTCACGACATCAGGCAGTCATTGCCAACAAAGAGTTTTCAACCAAATATTAAAAAATAACATTTACAATTATTTAATTTGTCCAATTACTTTTGAGCCCCTGAAATAAAGGGGTTGAATTTAAAAAATGCTTTAGTTCCTCACATTTTTATGCAATCATTTTGTTCAACCGACTGAATTAAAGCTAAAAGTCTGAATTCAACTGCATCTGAATTGTTTTGTTCAAAATCCATTGTGGTAATGTACAGAACAAAAATTTTAGAATTGTTGTCTGTGTCCAAATATATATATGGACCTAAATGTAAATTCATAAATTACAGGTTTTACTGAATCTTTTCCCACAAAACTATATATCAATCTGCTCAGCTCCTCCTGCTCTATAACATGCTGACTGCACTGCATTTTGGGGCAACTTGCAACGTTTGATACATCCATTTAATGCAAATAATGGCAATGTAGACTCAAGCAAAACTGACTTTAAATATTCCCCTCGTGATAAATTCCCCCATAGTGATTACTGTTTCCATAGTAATAATAATGACTATGTGTGAATGGTGACATATTGGATCCATCAGTTTCATGATATAAATGGTGATCAGAAGGGAATTCCCATAAATGCAAATAGAAGAGATGATCTTGTACAGGCGAAACATAAAAAAATCTGAAGGATATGTCAACCAGTGAGCCCAGAGCTTGTAATAAACGTCTATGTGCAGAAGACCTATGACCTGCTTCTAGTTTCTGCACGAGTTGTGGCTTTTTCCTATGAAATTATTGGGTGTGACCGTACGTGATAATGTTGATTGCTAATCTGGTAAGCATTCATTTGAACTAGCTATCAAGGTAAATTGAGGATCAGCATACACACACAGACTGGTTTTCGCTTTGGGGTAGAATGTGCATGGGATGAATTGCTTTGAGAAGCTCAATGAGTTCCGGTCATGAGGAGGCTTGTTTGGTCTGGGGAATGTGGTCATCTTATGGAGTGTGTTTCATAGAATGAACCGACTTGTTTGAAGGAGCCCAAAAGATCACATAGAATAGTGTGAGGTATTGGGCAACAGAAATGTATCAGGTCATGCTGTCCCTTGTGAGGTGGTGTAATGGCATTAATTAGGGGCTTGAGGGATCTTGGCACAAAGTAGGTCATTTATTAAGACTCACTCTCCAGTTTTTGAGGTTAAAAAAAAAGTTGCATGGCCTCATTTTGTGACTTTCTAAATGCCTGATGCATGCTTTGTTTTTATGTTGCTCTCAACACTGGGGATAGGGGGGCTGTATTGGAGGTTTGGTGGGGGTATGACCATCAGCCCAGGAAAATTCACCGACATGTGAACCAAGAAACTGGTGTAAATGATTGAAATCTACTCCAGTCAGACTTCAGTCAACTGGTGAAAGATAAAGCCTAATTTATGCCTCATTAAATCAAGCGCATCTACCAGCAGCGCTGGGAATATCAAAGTCCAGCATAAAACTGCCATTCCTTGATAAATCACCCCCAAGGTCTCCTGACATAGACATTTCTTTAGATTTCCAGTACACCTGATATTTACTTTCCCCAAATCCATTAGTTTAGTGCTCCCATTAAAGGGGTATTCCCATCACAGACAATGGGGGCATATCGCTAGAATGCTGTGGTATTTCTGCAGCACGCCAGACCTGCAGGGTATTGCGAAGTGAGGTCACGGTTATGGGCAATCGAGGGTTACTCACTGTTTGTAGGAGAACCCTGGGCAGGCGCGTGGCAGTGAAGGAGAGGCTGACACAAAGTTCCTCTGGGGCACACTCTGTATGTAGGGACCAGGCCTGATGGTGGATGAGGTGCCCTGGATGTTGCGGGTGTTTTGAGTGCCTGGGGCAAGGTCCCTTTAAGGATTGTGACGCCAGTGCCTGTAACGGTGGCACACCGATTTCCAGTCGTAATAAGTGAGGTACCCAGATGGTATGGTGAACCAAACTTTGCTTTACTTGGAACAGTCCAACTTTGTACAGTAAGATGGCAATACAGTCCCTTACATCAAGTGCTTCTCAAGCAGGCTTAATTCAATACTGGCAGGTATAATCTTGGCAAGATACTCGGAAGGCAATAATAATATATACTCAGACCAGGTTGTACCTTCTCCT
The DNA here is from genome assembly GCF_014858855.1 of Bufo gargarizans. NCBI lineage: Eukaryota > Metazoa > Chordata > Amphibia > Anura > Bufonidae > Bufo > Bufo gargarizans. The sequence goes on from NC_058080.1 coordinate 666,418,640, forward strand.
CAGAAATAGTGTACTCTGTTCCTAGAACTCCTGTCTGGTTTCTATCCCAAGGCCTGGACACCCAAATGCTGGCTTTTATCCTTGGCAAATAATCTTCCTCCCGTATTTATCCTTGCTCTATATTTGTAATCCTTCTGCCCTTCAGCTTACTTGCGTCTAGCTGGAACTCAGGCACTGCTTGGCTTGTGGGTACTGCAGGTTTCTCCCAGGAGGCACATCTCTTCTACTGGGGTTGATTCTTCTGAGCTAACTGGACTCAGGATACTGTAGGCAGGCTATGATTCTTCACTAGCCTCCTGGTGGCAACTAGAAGCCTGGACTGTCTAGCTGCATGTCAGGAGGAGGCCCTCAGCATATCTCTGGCTGGTGCCTTCTCACTTCTGTCTCCACAGACTCCTGACTACAGACTAACCCCTCCCTGTCTGGGCCTGAACATTTATATTAGGGGCTTTCCATCTCCCTCTAGTGTCTAGGATGCTACACTACACCCCAATAGGCCTGCTGTACATGTCACAGGGGAACAATACATATCAAAACACATAGAAAATACATAAAAATGCATAGTTCAAATATAATGCCACTGTCCCTTAGGAGTAAGAGTAACACGTGACCCAATTGACCCTTGTGTAGTGCCCACTCCTACCTAGTGGGACACTACATTTCCTCTGTCCAAAACGCTGTTCAGTGACTGAACTGAAGACATCCTGATGCATTGTGAACAGATTTCTCTCCATTCAGAATGCATGGGGATAAAACTGATCAGTTCTTTTCCGGTATTGAGCCCCTATAACAGAACTCAGTGCTGGAAAAGAAAACCGCTAGTGTGAAAGTAGCCTAACACGGTACCAGACTTTTTCCTTTTTCTTTTTACCAAGTCCATTGGCATTATTACTGGTTTACTAAATTGTGCATGCTCCATTATGTATTAAGCTGAAAAGCAGAACATCTCCATCCACCGTGCTGAGGGTACATTTCCCCAGAACTAAGCTTTTTTCCAGATAATCTTCCTGTTCTTAAATGGCCCACAGGGATGGAAAGGACCGTATATCAAGTGTAGAGCACTCCAGCTTCTCAACTGGGAAGGAAAACAATTTGCCAGATTAGTTGTTCTGGATTCCTCGCCGTTCTCCACCGAGACATCTGTCTTCATTATTCACTAAGAACAACATGGTAAATGAAGAGATTCAGTAACATCCTCAAAAATTTGTAAAAATATGAAGCTGTATGAAAAAAGTGGTTAATGGAGAAGAACAGCTTACAGTCATACTTGAACTATGCTACAATATAGCCTAAACATTAGTGCAGTACTGTTAGGCCTCATGCACACGACCGTTGTGTGCATCCGTGGCCGTTGTGCCTGTTAGAATATACTGTCGGATCTGAGTTTTCACAAAGTGAAAACTCAGCTCTGAAAAAGCTTTTATGCAGACGGATCTTCAGAACCGTCTGTATGAAAGTAACCTACGGCCACGGATCACGGACGCGGACGCCAATCTTGTGTGCATCCTATTTTTTTGACGGACAACGGTTCACGGACCCATTCAAGTCAATGGGTCCGTGAAAAAACACGGATGCACACAAGATTGGCATCCGCGTCTGTAATCCGTGGCCGTAGGTTACTTTCATACAGACGGTTCTGAAGATCCGTCTGCATAAAAGCTTTTTCAGAGCTGAGTTTTCACTTTGTGAAAACTCAGATCGGACAGTATATTCTAACACAGAGGGGTTCCCATAGTGATGGGGACGCTTCTAGTTAGAATATACTACGAACGGTGTACATAACTGCTGCCTGGCAGCACCCGATCTCTTACAGGGGGCTGTGATCCGTACAATTAACCCCTCAGGTGCCGCATCTGAAGGGGTTAATTGTGCGTATCATAGCCCCCTGTAAGAGATCCGGGGCTGCCAGGCAGCAGGGAGCAGACCCCCTTCCTCCCCAGTTTCAATTTCATTGGTGGCCAGTGCGGCCCCCCCTCCCTCCCTCTATTGTATTTATATCGCTGGTGGCCAGTGCGGTCCCCCCGCCCCCCCCTCCCTCTACTGTATTTAACTCATTGGTGGCACAGTGTGCAGCCCCCCCTCCCTCCCTCTATTGTATTTAACTCATTGGTGGCACAGACATCGTAGCAGCCAGCAGGTAAGTATGATGCTTCTAATATTGCTAAGTAACCATGGCAACCAGGACTGCAGTAGCGGAGTCCCAGCGATTTTAAACTGGGTCTCCAATCGAAACTCTCCGCTGCCACCAATGATCGGGGGTGGGGGGGGGGGAGCCGCACACTGTGCCACCAATGAGTTGAATACAATAGAGGGAGGGGGGGGCCACACACTGTGCCACCAATGAGTTAAATACAATAGAGGGAGGGGGGGCCGCACACTGTGCCACCAATGAGTTAAATACAATAGAGGGAGGGAGGGGGGGCCGCACACTGTGCCACTAATGATAATAAAATAGAGGGAGGGGGGCCGCACTGCCCACCAATGATATTCAAACTGGGGAGGCAGCCCCTGATCTCTTACAGGGGGATATGATACGCACAATTAACCCCTTCAGGTGCGGCACCTGAGGGGTTAATTGTACGGATCACAGCCCCCTGTAAGAGATCGAGTGCTGCCAGGCAGCAGGGGGTAGTCATGTACACAGTTCTTAGTATATTCTAACTTGAAGCGTCCCCATCACTATGGGAACGCCTCTGTGTTAGAATATACTGTCTGATCTGAGTTTTCACGATGTAACTTAAATCTGATGGTATATTCCAGGGGTGCACAACCTGCGGCCCGGGGGCCACATGCGGCCCTCAATACCATTCTGTGCGGCCCCCAACCATCTGGTAACAGACATGTATGTCTATGTCTTTTGGCTGCTCACATGTATCTTTCATGTATTTTCCCATTAGATGGGAGTCCTGGAAGTGTAACTAGACATTTATGATACATACTGTATGTTCAATATGCCATAAAAATAGTATTTCAGTTGGTAATACCCCTTTAAGTTTTATTTTCGGCCCTTGGAATTGGTTCAGGCTCACAACGTGGCCCCCAACCAGAAAAGGTTGTGTACCCCTGGTATATTCTAACATAGAGGCGTTCCCATGGTGATGGGGACGCTTCAAGTTAAAATATACCATCGGATTGGAGAAAACTCCGATCCGATGGTATAAAAGAACTCCAGACTTTACATTGAAAGTCAATGGGGACGGATCCGTTTGCAATTGCACCATATTGTGTCAACGTCAAACGGATCCGTCCCCATTGACTTGCATTGTAATTCAGGACGGATCCGTTTGGCTCCGCACGGCCAGGCGGACACCAAAACGACTTTTTTTTTTTCATGTCCGTAGATCCTCCAAAAATCAAGGAAGTGAAAAAAATACTGTCGTGTGAATGAGGCCTTACTTGAACAAAACAATGTGGTTTTTTTTCCAAATCTCGGAGAACCCCTTTTAAGTGTCTGATTTTCACCACCTAAAATATGAAATACCTAAAACAAGTATGCTTGTGCGCCTACGCCTTGGAGCTCTATGGTCAAGTGTCTGGTGACATACAGTGTTTGTATGTGTGGCCCTAACATTGTTATAATATATATAAATATATATTAAATATGAAAACTTGTAAAGCCTTGATTGATCTGGACCCAGACTTGGACAAACCCTTTCATTCCCACAGGGTGGATTTCTGGCAGAAATTTCTGCAACTGAAAATCAGTTCCATCTGAATTGGGCTGTTTCTGCAACAAGTGCATGGATTTCTGCAAGTCCCATTCAGATCAATGATACAGTTGCAGACATGTCTTCAACATATCTGCCACATGTGAATATACCCCTTTAAACAACATTTGCGCAATACTTGCTCGTCTAATGTGCAAAAATGGCTGCCCCCACCGCAGCTGTTTAAGTAAATTCTGAAATGAGGTCAATAATTGGCTGCAGCGTTCCCATACGTGTACAGCACGCAGGCTCAAACTGGCCCACAGGGGAACAGGTGAATCCCGGTGGGCCCCTAATCTCCCTCCCCCTGCAATAGTGGCACATAGCACAATACACTGACTGCACTGTGTATAGAAAGGTAGCGTAAAGCATCTGACTAGGTGATCCTATAAATAAAACTGATTATTTGTAGATTTAACAAAGTACCTCGTTTATTATTATTATCATTATTATTAATGCATCAGGTGGCTTTCAAGTACAGAGGAAGGACATCCAGCATCATCTTTCCCCAGGGACTTTCCTTCTCCAAGTCACTGCAGGGGCCCCCCATAATAAATCATCTTGCTGTTGCTGTGTGAGTGGATAGTTTTGGACAGTGGCCCCCAGAATTAAATTGATTGGTGGGCCCTAGGCACCCTAGTCCGATACTGACAGCACGTCACCACTGCAAAGACCAATAGGGACTATGAATGCAGCGGTGGGAGTTTAAGCCACAGTTTTTTTTTTGTTTTTGTTTTTTTTAATCAACTTTCCTGCTTTTAGATGCCTAAGCACCTTCCATAACTGTCAGCAAACCGCTATGTCTCCTGGCTCCCCCCATACGCATACATTCTCTGTCCGGCTGAGCATGAGGAAACATGAGAAGGCCTCTAAGGGGCTCCTCTGGTGGCAGCAAATTTCCGAGGAGAAGAAAAGGATTGTGTGTTGTAATTGGTCACACCCAGTTGTATGTCGGGGAGAGAGAGGGGAGCTCCCCATACACGGTAGATTGATGGCTGGTTCTTCCAAAAACCGGGGGTTCAGCTGAAAATGCTCAAAATTTGTTTTTAAACTTCCAAGACGGCCCCTTTCAGATCTCAAGAAAATGTTCTGAATGGGTTAATGACGTGCGTAGTTTACCTGTTTCTGCTGTGTGTTTTTTCCTGGCCTCTAGTATCTTGGCAGGCCAATGTGCTTATCTGCACAAGTCCTTTGAACATTGTTAATGGTTAACTACAGACAAGGACTAGAAATGACAGTGGTGGAGTCCTACGTGGTGCACAGAGCCACACATGAAGTTCCCTCTACAGACTGTATTGTTTTCAGATCCTCATGTTAAGTTCCCCTCCCTCTCATCCTCGCCTTGGGATCTCGGCAATAATGCACAATACACTTTGTGACAGGAAACGTAAATGCTGTGGGAGAAGATTTCACTTTAAAGCGTATCTTAGCGCTTCCTGCTCTGCACGTGACCCTATCGTATATTTTTAAGTTCAGAGCGGCCGTAGCTTCCTACATGACACAGAATATAACCTGGAAATAGACTTGTTTATCCATCAGGAGGTTCCTTGGTTTTGTATCTATACAATACGTACCATATGTGATGAGACTTTGTAATGTGGCCTCCACACTGATTTGATTAGACAGATCTTGGGGATCGTGACTGCCAGTGATGATTTACCTGTGCCCATCATGAGGCATAGATACATACAGTGTCGGACTGGCCCAACCCGAGTACCAGAGGATCCTCCGGTGGGCCCGAGTTGCTGATACTATAGTGCACCCAAATGTCCAGGAGAAGAAAAAAAATTGGGGCTGGTTTTGGAGCCAGTCACTTGCGATTAGGGTTTATTTCTTTTTTTTTTTTTAAAACTACTTAAACCTATTAGACTTTATTGATAATATGGGGTTTAGGGTCCCAAGAATATTTTTTTATGGTGAGCCCAAGAAACCCCAGTCCAACCCTGGATATGTAGACCAACCATATGATACTCTGGGCCAAAGGGTGCCCTGTGTAGTCATTTCTAAGGACACCTGCTCCCACCGTAGTGTACAGTTTAATAGTGTACAAATAAGCATATTATATAGTGTTTAATTATAAGAGTTTGGTTCAACCAAGTGTCTGCTTTTAATATGGAGAGAGCTGCTGCCAGACTACTGTAGCATATTTCAGTGAGAGTTCAAAAAAATTGGAGGTGGAAGTTCAGTGATGGCGGTGAGAGCCAGTAAGCTCACCGTACACCTTAGATTGTTGGGCAGCCTGGCTGAAATAAACGGCTTTGGCCATGAATGGGGACCTTTATGGTGCTGGCCCTAAATAAGCAGATGTGACAATTCGATCAATGCTTGTTTAAAGGGCCTTCACAACAACTGATACAAAATGAAAGGAGGGACAAGTGATCATTAGTACTATTGTTTAACCCCGTTTAGTTTGCATACTGACTGTAGCACATCCCCTTTTACACAGGGAGATGTTCTGCCGATCAGCAAGAATTTTTATGCTGCCATGAAACATCTGATCAGTCAACAAACACTGGGCAATGATCGGGAACGATCATCTGCCCGTGTAAAAGGGCTCTAAGTAGCAGTGCCACATAATGCATATGAGTATAAAAAACCAAACAGGGCTCAAATAATGCCAACATACAGTGATGAAAAACGGTTCCATACATAATAGAGCAATACAATGTCTACATAAAACTACTATACAATTATATTAAGATTAATGATGGTCACAGGCCACAAGTGCCAGGCCTTCAATTTTACCCCAAATGGCCTGTTAGTCATCTTTTCGTATGCAGGCTAGCTCCTTCTGATCAAAATAGAGAGCCACACATGACGACAAGATTTTAAGAAGAAGGATGAGAAGATTCATAATAAGTGGTTATTTGTAGGTAGTAGTGCCGGCGTAGTTATTGGCAAAAGGTTTGTGACGTAAACTTATTCCAAGAATAGTTGCCTCCTACCGATACAGACGTATGACCCTCAAATATCCTGTATAGCTTTGTCTGGCGCTAGACTGGTAATAAAAGGTAATACAGATATTTCAACACTACTTTGTGTATTTGTGACTTGAAAGCTGAATTTTCCTGGTAGAAACGTGCCACTGATGGCACATGCATCTATGCTAGCGTCTGTGGGTTAGTTTGGCCCTAGGCTTTCATGTCTTAAAAGTTTGTAGTAAAAGTTTTTGTTTTCTTAGCAAACTTTGTCTCCTTTTCTGTCTGTTCTGGTGGCCAGTGACTATTAAAAACTTCAATAGACCTTGCTGTGAACCAACCCTTCAGTCTGAGGGTCCAGAATGGCTGTAATTCACCCAGTGTTGGGAGAATCAGATTTTGTTACCCAATCATGTGATTGCTCACCTTCCTCTCTCGATGTGGTCTCCATACTAATGCTTTACAGCTGGGCATCGCATACACAGTCGATAGCTGTTGGTGGAATGCTCATTCGGCCGACAGTTATCTCTCCCAACTCCCTAACAGCTCCTCCATACGCTTGTGGCTCGGCTAAATGTGTGTGTGTTTAATGGTGAGAGATGAAAAGCCACTGCTAGACACTTCTAGAGGTGGCTTATCTCCAAAAGAGCAAAAGGATTGGCCAAAAATATTAATTTCGCCTGAACTTTCTCTCTCCAGACATCATCTGTTGAGGGAACATCAGGAGCTCCAAAAGAGGGAGTTATTTAAAAAAAAGTAGAGGACTGCAAATAGGAGACCTACTTTACCTTTTTACTCACTGTTCCTTGCTAGTGATGAGACACATTAAGATAGTCCTGCGTCCAGAATTTCAAAAGTAGTAGTCTGGAGACTTCTGCACTTTTGCTTGTTAACATCGGCTGCCATCCATTTACCCATAGCTGTATATGTCACACTTTGATATTACAAATGCTATCTTGCAGACCTCCCAAGTGTCGATCTTTAGGAGGGACAGTCCCTTCTTTTGTCCCTCTTTGCTCCTTAAATGTCCCTCCTTTTTCATTTTGGGTATAGACTTGCATTATTATACTGACCAAAAACATAAACTCAACACTTTTGGTTTTGCTCCCATTTTGCATGAGCTAAAATAAAAAATCTGAAACTTTTTCTACATACACAAAAGACCCATTACTCTCAAATATTGTTGGCAAACCTGTCTAAATCTGTGTTAGTGAGAACTTCTCCTTTGCCGAGATAATCCATTCCACCTCACAGGTGTGGCATATCAAGGCGCTGATTAGACAGCATGAATATTGCACAGGTGTCCCTTAGACTACCCACAATAAAAGTCCACTCTGAAATGTGCACAGTTTTTCCTTACTGGGGGGGGGTCAGTCAGTACCTGGTGTGGCCACCATTTGCCTCACGCAGTGCAACACATCTCTGTTGCATAGAGTTGATCAGGGTGTTGACTGTGGCCTGTGGAATGTTGGTCCACTCCTCTTTAATAGCTGTGCAAAGTTGCAGAATATTGTCAGGAACTGGAACAGGCTGTCGTATACGCCGATCCAGAGCATCCCAAACATGCTCAGTGGGTGACATATCCGGCGAGTATGCTGGCCATGCACGAACTGGGATATTTTCAGCTTCCAGGAATTGCGTACGGATCCTTGCAATATGGGGCCGTGCATTATCATGCTGCAACATGAGGTGATGGTCGTGGAAGAATGGCACAACAATGGGCCTCAGGATCTCATCACGATATCTCTGTGCATTCAAAATTCCCTCAATAAAATGCACCTGTGTTCGTTGTCCGTAACATACGCCTTCCCATACCATAACTCCACTGCCACCATGGGCCACTCAAACCACAACGTTGACCAGACCCCAATGAGGACGACGAGCATGCAGGTGAGCTTGCCTGAGACAGTTTCTGACAGTTTGTGCAGAAATTCTTTGGTTATGCAAACCGATTGTTGCTGCAGCTGTCTGGGTGGCTGGACTCAGACGATAATGGAGGTGAACATGCTTGATGTAGAGGTCCTGGGCTGGTGTGGTTACACGTGGTCTGCGATTGTGACGCCGGTTCGATGTACTGCCAGATTCCCTGAAACGCCTTTGGAGACGGCTTATGGTAGAGAATTGAACATTCATTGTACGGGCAACAGCTCTGGTAGACATTCCTGCAATCAGCATGCCAATTGCACGCTCCTTCAAACGTTGTGGCATTGTGCTATGTGATCAAACTGCACATTTCAAAGTGGTATTTTATTGTGGGCAGTCTAATGCACACCTGTGCAATATTCATGCTGTCTAATCAGCACCTTGATATGCCACACCTGTGAGGTGAGATGAATTATCTTGGCAAAGGAGAAGTGCTCACTAACACAGATTTAGACAGATTTGTGAACAATATTTGAGAGTAATGGGTCTTTTGTGTGTGTAGAAAATGTTTCAGATCTTTGAATTCAGCACATGCAAAATGGGAGCAAAACCGAAAGTTTTGCGTTTCTATTTTTGGTCAGTGTACATTTTACAATATTGATCCAGAAAGTGTTTGCCTGGATCCTTTCTATATATTAGAGCCTGCCTTAGATATTAATTTATTACTTGATGCAATTAGCATTTTAGTAATTTCTATATTCAGATAATCTTTGCGCTATTATACTCTATCGAAGTGTATAAATATGCAGGAAAAATTAATCTTTCACTTAATGAACCATAAGTGTCCCTCTTTGAATGTCCTAAAAGTTGGGAGGTATGGTCTTGGTGTTAGAGACTTTAAAAGGGATTGAATACAGTCCTAGGAGACCCCGGGGTGTCATGTATGACTTTTCAGTAAATTCGGGCCAATTCAGACCAACCTTATTTAAATCAAATCTGACAGCTGATTCAACTGAATTGGAACCTGAAGCAAATTTAGGGAAATGAACTCCTCTCTACAATGAAATGGTGTTTTACTATATAGTATTACTGCAGTAAATTTGTTATTATAAGTCATTATACATGAGCCATTTACGAACGAGTCGGAGCTGGAAGTTTAGCATACCGACTCTGCGGCTCTGGATAATACTGCTCCAAAATACTACAGTAATTTAAAAATGTAATTCTGTTCTCAATTTCTCTCCTTTAGTAAATATATATACATTTGCAATTTGCTGAGGTCACCTTCAGTTCAGCCCAGAAGACTCCCACTTGCAATGTAATTGAATTATCTTCATCAGATGCTCACATTATCTGGGTGACCACCTTGGTTTATGTCTACTATGTGATAGCTGAATTGTAATTGGAGATAAGGACACAGGAAATGGTCACGCACAGCAGGAGGCAGGTGAAATCTCCATGGTCTTGCTCTCACCAGATAATCCTTATCAAACAGTAGATTATAAAGACTGTTGAAACCTCCACCCCATTCCAGACAACCTACTTTACTGCAATTAAGCTGAGAATGCTCATCATCTGCTGCACATTCTGTGCGTTCTGTTGAGAAGAGGCTATTAACCACAAGAAAATGAAGATCACATACTGAGTTAGAATTAAAGAGAAAAGGACCTATTGTTTAAATCAGTTTTTTTTTTTAACATATTCTTTTTTTTTTTTTTACCTTTTCCTTGTTTTTATATTTAAAATCTGACAGTCGAGACCTCGTGTTCTTTGAGAGCAGCCACACGGGGGATAAAAACAATAGAATGGAGGGGACCTTCTGGACTTTTTAGGCATGCTCTGTGATCTGTGCAGTTAATGGTGGATCCTGTGTAATCTATACAAAGGTGATATCTGTCACTGTAATCCTGCCTATGATGATAATAAGTGGTCAGTGTGAAAATGGCAGGATTCTGGGGATTTATTTAGAATATGGTGACATGGAATATGTAAAAATCACCAAAAACAAGTTTAGCATAAAAATGTAAACAATGTTACACATTTCCTTTAATACTCCAGTTAACATTGAGCATCGGGTCTTTCTGCTCTTCTGATAGAAGAGAGTCTGTTAAACTTACATTTGTTCTGTAGCCCTGAACACCTCCTGCCACCTCCAACTCAAAAACATTTCTCAGTAAAATGCTAGTGCATGCCCTTGTCATCTCCCACCTAGACTACTGTAACCTCCTCCTTTGTGGCCTCCCGTTTTACACTCTTGCTCCCCTCCAATCCATCCTGAGTTGCTGTCCAGTTATTCTGGCTGCACCTCTGCTGGTCACTCCACTGGCTCCTCAATGCCCAGCAAATTTCATTCAAAATACTAACTACTACATACAAGGCCACCCATAATCTGTCTCCTCCTTATGTCTCTGGCCTAATCTCCTGGTACATCCCCACATGTAATATCTGATTCTCCAAAGACTTCCCCCTTAGCTCTTCTATGGGCTGCTCCTCACACGTCTACAAGATTTCTCATGTGCGTTGCACTCCATACTCTGGAACTCACCACTCCAGAGCATTAGACTCTTCCCCCATCACCCAAACATTTAAAAGCAATAAAAAAAAACTCACCTCTTCAGGAAAGCCTAAAATAATCCTGTTGCTACTACTGTACACAGCCATATGTGCTGCTTCTACCCTCGCCTATTGTGTCCTTCCCCTTTAGGCCCCCGTGGGCTAGGGTCCTCACCTCCTCTGTACCAGTCTGTCAATCGGTTCATGCGTATAGTACTTGTTTTTGTTTTATGTATGTATACCCCCATTTTAATAGATAAAGTGCTCTGGAGTTAATGGGGCTTAAGATATAATAATCATAATGCTTTATCTGGCTGTAGCTTGGAGATCATTTTAGGGTCTCCCGCATCTCAAGTCCATCTTATTGGTCTACCAAAGATAAGTGGCTTCAAGAGTTTCATGAGCATGTAACGTGTATGTATGACCCAAATATGCATGTCACATGGGGAGATGTAGAAATCTGTGTTAATCCCATACAGACGACACACGGTTGTGCAAGTGTGCCCTAATTCCGACTCCAACTACCCAAAACTGACTGCCTCCATGACACCAACTTCACATACATCAATGATGTATTCAGTGCCGTTTTCATATATGTTATGTCTCACCCATGGATTAGTAATACACATGAGAAAATGAGCTGCTTTGTGCAATGTTACATATCCCTGATCTCATTCTAATGTGTTTTCCTTTAGTATTGGCTTTGTCAGTACACCCGTAGGCAAGAGTGGTTGTGAAGGATCTGCCCACAGTTGGCACCATGGTTGACATTACATTAATGGAGACATTATTTACCAGGCTGTGTTTAATAAAGTTGTGGCTTTACCCATAGGCAAACAAGGATATTTCCATAACTTTGGTTACTCATGTAAGTGCACCGTTTTGTTTTCTCATATGTTATTAATGGCATTCATAGGCATCCTGACCATTAGTGTTGAGCGAATCGAACTTCGGGTCCAAGATCCGAAGTCAATTTGCTCAAAACATTGTATTAATGCTGTAGGGAGATCCGTCTCTGTACAGCATTAAATTGTACAGGCCGAAGTCTACATTCGCTCAACACTACTGACCATCTCAAGAATCGAGAACTTCTCTGAGACGGGAGTATTTTCTATGTATCCTCTATGAAATGTGCAGAGGTCAGGATGGAGTAGATAAGTGGTATCCTCTATCACAAATGGTGGAATTTGTGTTATCTATATGCAGGTGATATCTGTGATTGTAATCCTGCCTTCAATAAGTAGATAAAGTGATCTGTACGGACCAAGAAGTGGCGGTTATTATTAGGCTTAGTGACCAGAGCGAAAACTGCAGGGTTTTATGCATTTATTTATTTTTCTTAAATATAGACATTGACATATAAAATAAAAATTCACCACAAAAATGTTTAATATGAAAACATTATTTAACCAATAGGTCATTTTCTTATGACACATTCCCTTTACATCCTTGCTGATAACAGGCATATACATTTAAAATGTAAAATCTTCTCACATCCCTCGAGAATACAGCCACATCTGCTTTTCATCTATCTATTACATGTGCTCAGAGGTCTGTGGCCCCAGTTCCCCAATTTGTAAATGTGGTCACTTTATTGTTGTCACGAATATACTAGAGGGGGGGGGGGGGGCTAGGTCACTGATGGATTTGGTGTTCGCCTAAACCAGGGAGGGAAGTCTACGTGATTATGTGCACTTCATCTGTAACCCCCTCGAGGAGGTGTGAACTTTATTTCTCTACCCCGGAGTAATATCCATTATCAACATCGGAAATGCAGTAAGCAGTAAAATCCAAATTGTGGTCGGGGAAAATCGGGGCAGGGCGAGTACTTTCTAAACCGTTTTAGGTGGAGGGTCGGGACAGGTTCACATACATAATTGTGGTCAGAAACAAGCTGTGTCTATAGCTAAGATAGCAGAACTATAGAAAATCCTCATAGAGACTTAGAAAATTGGTCATTGGGCGGAGCAGCCTAGCCATCGGCACACCCTGCCAGTTTTATTGTAAAGGCTGTATTACCGGGCAGATTGTCTGCCAGATGATTGCTAACAAGCGTTGAAATGAGTGCTAGTTAGTGATGATCTGGCGGTGTAATACTGCCGCCGATTATCAGATGAAACTAATCCAATTCTTTCAACAGGTTTAAAAATCGTCTACAGACGGCAGATCGTGCTATGTAACCACGATCTTCTGCCAGCAAAGATTCATTATAGGGAAGAGCAATGGCATAACGATCGCTCCTCCCTATATTGAGGAGGAGATCGCTGCATATAATAGCAGCGGTCTCCTCCGCTAGCGAGCAGGCAATAGCCAGGAAGGAACGCTCCCCTCCCGACAATCGCCTGCCTGATCTGGCTGTCTAGTACAGCCTCAAAGGGGTGGTCTCATTTATCATGTAGAGCAGGCATGGCCAACCTGTGGCTGTTATAAAACTACCACTCCTACCATGCCCTGCTGTAGGCTGATAGCTGTAGACTGTCCGGGCATGATGGGAGTTGTAGTTTTGCAACAGCTGGAGGGCCTAAGGTTGGCCATCCCTGATGTAGAGGAAGTTAATGCAAGGCACTTACTAATGTATTGCGATTGTCCATATTGCTTCCTTTGCTGGCTTGAATCATTTTTCCATCACATTATACACTGCTCGTTTCCATGGTTATGACCAGCCTGCAATACATCAGTGGTGGTCGTACTTGCACGCTATAGGGAAAAGCACTAGCCTACGTGCACTCCCACGGTCCCCGCCATGAGAAAGGCCAATGCTTTTTCCTATAGTGTGCAAACACGACCACCACTGATGGATAGCAGGCTGGTCATAACCATGGAAACGAACAGTGTATAATGTGATAAAAAAAATATATTAAAACCAGCAAAGGAGGCAATATGGACAATCGCAATACATTAGTATAAGTGCCTTGTATTAACTTTCTCTACACAAATTCCACTTGCTGAAGTGAGACGACCCCTTTAAGGGACTGGCAGCCAGCAGGAGTCTGGGTATAGAAAGAGCCAAAAGCATAGTTGTGAGGGGAATGCTGGGCAGAGAGAACAAACGTGAACGTTGTTGGTGATCAAGTCGCTCGAAATGGCAAGCTGGCGACCCATGCCAAATGTGTCTAGCTTATTCTATCTTCCGTTGCAGCCATTAAACAGCTTTGGCCCAAATTTTTAACATGGCGCCTTATTAAGATAAAAAACAGTTTGAAACCAAATTCTTCCTGTTGCACTTTTTACCTTGTGTAGCGATGACTCGCCCTGTGTTCTGATCTCAACATGGAGTGTGCTTCACATTTCCTCTGCCAATTATATCTTTGCTGCAGACGGCTAAATGTACTAGAAGAGGTCTTGGCACTTGAACAGGTTCATTTGGAAAAAATAGGGATTACCTATTCGGTCTCCTGGGGCACAGCTTGGACCCAGGTTATCAAAGTACTTCACAGTTTTTTTTAGTTTTTTTTTTTTTTAGCTAAAATTGAATATGAAGAGAGCGGAACGTTAGCAATGTATTGTCTATTGAATTTCATCTCGTTTCTGCCTTTAAGTTCTTGGTCTATGTAATAGGAGCTCCTGGGCTACCTGTTAGGAATCTTTTCAAAGAATACATACCATTCTAAAGAATATATATGTTTGCTATAAAATAAATAAATATATTTAATATTAAAAAAAAGTTTGATGAAAAATAAGTAAATGCATAAGATAAAAAATATGTTTAATTTAAAAATAAGTATGTAGTTTTACATAACCACAGCATTTTCTTTTTTTTGTCTACAACTTCAATATTGCAGTATGTTGTAGTTAGTCACCATAAACATTCATGTCAGCCGAGACCCAAAAAAATAACGCACCTAGATAGAAATGTTGGATAGCTGCTGAAGCGACCCGGAGGATGAGAGTAGTGATAGTGCTGTGATGGCTAACCTCCGACACTCCAACTGTGGCAGAACTACGACTCCCAAGATGCACACTTGCTTGGCTGTTCTCAGAACTCTATAGAAATGAATGGAGCATGCTGGGAGTCATAGTTTCACCACAGCTGGATAGCCATCACTGTGATAGTGGGTATGCTGTTGGCAGTCCTCCCGGTAGCTGTCCTGGGAGTCATTCCCTTGGAGCACTCACCTTACTACACCAGGAGGTCTGCTATGCAACTATCAGAGCTTTGCCCACTATTATCAGTTGGGCATCTATCTATTGAAACCTGCAAGAATTTACCAACTATCCTGAGTCCCCTGATGAACCAGCCTTGACTACGTCTGGGGAAACGCGTCGGGACATATTGCCAAAGAAGGGACGAACATCATTGATCCGTTTAGGCAGGGTATCAATAGGCGACAGTGAGGGTTTAGCCACCGAGAGGTGGGGTCGCCCCTTTCGGGGCGGGTGCTCCGCCTGTAGGCAGGGGTACATTGAGGGTTGTATTAGGGATATTGTTCCCTCCCCTTATCCACCACCTCTCTTTCTACCGTTTGGCCAGGTCCACAGTCATCTAACTGTAAGTTGCCGCAAATTTTTCTATACATCGGACTACATTATCCTGATATGTCCAAGTAAGGCCTTGTTTAATTATTTGACGTAGCCTAATATATATACTAAGAAGGGGTATTATTTTAACTAACAACAGTAAAAGTTATGTTTTATATGAAAAGGTAGGGTAGATTCAGACATACCTATCATTAAAGTATCAGAGTGCGGTCCCCTTCCCCCAATGGGGAGGATATGAATGCACATGTGAAACACGCATCAGCAGCAGATTCATTCACCTTGGAATCTACCCAGACCTGATAGTTTTAAATGTTTGTCCCTAAGTGTACATTATACATTTGTGTAATCTAAGGATTTCAATAAAGAATTATTATTAGATTTAGTTTAAGTTATATTATCAGAGAGGTTGCAGACACACGCTTCAGGTCCAAGAGACCATTTAAATATTTTCTGTTTATCAAAAATTAGCGTGGTAACCTCCTGCGGGATTTTTTGTTTGTTAATAATATCATCTCCCTTGTATTGGGCTCCTTCCTGGTGGGAGTTGGGGTGCCCATGATGATAAGTGTGTGGCTGGGTGCGAGGCAGGAGTTCATGTGCAGAGACCGGTGAATGATTAAGACAATAACCAGGTTGCAAGTTATAATATTTCTTTACTGTATTGATGCTGGGTAGAGTAGTACATACATCCATGGCCAGCATAAGTCTCTCATGTGGATTTAGGTACTAGTTAGAAGTTCGAATTTTTGAACATCGAAAGATACAAAAGGTAATGCGCACAACAACACAGCTCCAATGCCAATCTATTATGAGAAAAACTGCTCCGAAAGCTCGGTTCAGTTGCTGATATTTCCTTTGCACGGTCTTAGCCTGGCACCTGTGGCATTGCTGTGAGCATGGCGACATGGCTAGTATGGATATTTTGGTAATAACGGGTAAAAGCTTTCATATGCAGAGAGCCATCTAATATCTACATCTGTCTACCAACCTTGACCATAGTGGAAACTTACTGAAGTAGGTGAATAGTCTTACTCTGTAAAACTATATAACAGATACAGTAACTACTTCTGCTACCAAACGGGTGAAAAGTCCATTCAAAGATTTCTACTTCTGAGATGAGATGTCAGTTGTCATGTTTTCTGGTGTAGAGCATTGCTCCATGGACATAGATGCAAGGAATTTCTTGGCATGGAGCACAGATGACCTATACAGACAGATGGAAAAGTAGAATGAGAACATGGGGGTAGTTTTTCCAGATACTTAGGGCCGGGGCCCCCTTGTGACAAGTAACCTCCACAGTGGGAGATCCACATATCTCTGTACACACGTCATATAGGATTACACTGCGGTTACTTACAATTGTCAGGTTACAGAATGTATATGAGCCACATTATTCATACAAATCGGTATTATCTCCTGAGGGAATCCAGTATTCACTTACAAAGTGGATATTGAGCACTACCACAATTTGATCTTTGTCCTTTGAGCTGTAGATTCGGAATGATTGTGAGTAATGTTCTATTTGTACTAGAGCGCGTTAGCTCAAGGAGGGAACATATTAGCAGATGTGTATCACTGCCAAGTAAATCAGCTTTTCAAGGAATGCTCTGGATCTTATCTGAGACTCTAGAAGCTACAACATCGTACTGTAGTCCGGTGAGAATACAGCATAAGAAATAAAATAGATCCCGTATCAACGGGAAACTCGAAAGGCCCAAGGATGCGATGAAGTACGGTTGATTCATAGAAAGGTAATCCAGACTGTGCCTACTGGGCCTGATCCACTTAATTGGCCACTCTCTGAGGTGCAAAGAGTTCCGACCAAGTCAAGAGCCGCGGTCTGTTAGAGGATTCAATCGAAATTTATTTAGGTCATTGTAAGAATTTGTCCCAATTAGGCTGGGTTCACATCACGTTGTAGGCCTCCGTTTGACATATATGTTGCAAAAAAAGAAATAAAAAAAATACAAAAATGCAGCACAATAGAACTCTAGGGTGAATGGACGCCACTGTATGGCAATAATCTGAGGCATCCTTTTAAGGGTACTTAAAGGTGAACAGCCTGTCGGATCCGTCCTGCCGCTAGTGTGAAAGTAGCCTAACGAATACTTTTTTCTTTTTTTATTTTTTTTTATTTTTTTTATGCGTTAAAAGGATGGGAAAAAAACATGATGTAAACCCACCCTTAGCCGTATTCTCTTAGTTTCAAAGACGTGCTGATTAATTCTCAGTCTTAGATGAGTTATGGGTACATAACTCTTATTTGAAGAAACCAACCTTTTCCATCACATTATACACTGCTCGTTTCCATGGTTATGACTAGTGTTGAGCGAACTTGTGTTTTAAGTTCGGTGTCTAAAGTTTGGGTTCGGGTTATCGAAGAATTGCGTTATGGATTCCGCTACCACGGACCACCCACAGGTTCCCCCCTAAACAGTGCCACCCACAGGTTCCCCCCCTAAACAGTGCCACCCACAGGTTCCCCCCTAAACAGTGCCACCCACAGGTTCCCCCCCTAAACAGTGCCACCCACAGGTTCCCCCCCTAAACAATGCCACCCACAGGTTCCCCCTCCCCGACGTTCACAGGAGTACATTTATAAACTGTAATCCCTAACTTTAACTTTAATCATCGCTCATCTCTTTACTAGGATACCTTACTGTCAGCTCCGGTAACAGCTGGCTGTGCGGGCGGCGCTCACTTACTGACGTCACGCGCCTGCGCAGCCTATTGGGAGGAGCAGGCACGTGACATCGTGAGTGAGCGCCGCCCGCACTGCCAGCTGTTACCGGAGCTGAGAGTAATGTATCCTAGTAAAGAGATGAGCGATGATTAAAGTTACGGTTTATAAATGTACTCCTGTAAGCGGCGTGGCCCTGTATATTTTAACCCCCAGGCAAGCTTCCCCGTCACCATGGGAACGCCTGGGGGTTAGAATATACCATCGGATCTGAGTATACCTGGCGTCTAAGACGACCCCCAACTTTTAAAAATTATTTCTAGTGTTAGAAAGTAATTTTGTACGCCGGAAAATACGGTAATCACCTTGGCATTTTAATGAAATATTCACCATATTTGCTTTCCTTACCCTTTACTATAAAAACACTTCTATAATCTCACACTCTGGTAGGAAAGCAAAGTAAATCTAATTACAGTACTTTTATGTTGCGTTTATGTTTTGTTAATAGACTTTTATACTGATCGCTGTTATTTCACCTTAGGTGTTCTCTCCGATAATTACTCTGTGGAGTCTGAAGTCAACTCATTCACTCAATACATCATTTTGTTAATAAGACACACTGTAATAATTAAAGTACTCGTTTGTCTCTTGTAGAAATGGCAGATAATAAAAATAACTACATCTAGCATGGCGAGAAAATCAGCATGCAAAACGCGCTCAGCCGTTGCCATGGCAACCTTAATAAGCTGGTCTAGACCTCAGCCCACAAATAATTCTGCTACTTCTCTGCACTGTTTGAGCAGAGCCCCAAGTTCACACTAAGGAATGTTTGGAAACTTTTCTTCAAATTTTTATCAAACTGTAACTGTCTGACGACGATGGGTGAATAGTGAACATATTGTGCGAATGTTCGTATGGAAGTGTCGGGGGTGACAGACAGATTTTCCTAATTTTCACGCTCCATCTTTTTATTTTTTCAATAAGAAATGTATAAAATTCCCTTCTTTTCTCATGCTACAGTCTCTTAGTACATCTTGTATTTTCATGCAGTGTCTCTTTCTGATTGCTTTGTCTCCCGGTTCAGGTTTCCGGTATGTTTCTGAAAATGATTCATGCTTACCAGCATTTGTGAGTTGGCTTCTTTTTTTTTTTTTTTTTTTTTTTTTTTTTTTTTTTTTATTCTCATTGTCACCTCACCTTTTTAATGGTACTTACAAAATGTTTAAAGCAATTTAGCGTATAAAAGGTTTAAAATCCTAGTGAATACCCGACTGGTTTCGCGGGCCTTGACTTCATTAGGGGTGGATCAGTGGACTTATTGTCGCGTTCGGGTGTGGGAGGGAAACACCACTCAGAACATAGGAGGGAAAGGGTTGAGGGAATAAGGCCTGGAAACTAGGGAAAGGTGATGGTCACCTCCTAGTAAAACCCTAATCAAAGTCCTGACTAACTAACTACCAGTATGAACAGACCCCAGAGGTAGGTGACTTCATACACAGGAATACCTAATATGCTAACTCACCCTATAGGACCCTCGTACTAATGTCAGGACTGAGACAACCTGTTCCTCTAAAAGGAAGGACGGACAGGAGTCTCCCTCAGGCCTTAAAGGGAACCTGTCTTAAACTTTATGCTGACCTCACTGAGAGCAGCAAAAAATTGTGACAGAAATGCAGATTTCAGCGGTGTGTCATTTATGAGATAAATGTAAGTGGCTGCCGAGAACCAGGATCATAACCATTGCAGCCCAGGCCTTGAAAAAAGTCAAATCTACTTGAGAAGAGTCATGGTTATTCCAATTCTCCTGCTCTCTCATCCATCTGCTGATGACTGGCAGTTCTCTCCTAGAGAGAAAGGGAGAAAACTAGGTAGAATACTGTCAGCCATCAGCAGGTGGGCAGGAGAGCAGGACTTCATGAATAACCAGGACTCTTCTCAGGTGGCCATGACTCTTTTCCGGGCCCAGTCTGCAATGATTGTGATGTTGGTTCTCAGCAACCACTTACTTTTAACTTATAAATG
The DNA here is from genome assembly GCF_014858855.1 of Bufo gargarizans. Lineage (NCBI taxonomy): Eukaryota > Metazoa > Chordata > Amphibia > Anura > Bufonidae > Bufo > Bufo gargarizans. The sequence continues at coordinate 666,438,862 of NC_058080.1, forward strand.
ACAGACCGCTGAAATCTACTCACCTGTCTCTACTTTATTCTGCCATTAGTATGGGCAGCATAAAGTTGATGACAGGTTCCCTTTAATACAAATGACAAATTTGATCATTCAAAAAGTTGGGAGGTACGGTGATCTGATGCCCAGAAACAATGCAGCTGTATGAAGACGAGGGATCGCTACATGTGAGTGAGCAGCCGAAAGTCGGGAAATTACGCTTCCTTCTTGACAATCTGCTGTGACATCAGAGCATCGAAACACGCTTTTGGTTTCAGTTGTGCGTTCGATGCAGATTTGACACAGATCTCACCTTTTGCGTTGCTGTTCCACAAACGATGGACATGAAGCAGATTTCTAAATGTGCACTGCAGGTCAATTTCCGCATGAAGTAAAAAAGCAAAGTGTACGTGAGATTTGGTAAATCTCATTCACTGTGCTTGTACTATATTATGCTGTGTTTTTTTCCACAAGAAAATTTGCATGGAAAAACAACACGTGTGCAGAATGCTAAAGGTATAAATAAGGTTCAGGAGATAGATTAAAACTGTCTTTTTGGGAAAGAGAAACCTTCATCAACTAAACACAAGAACGAGGGGGCACAATCTAACATTAGTTTGGAGGGAAGATCAGGACTTCGCAAAGTAATTTCTGAGCCAATACATTCTAATACTGTACGGAGCAAAGTTTTATGCAAATCGACTTCGGATGTTTCATCCGAAGTCAATTCGCTCATCCCTAATCATTACACCGAAAGAGTAGTTAAGACTTAGAACAAACTCCCAATTATTGAGAAGCATCCGTTCCATCCTGATAATTGCCTGCTACCAGTGTAGATAAAGAGCTGTATTTACATGCCGTGATCACCTCCACTGTATGGGGTCGTCCCCGTTGTGACACAGTGAGGGGTTGTGTCTGGCAAGGCAGTTATTTTCCTCCCAGCATGTGCGGCTGGGCTGGTTTCCAGCAAGGTGAGGTCAAATACCGGACCGGAGTTTAAGTGCCGGTCCGGGTTTTGGCAGCACCTGGCTGTCCTCAAATAGGCAGCTGGGCTCAGCAGAGATGTCTCTGTTTTTTGGTATCTGAGGCTTTGTTCCGTGCTGGAGGTCCGAGAGCAGCATGCTGGGGAAACAGGCCCCCTAAAGCCTGCTGTGGACTACTGGAGGCAGAACTGCCAGCAAGGTGACTTGTGTTATATGCACTTTCCATTGTGTGTGAATTAACACCAAGACCGCAAAGTTACGTGCTGTTTTGTTCAATTGCCTCAAGTGTGAATAAACACTGACGTTTTGAGCTAAGAACTTGTATTTTGCCTCTGTACTGCGCCCGCCTACCCTATCTACCAGAGAAAAACCCCACACCGTACAGATTTATAGTTTCTAGGCAGCAGATCGCTGTTTACACAATATGATCTGCTGCCCAGAAAGATGATTGAGGTGTCCAGATGAATGATTATTCCAATTGATGAATAAGTGTTTTTCAGCTGCATCACCTGATCCATCCAGTTTCTGTTGTGCTGAAGTCCTCTCCTGCATAACATAAACCAGACTTATCTGTTATGCTGGCCATAGACTTCTTTTATGACAGAATGAATAACAGAATGCCTCTAAAGGCATTGCGTTATGGTCCATGGTAACCGAATCCATAATGCAATTCAGTAAATACCACAACACGAACTTCAAAATATGAAATTCGCTCATCCCTAACAATAATGATGGAATATTTTTAAGCTGTTGTGTAGCAACATACATTACAAGCAGCGGGTGACTACATTGGATTCAGTGCTGCTCTGGAGACCAGTATCGTTACCTACTATGCTTCAGACGCTCTCACTCTTTTACTCCTTTCAAGAAAAGATCATTGCTGGTCCGAAGCATTGGACAGAGGAGTGATTGCGTGGAATAATGGCCGCTGTGCCACCTGTAAGTCGTCCTTGGTTGTAGTTTAATTTGCTTTTAAAGGTTCTTACTTCTGTGATATTCAGCGCACGTGTCATTTGGATTGTTTGTTGCTTTGGCATGTAGGCAAAACTTGTATTCTGTAAGTGAGGATGGTGGGAAGTGAAGATCTGAACAAGTCTTTAAGACATTAGGAAACAACTTGACAGTAATTTTGGGCCATGGCACCAAAGCACCACTTGTGAACATCTGCTGATGACTCAGAACCTGAGGCTTGTGTAATTCCTCTTAATGATGTAGTTTACATGCTTCTAGCCGTATGTTGCTGTTCTTCTCATCTGTGTGCTACATCTCACACCCCCAAGAAGTGCACTAAGCCCTGCTTACAGTTTCATCGTGTCCATTGATAAAGCGGATGAAGTCAATTAATAACCCATGCAGAGAAAATCTCGCTTAGCTCATGCGGTTAATATTTCATCTGGCTGCCTTGTAATCTTTCACTTGTCCCGGTCAGGCGACAATTAAGAGACTGGAGGTAATGATCAATATTTTCGCAAAATGCATCCTCTTATAAAATATCGGAAATGACTCCTAAAGTGGCGTGCAGACAATGATAGACTTGGGCTACTTTCACACTAGTGTTTCTATTTTCCGGTATTGAGATCTGTCATAGGGTCAAAATACTGGAGAAAAACGCTTTCGTTTTGTCCTCATTCATTGTCAATGGGGACAAAACTGAACTAAACAGAACGGAATGCTCCAAAATGTATTTTGTTCTGTTTGGTTGCGTTCCCATACCGGAGAGCAAGCTGCGGTTTTCTTTTCGTCATAGGATGCGGAGCAAAACTGATCCGATGTGACCCGCAATGCAAGTCAATGGGGACGGATTCATTTTCTCAGACACAATAGAAAACGGGTCCGTCCCCCATTGGCTTTCAATTGAGTTCATGAATCATGATGGAGTCCTTCTTGGGTATGTTAAAGATAATACAATCGGATGTGTTCATAACGGATGCAGATGGTTGTATTATCAGTAATACAACCTTTTTTGCTGATTCCTGCCAGATTAGGCAAAAAAATGTGAAAGTAGCCTAAATACACTAGACCTTTTCAACCGTTTTCTCTTTCTTAAAGGGAACCTGTCGTGTTGAATATGGAGTCTGATCTGCAGGCAACATGTTATAGAGCAGGAGGAGCTGAGCAGATTTATATATACTGTTGTTTTATGGGGAAAGATTCAGTATAACTTGTATTTCATTCATATCAATTCCTGCTCATTTGGGCTTTGAAGTGCAGGAGGCGGTCCTATCAGTGATTGACAGCCTGCCCTCTGACTGTGTATACAAAGATGGCTGTCAATCAGTGATAGGACCGCCTCCTAGACTTCAAAGCCCAGAATGAGCAGGAATATAAATTACTAATTTTACTGATTCTTTTCCCATAAAACTATATACAATCTGCTCATCTCCTTTTGCTCTATAACATGCTGGCTGTAGCTTACCTTGCATCTTCATGGTGACAGGTTCCCTTTAAATCACTTTGTGAGTGGCAAATTTAGTAAATCTCTCATTTTTGCATTAAATAAATGATCACATCATTGAGAAATTCGACATATTTTAAGACCCCTCTTGGCCACACAGATGATTAATATTTCAAAAGTGTAAACCTTAAGGGGTTGTCCAGCTTTATAATACTTTTTTGTTGACCCTTTGGCGTGCTGGAACTATGGAATGAAGCATACTTACCTGCTTCCCGCTGCTTGGTCCCAGCTGCTTAGGTCCACCGCTACACTCCAGTTCCCACTTGTAAACTTATGGAAAGGATAGGGTCACGTCTGCCACTGGTCCGCTGTGTTTGGGGGGGGGGGGGGTAGGGGGAGTTGTGGGGCAACCAAAAAGCTTTTAAAGATCTGGAATCCCCTTCAAGGCCCCTCAACACAGCCAACAATCTCATCAACTATTGGTAAGGGTAGTTTCTAGGAACAATTTCTCCCGATAACTGCCCTGTGTAATGATGCTGCCAATCGCCCAATGTATTTTACATTTTTCAAACCAACACCTGAATACTTTTGTAATTGCATAAAAATTTAGCATAGCCACTGAGTTATTCAATAAAATGTATCTGTATAGCGCCACCTGCTGTTTTTTCTTTTTTTCTAATTTCTTTGTCCTGCTCACTGAGGTGGCCGCACATGCTCAGTTTCATCCTTCAACTGCCTCCTGAGCTGTGATAGGGAGAGCATGGACACGCCCCCTGAGCTGCAGCAGAAAAGACACTCCCCTTGAGCTGTCAGCTTAATATAAATCTAGCAGAGCAATGAATGGAGAGATCTCCTGAGGATCCATGTGAGGTACAGGGCTGCTTCTAGCTTTGTTATAAAGAGACTGTCATGTACTATATGATTATTTTCAGTTTTTACATTAGTCACTGTCTGATGAGCATTTTCCCTTTTCCACACTTTTGAGGAGAAAAAAAGTATCTAAAACAATCAATTATTGTGGTAATTGTTCCTCTTCCAAGAGCCCAAGACTGGCCAGTCTGATGCCCACTGCAGGGAAGGCAGTGGGCAAGCACGAGCAGATTCAATGAGACATGCTGACTGTTGGACTCACAGTAAGTAGAGCGCATTGAATGAAAATAGTGATGTCACAAAATTAGAGGTGCTGGAAACAACCAATAAGTGGCTCTTGGAGGGGGCGCTCTTGGGTTCTCGGAGGAGGTGGTTTTGGTCTCTTTGAACAGTTGTTGATTGTGGGCACTTTTGGTCTCATTAGCATACCAACGAGTTCAGAAATAATGAAAATTCTAACAAAGATTTGGTTTTAACTATGTTAGGCAGCGCAGCACTGCAGCCAGTCAGTCGCAGGGGGAACACGTGAGGTTCGCGGTAGGCCGATGAGGGGTCAAATGGTATAACACACAGTTCATCAGTTTACTCAAGGTTAGCAGATGGCCTCCCTGGGCTGGCAGCACAGTGTTGAGGTGGACAGCACGAAATCCTCCGGGGCACGCTTTGTGGTAGGAAGCATCAGCCAAGATGGTGGTTGAGGTGCCCTTGATGTTTAGGGTGCTTGTTGCGGCTGAGTCCTTTGATGGTTTTTGTCATGACGCCGGTACCATTAATGGTGGTACAACCATAGGTAGTAATAATGAGGTAGACAGTGGTAAGATGCAACTCACAACTTTTACTTTAGAGGTCTTTCAGTTGCAGTAGTACAATTATGCAGTCTTTAGATGATACAGAGATAATTCAGCAAATCCACTATTTAAGGGCTGTTTCACACGAGCAGATGCCGTGCGTGACATCCGCTCCGTGAATGACAGCCGAGACCCGATGCAGACTGCAGAGGCATGGAGCATTAACATGACTGATAATGCTCCGTGCCTCTCTGTGATCTCTTTACTACGAAATCACAGTGAGATAAAGTTGTCACTGTGAGTTCGTAGTAAAGAGATCACAGAGAGGCACGGAGCATTATCAATCATGTTAATGCTCCGTGTCTCTGCAGTTCGCATCTGGTCTTGGCTGTAATTCACGGAGCGGATGTCACACACGGCATCCGCTCGTGTGAACCAGCCCTAAGGCTTGTCAGGTTTTTAGTGGGTTTTGGAGCAGTCGGTTAGGTGTACCTGGTTCCTTTAGATGCTTTTGATCCTATTCCTTGACTTTCCCTACAAGCTAAATATTTGTAGACAGGAAAACTCAACTGTCCCTTAGAAGGTTGGTGTGGCTGCCTGAAGCTATAAAGCCTCCACCATGCAAAGGTGTCTGTGGCCCTCAATAATGGCTCTTATCACCGATGAATTCCTAGGAATGCTTGTTTCTTTTCCAGGGAGACAAACTCTTCTCCTACTGGTCAGGGATGCAAGTCTATAGTCCAGCTACAGAAGGAAAACTCTCTTCTGCGCCTAAACATCTGAGTAAACACCTTCTAGCCAAGTTGGCTCCACTCACTAATCTGTGTTGCAAAGTCTTCACTCCATCTTTCCTCCCACTAACTTGATCTGACTACCTCAGATCTGCTCACTTCTGAACTACATCCTGGTTTCTTCTATCCCCATCTAGTGGCGGGATGTATAAATTACACCTAATAGGCCTGTCAATAGGGATTTTGCAGATACACAAATGCAAAATTATACATGACAACCTAGTGCTTATAATAATATAAAAAAAAGTGCTTTTAAGCAGTGCCCACACACACGTAGTGGAACGCTGCAGCACTACATTGCATTGCCGTGGGTTAAATATAGTAAATTTAGGTGACCGTTTCCCTTTAATAGTGTCTGAAAATGTCAGACAAATGCAGTAGTTGTATTGAGAAGGGATGTCCTGTATAATTGTGCATGGAAGGGATTTAAAGATTATTATTTTTTTTACTCTGTCTATGCAGTCAGATTACTGAAATATATATATCCATTACAAAGTCTACTTCTAAAGAATTGAATAGATCAGCGCTAACGAGCGTTCATAGTGGTTCACAGTATGGTTGCTTTTACAAGGTGAACCTATCCGGAGGTATATTATAATCCCAGGATAAAATACGTAGACTGAAATATATTTTAAGTAGACTTTGTATGATGCCTATAGACCACAGCTGTACCATGCACTTCATTGAATCCATCAGTTGAAAGCTGCCTCTTGGCCGGCCTGTGTACAATATTACACAAACCACATTTTTGTGTTTGTTGCAGCGGAAGGTGAAAGCTGATGAATGTTTTTGTTCATATTTCTCTTCCTCTTTTTGTACATTGAGAAATGTTTGCATCTCATAATGGATATTTTCTGATAATGTATTTGCTCTTGATAACAGTACAAATGGTAGCTATTTAGACTGCACTAGTCCACCATCGAGCTGGGGAATCTTTCAGTGGGCCACAAATCAAGAAGCAAGCCGTCATTTTTAATAAATGCACCCACTGAGCACCATCACCAAGCACTTCCTCCAACCTCTCCCTCCCAAGTGGTGCAAAGTACATCTTTTGGATATGCTTTCACTAGGAGAACAGAAGCAGCCATCATCCACCTAACACCACCTACTGCAGTTTCTGTCCTGTAAACCTAAATGGTTGAAACCATCTAGTCTGTAAAGGCCCCCATACACATTATACTAATGTTGTCCGAATCCACCGTTTCTGTCTGTAGTAATTATGAACATTTATTTTCTATGCTGTTTTATAAAAGAGGAAAATCAGAATGAAAGGACAACACAGAATGAACGGAGAACATCGAAGAAGAAAAATTGGCATTGTGCCTGTTGTTAGCGCACTGATACTCTTCAACATGATTAATTTCTCCTGTCAGGACTAAGGTATATGATTGTATAATCTGCTAGATGAATGGTCGCTCCATCAACTTCAGTTCTTTTACTGAATACATTGACATTCAGAGAGTTACTATGGTTTCTAGGAAGATCAAACTAAGTTTAAAGAGACTGAAGAGAGAGATCTGAATGGATATGAGAGCAGGATCCGAGGCCGGAGTTCTTAGAAGGGGTTGACGTCTTCCCAGCAAGCATTAGGCACACATTCCAGACTTCTAGATTGATGTTCTCCTGACGGAAGTCTACAGGTCTTCCATTCAATTAATTGAGAAGGCTTGTATTCAATGAGCATAATTTTGTATATAGGCAATCTTTGTTAAAAAATAAGTCTCTCTGAAATCATATTCAAGGTGCTTCCCCTCTAGACAGTTTCTCCACCAAACGAATGACTTTCCATTCTTTATTGCCTTGCTTACATATGAAGGAGATGAGATAAAAGGATGCGGCCACCTCTATGGACACTATACAGTAGGACCAATAGATTTTGTTAATAATCACAGGTGTCAGATTCTGCCTGAAGATTTTTAAAGGAGTCATTTGGAATTCGGAAAACATGGCTTCTTTCTTACGATAACGCCACTACACCATATTCATTTCATTGAAGATCAGCTATATTATCAGACATTGTCCACAGATAGGTGTGGCACTGTTTCTGTAACCCTGTCATTTTATTTATTATTTTTTTTAAAGACAAATTTCATGTAGGACCATCGGTGAACATCAATTAGTATGGGCTTACCAGTAGGTAGTAGCCATTTGCACTGTATGTAACCATGTGACTATATAGAAACTTTGTGCATTTAGAGTACTAGACATCCAACCCCCTCATGTATGATAGGTGATGAGTATCTTGCATATCACCTTCATCATATGCCATTGGGGCCTGACTGTGTCTTGAATTCACTTGGTATATTACAGGGATCATCCGGGCTACAGATATTAATGACCAGTCCTCAGGATCAGATCAATGGAGGTCCGACACCTAGCACCACCATCGATCAGCTGTTTTAGCAGCCGCAGAGCTGGAAACTGTATGGAACATTCTGTACATTGTGTAGTTTCTGGCGCTGGCATACTGTAGCTCAGCTCTCAATGGCATGGATTGGCCAATACACAGTGTACGCAGCTTTCTGCTTCCAGCTCTGTATAGTATACGGCATGAGTGGCTGTCCGAAATAGATGATCTGTAGGAAAGCCAGGTGTTGGACCCACGCACGATCTGATATTGATCACCTATCCTGAGACAAGCCCGTTAAAGGGGTTGTTTCACCTGGAACATTGGTGGCCTGCTGCTACGATATGCCACCAATGTCAGATAGGCGCAGGGTCCCACCTCTGGAACCCGGAACTATCTCTAGAATACCGTGCCTAAAGATCGGGTGAGTGCATTATGCATGTGCGGCCACCCTTCATTCATTTCTAAACGAGTGCCAAAAATAGCTATAGTGAAGGTTCTTAAGCTCAGTACATACACCCTCAGCAGCTGTTGGTCCGACAGCTATGAATAGATTGAGATGTTAGTTGGAGAACCACTGTTTGCCCACTGAAATCATTGATTGCCATTAGTTCTTCTGTGCCATAAGCCCTTACAAGACCAGAGAGGGCAAATGAATAGGCTTGTCTGAAGCAGTTAAAGGGAACCTGTCATCGGGATTTTGTGTATAGAGCTGAGGACATGGGTTTCTAGATGGCCGCTAGCACATCCACAATACCTAGTCCCCATAGCTCTGTGTGCTTTTATTGCTTTAAAAAACCGATTTGATACATATGCAAATTAACCTGAGATGAGTCCTGTATGTGAGATGAGTCAGGGACAGGACTCATCTCAGGTTAATTTGCATATGTATCAAATCGTTTTTTTCCACAATAAAAGCACACAGAGCTATGGGGACTGGATATTGTGGATGTGCTAGTGGCCATCTAGCAACCCATGTCCTCAGCTCTATACACAAAATCCCGGTGACAGGTTCCCTTTAAGCCTTTTAAAAGACATTGTTGAGTGCTTAATTCAGAGATCACCTTACGTTATGTTAAGCCTAAACCAATTTCCAATCATAAAGCGTAATACATGTGTTTAGGATTTATTATATCTTACCCAGTCATCCAGATACTATTTTTTATTTATCTTGTATAGGGGTGATTCTGTTAAATATTGATAAGTCCCAAGACTATCTTAAAACCACTAAAAGTCTCTTTCTCATTCTTGAGTTGTGTGTAGAAAATAACTAGTGTTGGTCGAGCACCAAGGTGCTCGGGTGCTCGAGTAGAACACTTTGGGATGCTCGGGTGTTCTACTGAGCACCAGAGCACAATGGAATTCAATGGGAGAACCCAAGCATTAATCCAGGCACTCCCTGCTCTGAAGAGAGGGGAGTGTCTGGTTCACATGAAAAGGTCAGAAATTGATGGAAACACTACTGAAATGGTTCGGGAACAGCATGGGGAGGATGTCTGGATGCATCTTGGACTCCCAGGTCGCTGCTGGGAATGATGTTGTCCGTGTAGTACGCCAATTTTACAGACTTTATTATGATTTTTATTTATTTATTATGATTATTATTATTATGAGCTGCTGTTAACCTGCGATTTCTGAGGCTGGTGACTCGGATGAACTTATCCTCTGCAGCAGAGGTGACTCTTGGTCTTCCTTTCCTGGGGCGGTCCGCATGTGAGACAGTTTCTTTGTAGCGTTTGATGGTTTTTGTGACTGCACTTGGGGACACTTTCAAAGTTTTTCCAATTTTTCGGACTGACTAACCTTCATTTTTCAAAGTAATGTGTATCCACCTGACTTCTCCACAACGCAACTGATGGTCCCAACCCCATTTATAAGGCAAGAAATCCCACTTATTAAACCTGACAGGGCACACCTGTGAAGTGAAAAACATTTCAGGTGACTACCTCTTGAAGCTCATATTATTACACATAAAGGAGGGCATCATACGCACCCTTGAAAAATGATGATTGATGGCCTGCTGGTGACCCTCAAAAACTATTGGAGCAAGGGCCTGCTGATCTGACCCTCTAAAACATTAGGGGCGAGTGCCTGCTGCTGAGCTGACCATCTAAAACATTACGGGCGAGGGCCTGCTGATGACCCACTAAAACATTATGGGCGAGGGCCTGCTGGTGACCCTCAAAAACATAATGGGTGAGGGCCTGCTGGTGACCCTCAAAAACATAATGGGTGAGGGCCTGCTGGTGACCCTGAAAAACATTATGGGTGAGGGCCTGCTGGTGACCCTGAAAAACATTTATGGGTGAGGGCCTGCTGGTGACCCTGAAAAACATTTATGGGTGAGGGCCTGCTGGTGACCCTGAAAAACATTTATGGGTGAGGGCCTGCTGGTGACCCTGAAAAACTTTATGGGTGAGGGCCTGCTGGTGACCCTCAAAAACATTATGGGTGAGGGCCTGCTGGTGACCCTCAAAAACATTATGGGTGAGGGCCTGCTGGTGACCCTCAAAAACATTATGGGTGAGGGCCTGCTGCTGACCCTCAAAAACATTATGGGTGATGGCCTGCTGGTGACACTCAAAAACATTATGGGTGAGGGCCTGCTGCTGACCCTCAAAAACATTATGGGTGAGGGTCTGCTGGTGACCCTCAAAAACATTATGGGTGAGGGCATGCTGGTGACCCTCAAAAACATTATGGGTGAGGGCATGCTGGTGACCCTCAAAAACATTATGGGTGAGGGTCTGCTGGTGACCCTCAAAAACATTATGGGTGAGGGCATGCTGGTGACCCTCAAAAAACATTATGGGTAAGGGCATGCTGGTGACCCTAAAAACCATTATGGGTGAGGGCCTGCTGGTGACCCTCAAAAACATTATGGGTAAGGGCATGCTGGTGACCCTAAAAACCATTATGGGTGATGGCCTGCTGGTGACCCTCAAAAACATTATGGATGAGGGCCTGCTGGTGACCCTAAAAACCATTATGGGTGAGGGCCTGCTGGTGAGCTGACCCTCTAAAACATTAGGAGCAAGGGCAGCCTAATAAGCATGTTGATATAATGGAGGAGGAGGACGAGAAAAGGAAGATTGAACCATATACCATTTTTAGGGGTGCATGGGAATACAGTGTATTAAATACACTATAAAAGCCACATATAGAGTGCCTTTATGTTCAGCCGCTTTCCTCTGGTGGAGTAGAGAAGTCAGGGGCAATCCAGGCCTTGTTCATTTTTATATAAGAGTGAACCGGTCAGCATTTTCAGTTGACAGGCGGATGCGCTCATCAGTTATTATGCCCCCAGCAGCACTAAATACATGCTATGACAAAACGCTGGCAGCAGGGCAGGCCAGCGCTTCCAAGGTGTAGAGCGCCATTTCGTGCCACGTGTCCAGCTTGGACACCCAATAGTTGTAAGGCCCAGAGGGATCACTGAGGACACTGACACGGTCTGCTTCGTACTCCATCATCTTCCAAAATTTTTCCCTCCTTATGACACTAGGCCGTGCATCAGGTTGAGGGTGCTGGCGGGGTGTGATAAAACTGTCCCAGGCCTTGGAGAGTGTTGCCCTGCCTCTGTTGGAACTGCTGTGTATTCCACTTGTCTCCCCTCCTCGTTTGGCCAAGGAACTTTGTGCTCTGCAGCCAGCATTGTCAGCTGGAAATTTTTGGAGCCATTTTTACACAAGGACCTTCTGGTATTGCACCATTTTGCTCGTCCTCTCTACCACAAGAATGAGAGCTGAAAAGTTCTCTTTGTAGCGGGGGTCAAGAAGGGTGAACAACCAGTAATCTGTGTTGGCCAAAATGCATACAACGCAATGGTCACGGGAAGGGCAGCCTAACATAAAGTCAGCCATGTGTGTCCCAACAGACAAGACTTCGCTGTCCTCATCAGGAGGATGACTCTGAATCTCCTCCTCCTCTTCTACCCATCCACGTTGAACAGATGGAATAAAACTTATATGGGTTCTACACTCTGTAGCGGAGGCAACCGTATCCTGCTCCTCCTTCTCATCATCATCCAATTTGCGCTGAGAAGACAAACTGAGGGTGGTCTGGCAATCGCCCTGTGTACTGTTTTCTCCTATTTCCACCTCTTCCACATGAAAAGCGTCCACCTTAATTGTTCGCAACGAGCGTTTGAGTAGACACAGAAGTGGGATGGTTACGCTGATGATAGCGTTATCGCCGCTCACTATCTGTGTTGATTCCTCAAAGTTGCGCAAAACCTCAAAGAGGTTGGACATCAAGGCCCACTCGTCGCTTGTGAAGAGCGGAAGCTGACTGGAAAAGCGACGACCATGTTGCAGCTCGTATTCCACTACTGCCCTCTGCTGCTCACAAAGCCTGGCCAACATGTGGAACGTGGTGTCGGTGAGCAGGCAATTGCAAGCTCTGCTGCAGCGTTGCCAGACCGGCGGAAGCTGTTGATGACTTTCGGAAATGAGCACACAAGCTGCGCACCTTCACCAGTAGCTCAGGCAAATTGGGGTAGGTTTTGAGAAACCGCTGAACCACTAGGTTGAACATGTGGGCTAGGCATGGGATGTGTGTGAGCATGCCGAGCTCCAAAGCTGCCACCAAGTTACGGCCATTATCGGACAGAACCATGCCTTGTTCTAGGCTGAGTGGCGAGAGCCACATCTCGGTCTGGTCCCTTATCCCCTGCCGCTGCTCTGCGGCAGTGTGCTGTTTGTCACCTAAGCAGATCAATTTAAGAACGGCCTGTTGCCGCTTCCCCACTGCAGTGCTACACTACTGACTGATGTCTGACTCCAAATTCAGAGGTGGAAGTGGAGGAGGAGGTGGAAGAGGAGAAGGGGGGGGGGGGGGTGTTGCAGCACTAATGTAGGTGGTGGCGGAAACCCTGATGGAAGTAGGGCCCGCAATCCTTGGCGTCAGTAGCACCTGTGCCATCCCAGGGTACGACTCGCTCCCGGCCTCCACAACATTCACCCAGTGTGCCATCAGGGAAATGTAGCATCCCTGGCCAAAAGCACTTGTCCATGTGTCAGTCGTTAAGTGGACCTTCCCAATAACTGCGTTGGTCAGCGCATGGGTGATGTTATGGGACACATGCAGGTGTAAGGTTGGGACCACACACCATGAAAAATATTGGCGGCTGGGGACAGAGTACCACGGGACAGCCGCCGCCATCAGGCTGCGGAAAGCCTCAGTGTCCACAAGCCTAAATGGCAGCATTTCCAGGGCCAGCAATTTGGAAAGCTGCGCATTTAGTGCTATGGTCTGTGGGTGGGTACTGGGTATTTGCGCTTTCGTTCAAAGGCCTGGGGTATAGATATCTGTACGCTGCACTGCGACACAGAAGTGGATGTCCTAGCTGATGGTGCTTGCGAAGGTCCAGGTGCATGGCGGGTGGCATCCAGGCCTGCGCCTTTTACAGGGGATTGGCCAGCATGTAACACAGGGTAAGAGGAGGCAGTGGTGTGACCCGCAGACACTGGTTGTGGACCCAGGCGTTCGACCCACCTATTAGGGTGCTTTGATGCCATGTGGTGGATCAGGCTGGTGGTGGTGAGGTTGCTAGTGTTCACACCCCTGCTCATTTTGGTACGGCACAGGTTGCAAATAACAATTCTTTTATCGTCGGCACTTTCCTCAAAAAAGCACCAGACTGTGGAACACCTACCCCTTGGCAAGGGAGATTACCGCAAGGGGGTGCTCCGGGGAACAGTTGTGGGCCTGTTTTGGTGTGGCCCACCTTCTCCCTTTTGCCATCCCACTGCCTCTTCCAGCCTGTTGTGGTGCTGCAGATCCCTCCCCCTCTGTACTGCTGTCCTCGCTCGGCTTGCCACCTTCCCAGGTTGGGTCAGTGACTTCATCGTCCAGCGCCTCCTCTTCCACTTCCTCACTCTGGTCATCCTCCTGACTTGTTGACCTAACAACAACCTCAGTTATTGGCAACCGTGTCTCATCATCAACATCATCATCATCATCATCCACCTCGTGAAACACTAATTGCCATTCCCCACCATCATCTTCTTCTGACTGTGGATGCTCCAGAGTTTGGGAATCAGGTCACAATATCTCCTCATGTCCCTCTTCAAGTGGGCTTGGTGAGAGGCCCAAATTAAGGAATGGCGATGAAAACAGCTCCTTGGAATATCCGAGTGTGGGATCAGTTGTTTGCCAAGACTCTACATGCTGGGTGGAAGGAGTATCAGGGTGAGGATTCTGTTGACCAGACTCTTGGCTACTGAGACTGACTTGGTGGAAGACAGGGTGGTGCTTAACAGACTGGAAGCATTATCTGCTGCAATCCAACCGACTACCTGGTCGCACTGGTCTGACTTTGAGAGTGGTGTCCTGGGCCGCCCTGCAAACTAGGCAACATGGATGAGTGTATTTCTTGTGCTCTGGCAGCAGCCACAGTTTCACTGTGCCCAGGGCCACGGCCTCTGCTTTCATCATCAGCAGCACGACCACTTCCCTGTCCCTTACTGCTCGCCTTGCGCATATTAAATGGTATATATGCTTGGAAGTATGTCACACGTACAGTAGCACAGGTTTGGTAAGTGTATGCGCAAATAAAGTACACAGAATGTCACAGATATTTTTAGGATGTGCACACGTTAAACAGGAGGTATCGTGCAAGTAATGTCGCTGTCACCACGTCTAATAAATAATTACACTGAATGAATGTCACTGATATTTAGGATGTGCACACGTTAAACAGGAGGTATAGCGCAAGTAATGTCGCTGTCACCACTGGCTAATACAAAATTATACTGAATGAATGTCGCTAATATTTAGGATGCGCACGCGTTCTACAGGAGATGTAGCGCAGGTAATGTCGCTGCCATCAGCAGCAAAAAAATTACACTGAATGTCACATATATTTAAATGCGCTAACGTTATTCTTGAGATGTAGCGCAGGTAATATCGCTGCTACCAGCAACAATTTTTTTTTTGCGCAGATAATGTCGCTGTCTGCAGTGGCCAAACAATTGCAAGCTATTTAGCGCAGGTTGCTCTAAAAATATATATTGCTGCCAGATACAACAATAGTCTTTTAAAATGACTTTTGGGCCTAGAACAAGTATGAAAGCTAAAATATTCCTATTTCACTCCCTACACTATCTCTCCCTTCTGCTCTCCAGCTCTCCCTGACTAAGACTGAGCGAACACGTGTCATCGGGTGCTAAATTGCACCCGATGACGCGTTCCAGCCAGCCAATCACTGTAATGCCAGTAGTCAACATGGCTATGGCATTACAGTGAATGGCAGTGCTTACCTGCACCTGATCTGACCATTAGTGTTCGGCCAACACTAAAAATTACTGAAATACAGGTTGTAAAAAAGATGGATAAGGCTACATGCACACGGCCGTATGTGTTTTGCGGTCTGCAAATCGTGGATTTGCAAAAAGAAAAACGGATGACATCCGTATGCCATCCGTTTTTTTATTTCTTTTTTTGCGGATCAATTGTAACAATGCCTAAAACGGACAAGAATAGGACATGTTCTATTTTTTGGGGGCGGGGCTACGGAACTGACATACTGATGCGGACAACACACGGTATGCTGTCCGCATTTTTTGCAGACCCATTGAAATGAATGGATCCGCATCCTATCTGCAAAAAAAAGGAACGGACACGAAACAAACAACGTTCATGTGCATGCAGCCTAAGAGTTTGCAGACCCCTGTGGCCACTCGTGCTCCTCCTGTCAGTCGTCTCATGGGTGTCTTATTTTACATCACCTATGAACTCTGACTGACTTCTGCACTTCATTGCAATTGTGGAACTATGGTCTTCTGTTTTACAAGCTCAATAAACTTCTTTTTTTTGTGTGTGTTTTCTGTGTAATGTTTATTACTTCAGAAGGATAAAGCTGTCCTATGGCTGTAACTATAGTACTAGGATTTTATGCCAGTCTGAAGCCTCTTCCTGTAGGACACTTATCCTTATAAATGAGAACTAGAAATGTCTTGACTTGCTGATAAAATCTGTGTTGGAAAAGTGTCATAATTTATTGTCCACTATAGAGTAGGTTTGGTTTCTGAGGAACCAAAGGTGAATGCGTGGGTGTGTGTGTTATATATCTGTGTGTATAAATAAATAATATAAATATATAATATAAATATAAATGGAAAACATAATGCAATTGAGCTGAGACTGACCAAGTATAAACTGTTGGTGGTGCTTGGTCAATGATCACACAACCAAGGAGCTGCACCCTTTATTTTGGGTTCTGTAGCAGGGTCACATTAACGCTGTGCATAGGGGATCTGCCACCCATGCAGTCCCAGACATTCTTGAAGGGGGAGAGATCTGGTGATCGAGCTGATAGATTCCACAATGTTCATGACCTAGCGAAGCCTGGTCAATGTTCCCTCTACGCCTTTGCAGTTGCTGAGCATAGCAGCTAGGTGGTTCATCGTAAAATGTGGGCAATCTGTTAATCAAATTAAAGGAATATGGTGGCTCACCCTGTCAGTAACTCTAGAATAGGTGCTGCAAAGCCTGTTGACTCACCCAGTCAAAATAGTATAGGATTAAATCTTGATTAAGGCTGAGCACTCATCACCTGGATCATAGAGGACAATATAGTAGAATAAACACCTGGGTAATTTATTATAAAAAAAAATACACATAAAAAAATAAAAATATAATCCAAGATATGAAGATTCATATATAGCGATGCTGAGTTGAATACATGCAACGACAGTAAGAAATGAGCAAAAAAGTACGTTTGTGTTGAATCACTGACTCGATGTGTATAGAGCAATGATTAATTATCCAATATTGACTGTCCAATCCTGGGGCATAAAGGCTGAGTAGTGTCTACGATGGTAGTTAATGAATGTCACATATAACAGTCTCAGTTTTAACCTCTCCCGTATGTTAAAGGCAATTATATTGCGCACAGAAATAAGGCATGAATATGCTGAACATAGTAACACTCAGCGGTGCACCGTAACCCCAGTGTATGGTTGAAAATGAATGATATGCTGTGTGATCTGCGCTCACAGTGGCGTCCCACGTGGCTGCAGTGTCGAATACAGCCGTACCTTACTGTGAGTTGTCAGCTGGAACGACTTGAACGGGTGGTCGCCTGACTAGGCGGTCTTTAATTTCATTATCCCAATGTCACTTTGTGGACAATCACCGACCGTTGTAGTTGTTTGTGTGATGACTCCAAATAGCTTTCAGAACCGGAGAATCGAATCACAGCGCACCTTATATGCCAGGTGGGAGGTAAAACTGGTCTTTATTGTAGTGGACTGTGCATGCATAAATATCCAAAAGCGAAGTGAATGCAGGGATGCGTGTCCATCAGCTGATGTGCGGGTCTCCTATTAATCAGACGCGTTTCGGGGTCTATACCTGGCCCATTCCCACACTGCCGTGTTCTCTGGAAAGAATTTATAGGTTTCACTGATGTGTGTGTATAGGTGTGATATGAAGACTAATAATGGCTAAACACAGTACAGGTAGTTCATGGACACAAGTTGTACATGCTGGACATTTGTCAATTGCTGTACAAGTAATATTACAGTTTCAGAAGATTTGATTTCCCAAGATAATTTTAGTTAAATTGCAGAAGTGCCCCATGATAGACTTTCTCTATTTTTTTTTTTTTTTTTAAAGGGACCGTTCCAGCTTCCAGCAGACGGTGTTTTTTTTTGTTTGTTTTGTTTTGTTTTTTTAAGGGCTTCGGTCACCCCCAAAACACCAATTTTCAGTTTTTGACTTAATATATTTGCTAATGTAAGCAGATTCCATATATACCCCTTATACATCGGTCTGTGCAGTAATTTCAGTAAAAAACGTACTTTTGTGATATGTAAATTTCTTCACTATCAGCAAGTTGGGCGGACTTGCTCGTAGCCGCCGCATCCTCTGTCTGAAAAAAAATGCCTCCTCCTCCACTTGATTGACAGGGCCAGCGAGCGCTCTCCTCCTCTCGCTGGCCCTGCCTGCAGCTCAAATCCCGCACCTGCGCCTTACCGGTTCTCATTCGGCGCAGGCGCTCTGAGAGAAGGACGCTCGCTTGGCCGCTCCTTCCTCAGTGCGCCTGCGCCGATGACGTCAGCCCTACACCCGGAAGAGAAGACTCCATGCAGATGTTATCCCTGGTTGGATTCAAACCTAGGACCCCAGCACTTCAAGCCACCGTGCTGCCCGTAGCTGTCACCACCAGACATCTGAGAGGCTCTGACAGACGTTCTTCAGAACCTCCTCCTTGAGGTTCCTTTTTTTTTTTTGCTTTCGTTTTCTCATCTCGTTAGCCTCTCTCAGCTGTCATGTAGTTGCGCTGATTGCATCCCTTTAAATCCCTTCCCATACTGCATCACTTTGCGGTTTATACAACTTCCTGGAGTGTGTGCATGCTGGATGCTACTACTGAGTCTTCTACAGATAAGTTTTGTTCATTCATTTGTGTTTTCCTGTTTGCTGGATCCCAGGTGACCCTGACTCCCTCCGTATCAAGTGTAGGGAGCCGGTGGTCGTGTCCCCTCACTATTATAGGGTGTTCAGGTGTTATACAGTCGAGGTACGAGGATATGCGATCATCTACCATTGAGATTTTTGCATAGGCTGAGCAGTTGGGGAGAGAGCCAGGTCTGTTGCAGGGCTCTCCCTTTTGTTCCTTAGTTTTGGATCTAGTCAGTCGGATCTTCATTTTGTGTCTTCTAGTTTTCTGTACACCTTCCGTGACAGTAGCATAACATAGAAAATTAAATACAAGATATTGTCCTGGAGATAGGTGATCCATTGTCAATTTACTGCTGCTGTTAGGGGAAGATATTATCTGCAGGTTAACTGTCATGATAGTAGTAGGTGTAGAATTGGAAAAACACTGGCAGCGTTCTGATGCCCACAGCACAGCATTGCATTGTTCACTGTAATGTGTGATTGAGTCACTCACCCCACTTTTATCTATGGCTGCAGTCAGTGGCGCACCCACCTCCAAAAGAAGCATACTAGGCGGCTGCTATGGGGCCTGTGGGGAAAAGGGGCCCGCAGTGAACCAAAGGTCCTGCCCTCTAAATACACTCATTACTGTCCAGCTCCAGTGTAGTATCCCTGTCATCAGTGGAGACCTGTGATTGGCAGGTGGGGACCTCCATTGACTTCTGGGGGGAAAGTTTTCTAGGTATTCTCTGCGACTTGTGCAGAGGTCAGGAGGGAGTAGATAAGCCTTGACAATTTCCTATTGTGAATCGTAGGTTCTGTGTTACTACAGTAAGGCTTATGTTGGATTTGCACGTGCCAATAATCAGGCTGATACGATGAACGTTCCTGCGAATGCTTGTTTCCGACAATCTGTCTGTCTAAAAACGCAGCCGATCACCTGATGAACGAGCGAAATGCAGGCAAGTAAATTATTGTTTCTTGGTAGCAGATCGTGTGGTCGAAATGGCAATCTGCTGCCCAGAAACAATGCAGCTGAGTATGAGGACGAGTGAAACCCTCGCTCATCGAGTAATCCGATCGTTTGTGCGCAAAAAAACGTTGTTTGCGGGCAGCAGATAGCAGATCGTTCTGTGTAAGCACAATCTGCTGCCTGCAAACATAGTCAGTATGGGAACAAGTGATGGCATTAGCGATTGCTCCTCCCCGTACTCCAAAGGTCTCCTCCACCTGTCGACAATCTGCTGCTCTGTCATCCCATGTAAAGAGACATTAAGGGGGCCCATTCACACAATGTTTTTTGGCGCTGTTTTTCATGTGTTTTCCATGTCAAAAATGGCTTTAAAACCCCATTATACCGGAAATGGCTTTAAAACCCTCTTGACCGGAAATGTTTGTACGGTATAAAGATAAGATAAAAAGTCCTCAGTCCATACCTTTTTAATGGTACCTAGCTGCTGAAGAAGCCCAAGTAGTCTGGAAAGCTTGCTATTTGTCATCAAAGCCATTAAAAGTTATCCACAACTGAAGACTCTCCATTTTTATCTTTTCTCTTGACTTGAGTGAATTTGAAGAGATTTTCACACTTCTTATTGCATTATTATGGACAATGGCTGCTCAGTGCATTCCTATTAGCGGTATTCACTTAGTTGGTTTTTCTTTTGTTTTTTTGTAGTGATCCATAAAATGTCTTGGTCTAGTCCTAGCCTAAATGGTTATATGATAGATCAAATGCAATTCTACACCCAGTTCTCGGGTGTCTTTATTTTCTCTGCTGATGACCTATTCATGATGGAAATCTGGAATGTTTTGTCACAAAATTCATGACCGTGCAGCACATTGGGCAGGACATGTATGAAAGATGAAGTCTGAAGGCCATATCTCACACATTGCATTTTCACGGTCAACTTTGCTTGGCTTAGAAACCTCATTTTGGTGCCGGGTGTATCAGATGCTAAGCGTGTTTCTTCATTGTGATCATACAGGACTTAACAGAGGTGTCAGCAGAACACGTGTTTCATTTCTACCAGGATGCAACGTGTTTTGCAGTGACTGCACTTTTCACTGATTCCTAATCTACTTAACTATTGAAGAACTAGAGGAGGACACACTACAAACCGTGTCAGCAATTTAGGGCATATTCACATGCAGCAGATTTGTTGCAGAAATATCTGCGACTGTCTCCTTCATCTGAATGGGGCTTGCAGAAATAATTTTCAGTGTCAGAAGTTTCTACAAAAAATCTATAACATGTTATGTAATGTACCTATTGTTAAAGGGGTTATCCAGCTTTGTGTACTTTTTTAAATTTCAAGCCCAGCCTGCTGTACTTGAAAAAAGCATAATTAACTGCTCCCCTGCAACCTGTTCCGGGTCCCTGGCTCCCTTCTATGGTTTTCAGGTCCCATTTTATAAACCTTTAGATGGATGGTGTCACATGCAATGTTACAGCGGTACATGACCTAGCATTAATGTGCTGCTTAGAGACATGTTACCACTGAAGCCAGTCATTGGCTGCAGTGGTGCTCGTGACCTTGTCTATATATGTGAGGACTAGAAAACCGGTGAAGACAGCCTGGGAGCCATGGAGCCTAAAAAGAGTGCTGGAGAGCAGGCAAGTATAGCTCCTGTCACAAGTCCCTCTGGGGTAAGGCAGAAATAAAAAAAATCCTGGACAACCCCTTCAAGACACAGCAACAATCTAACATATATCGGGAGGTCCTGGCTCTGTCACACCAGGTGATGTCTTCGTAGAAAAAGGACCAGGCATTTTATTTATTTATTTATTTTTCAGAAACTAATTTTTATCAAAATTTTGAGGAAAGGCAACAATACAAAAAGAGGGAAGAGAAGGGTGTCCTTAATCGCGACACAACACGTTGCAGACAAAGTGCATGTATACCCAAAATTTCAGTAGAAAAGGTCAATAATAATATCATTAACAAGTCCAATAATAAAAGCAAGAAACAAGATGATCCATGAGTCAGAAAGGGTAGAAAAGAAAGCAAATTTAAAGCAAGGCCCTAAGACCATATGAGGGAGAGCAGAAGACTGGGAAAGGGCAAGGAAGAGGGGAAAAGTAGATGGGCAAGGAGAGAATTGTAATGGCCGATCCTTTTGTTCTCCCAGGAGATTAGCCGCCTCCAGTGTTGTCTGGAGCAGCATCCTCCTGATTAAAAATGGTGTGATAATAAAATGGGGAAGAGGGTTTCGAATGAGTTGTTCATTATACAAATTATATATCAATCATTATATTGCACATGTCTTGTTAAGAACTGAAATTTACTGAGCATAAAATGCTGCGAAAATGTTTTTTGAATTTTGGTCTCCAAAGTATTTGTGTACCTTTTAACTGTAAAGTTGTATAACCATCAAGTTTTGACATGTGATATGCCATTACTAGTGATGATCAAAGCAACCTAGATCCGAAGTCCCTTTGCTCAAAATTACAGTTTAAGGATCCATTCACACGTCCGTTTTTGTATTCCGCATCCGTTCCGATAAAAAACGGAACGTTATGCGGATCCATTCATTTTCAATGGAATCCGCAAATAATCGGACAGCACTCATGGTGCTCTCCGATTCCGTGATTCCGTTCCGTTCCGTGGGTTCCGTTTATTCGGATCCAGGAAAAAAATATACCCTGTCCTACTATTTGTCCGATTTTGTGTTCCGTCATGCCATTCTAGTCAATGGATCCGTCAAAAATGCGGAAGACATGCTAAAAGCATCCTCATGTCATCCAGATTTTCGGATCCGCAAAAAACAGGAACGTTTATCTGGAAAGGTAAAAATACTGACGTGTGAATGGACCCTAATGCTGTACGGAGATCCGTCTTCGTACAGGATTAAAATGTAAAGCCTCTGGCGAGGAGAAGTCCATTATTCCTGAGGCCTTGCTAGACTTCGATAAGGGTGGGTTCACACTTGCTTTAGGGTATTCCATTATAGGTTCAGTTTATAACAGAATATAACGGAATCCAAAACGGAAGCCTTTAAGAGGCATTCTGGTTTGATCCGTCATAATAGAAGTCTATGGAAAAGCATAACGGATTCGTCTGGTTTCCGTTATGCAGAACGGAAAACAAAGTCCTGTCTTGCATGGGGATGAGCGATGGCATAGCGATCGCTCCTCCCTATGTTGCGGAGGACTTTGCTGCCTGTAATTGCAGGGGTGTCCTCTGCTAGCTATCTGCCGATTGCCGGAAGGGTAAGATTCCCTCCTGACAATTTATAGCAGCATCAGATTGTCTAATACACTCTTTACGTGGAAAACGAGGGTCAAAATAAGTGTCCCCCATTGTTCTTAAATTTACCATGGCGAACTGGTGATGGGGTTTTGTCCCATCCGCTGCAGTTCCTTTCTCAGCAGGTAACTGCACAGGTGATATGCTGCAGGACCTCTGGCACTTTGTTCTTAGGATCTTTGGGGATCCCATAGGTCTGGCCATATACATGATGAGAATACCCCTTTATACCAAGAACCATCCACAACCATTACCACCATTACATTCTTTTGGTTGCATTTTTAGTGCATAATTAGTTTAATAGAAGGCATCTGTCTACTGTATAGAACAATGGGAATATTTACATTTTCCAGTTTTAGATTGATTTAATAAAACATTTGTGAATTTCTGCCTTAAAGAGGTTCAGCAATTGGCATTTATCATATAGACAAAGTTAATACAAGGCATTTACTAACATATTGTGATTGTCCATATTGTCTACTTTGCTGGCTTGAGCCATTTTTCCATCGCATTATATAGTGCTCATTTCCAGGGGTTACGACCACCTTGCAATCCATCGGTGGTGGTCGTGCTTGCACACTATAGGAAAAAAAATCACTGACCTATGCAAACTCTTGTGTTCCCGGTCACCAGAGAGGGTGGTGTGCAGGAATGGCCACTACTGCTGGATTGCAGGGTTGTTGTAACCATGGAAACTAGCAGTGTATAATGTGATGGAAAAATGAATTAAGTCAGCAAAGGAGATGTGGTGGTTCCCTGTAACAGCTGAACAGTGGCGTTACTAGGAATTTGACCCCCACCAATGTGATAATGATGACCTATCCTGAGGATATGCAATGGGCGTGTTTGGGATAGCCCCAATGCTATGCTGGGTCCCCCGGACACCGTCGAGGTGTCACCACATGTTGCTGTTCTCCGGAAGGGATGGTAAGCCATACTGCACCCCAATAGAAATTAAGTCCAGAGAGTTACGGTCTGCAGTAAACTAGTGTGCTTCTTTACTGGAGGAGCTCAAGTGCAAAATAATACAGGCGAGGCATAGGGCTGGCTTCTCTAGTCTCCTCCCTGGCAGAAGAAAGGTTTGATGCTGAGGAAAGGCCTGAACTAGCTGTCCCTCTCGCTCTCTTTCGCTTTCTCTCAGAAGGCTGGTACCGTGGCCTAAGGCTGAAGGCCCACAGTCTGTGGCTTAGTAGTCCGGCTGGCTCCTTGGTCACAAGGCTGGCCATGGTCTGTGGCTCAGTATCCCCATCTCAGCATCTTCTTCTGGCCACCCATGCAGTCTGGCACAAGTCTCTTCTAAGCACTGATCCCTAACTGCAGAACACTAGGGGCTCTGACTGCTCTCCTTATACACAGTTTCTAGCTTAACTTGAACCTTCTAGTGGGAGGGGTTGAGTGGAGAAACTCAGCACAAACAAATACAATGTTACAACTCCCGTTTCTCATAGACTTGCATTAGACCTTTAATAATACTCAATGGCAATGACACAACAGTTTTTCCAGACAAAAACAAGTTTTCAGACATAACATAGCAGCACTTGGCATTTAAAAGGTCAGTGTGTCTGGTTTTGGTGGTAAACAAGTCTGGCTTTTCCCTTCCAAAACACATTCTTCTTTACACCTTTATGGTAGCTGTGGAAAATGACCAGCTTCTCATATTAGCTAGAAAACCCTAAAAGTCTCTGTTCATTAACCCTTTCCACAGTGCCATGCAAACACAGTGCAAAGGATATATATCATAACATACTTATAAAATGTAGTTAAACAGTATTAAACAATGTAGGTTAACCCTTTAAAGTGCAATAAAGGAGTTGATGACTTTGCATAGTGGAAATAAGGGCAAATGTCCAGGCTTTAAAGTGCCTCTGCTCCAGGGCACTACAGATAAGTCTTCAATATCTTTTCCAGCATAACCTCTTTAACTTTGTCTACATGATAAATGCTATTTGATGTGAGACAACCCCTTTAACTACATTATGCAATTAAACATTACATCATGGTAATACTGTGTGTTGCCCCGGACTACATTTAGAAATGTAATTCTTTAATGTTCATCATTATATTATTTTCTTGTAACTGAGTGACTAGATATTGTGTCAACAATTTGTGAGTCAATTATTACACATTTTACCAATTAGCTGAACGGAATAACAGGATCTACCCACGTAGATGCATTAACCTGCTAATGTATGTTTTTAAGCCTATTGGAAGTAGGAAGTCTTCGTAGAAGCACATCCTGTAGTTTATAATTGCATTTTAATCCACATTTTGGCAGTGATGTTCACTTTTGATTAATTTGAAGTTTGGCTGCACTTGTACTAAAGCAAAAATATAAATTGGATTAGTACAGTCATGTTTTGTTTTTTTTTATGATTTTTTTTTTTTCAGTTAAATAAATTATTTTAATTGTGCATCCCATCTCTCCCATGACCCCAAAGAATATTCTGCATTGGAATCAAACATATAATATTGCAACAGGCCTGGGAAGGGAGAGGTGTGGAGGATAGGATTGGTGGTAGCGATGATGATGGTGGTAATAGCTGCTACTCACTGTGCCGATACTCACTATGGTGCTCCCTAGGACCAGGGCAGTGATAGGAGGACACACCCTTTCTTCTCTCGGGGCATACCCTTATTTTTTTGGGGGGGGGGGGGGAGTCTCCTGTCTCGCAGTGGTTCAGGGTACCCACTGATGTTGATAAATGCTGTTGGTGCAAGGCTGGGTCCCAGATGAAGGAGCCAGGTAACAATGCAATACTATGGCAATGCAGGTGTTGGCGCAATACTATGGTAACTGCAGGGTGTAGTCATTAGCAGATCCTCAGTCTGCCGCCAATGTATGTCCAAGGCTTTCGAAAGTCTTACATGTCCTGGACAAGTTACCTGCGGAGTCTCTCAAACAAGTTATCTCCACAGTGTTTATTGCACCTCTAAACACTGGAATGCTCCAAAAATAAATGGGGGTCATTTATGAAGACTGTCGTTTTACGTCATTTTTTGTTGTTGTCGTCGTCGCCCCCCCCCCCCCCCCCCTGCACTGGCTCAGGTCTTGTCATAAATTAGGCACACCACCAACAGTCTCTGCACCTGGAGTGAAAACTACTCCAGCCCCTGACTTGAGTAGTTTTCACGTCACTTTTACATGCAGCAAAGACTGTGGAGATGTCTTAGAGACATTTGGACTTCACAGCTAACTTATCCTGGAGATTTAAGGATTGGAGACCTTGGACATAATTTGGAGGCAAACCAAGGATCTTGTAAGGACTACCAGTGATGGGCAGTTCGCAGTGTTCGCACGCGAACACATGCAGGCTGCCATCTTAACTCGCAAGTCCTGCGATGCACAGGAAAGTCCTTACCTGTGCCTGTGCGCGAGCCGGTCTGAAACAAATGCGGTCTCCGGGAGCAAGCAGTTCTGAGAACAGCCCGATGAAGGCCCTCGGCGGCTGTTCTCGGAACTGCTTGCTCGCCGGACTTGTGAGTTAAGATGGCAGCCCGCATGTGTTCGCGGGCGATCTGGCCATCACTGCGGACTACACCCCTGCATTGGGAATTTTCAGACAGTCATAGGAGACCCCCTTATATCCTATATGACTTTCAGGGCAATCTATTACTTTTGATTCTGGTCATATTTATTCGTACCTAAATCGTATCTTCTGACCAATTTGTTAGAATCGTACCCAAATGAAATTTCAAGAAATGTGCTTATCTCCAATTGCAACTCGACCCAAATCCCCCAAGTAAAGCTGTGCAGCAGTATAATAACCTGTAGACAGATCTGCTGTTTTTTTTTAAGAAAGCAGAAATGTTTTTCTAATACTTTACAATGCTTTCTTACCAACCTCTTTCAGCATGATGGTCTCTTTAAACTGGCAGAAGATCATGCATCAACCGTGCCCTAAATGCCAATCTTTTTTTTTTATTAGCAGCACTTAATGTTAGAGTGAGTAGCCTTTTCTAAAGAACGTGCACCATTTTACTGTTGAAGAGCATTTCTCACACAAAAATTTAAAATGTTGCTGTGTCCTTAAAAATATTAATGTAAAGGCTTTATTAAAAATTTATAATCCTCAATTTAAGTACAGTAAGGGCAAAATCACTTACTCATCATTTGTATGAGATATTATTATCGATTTGTTCCTGATCCTGCTCTCTTTGCTGGTTTTTCCCTGAGAATGCCTTTGGCAATGTTTTTAAATGAGGAGAAGGAGACCGTTACTGAAATATTCAGACCTTAGAGTGAAGTCACTGATCTGGTAAAAAAAATAAAAAGATTCAGAGGTTATGTCAGTTATAATGTCTCAGTTTACCTGATGGCTATAATATTCTACTTGACTGACACAGACCAAAGCCACCGGTCATTTCAGTTATTACACAATGTGATAGGCTACATGCACATCAACGTTGTTTGTTTCAGTGTCCGTTCCGTTTTTTTGGGGCGGAAAAGGTGCGGACCCATTCATTTCAATATGTATGTCTGTTCCGTAGCCCCTCAAAAACAAACATGTCCTATTCTTGTCCGTTTTAGGCATTGTTACAATGGATCCCCCCCAAAAATGGATGACATACGGATGCCATCCGTTTATTTTATTTTTGTGGACCGCAAAATACATACGGTCGTGTGCATGTCGTCTATTGAGCAGGTTCTTTCACTACAATAGCAAATAAATGCTAGACTTTGTATGATAAAATATTCTAAATTTTTCCTTCATACATTTCATAGCAGTTGCTCATGGTATTAAAAACCTCTGCTTGCTGTCATTTAGTAGGAACCATCACCACAGCAAGGCTGATTGTACTTCTTTGATCTCCTTCTTGATATATTTTGTTGTTGCACTGAGTTGGGGAGACACGAGATGATTTGTGGATGTGTAGGCTGCTGGATATCGACACCCCCAACCCCCCCCCCCCCCCCCCCCCACACACAGACTGTAATTGAAGTAAGTGGCCATCCCTTGTCAAAATTACTGTTACTGTAAACGGTTAAGCAAGTTGAAGATGAAATGATCTCCAAAAGGCTTAAAGTTAAAGGGGTTATCCAAGACTAAAAAACGTCCCCCATATTCCTGGGCCCCTCATACTGAATCTACTTACCTGGCTTCTCCCTGTGCTCGGATGAAAACATCTGGTGTTAGGGGGAGCAGCCAATGGCAGGCGGTGGCGGTGACTGGCACGAGCTCCCCCCCCCCCCCGACACCGGATGTTTTCATCCATACACAGGGAGAAGCGACTGCGGCGGTTCAGGGACCAGGAGCGGTGCAGGGAGTGGGGAGCCAAGTAAGTAGATTCAGTGTGAGGGGCCCGGGCATATGGGGGACATTTTTTAGTCTCGGATAACTCCTTGATGGATGACACATTCCCTTTGTATTTTAAGCAAAGACCATTTTTAATTTTCGTCTTTTACATTTTCAAAATAAGGGAAAAGGCCAAAAGAAAACTTTGGGCACCCTGCACGTTTAGTACCTAGTAGCACCCCCTTTGGCAAGTATCACAACTTGTAAACACTTTTTGTATTCCGCCAAGATTCTTTCAATTCTTGTTTGAGGGATTTTCTTCCATTCTTCCTTGCAAAAGTCTTCTAGTTCTGTGAAATTCCTTTTTTAGGATCATTATCCACTTGTAGAAGCTATCCTCTTTTCAACTTCAGATTATAATTTTTTTACAGTTGGTGTTATGTTTACATCCAGAATTTGCTGGAATTTCTCTGAATCAATTCTTTCCTCTACCCGTGAACTGTTCCCCGTGCCATTCGCTGCAACATAACCCCAAACCGTGATTGATCCACCCATGCTTAATGGTTGGAGAGATGTTCTTTTCATGAAATTCTGTGCCTTTTAATTTTTTCAAACATATCTTTGCTCATTGTGGCCAAATAATTATATTTTAACCACTTCAACCCCCCTAGCTGAAACACCCTTAATGACCAGGCCACTTTTTACACTTCTGCACTACACTACTTTCACCGTTTATTGCTCGGTCATGCAACTTACCACCCAAATGAATTTTACCTCCTTTTCTTCTCACTAATGGAGCTTTCATTTGGTGGTATTTTTATTGCTGACATTTTAACTTTTTTTGTAATTATTCGAAAATTTAACGAAATTTTTGCAAAAAATCTATATATAAATTTTTCCCTAAATTTATTGTTTTACATGTCTTTGATTAAAAAAAATGTTTGGGTAAAAAAAAAATGGTTTGGGTAAAAGTTATAGCGTTTACAAACTATGGTACAAAAATTTCCGCTTTTTGAAGCAGCTCTAAATTTCTGAGCACCTGTCATGTTTCCTGAGGTTCTACAATGCCCAGACAGTAGAAAAAAAAACACAAATGACCCCATTTCGGAAAGTAGACACCCTAAGGTATTTGCTGATGTGCATAGCGAGTTCATAGAACTTTTTCTTTTTTGTTAGCGGAAAATGATGAATTTTTTATTTTTTTTTTATTTCCTTACAAAGTCTCATATTCCACTAACTTGTGACAAAAAATAAAAACTTCCATGAACTCACTATGCCCATCATGAAATACCTTGGGGTGTCTTCATTCTAAAATGGGGTCACTTGTGGGGTAGTTATACTGCCCTGGCATTTTAGGGGCCCAAATGCGTGAGAAGTAGTTTGAAATCAAAATCTGTAAAAAATGCCCTGTGAAATCCGAAAGGTGCTCTTTGGAATGTGGGCCCCTTTGCCCACCTAGGCTGCAAAAAAGTGTCACACGTGGTATCGCTGTACTCAGGAGAAGTTGGGCAATGTGTTTTGGGGTGTCTTTTTACATATACCCATGCTGGGTGAGATAAATATCTCGGCAAAAGACAACTTTTCACATTTTTTTTATACAAAGTTGGCATTTGACCAATATATTTATCTCACCCAGCATGGGTATATGTAAAATGACACCCCAAAACGCATTCTCCAACTTCTCCTGAGTACGGCGATACCACATGTGTGACACTTTTTTTGCAGCCTACATGCGCAAAGGAGCCCAAATTCCTTTTAGGAGGGCATTTTTAGACATTTGGATCCCAGACTTCTCACTCTTTAGGGCCCCTAAAAAGCCAGGGCAGTATAAATACCCCACATGTGACCCCATTTTGGAAAGAAGACACCCCAAGGTATTCAATGAGGGGCATGGCGAGTTCATCGAAAAAAAAAAATTTGGGCACAAGTTAGCGGAAATTGTTTTTTTTTTCTCACAAAGTCTCCCTTTCCGCTAACTTGGGACGTCTTCTTTCCGAAATGGGGTCACATGTGGGGTATTTATACTGCCCTGGCATTTTAGAGGCCCTAAAGCGTGAGAAGTCTGGAATATAAACGTCTAAAAAATTTTACGCATTTGGATTCCGTGAGGGGTATGGTGCGATTTTATTTTTTGACACAAGTTAGTGGAATATGAGACTTTTTAAGAAAAAAAAAAATCAATTTCCGCTAACTTGTCTGAATGGAGCCTTACAGGGTCGTGATCAATGACAGGGGGGATCAGGGAGTCTATATGGGGTGATCATCCCCCTGTCATTGATCACCCCCCCTGTAAGGCTCCATTCAGACGTCCGTATGTGTTTTGCGGATCCGATCCATGGATGCGTGGATCCGCAAAACACATACGGACCTCTAAATGGAGCCTTACAGGGGGGTGATTAATGACAGGGGAGTGATCAGGGAGTCTATATAGGCTGATCACCCCCCTGTCACTGATCACCCGCCTGTAAGGCTCCATTCAGACGTCCGTATGTGTTTTGCGGATCCGATCCATGGATGCGTGGATCCGTAAAACACATACGGACATCTGAATGGAGCCTGACAGGGGGGTGATCAATGACAGGGGGGTGATCAGGGGATAATAAGGGGTTAATAAGTGACAGGGGGGGGTCAGGGGATAATAAGGGGTTAATAAGTGACAGGGGGGGTGTAGTGTAGTGTAGTGGTGTTTGGTGCTACTTTACTGAGCTATCTGTGTCCTCTGGTGGTCGATCCAAGCAAAAGGGACCACCAGAGGACCAGGTAGCAGGTATATTAGACGCTGTTATCAAAACAGTGTCTAATATACATGTTAGGGTATATTAACAGGTCGCTGCTGGCAGGCTGTAGATCCTGTCTCTTACCTTGCGATCCTGTGAACGCGCGCGACTGTGTGCGCGCGTTCACAGGAAGTCTCGCCTCTCGCGAGATGATGCACGGATGCGTCCAGGAGGAATGAATTGACCGCCTCCAGGATGCATCCGTGCGTTAGCTGGTCCGGAGGCGGTTAACCTTATCGATCCACAGGACTTGTTTCAAAATCAGGTTTGTTTAGATGTTCTTTTGCAAACTTCTGATGCTGAATTTTGTGGTTAGGATGCAGGAAAGTTTTTTTTCTGATGACTCTTTCATGAAAGCCGTATTTGTGCAAGTGTCGCTGAACAGTAGAATAATGTACCACAAGTCCAGAGTCTGCTAAATCTTCCTCAAGGTCTTTTGCAGTCAAGCATCAGTTCTCATTTGCCTTTCTAACACTCCTACGAGCAGCTGCCTCTGAATTTTTTCTTGGCCTTCCAGACCTTCTCTTAACCTCAACTATTCCTGTTAGTTGCCATCTCTTACATTTCAAACTGAGGAAATGGCAACCTGAAAACACTTTAATATCTTATAGCCTTCTCCTGCTTTGGTGGAGTCTGGGTATTTATAAAGCTTTGAAATTTGCATCACCTGGCCTTTTCTAATGAAGATTGTGAACAAGCCTTAACCCTAACAGGCTATTTAAGGTCTTAGACTTCAGGCAAAGTTGTCTGTGTGCCCAAATCTCCTTGGGTTCCCATACTTTTGTAAGGCACTTCTTTCCTTTTGTCACTCTAAAATTGTACAAAACCAAATACACTAATATTGCTTAAGATGTTAAAAATTGTTTTTCAGTACAAAACCAAATACACTAATATTGCTTAAGATGTTAAAAAATTGTTTTTCATCTTTAACTTTATGCCTTTCTGGGATAATTTTATCTTCAACTAGCTTAACTGTTCACAGTAACAGTAATTTCCATTTCACGACCATAACGACATTATAACAGGAGATTAACCCCTGACCTCTGTAGGGGCAGGAAATGGGGAAAGGTTAAATTGCTCTCTCCCTCCACCATTCCCCAGTGTTTTCCTGCCCCTCTATTGTCAGGTAGGTGAAAATAAATTGTTTTTGCTTTCTTTTTATTTATTTCCAGGGTGCCACATCGGGGGTCTAGGACCTTCTTTGCTGGGCTATTTTCCCCTTGTAGTCCCCTGTTCGCCAGCGGTAAACTTACCAATGCTGGACAGGGTGACAGGCGAGCTTGTATCCCGTTGATTGGGCGCCTCTCCGCCTGCTGCAATGGCTTCCTTTCCCCTTGTGGGATAAGCAGCCGTAGCCCCATGGAACGCGGGCGTCTGAGGTTACTTCCAAGTCAGGAGATTGCGAGCATGTCTGGAAGTGCCGCAGTATTGCAGGGCCAACTGTCCTCTGGGCAGATCATCAGTATCTGATCAGTGGGGGTCTGAGCTGTTTGAGTGCCACAGCCTTCTCCCTGCTCACAAAACACAGGACTATTCTGGCTTTTAAAGTGGCATCCCAAGTAGGGGAATCCACCCTATTGGGGCATATGGACTGAGGATGTCTTGATGAGGTTCATGAGGGTTATCCATCTTTTTACAAAGTGGTGGCCTGTCCTTAGGGTAGGTAATCACACGCTGTTTAGCTTGGGTCAAACACTCCACACCCTAGCCCATAGGCTGTTTGGGTGTAACTCTCCAGCACGCCAGAGCTCCTAGCACCTTCAACACTGTAGTGGAGGGAGCTCGTTACTACAGCACTGCCCTAATTGAAGTCAAAGGGAACGGTGCTGCAATGATGAGCTTTGTCCACTACAATGTTGATGGTGCTATGTAGTTCTGGCAGTGGAACTGCACTCAGACAGCAGATTGGCGGGTGTTGGAACAGCGCCGATCAGCTAGGGATGGCCTATCACATAGTAAAAGCTAGACAACCCCTTGAGGACGTAAAGTATATTATTTTTTTGTGTCTCTAGTCTTTACCCTCGTTTATTTAACATGATGTCTCTTTTGATGTAATCCCAATAGTACTTTCCTTTGTTTCTGTTGTGATTACACATTTTTTTTCCATTAAAGTTTTATTGTACACCTGAGCAATGTTCGCCATGAAAAGTAGTCTCTGATTTGGAGAAAAGCCCCACTCATGGGATGACTTCACTCTCCTATATCATATTTATAGAATTCTGCATTTAGAACCTGACATTAAAATTCTGTTGCCATGGGACCCTGTTTCAGCAATATGTCTCTGGCAGCTATAGTTTCCATCATGCACCGTATAACAGTACATCTGAGATTGCGGCTTCAGAAGCGCTCAAGATGTTTTAATCATGGAAAATGTTTTCCTTTTGAATCTCCGAAAAGCATTGGATAAACAAAAATAACTGCACAGTAATCTAAAACGATATGTGCAGTACCCCAGAATAGGGTCACTGCAAAGGGGAATCTGATGTAATGTCAAACTGGCTCTGTCACCCGGATCAACCCTACCAGGCATATAGTTGATACGCTGATTAAAACAATACCTGTCTTATGTCTATCTGTGGTATTGTTGCGGAGAAAGATTAACTTTTAAACTTTTTACACTTTTTATGCAAATGAACCCTCTGCTTTTCATCACCACCCCCACCGCCTTTAGATTGACAGAGCTAGACTGCACTGTGTCCAGAACAGCGCATGATCAGAGCTGAGTCTTCAGCTTCATCCCAACGAGCATGCCGTTTTGGACACGAGTGTGGTCTAGCGCGGTCAATCTAAGGGCAGGGGGGGTATGATGAAAAGCAGAAGGACATCAGTATGGTGCACCAGGGGCGTCGCTGGAGAGGTGCTCTAACAGTATCACTGGGTTCACACCTGAGCGTTTTACAGCGCGTTCCTACGCGCTGTAAAACGCTCAACAAGGAGAAACCAATGATTCCCTATGGGAATGGTTGACACCTGGGCGTTTTTACAGCGCGTACGATCGTGCTGTAAAACACCCTACGCTCAAAAAAGTACATGAGCTTCTTTGGGGCGTTTTGTCGCGCGTTCCCGTACATAGACATTCGGGAACGTGTGACAATGGGCGTTCGCTTGTCTCTGTATGCGCGATTGCAAACGCCGGTACAATCGCGCATACAGAGCGCTCCTTTCAGAACGCTCAGGTGTGAACCCAGGGTATAAGCCTGCCTCGTAGTGTTTGCTTAGTTCATTTGCATAATTAAAAAAGTTGGTATTGTTTTAATCAGCGTCTGGGTTGGTCCGCCTTAAGTGAAATGTTCTGATTTGACAGAGAGAGACCAATACACTAATCTGTGTTTCTCGACAAAATATTTGTGTTGTCTAAGAGGTACTCTTTCTCATTATGGAGAGCCCCTAGTATCCGGAGCATGTGTGTACAGTATTGTAGGCCAAGTGATTTTAATACACTCCCGGAGGTACTCACTATTTACACTTTATAGTATTTCCTTTTATTCTGTTGGCACCAGATTAGTGAGTTCTCGGACTATATTTTCTATATTGAACAACATCCAACATTCAACAAGTGAGCCATCTTTCCTATTATTTTTCATGATAACTTGCATATATTTTCCACAGAAATAAAGAGAAGCGTTGTTTAGCTTACAATAATCATCACATACATTAACTGGTCTCCATAATAGAAATAGTACCCACCCAGAGGTTCCCCCAAGGGCTTGCAACTAGAAAAGCTATTCATATGTGCTTTGCTCTGATAAAGGGCTTTTGTCCTGAAAGAGCTAGTTGCAGATGTGAAGCTGGCTTACCTATTTACCTAGTTTTACTACAAAAACATGTTGGAAGGCTCTCCTGCCGATGATATTTGTGAATATAATGCAGAGCTCATAGGGGTACTGTGTTCTCCTTACTCTCTACCCGCTTGTCGTGCAATTATTGCTCTGCTGTCCCAATTAAATTCAATGGAATGTCTACTTCCTATTCACCTGAATATACATCAACAGTATAGTAAAAGTGTAGTATGCTTATTTTTTGGTCTCCCTAATGATAAAGAGCAACTGGGTCTGTGTATATACCTGCAGGTCACAGCGTCTGCGACATTCAGCACCTCAATGCTGCAGTCAATCCTTGGTGGTCACACACTGTTTCTTGGCATGTTATCACTGGTGTTTGTAAACAGTAGAAATGGACCAGAGCCGGAAAAAAATGGGGCTGGAGAAATGTTCAGCCATTTCAGGGCTTGTATGAGATTTTTCTTTACCTCAGGCAACCCCTATAATGGCAGACATAGGTTTAAACTTGCATACATCTAAGAGCATTTTCAGACAGCTGATTTGAAATAAAATCAAATGAAATGTTAGGCTGAGCTTTTGGGTTTTTTATACTGCAGATTTTCAGTTTGTGCTGTGTAGTTGTCAACAGTTCTGTATTTTTGTGGACTGTCCCTGATTTTCAGAGACAGTCCTTGGCCAAAAATGGGTGGGGCTTATGTAAGCCTTGACCATAAATGGACGGTTCTGTACAAGTTTGGGGAATTACTCTCATAGGAGGTGAGCTCATCTAGCCTATATAAGAAAGGGATAGGGGGGTGGTTAGCTTTGGCGAGATTCAGCATGACAAATGCTCATCTTCAGTGTTTCTTTTGCTTTTCTTTTCTGTTTTGAATTTTATTGTTTTACGCCATATTTCTGTTCTGCTAGGTTTCATCCTTTAGTTGTCTCAACAATGGCCATAGTCTGAGCCTGAAGACAGAGAAGCTGGAGGTCCACATGCTTGCTGTCTAGCTGCTTTCATTTGGATGAGTTAAAGGACTATACTGTTTTAACGTTGTAATGGTGATGCTTTAAGGGCATGGAGTTAATAAAACTGTGACCAATTTCACAAGGTTGTCAATGTCTTCATTGGTTTAGAAGATTAGTTTGAGAGAGTAGAGGAGGAGGTTCTAGAAATCCGACAAAGTTTATCCCTGCAGTCTGTGTTGTACAGTAAGCGGCAGCTTGTTGTCAGACATTGACCTCCAGTATCTATATACATTACTGTAACAAAATGCAGCGGAATTGCTTAAAATATTAATATGCTGTATGTAAATGAGAGACTCAGAAGTCTGGTTTATAATCTAATTTTGATACTCGAGAAGTACTAATTTACATACAGAGATTTTACAGGCCTGAGTGCACGCTCCTGTTACATAATTTTATATTAAATAAAACCTCCTTCTGCTCATCATCCCTTACATTATATCTTTTCCTCACAGCAAAATAAAGGAAATTTCTGCTTTTGCCTGAGTCATTCTACTGTTATTGGTAAATGTGTTGGGCAGTGGAGGTCATGCCCACTTTTTAGAAAAGCGCTGAGCATGGTTGAAAAGGGAGTCACATATTGTGTTGCAAAATGGACCAACTTGCACCAAAATTCTCCTAATGTACATGTGCAGTAAGCCGGATTGGACTAATGCACACTGGCGCAATAATATGCACTGACTGGGTCAGGTGTAGGTAATAGTTAATAGTTTTTGTTTGTGACGCCAATTGCAGCGTGCACAGAGTACAGTCTCAGGGCCCTTTAAGGTGTTGCAACTCACGTACCAGGTTAGGAATGCCAGAGTGGGTTAATGTCTCTGTGTAGTAGTAGGTATAGTGTCAACGGTGTCTCCTACCTTGGTACAGTTGGACTCCTGGATCACTTGCAATGAATGAGTGTGTTGCTAGTAGGAGTAATTGAGGAACTTGGTATTAATGAATGAGATCCAGACTTGAGATATAATTCAACTTTGTCTTTACTGGAGGCAGCATTAATCCACATGAGGTACAGCAATAGTCTTGGGTTCCAGCAGGTATTGGCAATGTATGGCAGGGATCAATATCTCTTCTGCTCCTATCATGTGCCTGGAGAATATGGCAGGACTCTGTCTTCTGCTCTGTCTATCTTCTGCTTGGTATGGGACTGACTAGCTGAGGAGGAATTTGGCTTCTCCTGGTCTCTGGATAGTTACTCACAGTTATGCTCACAGGGGATGGTTCTTCCTGGCGTTCTGGAGGTGGCTGCATGCTTGTCAACCAGCTGAGGCTGAAGGGCTCAGACTGGGAATCGAGATCTTTGGTCTCAGCCGAGACTCGATCCTGGGTTGGGATCCCTATTTCTGGGAGCTCCTACCAGCACAGCCTTCCCCAAGCAGGGGTAGCAGGCACACTAACTCTAAATTCCTTTCCTCCCCATGAGACAGGACACTTCTGTTCAAAGAGGGGGGCCTAAACTGGAATAAACTATTCCAGTTTAGAAACACTAAACTGACACTACGGTCCTGCTGACACATTGCTGCCACCTGCTGGTGCACATGGAAATTACAGCAAATATATATAACAGGCTTAGAAAATGCACATTATTGAGGATGTGATATTAAATTATACAAGATGACAAGATAAATACACTTAACATGTTGTAGCGGGGTAAAAGAGTGTAGTAACATAACTCTGGGATGTTACACATGCCCTCTTAGCGACATGGTAAGTGCCCTATGGAGTACACGTACTACAAGTTGAGAACTAGCCTTGTCAAAAGCGTGTTTGCTTGTGCATCCTGAGGCCTTGTTTACGTTTGTGTCTGTTTGACATACGTGGAAAAGATGTCCGTGAAGAATCCATCTATGGTTGGCGTGTCTGTTTTTTGCCTTCCGCGTGTCATCCGTATTCCACAGATGCTGCCCAGCTGAAAATTTAGATCCAATGGAACTGACAAAAACTGATGCAAAATAAGCACAGTGGATACTCAATATAAAGGATACATTTTTATTACATTTTTCTAATGGATCAGAAAAACAGAAAACAAATCAGTGATGCGAACCTGATCTTGGATGAGCTTGACATGTCCTCTGTACATGGATTAAAGGGGATGTCTGGCCTTAGATATTGATGACCTATCCTGAGAATAGGTCATCAATATCTGATTGGTGGAGGTCCTAAACCCAGCGCCCAAGCCAATCAGTTGTTTGACGAGGAGGTGGCGCTCCATGCGAGCACCACTGTCTGGTCCTTACACTACGCGTCGTCTCCTTAGAAGTTGTGGCATAGTCTAATTACAAGTACTTCCTCCATTCAAGTGAATACTTGTATCACACGGCACTGTAATTAACAGCACCAGCATCCGCATGGAGCTCTACCTCCTAATTCAAACAGCTGATTGGCGGGGGTGCAGGGTGTTGTTGGACCTATCATCAGGATAGGTCGTCAATACATCTGGGTGAACAACCCCTTTAAGTGGTTGTCTGCTCTGTCCTCTGTGTAAAGTAACATTGCCAGATGGGAAGCAGAAGGAGTTTTTGTCTATTCAGATGACCCCACAGTTTGAGACAATCCTGAAACTGGGAGCAGTGCTGCAGTAACCATCCACTTTTAATTCCACCAATAGAGCTTCTGCAGAACAGCTGGTTGGCTGGGGTACGGGGTGTTGGACCCCTGCACATCAGATAGCGATGGCCTGTCCCAAGCATAGGCCATTTCTTGTTAAAGTTTGGACAACCACTTTTAAGTTACTGTTCTAAAATTTAAAATGAAAGGTAGGTAATTTGCTCCCTTCCTCTGTCAGTAAACCATGGGTCATTTGTGAACAATACGTGATTTTATCTTTAATGTGTCATGTTTTAAACTTGTGTTTGATTGGCCATTGTCCTCCTATAGGAGTCTTTATAAAGGGAGGGTGAAAGACGCCTGGAGTTTATTTGATTAGGATTTCATAGAGCCGTGCTACATATCCTTTGTGTTTTTATGTTTGTGCTGAACCTTTAGTTCTGCGTTAGCTACACTAATGCAAATCATATTTGCTCTGCCATGTACTGAATGTACAGTAGTCAGCGAGGACGCTTGATCTGCTGAGAACAGAGGTAGTCAGTTCTTTTAGAGTTTTTCTTGTACTTTAGCCAACACATTGTGTTAAGCGCTGCAGAGGTGCTCTAGCTGGCCCGAGAAGCAGTCATACATCAAGTGCTTCTCAGCAGGAAAACAAAAGGTATTATCAAGAAACAATGACTTTTCTATATTTAAAGTTTAAAGGGGCATTGTCTCGAGATTTTTAATTATTTATTTTTAGAAGACATTTAGGTTAAAACATTTATTCACACTTGAAGGTAGTCTGTCAGGGAAACAACACCAGGTAGGGGCTGGGGAGAGCAGAGCAAACCTACCTTTTCTTGTAAGAAGTACTGTGAATATGAACTTTTATTCTGCCCAATTCTGATCCTGCAAGCGCCCTGGGAGGGGCTTCACTGTGAAGTGCTTTCTGCATTGAGCCGTTTTGCAACCCCCTTCCCCTCTGCTCTGAGTGACAGCAGTAGAATCCAACCTGGAGACCTCTACTGCCGTCACTCTGAGCAGAGGGGAGGACCAGCTCAATGCAGAGCTCAGAGAGCACATCACAATGAAGTGCTACCTCCAGTGCAGGAGCAGAATCTGGTAGAATAAAAGTTCATATCATGGTCAAAACCTGTGAGAAGTTACACTTTTACTCCATAAGGACCACCTACTGTCTTTTGTCGTCTCTGTTTTAGAGGGAGCTGAGTGCGGCTGTGAGCACTCCTGCTCTATGAATGAACTGTAACGAACAGCCATTTGCTCTTCAACCAGGATCGGAAATTGCTCCAATCGCAAAAATAAACCCTTTGATTGCCACAGTCTGTGACCACAGCATGATCAAAATTAATTTCCCCCACTAATTGGATCTGATTGGTGGCTGAGTAAGCCCTCTGCAGTCAGTCCTGGGGACCTAGAAAGGACCCCCCACTAATGTTATACTAACCACAGCCTGTGCCAAAGAGAAACAGATCATAATGTACAGAGTGTAATGTAATTATAATACAGTATAAGTATAAAATAATTTTGTAAGACAGTAATTCCTTAGTGGGATTATAAAAAAATAAAGTGTAATAAAAAAATTTCTTAAAAATTTGAATAAAAAAGGCTTTAAAAAAAAGATCATTTTTTATAAAAAAATACTTTTTATTGTGTATACATAAAAGCAAAACTACACTTATTAGGTATTCACACAACTCAAATAACCTGAAAAACTCATTTAACAGGTTATTCAGAGTGAGATACATACAGTATAAACAATAAAGTAACAAAATCAAACTCAAAATTAGCTTTTTCTAGATTTGCAATTGAAAAAATTTATATACCATATTTGTCGCCCTATATTTTTCATCAGAGCTCAGCTCAGACCCTCAATGTTAATCAGACCTCAGAACAGACCCCTAATGTTAATAAGACCCCCAATCAGACCTAAGATTAGACCGCCAGTTAAAAAGGCACCTATTCGGACCTCAAATCAAATCCCCAATGTTAATAAGGCCCCTATTCAGTCCTCGGATCAGACCTCAAATCAGACTTTCAAGTTAATAAGCCCCATGTAAAGCAGACCTCAGATCAGAAAAAAAAAATCAATCCCTTTACCTTTCCTGCTCTAGATGTCGCTGCTTCCAACATCCAGCGCTCTTCCTGCCACACTGTGCTGTGACCCGACGCCGCACAGCGCGAGGTCACATAGTGGTGACGTCCTCACACTGTGCACAGGACACACCACAGTGAGCGGCCGAGAATTCATTGCGTCTCGGTCCTCCTGTACTAATGAGAGCTTCCAGTATTCAGTATTTAGCATTCACCACATAAGACGCACTGAAATTCCCCCCCCCCCCCCCCCAATATGTGTCATGGGGCAAAAAAATACAGCAAATTTCAAAGCAATTTAAAATGCTTTCAAACGGCACACAAAATGCAATCTCTCTTGCATAAAACTATAAAACTAGGCCTTATCTTTGAATATATGAGTAGTGCTGCAGATAATGAGTCCAAATCACTATTTTATTTTTATTTTTTCTTACTGCCCCTGTTTCCACACTGTCAGTCTTCAAAGCTGTGCGGAAATACATTGTCAGGACTGCTGTGGATGCGCCCAGGATTTCTTTCCCTCATGCTAGCATGGTACAGCAGCCCTGACAATGTATTTCAGCACAGCTTTGAAGACTGTCAGGACTGCTGTGGATGCGCCCAGGATTTCTGTCCCTCATGCTAGCATGGTACAGCAGCCCTGACGATGTATTTCAGCACAGCTTTGAAGACTGTCAGGACTGCTGTGGATGCGCCCAGGATTTCTTTCCCTCATGCTAGCATGGTACAGCAGCCCTGACTATGTATTTCAGCACAGCTTTGAAGACTGTCAGGACTGCTGTGGATGCGCCCAGGATTTCTTTCCCTCATGCTAGCATGGTACAGCAGCCCTGGCAATGTATTTCAGTGCGGCTTTGAAGACTGACAACGGTGGAACAGGGAACCAGAAGGAAGATTAAAAAAAATAGCAATCTGCACTCCTTGTCTGCTATTATCTGCAATTCATGTGTTACAGAAAATTATAGTATAAGATCACGGTGACAGATTCCATTTAAAATTAAAGGGGCAAAAAATAAAAAATAAAAAAATAGCTGGTCATTAGGGGGTTGAACCCCTGTTACAGACGAGGCTTGTTTCACATTTGTGTTGACAGATGCAGCAGCCTACCGTATTCGGCATTGCCAGACGCTGCCGGAATGCTGTCCGGTCCCATTAATTATAATCCGGTCCGGCGGAGATCCAGCTGAAACTTGCAAATTTGCTGAGAATCGGCTGGCCAAATTTGTCCGTCCGATTCTCTGCATTCTGTACCAGCAGTGTGAACCTAGCCTAATCTTCCCCCAAATATGTGCCAATCGACAATATAGCATGCTAAAAGGGTCTCATTTAGTACATTTACATGTAGCAATCTTACTACTGTATGATCATTTGTCCTCACACAGTTTGTATATTATGATTATGAGAGAGATTTTTTTTTTTTTTTATGCCCACATGAAAGATGTGACCAATGCCAGTCTAGCTGATCTCTGGGCACATTTACGTACATGGGGAAATGGTCAGGAAAGAACCTTCGTACCGCTTATCATCAGCATCTGTAAAAGGGCCTATTCTTTCTGTAGCTGCAGCAGCCAGACGGTTAATATTTTATTTTATAGAGAATTTCCAAGTTCCAGTTTAGAGATAGATACATTTATATTCATGAAATACATACATGAGATTCATGCTTTTGATATAAAGTAGTAAATAGTGGGAAAATACAGAAAACAGCGCAAAATAATCTAACAGATTAGTTCATACGGATCTCCTAGACCATCATGTTTTTTCACGCTGATCCTCTTCCAGCACCCCCACCCCAGCTCAGATACCACCATTTATTTTAAATATTCAATATCAGATTTAATTTTTTCCCCATTGTTCCTCCTTGTATTGTCCATCCATTATTGTGTTATAACAGATGCTACATCCAATTTGCTTCTGTAGCTGCCAAATATCCTGCAGCATTGTAGTCATGAGATCAGTCCCTGTACTTAATCAGGCTTACGATCGAATGTCCCCATCCTGGACACGCGCT
This sequence comes from Bufo gargarizans, assembly GCF_014858855.1. Taxonomy (NCBI): domain Eukaryota; kingdom Metazoa; phylum Chordata; class Amphibia; order Anura; family Bufonidae; genus Bufo; species Bufo gargarizans. Next base: position 666,481,110 of record NC_058080.1, read on the forward strand.
TACACTAGAGCCAGGTTCATTGAAATCCAATTCGCCTATCAGTATGGTTTTGGAATGCAGATTGAAACCAGAGTTCAGAGGGAACATATGCAGACACTATTTGACATGTGTGAATTTCTCAAAATTAGTTTCTGGTCTGAGTCAGTCGTATCCGCTGTCCGATATGATTCAGTCCACGAGAATGCCCCACTTGCCCTGAAAAGTGGTGTATAAGGCCTCATTCACACATACGTGGACCACGGTCCGTGAAAACCTGGCCTGCCGTCCTGCTGAGCGTGCAGCGTAATTGGTTGCTATGACGCCATGCGCTGTATGCTGCCGCCGCTGTACAGTAATACGTTCGCATAGATTATACAAATGTATTACTGTACAGCGGCGTCACAAAGTGCACGGCGTCATAGCAGCCAATGATGCCGTGCACTCAGCAGGACGGGTTTTCACGGACCGTGGTCCACGTCTGTGTGAATGAGGCCTAACACTCCGAGGTCTCCTAGGACCTTTTCAAGTTGTTTAATGCCAAGACAACCATAGCAATGTCAGTGTGACAGCGACAAATACATCTGTGGGTAAACGGATGGTAGCCGGTGGTAACAAACCACTGCTTAAGGGGCATCTGTCAGCAGATTTGTACCTATGAAACTGGCTGACCTGTTATATGTGCGCTTGGCAGCCGAAGACATCTGTGTTGGTCCCATGTTCATATGTGCCCGCATTTCTGAGAAAAATTATGTTTTAATATATGCAAATGATCTTCTAGGAGCAACGGGGGCATTGCCATTACACCTAGAGACTCTGCTCTCTCTGCAACTGCTGTGCCCTCTGCAGTTTGATTGACAGGGCCAGGCAGTGAAAACATCATCACACCTGATCCTGAGAACCAAACGATAGTCCCGGTTCTTCTCTCCAAGTCTGGGTCTCTGGGCTGTGGTCGGTCCAACACACGGACTACCCAGTCTTCAATTGCTCGTCTGTAGTCCCACATAGTGTAGGTACAGGACGTCACCCCCTCCGGGTTGAGGCCCGTAAAAGATCTGCTCTTCTTGGAGTAGATACTCCGTCCGCCTCCGCCGCACCAGCCAGCACGGGGAATGCTCCGGGCCCCTTCTCGGGTCTCCGTACGAGCTACGACACCTCAGTTCCGGCAGGTCATCGTCGCATAGCATTTTGCCCCAGCTCGGTTTGGGCACCGCTATTCTTTCTTCCTCTCGTGCTGACACAAACTGGTGAGGGAGGAGGAGCTCTAGGGGAAGAGTCCTCACTTCCTTTCTTTGCACTGGGTTGTTCCTTGGTTTTCCCGCTCTTGGGTGCAAGAAGATGATATGCCATCACAGACACAGATGGTGGATTAACTCCTCGGATGCCGACGCACACTTTCCTGCTCCTGTCACTCCGCAGTAAATGTAATAAAGTCATTTTTAATGGGTTTCTTGATGATTCTTTAGGCCTTGCAGTATGAAGACACAAATAAATCCTGTTTGTGACGCCACTGGCAACGGCCAGGGCCCCTTTTGTAATTGGTGGTGGTAACCAGGTGTAGGAATGGCTGAGTGGTGTAGGGTGGCCTAGAATGTCCCTTAATGTTTTATATAAGTGTCACGGTGCTCCTACCTGGATATGGCTGGAACCCCAGGTGTTGGCTCCAAAGCAGACAAATAGGGGGCAGTAATTGAAGGATGAAAGAAGTAACTTGAGTCCAGACCTTGTAGGAAGTTCAATAGCAGCTTTCCTTGAATAAACGTTCATCAAAAACAGTCTTTAAACTTTGTCTTGGTCCCAGTATGCTTTAGCATTAAAACTCTGGCAGGCAAACTCAACTCTGCTACATCTGTTGCTCTCTGACTCTGCTGTACCGACAGGCTGACTGTATAACTTTGCAACTTCTCTCTTTGTAGTCTGTCTCTTAATTAGGCCAGGGAACTTTTCCTCCTGGCTCCTGACGCTTTAAGCTGTGACCTCCATATCCAGCCGAGCTCAAGGTGCTCTAGCTGGCTTGGCTTTGCTTAGCCTGGGCACGTCCAGCAGAGACGTGCCCAGAACTTGCTTTCTTCCCCTAGCAGGGGGTAAGCTAGACTGCTCTAGAAACTGGCCCCCTCCCTTCCTTCAGGAAGTGGAACTCGCCCACTCCTCCACAGAGGGGAGTGTTAGAACTGTAACTGTAGCTCTGCTGTATTTGCTGCCACCTGCTGGTGAACCAGGCACATTACATTTGAACATAACAGTTACATTAGAAATAGGAATGCACATTATAGTGGACCTGAAATAAATACACATATATCCTAGATGACATGATATTAGCATACACAGATAGAAGCAGGGCGTAGGAGTGGTAATGCCACTCTGGGGCGTTACACATAGTCCTAAGAATAGGTGTTCCAGAATAGTAATGCATGTAGTTACTAAAACACACTTGCCAGGAGAGGTGACAGCTACTTGTCCTCTTTAAAATGGCTTATTGCTGCTGTTAATGCCTTGTTATACATTACATAATGGATCTACAGAAATACTTGGTGGAAAATTCAGTCACAGCCTGGTTTTAGGCTGTACTACATGCCTTGGGTGCACATCTGGCGACTAGGGATGAGCGAACTCGAACTGTATAGTTCGGGTTCGTACCGAATTTTGGGGTGTCCGTGACACGGACCCGAACCCGGACATTTTCGTAAAAGTCCGGGTTCGGGTTCGGTGTTCGTCGCTTTCTTCGCGCTTTTGTGACGCTTTCTTGGCGCTTTTTGAAAGGCTGCAAAGCAGCCAATCAACAAGCGTCATACTACTTGCCCCAAGAGGCCATCACAGCCATGCCTACTATTGGCATGGCTGTGATTGGCCAGAGCACCATGTGACCCAGCCTCTATTTAAGCTGGAGTCACATAGCGCCGCCCGTCACTCTGCTCTGATTAGCGTAGGGAGAGGTTGCGGCTGCGACAGTAGGGCGAGATTAGGCAGATTAACTCCTCCAAAGGACTTGATTAACTGATCGATCTGCAGCTGTGGATCATTGAGCTGCTGATCCTCAATTGCTCACTGTTTTTAGGCTGCCCAGACCGTTTGTCAGTCACATTTTTCTGGGGTGATCGGCGGCCATTTTGTGTCTTGTGGTGCGCCAGCACAAGCTGCGACCAAGTGCATTTAACCCTCAATGGTGTGGTTGTTTTTTGGCTAAAGCCTACATCAGGGTGAAGCTGTCACACCAAGTGCATTTAACCAGCAATAGTCTGTTTATTTTTTGGCCATATACTACATCAGGGGCAAGCTGCGCCTGTCACCAAGTGCATTTAACCCTCAATGGTGCGTTTGTTTTTTGGCTAAAGCCTACATCAGGGTGAAGCTGTCACACCAAGTGCATTTAACCAGCAATAGTCTGTTTATTTTTTGGCCATATACTACATCAGGGGCAAGCTGCGCCCGTCACCAAGTGCATTTAACCCTCAGTAGTGTGGTTGGTCAAGCTATCACACCAAGTGCATTTAACCAGCAATAGTCTGTTCATTTTTTGGCCATATACTAAATCAGGGGCAAGCTGCGCCCGTCACCAAGTGCATTTAACCAGCAATAGTCTGTTCATTTTTTGGCCATATACTACATCAGGGGCAAGCTGCGCCCGTCACCAAGTGCATTTAACCCTCAGTAGTGTGGTTGGTCAAGCTGTGACACCAAGTGCATTTAACCAGCAATAGTCTGTTCATTTTTTGGCCATATACTACATCAGGGGCAAGCTGCGCCCATCACCAAGTGCATTTAACCAGCAATAGTGTGGTTATTTTTTGGCCATATCCCAGTCTAATTCTGTCACTAAATCCATACCGGTCACCCAGCGCCTAAATACTAGGCCTCAAATTTATATCCCGCTAAATCTCTCGTTACCGCTGTCCTGTTGTGGCTGGGAAAGTTATTTAGTGTCCGTCAAAGCACATTTTTTGTTCTGGGTTGAAATACAATTCCCAATTTAGCAATTTAAAAATTTAGTGGTTTCTGCTGTATCAGAGCTATTTGAAATCTATCCCTAAAAGGGTATATAATATTCAAGGTGCACATAGGGTCATTCAGAATAACTTCACACACCCGCTACTGTGCATTTCCAAGTCTAATTCTGTCACTAAACCCATACCTGTCACCCAGCGCCTAAATACTAGGCCTCAAATTCATATCCAGCTAAATCTGTCGTTAGTGCTGTAGCTGGGCGAGTTATTTAGTGTCCGTTCAAGCACATTTCTTGTTCTGGGTTGAAATACAATTCCCAATTTAGCAATTTCATAATTTAGTGGTTTCTGCTATATCAGAGCTATTTGAAATCTATCCCTAAAAGGGTAGATCATATTGAAGGTGCACATAGGGACATTCAGAATAACTTCACACACCCGCTACTGTGCATTTCCAAGTCTAATTCTGTCACTAAACCCATACCTGTCACCCAGCGCCTAAATACTAGGCCTCAAATTTATATCCAGCTAAATCTGTCCTTAGTGCTGTAGCTGGGCGAGTTATTTAGTGTCCGTTCAAGCACATTTCTTGTTCTGGGTTGAAATACAATTCCCAATTTAGCAATTTCATAATTTAGTGGTTTCTGCTATATCAGAGCTATTTGAAATCTATCCCTAAAAGGGTATATAATATTCAAGGTGCACATTGGGTCATTCAGAATAACTTCACACACACCCGCTACTGTGTATTTCCAAGTCTAATTCTGTCACTAAACCCATACCTGTCACCCAGCGCCTAAATACTAGGCCTCAAATTTATATCCAGCTAAATCTGTCCTTAGTGCTGTAGCTGGGCGAGTTATTTAGTGTCCGTTCAAGCACATTTCTTGTTCTGGGTTGAAATACAATTCCCAATTTAGCAATTTCATAATTTAGTGGTTTCTGCTATATCAGAGCTATTTGAAATCTATCCCTAAAAGGGTAGATCATATTGAAGGTGCACATAGGGACATTCAGAATAACTTCACACACCCGCTACTGTGCATTTCCAAGTCTAATTCTGTCACTAAACCCATACCTGTCACCCAGCGCCTAAATACTAGGCCTCAAATTTATATCCAGCTAAATCTGTCCTTAGTGCTGTAGCTGGGCGAGTTATTTAGTGTCCGTTCAAGCACATTTCTTGTTCTGGGTTGAAATACAATTCCCAATTTAGCAATTTCATAATTTAGTGGTTTCTGCTATATCAGAGCTATTTGAAATCTATCCCTAAAAGGGTATATAATATTCAAGGTGCACATTGGGTCATTCAGAATAACTTCACACACACCCGCTACTGTGTATTTCCAAGTCTAATTCTGTCACTAAACCCATACCTGTCACCCAGCGCCTAAATACTAGGCCTCAAATTTATATCCTGCTAAATCTCTCGTTAACGCTGTCCTGTTGTGGCTGGGAAAGTTATTTAGTGTCCGTCAAAGCACATTTTTTGTTCTGGGTTGAAATACAATTCCCAATTTAGCAATTTCATAATTTAGTGGTTTCTGCTATATCAGAGCTATTTGAAATCTATCCCTAAAAGGGTATATAATATTGAAGGTGCACATTGGGTCATTCAGAATAACTTCACACACACCCGCTACTGTGTATTTCCAAGTCTAATTCTGTCACTAAACCCATACCTGTCACCCAGCGCCTAAATACTAGGCCTCAAATTTATATCCTGCTAAATCTCTCGTTAACGCTGTCCTGTTGTGGCTGGGAAAGTTATTTAGTGTCCGTCAAAGCACATTTTTTGTTCTGGGTTGAAATACAATTCCCAATTTAGCAATTTCATAATTTAGTGGTTTCTGCTATATCAGAGCTATTTGAAATCTATCCCTAAAAGGGTATATAATATTCAAGGTGCACATTGGGTCATTCAGAATAACTTCACACACACCCGCTACTGTGTATTTCTAAGTCTAATTCTGTCACTAAACCCATACCTGTCACCCAGCGCCTAAATACTAGGCCTCAAATTTATATCCTGCTAAATCTCTCGTTAACGCTGTCCTGTTGTGGCTGGGAAAGTTATTTAGTGTCCGTCAAAGCACATTTTTTGTTCTGGGTTGAAATACAATTCCCAATTTAGCAATTTCATAATTTAGTGGTTTCTGCTATATCAGAGCTATTTGAAATCTATCCCTAAAAGGGTATATAATATTCAAGGTGCACATTGGGTCATTCAGAATAACTTCACACACACCCGCTACTGTGTATTTCTAAGTCTAATTCTGTCACTAAACCCATACCTGTCACCCAGCGCCTAAATACTAGGCCTCAAATTTATATCCTGCTAAATCTCTCGTTAACGCTGTCCTGTTGTGGCTGGGAAAGTTATTTAGTGTCCGTCAAAGCACATTTTTTGTTCTGGGTTGAAATACAATTCCCAATTTAGCAATTTCATAATTTAGTGGTTTCTGCTATATCAGAGCTATTTGAAATCTATCCCTAAAAGGGTATATAATATTCAAGGTGCACATTGGGTCATTCAGAATAACTTCACACACACACGCTTCTGTGCATTTCCAAGTCTAATTCTGTCACTAAATCCATACCGGTCACCCAGCGCCTAAATACTAGGCCTCAAATTTATATCCTGCTGAATTTGAATACAATACATTGGGCCAAATAATATATTTGTTGTTGTGGTGAACCATAACAATGAGAAAAACATCTAGTAAGGGACGCGGACGTGGACATGGTCGTAGTGGTGTTAGTGGACCCTCTGGTGCTGGGAGAGGACGTGGCCGTTCTGCCACATCCACACGTCCTAGTGTACCAACTACCTCAGGTCCCAGTAGCCGCCAGAATTTACAGCGATATATGGTGGGGCCCAATGCCGTTCTAAGGATGGTAAGGCCTGAGCAGGTACAGGCATTAGTCAATTGGGTGGCCGACAGTGGATCCAGCACGTTCACATTATCTCCCACCCAGTCTTCTGCAGAAAGCGCACAGATGGCGCCTGAAAACCAACCCCATCAGTCTGTCACATCACCCCCATGCATACCAGGGAAACTGTCTCAGCCTCAAGTTATGCAGCAGTCTCTTATGCTGTTTGAAGACTCCGCTGGCAGGGTTTCCCAAGGGCATCCACCTAGCCCTTCCCCAGCGGTGAAAGACATAGAATGCACTGACGCACAACCACTTATGTTTCCTGATGATGAGGACATGGGAATACCACCTCAGCATGTCTCTGATGATGACGAAACACAGGTGCCAACTGCTGCGTCTTTCTGCAGTGTGCAGACTGAACAGGAGGTCAGGGATCAAGACTGGGTGGAAGACGATGCAGGGGACGATGAGGTCCTAGACCCCACATGGAATGAAGGTCGTGCCACTGACTTTCACAGTTCGGAGGAAGAGGCAGTGGTGAGACCGAGCCAACAGCGTAGCAAAAGAGGGAGCAGTGGGCAAAAGCAGAACACCCGCCGCCAAGAGACTCCGCCTGCTACTGACCGCCGCCATCTGGGACCGAGCACCCCAAAGGCAGCTTCAAGGAGTTCCCTGGCATGGCACTTCTTCAAACAATGTGCTGACGACAAGACCCGAGTGGTTTGCACGCTGTGCCATCAGAGCCTGAAGCGAGGCATTAACGTTCTGAACCTGAGCACAACCTGCATGACCAGGCACCTGCATGCAAAGCATGAACTGCAGTGGAGTAAACACCTTAAAACCAAGGAAGTCACTCAGGCTCCCCCTGCTACCTCTTCTGCTGCTGCCGCCTCGGCCTATTCTGCTGCTGCCGCCTCGGCCTCTTCCTCCGCCTCTGGAGGAACGTTGGCACCTGCCGCCCAGCAAACAGGGGATGTACCACCAACACCACCACCACCACCTCCGTCACCAAGCGTCTCAACCATGTCACACGCCAGCGTTCAGCTCTCCATCTCACAAACATTTGATAGAAAGCGTAAATTCCCACCTAGCCACCCTCGATCCCTGGCCCTGAATGCCAGCATTTCTAAACTACTGGCCTATGAAATGCTGTCATTTAGGCTGGTGGACACAGACAGCTTCAAACAGCTCATGTCGCTTGCTGTCCCACAGTATGTTGTTCCCAGCCGGCACTACTTCTCCAAGAGAGCCGTGCCTTCCCTGCACAACCAAGTATCCGATAAAATCAAGTGTGCACTGCGCAACGCCATCTGTAGCAAGGTCCACCTAACCACAGATACGTGGACCAGTAAGCACGGCCAGGGACGCTATATCTCCCTAACTGCACACTGGGTAAATGTAGTGGCAGCTGGGCCCCAGGCGGAGAGCTGTTTGGCGCACGTCCTTCCGCCGCCAAGGATCGCAGGGCAACATTCTTTGCCTCCTGTTGCCACCTCCTCCTTCTCGGCTTCCTCCTCCTCTTCTTCCACCTGCTCATCCAGTCAGCCACACACCTTCACCACCAACTTCAGCACAGCCCGGGGTAAACGTCAGCAGGCCATTCTGAAACTCATATGTTTGGGGGACAGGCCCCACACCGCACAGGAGTTGTGGCGGGGTATTGAACAACAGACCGACGAGTGGTTGCTGCCGGTGAGCCTCAAGCCCGGCCTGGTGGTGTGTGATAATGGGCGAAATCTCGTTGCAGCTCTGGGACTAGCCAATTTGACGCACATCCCTTGCTTGGCGCATGTGCTAAATTTGGTGGTGCAGAAGTTCATTCACAACTACCCCGACATGTCAGAGCTGCTGCATAAAGTGCGGGCCGTCTGTTCGCGCTTCCGGCGTTCACATCCTGCTGCTGCTCGCCTGTCTGCGCTACAGCGTAACTTCGGCCTTCCCGCTCACCGCCTCATATGCGACGTGCCCACCAGGTGGAACTCCACCTTGCACATGCTGGACAGACTGTGCGAGCAGCAGCAGGCCATAGTGGAGTTTCAGCTGCAGCACGCACGGGTCAGTCGCACTACAGAACAGCACCACTTCACCACCAATGACTGGGCCTCCATGCGAGACCTGTGTGCCCTGTTGCACTGTTTCGAGTACTCCACCAACATGGCCAGTGGCGATGACACCGTTATCAGCGTTACAATACCACTTCTATGTCTCCTTGAGAAAACACTTAGGGCGATGATGGAAGAGGAGGTGGCCCAGGAGGAGGAGGAGGAGGAGGAAGAGGGGTCATTTTTAGCACTTTCAGGCCAGTCTCTTCGAAGTGACTCAGAGGGAGGTTTTTGGCAACAGCAGAGGCCAGGTACAAATGTGGCCAGCCAGGGCCCACTACTGGAGGACGAGGAGGACGAGGATGAGGAGGAGGTGGAGGAGGATGAGGATGAAGCATGGTCACAGCGGGGTGGCACCCAACGCAGCTCGGGTCCATCACTGGTGCGTGGCTGGGGGGAAAGGCAGGACGATGACGATACGCCTCCCACAGAGGACAGCTTGTCCTTACCCCTGGGCAGCCTGGCACACATGAGCGACTACATGCTGCAGTGCCTGCGCAACGACAGCAGAGTTGCCCACATTTTAACCTGTGCGGACTACTGGGTTGCCACCCTGCTGGATCCACGCTACAAAGACAATGTGCCCACCTTACTTCCTGCACTGGAGCGTGATAGGAAGATGCGCGAGTACAAGCGCACGTTGGTAGACGCGCTACTGAGAGCATTCCCAAATGTCACAGGGGAACAAGTGGAAGCCCAAGGCCAAGGCAGAGGAGGAGCAAGAGGTCGCCAAGGCAGCTGTGTCACGGCCAGCTCCTCTGAGGGCAGGGTTAGCATGGCAGAGATGTGGAAAACTTTTGTCAACACGCCACAGCTAACTGCACCACCACCTGATACGCAACGTGTTAGCAGGAGGCAACATTTCACTAACATGGTGGAACAGTACGTGTGCACACCCCTCCACGTACTGACTGATGGTTCGGCCCCATTCAACTTCTGGGTCTCTAAATTGTCCACGTGGCCAGAGCTAGCCTTTTATGCCTTGGAGGTGCTGGCCTGCCCGGCAGCCAGCGTTTTGTCTGAACGTGTATTCAGCACGGCAGGGGGCGTCATTACAGACAAACGCAGCCGCCTGTCTACAGCCAATGTGGACAAGCTGACGTTCATAAAAATGAACCAGGCATGGATCCCACAGGACCTGTCCGTCCCTTGTCCAGATTAGACATTAACTACCTCCCCATAACCATATATTATTGGACTCCAGGGCACTTCCTCATTCAATCCTATTTTTATTTTCATTTTACCATTATATTGCGAGGCTACCCAAAGTTGAATGAACCTCTCCTCTGCCTGTGTGCTAGGCCTAAATATATGCCAATGGACTGTTGCAGTGGTGGCTGACATGAAGCCTGATTCTCTGCTATGACATGCAGACTAATTCTCTGCTGACATGAAGCCAGATTGTCTGTTACGGGACCTCTCTCCTCTGCCTGGGTGCTGGGCCTAAATTTATGACAATGGACTGTTGCAGTGGTGGCTGACGTGAAGCCTGATTCTCTGCTATGACATGCAGACTGATTCTCTGCTGACATGAAGCCAGATTGTCTGTTACGGGACCTCTCTGCTCTGCCTGTGTGCTAGGCCTAAATATATGCCAATGGACTGTTGCAGTGGTGGGTGACGTGAAGCCTCATTCTCTGCTATGACATGCAGACTGATTCTCTGCTGACATGAAGCCAGATCGTCTGTTACGGGACCTCTCTGCTCTGCCTGTGTGCTAGGCCTAAATATATGCCAATGGACTGTTGCAGTGGTGGGTGACGTGAAGCCTCATTCTCTGCTATGACATGCAGACTGATTCTCTGCTGTCATGAAGCCAGATTGTCTGTTACGGGACCTCTCTGCTCTGCCTGTGTGCTAGGCCTAAATATATGCCAATGGACTGTTGCAGTGGTGGGTGACGTGAAGCCTCATTCTCTGCTATGACATGCAGACTGATTCTCTGCTGACATGAAGCCAGATTGTCTGTTACGGGACCTCTCTCCTCTGCCTGTGTGCTAGGCCTAAATATATGCCAATGGACTGTTGCAGTGGTGGCTGACGTGAAGCCTCATTCTCTGCTATGACATGCAGACTGATTCTCTGCTGACATGAAGACAGATTCTCTGTTACGGGACCTCTCTCCTCTGCCTGTGTGTGTGCTGGGCCTAAATATATGCCAATGGACTGTTGCAGTGGTGGCTGACGTGAAGCCTCATTCTCTGCTATGACATGCAGACTGATTCTCTGCTGACATGAAGCCAGATTCTCTGTTACGGGACCTCTCTCCTCTGCCTGTGTGTGTGCTGGGCCTAAATATATGCCAATGGACTGTTGCAGTGGTGGCTGACGTGAAGCCTCATTCTCTGCTATGACATGCAGACTGATTCTCTGCTGACATGAAGCCAGATTCTCTGTTACGGGACCTCTCTCCTCTGCCTGTGTGTGTGCTGGGCCTAAATATATGCCAATGGACTGTTGCAGTGGTGGCTGACGTGAAGCCTCATTCTCTGCTATGACATGCAGACTAATTCTCTGCTGACATGAAGACAGATTCTCTGTTACGGGACCTCTCTCCTCTGCCTGTGTGTGTGCTGGGCCTAAATATATGCCAATGGACTGTTGCAGTGGTGGCTGACGTGAAGCCTCATTCTCTGCTATGACATGCAGACTGATTCTCTGCTGACATGAAGCCAGATTCTGTGTTACGGGACCTCTCTCCTCTGCCTGTGTGTGTGCTGGGCCTAAATATATGCCAATGGACTGTTGCAGTGGTGGCTGACGTGAAGCCTGATTCTCTGCTATGACATGCAGACTGATTCTCTGCTGACATGAAGCCAGATTCTCTGTTACGGGACCTCTCTCCTCTGCCTGTGTGTGTGCTGGGCCTAAATATATGCCAATGGACTGTTGCAGTGGTGGCTGACGTGAAGCCTCATTCTCTGCTATGACATGCAGACTAATTCTCTGCTGACATGAAGACAGATTCTCTGTTACGGGACCTCCCTCCTCTGCCTGGGTGCTGGGCCTAAATATATGCCAATGGACTGTTGCAGTGGTGGCTGACGTGAAGCCTCATTCTCTGCTATGACATGCAGACTAATTCTCTGCTGACATGAAGACAGATTCTCTGTTACGGGACCTCTCTCCTCTGCCTGGGTGCCGGGGCCTAAATATCTGAGAATGGACTGTTCCAGTGGTGGGTGACGGGAAGCCAGATTCTCTGCTATGGAACCTCTCTCCAATTGATTTTGGTTAATTTTTATTTATTTAATTTTTATTTTAATTCATTTCCCTATCCACATTTGTTTGCAGGGGATTTACCTACATGTTGCTGCCTTTTGCAGCCCTCTAGCTCTTTCCTGGGCTGTTTTACAGCCTTTTTAGTGCCGAAAAGTTCGGGTCCCCATTGACTTCAATGGGGTTCGGGTTCGGGACGAAGTTCGGATCGGGTTCGGATCCCGAACCCGAACATTTCCGGGATGTTCGGCCGAACTTCTCGAACCCGAACATCCAGGTGTTCGCTCAACTCTACTGGCGACGCTTTCACTTTGTTATTCCAGCCTTTCGTATTTGGCTGAGAAATAGGCAAGAAAAAACTGTAACCAGCACAGGACAAACCTAGAAAACACACAAAAGGAAGTGTCTAATATAAAGCTAGAAATGTGGCCAACTCTGGGCCCGAGCAGGAAAACTCCACATCGTTCCCCGGAGGTCTTGACATGGTGATTTTATAATTGCCACAAGTTACTATGTAAATATATAGACCTATTATTAATAGGGGTCTACCCTGTAATTATGTGCTGTCTGACTTATTTTTTTTTTCTGTTTTCAGCCATCGTGGATGATGAAAGGCTTTCTGCAGAGGAAATGGATGAGAGGAGGCGACAAAACATTGCTTATGAGTATTTATGTCACCTAGAGGAAGCAAAAAGGTAACCGGCAATCCCTACGTTCTTATTTTACTCTACGGTATGTCTCCAGGGAGCCTGTCAGCATGCAGAAAATACCTTTTTGTATGGAAACCAGACAGGCGGTCAACTGATTGCAGAACGGTTTGTCTTTTCTGGTCACCAGCGATCAGCTGTATTACTGGAGGAACCCGCAGCTGCAGGGGGTTAGGCTACTTGCACATGGGTGCGGGTTTCTAAATAGAAAATCTGCACGGTTTTTCATGCAGGTTTCTGTGAGTTTCCGCGCCAAAAATGCATGTGTTACTTGCCGTTTTTGGTGTGGATTTGATGCAGTTTTTCCGCAGATCTCATTCTTGCATTGAAAAGGGTGAAATCCGCACACACACAAATTTACTAAAAATTGTCATGATGCGGATTTCAAAACCTGCATGGCAGGTCAATTTCTGCATGGAAAAGAAAAAGCAAAGTGGACATGAGATTTGTCTATTCTCATACACTTCTGTACTGTATAAAACTGCGTTTATTCCGCACAAGAATCTGCACAGAAAAAAAATCCACATGTAACCTTAGCATTACCTGCTCCAGCCATTTAAATGACCGTCCATCTGTGTAATGCATTGGGCTCCCTTTATGGGGGACCCCACTTCATGACGTATATATGCCCTAATAGGACACATGGACAGGGGTTGTTTTCATGAGGCAAACCCTTTTAAGGCTCTGTTCACATTGGCGCAAGAATAGTGCTGCAGACTATGCTTACATTTCCATCAAAAATACCAGGACCTGTCTGAAACTTGACAGTCCCCAATTTAAGTAAAAAATGTATTGGAATCCATGCTGCTAGTCTGAACAGAGCTTTATCTAGGCCACAGATCAGCACCCTTCGGCGCTCTTGCTCCTGTGAAGCTACAACTCCCATAGAAGTGAATGAAGCAGTCTGGGAGTTGTAGTTTCTGAAAAGCTGGAGTGCCAGAGGTTGCTGATGCCTGATCTAGGGTCTGCCCTTTATTAGACTTCATGGGTGTCAGAGTAAAAGCTTCATATTGATTGCCAAAAACTGGATTGGATATCATCGTACAAAGCAGGAAAATCTGTGCCAAATGTCTTTTTAGGAGACGTTTCTCTACTTTCTGGTCATATTCCACTTTATCAGTTTGCATGCTCAGCCATGATCAGTATTGTCCATAGTCACTACCCAAAAGGTTGATATCACCTTTCGAAATGTATGTCACAATAGAATAGTATAGAATGCCTTCCCCCCCCCACCCCCTTTAAGTTTCCATTCCATGGGGATCTTACTATAGGGTGCTTCCTTAGCCAGTTCATACTCCTTTTCTCTTTAGCACCCATACAAGGAAATGGAGAACATGGTGGCATTGAGCTCAGTGGTCATCATTTATTGACCTTCTAGTCCTCCAGGGCCTTAAGCTCGATGTGGCCTTTAGCTGATAAAGGGGTACCCAAATAGCTGACCACTATGTGCTAATCTACCCTATGTCACTTCCAGTCTTGATTACGGTTTTCTGTAGGGTTAGTGATTGTTATATATGTGGTCCATGCTGTTTCTTGGCAAGTAGTAGTGAGCAATGCCCATTTCCTAGCTCCAGAGGTAATGATTATTCAGAAACCTATAAAATTTCTGCTCCTGTGGAAGAACGCACTCAAGCTATAATGTTAAAGGGAAAAATCCTATCGTACGCAGTGTGCCTGCAGTGATGATGTATAGTGGTATGATGACAACAGTAATTTGGCCTGCAGTCAAGGACTAAGTTCCTTACGTTTCTGAGGCATGAGGAGAAAATGAGCTAGAAAGTCGTGCATACATTTCCCTGTGTACCACCCGGCTGATTATTTCACGATAGACTTTTCCTATGAATAACCTTGCAGTAAAAGGATTGTAAATGAGCTTAGTGTATGCCGGACATACCTTTTCCTCCACGTCAAGATGTTCTACAAACCAACACAAAAGGAAGCGGTGGCTTTCAAGCATTGGAATGCAAGCTGAACTAAAGTGGAGAAATGTTTTGTATGGTGGAAGCTATAAAGACGCAAAGGTAGAACTGGTACCTAAAGATGACTGCAGTGATCAAGGGGTTAAACCTTCAACTCCGATCAGAATGGAAATCAATCAGCCTTAGTATAATTGCCGCAAGCCCCGGAGCAGAGGATGAGAGTGGTAGTAGCTCTGGATACAACGTTTATGCACAGTGACAATCCTCAGACTGATGCTACCTAGGGCCAGGCAGTGACAGGAGGGTGCACCCGATCTGCCTGATGGTGCCCTTGGTGTTATGAGTCTTTTACAGGTGCAAGGCAGAAGATGTAGGTTCGGTGGCCAGAGAATGGCGCTGAAGTCATCAGCCAGGTCACTTGTAGAAAATAGATAAGTCTCTCTTTACTACAGTACAGAATGAGAGTTGTAGTACATTAAAGAGTATCAAACACATGTCAAAACAATGCACAGTGCAAATCTTCCCAAATAGCAATGCATGGATGTAAGCTAGAATGGGGGTTGTAATCAGGGGTGGACTGGGAACTTAAAAAAAAAAGTGGCCCCATGTTGTAGGAGGGTCCATATTGACAGAAGGAAGAGCCAACTAAGGCTACTTTCACACTAGCGTTCAGTACGGATCCGTCTGCATTAATAACTTAGAAAAAATTCTAAGTGTGAAAGTAGCCTGAGCGGATCCGTTCAGACTTTCAATGTAAAGTCAATGGGGGACGGATCCGCTTGAAGATTGAGCCATATGGTGACATCTTCAAGCGGATCCGTTCCCATTGACTTACATTGTAAGTCTGAACGGATCCGCTCGCCTCCGCACGGCCAGGCGGACACCCGAACGCTGCAAGCAGCGTTCAGCTGTCCGCCTGTCCGTGCGGAGGTGAGCGGAGCGGAGGCTGAACGCCGCCAGACTGATGCAGTCTGAGCGGATCCGCTCCATTCAGACTGCATCAGGGCTGGACGGAGGCGTTCGGGTCCGCTCGTGAGCTCCTTCAAACGGAGCTCACGAACGGACCTATGAACGCTAGTGTGAAAGTAGCCTAAAGTAGATGGGGCAAACACAGGTAGGCAGAGTCGGCAATACCATTTAGCAGCACAAAATACCACCCCAGTAGAGCCAAATACGACAATGCAGTCAAATCTATTGCCCCAGCAGAACCAAATATCACGGTGCACCACAAAATAATTCTTCAGCAGCAGAAAATACCTCCCCAGAAGATGCCCCACCGTGGTGGCCAGCACCATATTCTGTCTTCCCACTTCAGTTGCCTCAGGATGGCAATCCAGTTGAATTCAGAATTCAGGAGGCCAACTGTAGCCACCAACTAAGGTACTTGATCTTCCCAGCTTTAGGAGCGTCAGATCATTACTTACTTGGCTGGCGGCTATGAGGAGGGCTCAGGCGGCCCCCTAGGCATCGTTCCACCAGGAATTATCCCTGTAGGGTCTATGGCCGTTCTTCCCCTGGTTGTAGTACTTTTTCCTCTGCTCTATCTTTCCAAAGCCGCTCTCTCTCAGCAGAATCTAAAGCTGCCAATAACATTCTTGCAAACTTGTCTGTAATTCCAAGCTGGGGGGGGACAGGCTTAAGATATGGCAGGCCAGAACCATGTCATAGTGTGGAAGGGTGTATAGTAGGTCCCTCTCACTGCAGTAAGGTCTCTTTCAACCATAAACTTTAAATACCTTACTGACTGACTCCAGTGCTTGGCCATGCAGATTCTAGAACTTCTAGTTCTTTATTTTGCTTTCTGGAGTACTGTATAGTAGAGATGACTTTCTTGATGCAAAGCTCCAGGGAGTGAACACATATAGCTCCTCTCGCTTCCTCAGCTAACACACACTCTACTGAACTAAGGGCGGACATAAGTCCATCACCTAGCTTCCTACAGAGGAAGATTGTTAACCCTGACTGATCCATACAGAGCTATGTGAGTTGCAATACATCAGAAATAATTTGAAAATACCCTATTTTGGGGTACTGCATAATGAAGGACCATGTGGAAGCCTTTGGCTTGTGGGCCCTTCTTCAGCTGCTGCAACCCCTATTGTTATACCACCGATTAGGAGGTTGGCTGCACACATCACCTCCAAGAATGCACCATCTTATAGGGCTTATACTACAGCACTGCCTTTATATCCTGCTGCGAAAAACACTCACTGGAGTTATTTATGGGATTAGGACCTACTTAGATTGGTTGATACACAAAGCGATGATGATACATACGCTTCTGTATGAGGATGAACGATCGTTCTGCCCCATAGAGTTTCATGGTCTTTCGGCAGCGCGCTCATAAGTCGACTAGTTTGTCAGATGATTGGCGGCACGTTTACAGGGGGCAGGTATCTGTTCATAAATGGGCCTTTAATCATGTATCTAAGAATAAACTATATGGCGGTGACCTCTTTCTTGTAGTCTGGCTGTCACAGATTTGTTATGAGAAGTATAGGAAGGCCAGGTTAATTAAAAAGATTGAAAGTGATAAATCAGCTTTTCTACTACTTGACTTGTACTGTGAGAGGTAACATAATACACCTCCCTTCCAGACCTTTGAACTTCTGAATCGATCTGTGGTGAGTATGGCTCAGCATTTTATTCCCTCTCTCTAAGACGTCTTTCTAGCGTGATCACATGGACTTCAGCCCAGTGATGTTAATCACATGATAAATGTACATTGATGGACATTTCCCTGGGGAATTAAAACTTTTATTGTTTCATACTTTTAGGCTCATAAAATCTTTTTTTTATTCCACAATAAGTAGTGTATTATGATAGGTCCTGTCTATGATGGGGGTGGTTTTCTTTGCTGAGCTGCTAACAGCTCATAGGAACCTGTAGACTGGAGACATTCATTGACCTCTATGGGGACGGGCAGCCTATTCAGCTGCTTCTATGGCCCTGAATTATCAAACTGGTGAAAAAGGAAAACTGGCTTAGGCTACTTTCACACTAAGGGCAGCCAGTGGCGTAGCGTGGGTAGCCAGCACCCGGGGCAAGCCAAGTATTGCGCCCCCCAACCTGTGACCACGCCCCAAATAATGTAGTAGATATCACCTGCAGTCCTTCGTAACACCACAAATAACACAGTGATAGCTCTCTGAGTACAGATAATGTAGTAGATGGGTGTGAGGCCCCAGAATTCAGAACACGCACATTGTGACCTGAAGTCTGGGGCTGGGCTGGGGCAGTGTGGGCCAAATTCTATATACCCCCTCCCACCCTACCGTGAAACAGATATTTGGATGGACATATCATACATTGCTATGAAATATACTGTACAGGAGACTACCGCACTATACCTGTTACATCCAGTGACATCTCCTGTGATGTAGACTTTCCTCAGCGTCTTCATTCGGCGATAGGACCGTCATGACAGCGTCTCGTCTCTGCAAAGATTTTTTTTTTAGATTCCTTACTTTACTATCATCTTCAGATAACAGACCTCCCCTCCCTACGTAGTGTCCATAAGTATAATGCCCCCTGTATAATTATAATATATAATGACCACCTCTGTAGTATTATAGTAATAATTATGGCCCCCTTCAGCCCCTCCCGCATACAGTCCCGTGTAAGATAAATCACTTCACTGCCTTCAGCCCCTCCAGCATATAGTCCCGTGTAAGATAAATCACTTCCCTGCCTTCAGTCCCTCCAGCATACAGTCCCATGTAAAATACATCACTCTCCCTTCAGTTCCTCCAACATATAGTCCCATGTAAGATACAACCCCCAGAGGATGCCATCTGCCCCTCTCTGCTGTACATATACCAGGCCTACCAGTATTACCCCTTCATATACCGCCTGGTCACCCCACACCTAACAGTCTGAGCCACTTGTCTCCCTGAGTGTTAGGTGGGGTGACCAGGCGGGCAGGCGGTATATCAAAGGGTAATGCTGGTAGGCCTGGCCTGGTATATGGACAGCAGAGATGGGCAGATGGCATCCTCTGGGCAGTACTGTCTCTCTGGTCATCTTTCCCCAGCACCCTGACTGCCACTTGCTTCGCCTGGCTCTCATGGCACTTCACTGCCTGGTGCTTGGCTATCAGCGCTGAGTGACAGTCACACTGCGACACTGACTGAGTCACTCAGTGCTGATAGCCAAGCACCAGGCAGTGAAGTGCCATGAGAGCCAGGCGAAGCAAGTGGCAGTCAGGGTGCTGGGGAAAGATGACCAGAGAGACAGTACTGCCCAGAGGATGCCATCTGTCCATCTCTGCTGTCCACTCCATATACCAGGGAAGGCCTGGTATATGGATAGCAGAGCTGGGCAGAATGCAGATGGCATCCCAGAGAGGCATACTGTCTCAGTCAGGGTCCCTGGGCTGGTCATCCTTCAGCAGCACCCTGGCTGCCACCTGCTTGGCAGCCTTGGCCTGGCTCTCTTGGCACTGGCACAGTGGCACTTCACTGATATATTACCCCTAACCCCTGCCCTCAGCCCATGCCAACACACCTAACACACTCAGGGTGGGAGGGACACTGACCGTCACTCACTGTCAGTGTAGCTTTCAGGCTGCCTCTGTCTCTGGACAAACTCTCTAGTCTCAGTCCTGAAGCGACAGTGCGGCAGGTATCTTCTTCTTCTTGCTCTGGCTCCGCACTGTATTTCCGGCCTGGAAGATGGGCGGAGCCTATTAGTGTGAACTAACTGCCGTGCGCGCCCCGTCTCCTCACTCTGCTCTGCAGCGCTATGTGGGAAAAAAAACACAGAATCAACTATTTAAGATTTTGTTGTGCCAGCGGACAGCGCCCCCCCCCCCCCTCAGTGAGGCGCCCGGGGCAATGGCCCCCCTGGCCCCCCCACGCTACGCCCCTGACGGCAGCATTCTCCGGCAGGCTGTGTCGGCCACCTCTCTGCATGTTTTCTGTGCTGCGGCCGGACCTCCGGCCCACTCCCATTATAGTGAATGGGGCCCGAGCAACTTTCGGCGGCACAGTGCACTAGCGGCAGGCTTTTCCCCCGCCGGAGAAGGCTGCTGCTAGTATAAAAGTAGCCTTAGTTGTCTACAGCCATCAATCAGATTCCACCTTTCATTTTCCAAAGTAGCTGTCCAAAATGAAAGGTGGAATCCGATTGGTTGCTATGGGCAACTCAGACCGTTTTCCTTTGTAGCAGTTTTGATAAATCACCCAGCAAGAGATCATAGCAGTCGTTCATTATTTTAAATATGAGATGTAAGCTGCAGGTATACTGGAGGAGAGGTGCCCACAAGCTATTTTTGCAGAGCTGGCCGAGTCCACCATTGTATTATTATTATTATTTATTATTAAAGCGCCATTCATTCCATAGCGCTGTACATATGATATACATACATTATACATACATAATACAGACAATTGCAGTAATCATACACAAGACGGGTTACAAACTGGTACAGAAGGAGAGAGGGCCCTGCCCGTGAGGGCTTACAATCTACATGGTATGGGAGAAGGACACAGTAGGTGCGGGTTGAGTTGGTCATGGCGGTATAGAGGCAGCAGGGTCATTGGTTGTAGGCTTGTCTGAAGAGGTGGGTTTTCAGGTTTCTTTTGAAGGATTCCACTGTAGGTGAGAGTCTGATATGTTGGGGTACAGAGTTCCAGCGTGTGGGGGATGCACGGGAGAAATCCTGGAGTAGATTGTGGGAAGAGGTGATAAGAGGAGAGGAGAGAAGGAGGTCTTGTGAGGATCGGAGAGTGCGTGTGGGGGTGTATCGGGAAAGTAGCTCAGAGATGTAGGGAGGGGACAGGTTATGGACGGCCTTGTATGTATTTGTTAGTACTTTGAAGTGAATGGGGAGAGGGGAGAGGCAGAGGAGTAATGGGGTGAGAGGTGGATTAGTCGGGCAGCAAAGTTGAGGATAGATTGGAGGGATTGCGAGAGTGCTAGATGGAAGGCCACAGAGGAGAGTGTTGCAGTAGTCTGGGCGAGAGATGATGAGGGTATGTAAAAGCATTTTCGCAGATTCAAAGTTAAGGAAAGCGCGGATGCAGGGGATGTTTTTAAGTTGGAGGCGGCATTGTATGGGAGAGTGTTGTGGGCATGCTCTGTGACTTGTGCTGTGCATGGAAAAGGAGGACGTGAGCTGTGAATATCCCCTATTGTGCATGGTGGATCCTGAATTATCTATATGGAGGTGTGGAATTTGATATCTTTCCTTGTAATGCTGTCTGTGATAATAAGATGACTGCTGAAAAGTGATCTCTACAGAACATTGTCAGGCCATTAGAAGACTCCAAGATTTTTTTTTTTTTTTTTTGTGATCTAAATAGTGACACTGAAAATTAAAAAAATTATCAAAATATGTTTAATTAAAAGATATTTTCTGATGACTCATTCCTTTAATTAATAAAGATAAACTCTGCGTAGTCTCCCACTGGTCCTCCCCCATAACCCCTTCAAAATAGATGTATTTCCATAGTAAGGATCCATTCACATGTCCGTAGTTTTGGGTCCATATCGCGGAATGGGTGCGCACCCTTTCATCGGTCCAAACATTGTGAGATACCTATCAGGCTGTGTAGAGCGGCAACCCGGGATCTCACTGCACTTAATATTATTCTAGGGTGCCGGTCCGTTCTCCCGCTATGTCCCCGGTATTTTCACTGTCTTGGTAACACTGGGAGGAGCCTGCCCTTTTTCTCCTGGGCGTCTCCTTCTCCCAGCCTATAGCGCTGTCCAATCGCAGCGCAGAGCTCACAGCCTGGGAATAATAGTAAGTGCAGTGAGATCCCTGGGCGCCGCTCTACATAGCCTGATAGTTATCTTACAATGTTTGGACTGATGAAAGGTCCTCTTTAAGGGGGCCGCAAAAGATGCGGACAGCACACGGTAGTTCCGTTCCATGGGCTTGCAAAAAAGATTAGCATGTCCTATTCTTGCCCCCAATCGCGGACAATAGGCATTTCTATCATAGGGCCGGCCATGTGCAGTTCGCAAATTGCGGAACGCACACGGGCCGGTATCCGTGTTTTGCGGATCCTAAATTTGCGGACTGCAAAACACTTAGAGACGTCTGAATGGCCCCTAAATTAACAATGGGTACCACTTGCCTTGAACGGCTGAGGGCTAGCAGTACTCTTTCTATCTGTATAACTCCAGGCTTGTATTTCCTATTGTGTTTTGTTTTACTTTTCTTTGCCTCCTACATTAAAGGGGTTCAACAATTTCAAAAAGTATTTGGCAATAGTCCGTAAGCTACTTTTGATGATTCATGCATAACTGACCCCCTCCGGGCAAAAATAGGCCCCCTATGGTCCTTAGGCACTGCATCCATAGGGCTCAAGCTGGTGGCGGTTTCGTGAATCATACAGGTGACTGCTAGGTGCTGTCCCAGGACAGATTTTATTCTACGCATGCACTGAATATGAGATCAACACGTTCGGTGCAAGTGCAGAAGAGGATACATCCAGGAACAACCCAAAAGGAGGTGGTGTGGGTGCACCACATCACCACCACCATCTTGCACCCGAGGGATACATTCGCCAGAGGATCATTGGTTTTTACATATCCCGCTCATGGGGACTTGGAGGCCTTCTGCTGTGCGACGGGGGTGAGTTATGACGCGATATACAGATGTGAAATAAAAATAGATTAGGGGCTGTTGGGCCATTTTATTAAAATATTTGTCAACTCCTCGAACTAGGACAGGTTTCCGCAAGGTAAGCATAAGGGTTACCTTAAATGCTGGCATGAACCCCCTTTCTTATAGCTTGTTCTGTAAGCTATTCCTTTTTAATTTCGCACTTGTGGTATAGGGGTTGTGCAGCCAGTACATATTTATGACCTATCCTCAGGATAAGTCATCAGTATCCTATCAGCGGGGGTCCTACTCTCTGCACCTCCGCTAATCAGTTGTTGGAAGGGGTAGCGGCGGTCTTCTGAGTGCTGATTAAGGGCTCATGCACACGACCGTATGTATTTTGCTTTCTGAAAAAAATTCGGATGACATCAGTGTGCATTGCGTATTTTACAGAACAGAACAGCTGGCCCCTAATAGAACAGTCCTATCCTTGTCTGTAATGCAGACAATAATGGGAGATGTTCGATTCTTTTGCAGAACGGACATATAGAAAATGGAATGGACACGGAGTAACTTCTGTTTTTTTTGCGGACACATTGAAATAAATAGCTCTGCATACGGTCTGCAAAAAAATTTAAAATCAGAACGGACACGGAAAGGAAATACGTTCGTGTGCATGAGCCCACTCTTCAAAACTACTTAGGCATCGTCTCCATTGTAGAGGCGGCGCAGTGTAATTACCGCTTGTCCATCCCATTCACTTGAGGACAGGTCAGCGATAATTAAGCCACTGCACAGTCCCTTTAACATACGGTATGACAGATTTGCGTGAATTAGAACATTTAGCCGCTATACTATCTGTGCCTCTGTGGCAGGCTTTTGTCTGTTTCTATGATACAGGACACAGTCTCACCTCTTTTTTTCCTATTGACATCCCAAGCAGTGGATATACCGTATATTAAATGAAAATGTTCCCAACGTCCGCTTTAAACTTGCAGCTATTGCTCAATCGGAGGGTGATTATATACTAAATGTATTTTCATGCCAAGGTTTGTCGATATTGCATTGCAGCATTTTGATTTCTTCCACAATTTCCTGCCCTGTTAATATTTAACAGCCCGGGATAGGTGTAGCACTGTTTGCTATGTATCATAGATGTGTGGCGCGGTGATTGTATTCACAGCATTTCCCTCCTGGTTGCTCCCCGTGGCCCTTTCGGTGCCAAGACGGTGTAATATCTAAACATCCTTTGCTCCAGTTCCAGGACTATGACTTCCTTCCTCTTTCGGTGGAAGTGCTGGGGGGTGTATAGTAATATAACACTTCAGTGGTAATATGAAGGACGTGACAAGAGTTCCCCTGAACCATGGAGGCTCAGCAGTGGCACCAGGTGCTAAACAAAAGGAAATCAGAAAGTGACCTATTGGTTGAATCACACTTTTATGTTAACCATATTTTAAATAATTTTTGTTTGATAATTTTAATTTTCCGTTTCAATATCTATATTTAAACAAAAAATATAAAATCCTGCATTTTTTGCACTGGCCACTAAGCCTGATAATGGGCGCCACTTCTTGGTCAGCACAGATTACTTTACTGCAGTTATCTGCTCATCATTACAAGCAGGATTAGAATGAAAGAAATCTACAGTTAGAAAATAAAAATAAAAACAGATTAGAAAAAAAGGAGATGTGTTGATATCTGGTTTTTACTGGCAGAAAAAAAGTTTTGCTGACACATTCCCTGAACTGTTAAAATAAAAAACTTTTAAAAATTCTACTTGGGGTCCATTCACACGTCCGCAATTGGGTCCGCATCCGTTCCGCAATATCGCGAACGGGTGCGGACCCATTCATTCTCAATAGGGCAGAACTGGATGCGGAGAGCACACCATGTGCTCTCTGCATTTCCGGAGTGCGATCCCGAACTTCCGGGCCACAGTGCCGCCAAAAAATAGAACAGGTCCTATTCTTGTCCGCAATTGCCCTGTCCCAGTTCTTTGGGGGTTGCCGGCCGGGTGTATTGTGGATCCGCAATACACTACGGACGTGTGAATGGACCCTAGGGAGCCTGAAGGACTGAGCGATGAGGTTGGACAACCCCAGACATTCTCTCTGAAAGGGTTATCAAATGAAATGTATTAATCACCTATCTTCAGGATAAGTGATAAATATCGAATCGCGGGGGTTCAACCCAGTGGTTACTAAGAAAGAGGGGTCTCCTCTCTACGGATAAAGGAAGGATTATCGGTTTCTGGTAGCCTCTGATTTCCCTATCCCTTTTAAAAAAGTCAACTATCTAATGGGTATGGGGCAGGCCTTAATACATTCTTTGTGCCTACCATTTACTATAGAAAGCATAATCCTGGGCTGGATCAGTGACCTGATGGATACTGCTGGTGCCCAGTGGACTCCATTGACCTAAAATGGTGGCTTCCGTTGTTTTGATGGGTAAAACAGCTCAGCATATGATGGAATCTGTGACCGAGGCTCCAAAGCACGAATGAACCTTCATAAATATAAAATTATTCCTTGACAAGTCATGGTTTCCTATGTGAGAAGATCATATATTCCAAAGAGAGCTTGTGATCTGTGTCCTGCGGCAGTACTGACAAATCCACTATTATATGGAAGGGTGAAGCAGTACATTAATATGGAATTGCTGAGAATACAAGTTACATAAGTGAAAACTGGAGCTGAGGAAAATCCCTGACCCAAGCCATTTAGTGATGATCTTAGTGTTCAACATTTCAGATTTTCTTGGTAGTTTGGTTCCAGGAGCTTATACAATATTAAAGGGGCACTGTCAGCAGTTTTGACCATGCAAAACATGCAACTGTAATTGGTCTTCTGTGATGGCTGTCCCTCGGATCAGATGGGGGAGGGCACTTCATCTTTTGCTGTAATAGATATTTTTTATCAAGTGCCCTCAGCCTTCCCCCTGAAAGAGAAGATTCCTACTATAGGGCCCTGTACACGAGCCGAGAATCCAAGAGATAGTCGCTAACAAGCGTTCATAGGAATGTTCGTTAACCATTGTCTGGCGGTGTAACACTTCACTCCTGACAATCTGCTTCTCTGTCAATCTGTGTAAACGGGACCTTTACCTACTCCATACTGTTCTGGTCCTCACTGGCCTCGGCAATATACAGCTGTCACATGCAGTATATGGGCACGTCACCTCTGCTGTCAAGAAAACAAAGCCGGGCTGTGAGGACGGAGACGTCACATGAAGTATATGGGCACGGAAAACAAAGCCGGGTAGTGAGGACGGAGACGTCACATGAAGTATATGGGCACGGAAAACAAAGCCGGGCAGTGAGGACGGAGCAGTCAGAGGGAGTTCATAGTATAATTTGTTGCCCTAACCCCTAACTCTGGCCGAGGCAGAAGGCTTTCCGTCGTCCCCTTGTACCCAGGCTACATGCCCCAGACCTACCCCCAGTAAAGACCCTGTTTAGAGAGCAATGAGGAGCTATTTCTACATGAAATGCTGCAGTAGTATTTCAGACTAGTATTAGTAATGTTAGCTTGTAGCCAGAGCCTAGCGCTCGTGGTCGGTATCCTACAATAAAGGAGCAATTACCCAGTTATGTCATGGTCTTGTGTCTATCCCTGGTCAATCTTGTAGCAGGGACCTCCCAGGTTATTTATATTGGCCATCATCTAAAGCCTTGCAGACTTATTTCTGTAGGTTGTATCAGGTAGCCCTTCCATTCCTTCCAGCTTTTACATCACGTGCTTGGAATGCAATAATTTACCTCAAAGGGGTTTCACTGTGATCAGCAGATCTCGTATTTTTGTAAGGGTTAAGGCCATAAATCTCTGTGGCCGCATTGGACTATTTCCTCATACTTTTCTCTCTCTCCATTGGTTTCATTTTTCTTTTGCCGCATTGAAACTATTTGGTCATTTGTTAACTTGTTAAAGTCTTCCATCAGTTACTTACAGAAAGGAATTTTCCAGTCCAACAATTACCCACAAGGAAATGAAATCTGGAAAAACACTGGTGTATCTTCAGTCATATGTTGTGGTGGAAAGCGGCCAGCCATCTTCATGCAGCTTTTATATTCCTGTTAGTAGTAGTATGTACTGGGCCTATACACATTCTCCAATAGTAACTGTCTGTGACCGCTGTGGTCCATAGAAATAAGTTTTGTACAGTACATATCGCCTGTATGAAATGGTGCTCTCCAGGATGTATATTTTTTTTAGCCCCTTAATTCTTGAAGAAACCCATACATTGCAAAAAACAGGCTTTCACAGCAATAGCTGAGCTTTCCCCGCTAGCCATAACATTGCTGCCGCGTTGAGAGCCTTCCTGAGCAATTTATGGGTTTCCCAAAAATTTCACATTACGTTCCTGAGATCTCTTTCACACATTAGTCAATCACAGACGCGTGTTGTCCGTGTTCTCCACAGACAGCACACATAACCATTGATTTTCAGGTTTTAATTTACACAGTGACCGTGGAAAAACCACAGACACATGCACAACTGTGGTCCAAACGCACCCATTGAAGTCTATGGGTCAGTAAAAACCACTGGCACAAAACTGATGGCATCTGTGTAGTGATGGTAGATTCGGATTTGTACTGTTTTGGATGTAAAAAACAAACAAAAAAAGATAACCATATATTTGATCACTCGCATAAATCAATAAAAAAGAAGTGAATAGAGATCTGGAGTATTTAAGACGTAACTTTTACTTCTGATACATTTAAAGATATATCCCTCAATATACATGAAAGATCGTGTGTGTATGTGAATACAGTTTTCCCCAATCCCGCACTCAGATGATTTGTTGGAAACAGAAACAACCGTGTCCACACTTATATATACAGTGTGAGACACTATAAGGTAACAATGGCCGGTATGCACTAGCACCTTAGGTACACAATTGTAAGGTAACAATGGCCGGTATGCACTAGTACCTTAGGTACACAATTGTAAGGTAACAATGGCCGGTATGCACTAGTACCTTAGGTACACAGTTAAACAATGATGTTAGAGACAACATATGACAGTATATACAGTCATGTGAAAAAATTAGGACACCCTTTGAAAGCATGTGGTTTTTTGTAACATTTTTAATAAAAGGTTATTTCATCTCCGTTTCAACAATACAGAGAGATTAAAGTAATCCAACTAAACAAAGAAAACTGAAGAAAAGTCTTTTCAAGATCTTCTGTAAATGTCATTCTACAAAAATGCCTATTCTAACTGAGGAAAAAGATAGGACACCCTCACATGTATTTCCTCTTAAATTGGCTCAGATCTCACACAGGTATATCACACCAGGTGCACATAATTAGTAGATCGTTACTCTGCATGTTGAATGAGGCTTGCCCTATTTAAACCTCAGACATTTAGTTTGGTGTGCTCCTGACTGTTGAAGTGAGAGTGAGCACCATGGTGAGAGCAAAAGAGCTGTCAGAGGACTTCAGAAAAAAGATTGTAGCAGCCTATGAGTCTGGGAAGGGATTTAAAAAGATCTCAAAAGATTTTGAAATCAGCCATTCCACTGTCCGGAAGATAGTCTACAAGTGGAGGGCTTTCAAAACAACTGCCAACATGCCCAGGACTGGTCGCCCCAGCAAGTTCACCCCAAGAGCAGACCGCAAGATGCTAAAAGAGGTCTCCAAAAACCCTAAAGTGTCATCTCGAGAACTACAGCAGGCTCTGGCTACTGTTGATGTAGAAGTACATGCCTCTACAATCAGAAAGAGACTGTACAAGTTTAACTTGCATGGGAGGTGTGCAAGGAGGAAACCTTTGCTTTCCAAGAGAAACATCGAGGCCAGACTGACATTTGCCAGAGATAAAGTTGACAAAGACCAGGACTTCTGGAATAATGTTCTTTGGACAGATGAGTCCAAAATTGAATTATTTGGACACAACAGCAGAGGACATGTTTGGCGTAAACCAAACACAGCATTCCAAGAAAAGAACCTCATACCAACTGTGAAGCATGGAGGTGGAAGTGTCATGGTTTGGGGCTGCTTTGCTGCAGCAGGACCTGGTCAGCTCACCATCATAGAATCCACGATGAATTCTACTGTGTATCAGAAGGTGCTTGAAGAACATGTGAGACCATCAGTTAGAAAATTAAAGCTGAAGCGGAACTGGACCATGCAACATGACAATGACCCAAAACATACTAGTAAATCAACCAAAGATTGGCTGAAAAAGAAGAAATGGAGAGTCCTGGAATGGCCAAGTCAAAGTCCAGATTTGAATCCCATTGAGATGCTGTGGGGTGACTTGAAAAGGGCTGTACGTGCAAGAAACCCCTCAAACATCTCACAGCTGAAAAAGTTCTGCATTGAGGAGTGGGGTAAAATTTCCTCAGACCGATGTCGAAGACTGGTAGATGGCTACAAGAACCGTCTCACTGCAGTTATTTCAGCCAAAGGAGGTAACACTCGCTATTAGGGGCAAGGGTGTCCTATCTTTTTCCTCAGTTAGAATAGGCATTTTTGCAGAATGACATTTACAGAAGATCTTGAAAAGACTTTTCTTCAGTTTTCTTTGTTTAGTCGGATTACTTTAATCTCTCTGTATTGTTGAAACGGAGATGAAATAACCTTTTATTAAAAATGTTACAAAAAACCACATGCTTTCAAAGGGTGTCCTAATTTTTTCACATGACTGTACATAATGCACGGCGGCATCAAAAAAGCAACAAAAGGTTTGGTGCCAAAAAACACTATGCAAGTTGGTGTACAGCAGCACCTGTATCAAAAAGGTGCACAGCGGCACCAAAGAAACCCAGTGTCCTACCCTACAGATGATGGAATCTTCAGACACCTTAGTTTAAGGGTTTTCTTGGCAGGGTGGTCCGGTTCAAATAGTTAGGGGTCCTGGAAATAAGAGGGAGTCACAGGAAGGTGATCCTATATGTCCCTGGATGACCCTATGGGGCCCTACAATAACCCTATTGGTCTAACCAAGGAGTGGCCCACTATTTGAGCCCCCGTCCGGAACCTAACCCTGGAATTGCGTTCCCTGTTTTGCCCTGAGTAGATGCCGACATGCAAGTGTGGGATTGTGGAAAACTGTATTCGCATACTCCCTCAATCTTTCATGTATATTGAGGGATATATCTTTAAATGTATCAGAAGTAAAAGTTACGTCTTAATTACTCCAGATCATTATTCACTTCTTCCTTTTTCTCTGTTTTGGACGTATCCAAATCTTTTTTCTGTTTTTCAGTAAATATACGGAGTTCCCGATAGGTGTATGTAAGGTGGTCGAATGAACATGGCTGCTAGTAATAACTATGGGAGTCTCGCGCATGTACCATTACCATAAGTAGCTGCACGTGCCAAACTGTATTAACCCCTTAGTGACCACCAATACACCTTTTTACAGAGCACTAAGGGGCCTTAGGCTGGGTTGACATCTTTTCACGGCGGCCCAGTCTAAGCGCTGCACGGATCCCTGCACCAGCAGGAGTGAAGATCCGGGCTGTTTAACCCCTTACATGCCACAGAAAATGGTGCCCGCCGCATGTAAGCGGTGACCGAGGGAGTGGACTCCCTATGTCTCTCATGGGCACACCGCAAATGCCATTGTGGGGTGCCGATGTGTGTAAAGGCTGGCAGGGACCTGGTATAGGCCCCAAGCCAGCCTTCAGTGTTTTCCAGCAGCTATTCAATGGCAGTATAGCACTGACCTTAAAATACAATGCACTATAGGGATAGTGCATCATATTTTAAAAGCCATCAGAATATTGTCTGTTATAGTCCTCTTTTGGGACTATTTACTCTTCCAGAAAGAGTTAATAAAAGTTAATCAGAAAGTTATGTGTACCCCAAAATTACACCATTAAAAACGACACCAGTTTGATAAATGATCCCCAATGTTCATGCAGCATACCAGACCGCAGGGGCAACACATGAGTTACGGTGGGCAGATGGGGTAGTAGTTAATTTACTCACAGTTAGCAGAGCCTCCCTGGGCCAGCAGTGCAGTGGAGGGAAGGACAGCACTAAATCCCCTGGGGCACTTTCTATTGCAGGGAACACCAGCCAGATGGTATAGGTGTTTAGGGTGCTTTGGTGGCTGGGCCCCTGTGTTCGAGACGCCTGCACTGTAAGGTGCAAATGTTGAGGATAGTAGAAAGGATGAGGACTCAGTTGTAGTAGAAACAGTTGAACATTTACTGAATCAATTGTCTCAGGACAGTTGGTACAGTTCATTTATGTATTAAAGGTAATAATCCAGATGTTAATTTAGCTGAGATCCTTATAACAGTTCTGGCAATTGTCAGTTGAGGAGTTTTCCTAGTGCTGTTATTTTACAGGCAAGACAAAAGTTCTCTTCTTAGATAGTTCTATTTTAAGTCCAATCTTTAGCATTCAGGTACTGAATATAATGGTTTCCTTACTTTTATATTGAGCAATCCAATAAGGGCATTCTCCCTCATGGCAGGCAAACTCTCTGCTACATTATTTGATGTAGGATGCTCTCCTGAAATATTCAGGTTCACTATGTCCCAGAGGGCATTTAGTGAAAAAGGATAATTCTGCGCACTAATCATACAGTTGTGTCCAGGTACCTTTAAAGGGAACCTGTCATCAACTTTATGCCGACCTCATTGAGGGCAACATAAAAATAGTGACAGAAATGCTGATCTCAGCAGTGTGTCACTCATGAGCTAAAGGTAAGTGGTTGCCGAGAACCAGCATCATAATCCTTGCAGCACAGGCCTGGAAAAAGAGTCAAATCTACTTAAGAAGAGTCCTGGTTATTCATATTCTCCTGCTCTCTCACCCATCTGCTGATCATTGGCAGTTCTCTCCTAGAGAGAAAGGGAGAAAACTAGGTAGAAGACTGTCAGTCATCAGCAGGTGGGCAGGAGAGCAGGAATTCATGAATAACCAGGACTCTTCTGAGGTGACCGTGACTCTTTTCCAGGCCCAGTCTGCAATGATTGTGATGCCGGTTCTCAGCAACCACTTACTTTTAACTTTTAAATGACAGACTGCTGAAATCAACTCACCTGTCTCTACGTTATTCTGACGTTAGTATGGGCAGCATAAAGTTGATGACAGGTTCCCTTTAAGTCTCTCTCTCTCTATCTATCTATCTATCTATCTATCTCTCTCTCTCTCTCTCTCTCTCTCTAAAATGTATGTCCCAAAATGTCAGCTTTTCAGTGACCTTTCATTAAAATGACAAAGAGGTTGCTTTTAAGCGGTTCTCCAGGTGTCCAGTATTGATGATCTATCCTCAGAATAGGTCGTCAATATCTGATTGCAGGGGGTCTGCAGCCAGTCGGCTTCTTAAAGACGTCACAGTTCTCCATTGAGCGCTGCTGGCTCTTCCTAGGCCAGTGATGTCATGTTTATCAGTCACATTTTAGAGAATGGATCTGGGCTGCAGTGAAAAGCACAGCCGCTATACAATGTACGGCCCTGTGGTTGGTATGCTGTGAGGAGGCTGCAGTATTCACCAGAGTATCACTGTCTCTACAAACAGCAGATCAGCGGGGGTGCCGGGTGTCGGACCCCCAACAATCAGATATTGATGGGCTATCCTCAGGAATGTAGTCCTGGAAATCCCTTTAATTTACATTTCTAAATAAGAAACTGAAGTTTTTTTTTTTTTTTTCTTTGAAACCAGCTTGGCAGTGAATACCATGCGAGTGCCAAGCCTCCTAGAACTATGTATTCTTCTTATATTCCACGTCCAGTTTGTAGTCTTTACTGAGAGGTCTTGATCACGGTCGTAGGATTTCTGCCTTAGTGCCTTTATTCAGTGTAGCATTCTCAAAGACAGTTTGCACTGCGGATTCACAGCCAGATTTTTAATGTCACAAACAAGTATTAAATTGTGCTTTCACAGTGGATGGTGCCTGTGTGACTTCAGAACTATTTCTGAGCTGTGTTCAGCGTTTGAGTCACCGGCTAGTGGGAGAGAGTCCCTCTGTGCCAGAATAATTCCAGGCTGCGGCATCTTGGCTCTGTATAAAACACAGGGTTTACAAATAAAGACTCTCAAAATTGCTTAATTTCAGAGGATTTGGGGGGGTAACGTTTATCAAGACCAGCGTTTCTTGATTGCCCCTGAGCAGCTGGAAGATGCTCCAAATTTATGCACATGCGCAGGCCTCTCATTGATTTGTCGCATCTTCCAGCGGACTACGACAGCCTCCTAGCTGCCTTTCTGTGTTTGTTCATGCCAGAATACTGTCATAAATCAAGATACTGTAAATGCGCCGGTGAGCCCGCCCTCACCATCACTTTACAGAAGTGGAGTGAAGGGCCAAAACTTGCAAATGTTGCCGCATAAATACCCTCTTTGTCTTTGCCCACTTTACTTAAGGGCTCATGCACACCAACGTATTTTCATTCCGTGTCAATTTCCATTTTTTTGGTGTATGGTATGCAGAACAGTTTCCGTATTTCCGTTCCCGCAAAAAAACAGAACATGTCCTATTATTGTCCACATTACAGACAAAGATAGGACCGTTCTATTAGGGTCCAGCTGTTCCGTTCCGCAAAATAAGGAATGCACATGGACGTCATCCGTATTTTTTTTGCAGATCTGTTTTTTGCAGACCGCAAAATACATAGTTGTGTGCATGAGCCCTAAAGGGAATGTTTTCTGAGAAAATGACATATTATTCAATCCAAAGACATACTGATAGGGAACTTAGATTGTGAGCCCCAATGATGATGCTAATGTCTGTAAAGCACTGCGGAATATAGTACCGCTATATAAGTGGGTAAAATAAACAGGTTTTTGTTAAAAAAAAAAAAATTCTCATTAACCACTTCAGCCCCGCTAGGTGAAACCCCCTTCATGACCAGAGCACTTTTTACACTTCGGCACTACACTACTTTCACCGTTTATCGCTCGGTCATGCAACTTACCATACAAATGAATTTTACCTCCTTTTCTTCTCACTAATAGAGCTTTCATTTGGTGGTATTTCATTGCTGCTGGCATTTTAACTTTTTTTGTTATTAATCAAAATGTAACGATTTTTTTGCAAAAAAATGACATTTTTCACTTTCAGCTGTAAAATTTTGCAAAAAAAACGACATCCATATATAAATTTTTCGCCAAATTTATTGTTCTACATGTCTTTGATAAAAAAAAATGTTTGGGCAAAAAAAAAAAAATGGTTTGGGTAAAAGTTATAGCATTTACAAACTATGGTACAAAAATGTGAATTTCCGCTTTTTGAAACAGCTCTGACTTTCTGAGCACCTGTCATGATTCCTGAGGTTCTACAATGCCCAAACAGTAGAAAACCCCCACAAATGACCCCATTTCGGAAAGTAGACACCCTAAGGTATTCGCTGATGGGCATAGTGAGTTCATAGAACTTTTTATTTTTTGTCACAAGTTAGCGGAAAATGATGATGATTTTATTTTTTTTATTTTTTCTTACAAAGTCTCATATTCCACTAACTTGCGACAAAAAATAAAAAATTCTAGGAACTCGCCGTGCCCCTCACGGAATACCTTGGGGTGTCTTCTTTCCAAAATGGGGTCACTTGTGGCGTAGTTATACTGCCCTGGCAATTTAGGGGCCCATATGTGTGAGAAGTACTTTGCAATCAAAATCTGTAAAAAATGACCGGTGAAATCTGAAAGGTGCACTTTGGAATATGTGCCCCTTTGCCCACCTTGGCAGCAAAAAAGTGTCACACATCTGGTATCGCCGTACTCAGGAGAAGTTGGGGAATGTGTTTTGGTCAAATGCCAACTTTGTATAAAAAAATGGGAAAAGTTGTCTTTTGCCAAGATATTTCTCTCATCCAGCATGGGTATATGTAAAATGACACCCCAAAACACATTCCCCAACTTCTCCTGAGTACGGCGATACCAGATGTGTCGCACTTTTTTGCTGCCAAGGTGGGCAAAGGGGCACATATTCCAAAGTGCACCTTTCAGATTTTGCAGGCCATTTTTTACACATTTTGATTGCAAGGTACTTCTCACACATTTGGGCCCCTAAATTGCCAGGGCAGTATAACTACGCCACAAGTGACCCCATTTTGGAAAGAAGACACCCCAAGGTATTCCGTGAGGGGCACTGCGAGTTCCTAGAATTTTTTATTTTTTGTCACAAGTTAGCGGAAAATTATGATTTTTTTTTTTTTCTCTTTTTTCCTTACAAAGTCTCATATTCCACTAACTTGCGACAAAAAATAAAAAATTCTAGGAACTCGCCATGCCCCTCACGGAATACCTTGGGGTGTCTTCTTTCCAAAATGGGGTCACTTGTGGCGTAGTTATACTGCCATGGCAATTTAGGGGCCCATATGTGTGAGAAGTACTTTGCAATCAAAATCTGTAAAAAATGACCGGTGAAATCCGAAAGGTGCACTTTGGAATATGTGCCCCTTTGCCCACCTTGGCATCAAAAAAGTGTCACACATCTGGTATCGCCGTACTCAGGAGAAGTTGGGGAATGTGTTTTGGGGTGTCATTTTACATATACCCATGCTGGGTGAGAGAAATATCTTGGCAAAAGACAACTTTTCCCATTTTTTTATACAAAGTTGGCATTTGACCAAGATATTTTTCTCACCCAGCATGGGCATATGTAAAATGACACCCCGAAACACATTCCCCAACTTCTCCTGAGTACGGCGATACCAGATGTGTGACACTTTTTTGCAGCCTAGATGCGCAAAGGGGCCCAAATTCCTTTTAGGAGGGCATTTTTAGACATTTGGATCCCAGACTTCTTCTCACGCTTTAGGGCCCCTAAAAAGCCAGGGCAGTATAAATACCCCACATGTGACCCCACTTTGGAAAGAAGACACCCCAAGGTATCCAATGAGGGGCCTGGCAAGTT
Source organism: Bufo gargarizans (assembly GCF_014858855.1). Taxonomy (NCBI): domain Eukaryota; kingdom Metazoa; phylum Chordata; class Amphibia; order Anura; family Bufonidae; genus Bufo; species Bufo gargarizans. The sequence goes on from NC_058080.1 coordinate 666,516,228, forward strand.
CATAGAATTTTTTTTTTTTTTGCATAAGTTAGCGGAAATTGATTATTTATTTTTTTTCTCACAAAGTCTCACTTTCCGCTAACTTAGGACAAAAATTTTAATCTTTCATGGACTCAATATGCCCCTCAGCAAATACCTTGGGGTGTCTTCTTTCCAAAATGGGGTCAGTTGTGGGGTGTTTGTACTGCCCTGGCATTTGAGGGTCTCCGCAATCATTACATGTATGGCCAGCATTAGGAGTTTCTGCTATTCTCCTTATATTGAGCATACAGGTAATGAGATTTTTTTTTCCGTTCAGCCTCTGGGCTGAAAGAAAAAAATGAACGGCACAGATTTCTTCATTCGCATCGATCAATGTGGATGAAAAAATCTCTGCCAAAAAAAAAAAATGGAGGGGAAAGGCGTCTGCCAGGACATAGGAGCTCCGCCCTACATCCATACCCACTTAGCTCGTATGCCCTGGCAAACCAGATTTCTCCATTCACATCAATCGATGTGGATGAATAAATCATTGCCGGGATTTTTTTATTTATATATATATATATATATATATATATATATATATATATATATATATATATATACACAAAGTGCTTGCCAAAGCATAGGAACGCCGCCTCCTCCTCAGCTCGTATGCCTCGGCAAACGTATCTGTCACTGCAGAGGAGAAAATCCCGTCTTGCAGCGCCGCATACACCGACTTGCGTGTAATCTGACAGCAGCGCAATGCTTCTGTCAGAATGCACATCGGTGCTGCAGCTGGTCAATCGGTTGGTCCACCTGGAAGGTAAAAAAAGAAGAAAAAAAAAAAAAGAAAAAACCAGGCCACAACGCAATAATTTTATTAACTTTGGAACAGAACATGTAACTTTAACTTTTGGAACTAAACATTAACCTGTTTGCTTACCTGTTTTTTTTTTTGTTTTTTTTTACCTTTATAGAACAAACCTCTCCTTCCCCATGGGACAATGTGCAAAGCGCAAATCGCCCAAAGATGTGGCGAAGTGCGTTATGCACTTTGTCCCATGTGAAAGGAGACGTTTGCAGCAGCAGTGAGTGAATGGGCCCTAATAGCCCTGTGTGCCTATCCTGGTGAGATGATCCCTATGCTAATAGTGTACCTGTGAGTGGTACTTCCGGAAACACTCTCCAAAGCATAGGGCAGGGTGGTCCGGACAGTCAGGACAGAAATAGCGGGTGTCACGCCTTATTCCACTCCTGCTACAGACACGACATCTTTTTCGGGGTGACGGTTGGGTTGAGGTACCAGGAACGACATTGGGGAAATGTCGCTCGTGTAGACGGCTAACTACACTGGTGGTTGGGGCCACGGAACCTCCTGGATACAGGAGGTTCTCGATGATCTCTTCCTGAAATTTGAGGAAGGATCCAGTTCTCCCAGCCTTACTGTAGAGAACAAAACTATTGTACAGAGCCAATTGAATTAAATATACAGACACCTTCTTATACCAGCGTCTGGTGCGTCGGGAAACTAAATACGGAGACAACATCTGGTCATTGAAGTCGACCCCTCCCATGTGGAGGTTATAGTCGTGGACTGAGAGGGGCTTTTCAATGACACGGGTTGCTCGCTCAATTTGTATTGTCGTGTCTGCGTGAATGGAGGAGAGCATGTAAACGTCACGCTTGTCTCTCCATTTCACCGCGAGCAGTTCTTCGTTACACAGTGCGGCCCTCTGCCCCCTTGCAAGACGGGTGTTAACGAGCCGTTGGGGGAAGCCCGCGCGACTAGTTCGCGCGGTACCACAGGCGCCAATCCGTTCTAGAAACAAATGCCTAAAGAGGGCCACACTTGTGTAAAAATTGTCCACATAAAGATGGTACCCCTTGCCGAATAAGGGTGACACCAAGTCCCAAACTGTCTTCCCACTGCTCCCCAGGTAGTCAGGGCAACCGACCGGCTCCAGGGTCTGATCTTTTCCCTCATAGACCCGAAATTTGTGGGTATAGCCTGTGGCCCTTTCACAGAGCTTATACAATTTGACCCCATACCGGGCGCGCTTGCTTGGGATGTATTGTTTGAAGCCAAGGCGCCCGGTAAAATGTATCAGGGACTCGTCTATGCAGATGTTTTGCTCTGGGGTATAAATATCTGCAAATTTCTGGTTGAAATGGTCTATGAGGGGCCGAATTTTGTGGAGCCGGTCAAAAGCAGGGTGGCCCCTGGGACGGGAGGCGGTGTTGTCACTAAAGTGCAGGAACCGCAGGATGGCCTCAAAACGTGCCCTGGACATGGCAGCAGAGAACATGGGCATGTGATGAATCGGGTTCGTGGACCAATATGACCGCAATTCATGCTTTTTTGTCAGGCCCATGTTGAGGAGGAGGCCCAGAAAAGTTTTAAGTTCGGAAACTTGGACTGGTTTCCACCGGAAAGGCTGGGCATAAAAGCTTCCCGGGTTAGCGGTGATAAATTGTGTGGCATACCTGTTTGTTTCGGCCACAACTATGTCTAAAAGCTCCGCAGTCAAGAACAGCTCAAAAAATCCCAGGGCCGAACCGATCTGAGCCGTCTCAACCCGAACTCCAGACTGGGCAGTGAAAGGGAAAACTACAGGTGCGGCTGAAGTTGGGGACTGCCAATCAGGGTTTGCCAGCACCTCTGGGATTCTAGGGGCTCTACGGGCACGTCTTTGCGGTGGCTGCGACGGGGTCACTACTGCACGTGCCACCGTACCAGCTTCAACTGCCCTTCTGGTGCTCGCTACTTCACCAGGTTGTACGGCAGTGCTGGTACTAGGTCCAGGGAGGGCTGGGCTGCTGGTGTATGCCTCACCACGTAATCCGACAGCACCAGCCCCACTCTGCTGCTCTTGAAGCGGATCCTGCGCAACCTGCGGTCTAGCGACACGGGGCCGGGTACGCCTGGTGGTATCAGGGACCTCAGCCTCCTCGTCCGAACTTTGGGTCAGAGAGCCACTGCTTTCTACAGGTTCGTATTCTGACCCGCTGGATTCATCAGATGAGGGTTCCCACTCCTCATCCGACTGGGTCAGAAGCCTGTAGGCCTCTTCAGAGGAATACCCCCTGTTAGACATGTGGGCAACTAAATTTAGGGGTATTCCCTGAGACTACCCAAGAAAAAAAAAGCAAGCCTGTCTTACAAAGGGGAGGCTAGCGAAGTACCGGAGGCCGCTGCGGTTGATAAAAAATATCAAAACAGATTTTTTTTATCGCCGCAGTGCGTGTAAAGTGAATGTGCAGTGATCAAAAAAAAAATTTTTTTTTGTCACTGCGGTGGGGCACGTGTGGGCGACCGATCAGGCCTGATCGGGCAAACACTGCGTTTTGGGTGGAGGGCGAACTAAAGTGACACTAATACAATTATAGATCTGACCGTGATCAGTTTTGATCACTTCCAGATACTATAAAAGTACAAATGCTGATTAGCGATACGCTAATCAGCGAATAACGGACTGCGGTGCGGTGGGCTGGGCGCTAACTGATCGCTAACTACCTAACCAAGGGACCTAAACTATACCTAAAACCTAACGGTCAATAACAGTGAAAAAAAAAAGTGACAGTTTGCACTGATCACCTTTTTCTTTTCACTTGTGATTGACAGGGGTGATCAAAGGGGTGATCAAAGGGTTAATTGGGGTTCAGGGGGGTGATCAGGGGCTATAGTGTAGTGTTTGGTGTACTCACTGTGAAGCCTGCTCCTCTGCTGGATCCAACCGACGAAAAGAACCAGCAGAGGAGCAGGCAGCCATATAACAGATCATATTTACAAATATGATCTGCTATATGGCTCTGTGATTGGCTTTTTTAAAAATCAGCAACCTGCCAGCCACGATCATTGGCTGGCAGGTTGCTGACGAAATGGTCCTGAACGAAATGCCGGCGCGAACTGCGCACGCGCGGGCGCATACTCGCGTCATCTCGCGTCTCGCGAGATGACGCGTATATGCGTGACTGTGCGCAGCGCTGCCACCTCTGGAACGCACATGTGCGTTAGGCGGTCCGGAGGTGGTTAAAGGGGTTATTCAGGATAGGTCATTAATATCTGATCTGCCTGGGTCTGACACCCAGGACCCCTGCTGGTCAGCTGTTAGAAGAAGCCGGTGATCCATGAGCGCCGCAGCCTCTTCCTAGGCCATGTGACTTTTTTACCGTACATCAGTCACATGGCCAAGTTCCAGCTCAGCCCCATTGAAGTGAATGGGACTGAGCTGCAATACCAAGCACAGCCACTATGCAATGTACGGCGCCGTGCTTGGAGAGCTGCCATGAGCTGGCTGAGATCCGTTGAGCATGGCAGCTCCCTGAGTCAGCTGATTGGCGGGGTTGCTGGGACTCTGACCCACGCCAATGTGATATTCGTCCCCATGCAGTTTGCATATTATTGGCAGCACATCCAATGTTTTCAGCCAGAAATGTAATCCCAAAAAACTATTATTTTTATGTTGACATAAAGGTGTGATCAGCCAACAAACAAGCAAACGCTCGGGTGTTTAAACGGCCTGATGATCGCCCGTGTGAACATTTTGTTTCCAATCATCAGCCCATGTAAGAGGGCCTTCCAGGGAGTCTGTCCGCCACTTTGAGCGTTTTAGACCACTTATATCACAGTTGCCCAACATAAAAATAGTACCTGTATTGTTTCGTTCACTTGTCTACAAATGGGGGGAAAAAACACTTTATAAAGATATGCAAATTGGAGCCTGCAAGTGCCCAGTGGTGGCGTCATGGCGCAAGTGCCCAGGCCCCTCTCTGATGTGCCCAGATAACCGCTACCCTTGGATTCCTTTCGCCCGCCCTATTCTCCTTATTCATCCTCTTCTTCTGGTTTAGATTTCACGCGAGTGCCGGTCCCGGCCGGTCATCGCCGGGCCGGATGTTAACATCAGTGCCTCTGCCCATAGCGGGCAGAGCAGTGCGCATGCATGGGCCTAGAGATGACAGGCACTCGCATGAGATCTGCAGGGGGTACAGGGCCCCTGTTCTTGAGATCTAGCAGTAGGACTCCCACTGATCGAATAGTTAGTGTGGATAGGGGATAACTTAATCTAACCGGAATACCCCTTTAAATCACTACTCCTCTTTCAGCCTGCACAAAGAGCGGGATGCCAGCACATTGCCAAGAGTGTCCTCACGACATCACCTACCCACACAAGGAGTAGCTTATTTTACATTTTTCATGGGTCTCTCTTATGTTCCAGAACATTGTAACTATGAATAGCAGTATATACCTTCTCGCTCAGATGTATGATATACCATCATACGCAGCAGGCAATACCTTCTTCACGTGGTGTAGACTTGGAATGCAGTTTAGAAGGATATTACTGTTTTCATTAATTGACTATTGTTCAGATGAGATTGTATGACAAAGGTCTAGTGTGTGGGTGACAAGCCGTAGAACTGGATCCTCTTCATTGAGCTGGATGTTGGTTTTGCCAACTACAAATGACCTGGACAAGTCTTTAACTGTTCCGGTAAGAATTATGGGCTCAGTGAGTAAGGCGCAGTGAATCGCCCTCTGCCATTGTGGTGGGATTCACGACCAACTGAATACATTCCCTGTGATTGCCCATCTTACACTGGATTATAGGACTCAAGATCCTTGCTCATACTGTTAAGAAATCACTGCTTCTTACATCCATGAGCCCTCATAGTGACAAACGGGCAATATCAAATGACTCTGAATGAATTCAATTAATTCAATGCATGTGGCACATCACATGGGGCCTAGTATCGCAAGTGCGGCAGGATGCAGGGGAATTAAAGGGGTTGTCTCATCTCGGACAATGGGGGCATATCACTAGGATATGCCCCCATTGTCTGATAGCTGCGGGTCCCACCGCTGGGACCCACACCTATATCGGGAACGGAGCCCCGCAAAGTGGTGGCTGGAGGACTCCGGTCCGGCCACCACCTAGAAGTGAATGGGAGCGTACCGCGAATGATCGGCCACTGCTCCCATTCACTTCTACGGGCCAAACAGAAATAGCCGAGCCAGCACTCGCCTATTTTTGGCGGCCCCATAGAAAATAAATCGAGGGCGGCTGCGCATGTACAGAGTGCTCTCCACCACTCTTGTTCTTGATAAAAGGTGGGTCTCAGCGGTGGGACCCGCACCTATAAAACAATATCCCACTAAGTGGAGACAACCCGTTTAAGTGGGCTCATGACATGAGGAGGTAATTTAACAAATAACAGGTGATGGTGGTATTAAGGAGTATAAATGGTCTTGCAGTGACGACGACGAAACGTGCTTCGCTGTAGACGCCATCTTGGAGTGTGGGACGCAGTATAGGTTATGGCTCTCTTTTGATTTTGTCTAAGGCCCCTTTCACATGAGCGAGTTTTCCGCGCGGGTGCAATGCGTGACGTAGGTTTGTGGATGCAATCATAACCATAGGTACAAATCATTGTTTGGCCTGAAATGAATAATGCAGCATATGGTATGGTTTTTTGTTGTATTTGGTTTATGTAGGAATCATTCATACAGATGTAGCGGAGTTAACAGTCACACTTGGTGAGTTATTACATCTAGTTAACACGTTATGACTGTGACTGTTAAAGACCTTTCACTAGTTTAAAAACTAAAAACTAACTATATCAGTGGGCAGAGCGGCGCCCAGGGGTCCCCCTGCACTTACTAGTATGTCTGGGCGCCGCTCCGTTCGCCCGGTATAGGCTCCGGTGTCTGCAGCTCCCTCTGTTGTACTGGGCAGAGTTTTTGTATTAGGGTTGTCCCTTGCTGTAGCTCTGGCCAATTGTAGCGCACAGCTCATAGCCTGGGACTATGTAATATATGCAAATGAGCCTCTAGGAGCAACGTGGGTGTTACCATTACACCTAGAGGCGCTGTTCTCTCAGCAACTGCCATGCCCTCTCCACTTTTGCCTGGCCCTGTCAATCCATGTGATCATGCCTGTCTGGGCAAAATCAATAAAGTGGAGAGGGCGAAGCCATGCCCTTTAACCTGTTCCTGACTCAGCAATTTTCAGTTTTGTTTTTTCAGTGGTCACTGCTGTAAAACTGACTTGTGCTTTTCATTCTCCGGGTCAGTTTGATTACAGTGAAACCACACTTGTATAGTTTTTCATGCATTTTAAGGGCTGTTTCACACGAGCGGATCCCGCGCGTGTCATCCGCTGCGTGAAAGACAGCCAAGCTGCACTCTGGACAGCAGAAACACGGGGCATTAACATGGCTGATAATGCTCCGTGCCTCTCTGTGATCTTTTTACTACAAAATCACAGTAAGGCCTCATGCACACGACCGTTGTTTGGGTCCGCATCCGAGCTGCCGTTTTGGCGGCTCGGATGTGGACCCATTCACTTCAATAGGGCCGCAAAAGATGCGGACTCCGTTTGCTGTCCGCATCCGTGGCTCCGTTCCGCGACCCTGTTAAAAAAATATATAACATGTCTTATTCTTGTCCGTGCTTTGCGGACAAGAATAGGCATTTATATTGCCGGCGCCCGTTCCGCAAATTGCAGAAGGCAACACGGCCGTGTGATTTTGTAGTAAAAAGATCACAGAGAGGCAAAGAGCATTATCAGTCATGTTAAGGCTCTGTGTTTCTGCTGTCCAGAGCGCAGCTTGGCTGTCTTTCACGCAGCGGATGACACGCGCGGGATCCGCTCATGTGAAACAGCCCTAATTCTGAAAAAGTAAAAACTTTTGAAAAGATTAAATTACCATTTTGGGTTTTTTGACCACTTTTTATTACTTTTTTGGGGGAAGTAAAGTGATGAATGGGTCTTTTTGTTTTTTTTTCCATTACACAATTCACCATGTAGCACTTTTTTAATATAAGAATAGTGTGGGTGTTTTCGCATGCGGTGATGCTCATGAAGGTAGCGATTAAAATTATATAAATATATATATATATATATATATATATATAGACAATCGTCAGATTGTAATTTGTGCAGGATGATGGAATTTGCTCCATTATTCTATACAGAAATTGCTGTATTACAGTTCAGTGCTGCCACCTGCTGGTCTGAACTGTAATATACAAATAAGGCGCCTGGAAGCCTAAAACAGGCTTAGGCTTATTACAATAGAACGCTTTCCTGATCTCCCCCAGGGCAAAGCATTCCTGCCCTGGAAGCGTGCGCTCCTAGGTGTCAGCCCTCTCAGACGCCATGGTCACATTTGACCACGGCATCTGAGGGGTTTAATGTCAGCGGTCGGCATTACCGCCGATCATGAACACTAGCTGTGGTTGTTAGCAGACGCCCAGCAGCTATTGCGCTCGCTCCGCTCCTGAGTGGGTGCCATCTTTAAAGACCTGAGATCCACCGTACATGTACAGCAGATGTTGTAAAGGGGTTAAACATTGGAAAAATAATATAGGGGACAGTCGTTATAATAGGTTCCCTCTGAGTCTCTTTCCAGAAAAGCTATATAATCTTCCAAATTTGGCCAAGGGAAGCAAATGTTCTCTTTCAATAATTCTGTTTCTTTCTGCTCACAAATGTGGCACTACAATGCCCAGCTGAGGTGTTTAGTCCCTTTAACAGACAGCCATTCTGTTTCTTAAGTATGGTAGGGAGCTTGGAACTCCTATAACTGCATTCCACACAGTGATACAAACTACTCAGGACGATGATCATTAGATCAGTCTCTGTGGAGCCACTGATCCTGCAGGGAGTGCTGAGAGATTTAAGTTTCTGTAGTCTGCAGAATTGCGAATGCAGCTCTGGACTATAATACAGGCTGTAACCCAGGACCATTACAAGTTAAGGCTGCTTTCACATGCTTTCATATTGTATTCCATTCTTCTGCTCCATTATAGGAGCAGAAGAATGGAAATACGGAAGTGGTGGATTCCGCACATAACTGACACAAATGAACCCTAACAGATCCCATTGACTATAATGGAATTCACTTGATTTCCATTCTGGAGAAAATTTAGTAGCGGAGAATAACTTCCTCCTTTCTGCTATTTTTTACAATTTCTGTGGCGGAGGCTCCAACGTAGATGTGACAGGAGCCCCTAAGTAATAGAACTTATTTACAGAATAATTTATTGCTTCTCTGATTTAAAATTAATTTTTTCTATTTGCACCTCCCCCCCCCCCAATTAAAGCGAGAACCCCTGTAGTACTAGGCACATATATATTCTGTTTTTCCTATCCTGTATGGATTCATAAAAGTAAAGTTCAAAGCCAGAAAAACTACAGCCTACTCATATTTACAAAGAGGGAGTGTCGCATTGCACACTACCACTTGATAAGCTGTATCGGTGCCAGTTACCCAGATTTCATTGTCTACTGATTTATGAATGAGATGGGTCTTTATGCCAGCTGAATACAAACCTGACATGTAGCTGCAGCGACTGGTAACCAGGGGAAGAATTACTTCAGTAAATAAGGACAGTTTCTTGTATACTGACAAGTTATGCCATTTTATATAATACTTTTTGTCAATTCCTCATGGAAACAGGCGGCTATCATTATTTTCTTAAAGGGGTTGTCTCACCCAGAATGTCTGTGGCATATCACTAAGATATGCCACCAATGTCCGACAGGTGAGGACTAGAGATGAGTGAATTTAGCAAACATTAGATTAGTCTGGTTCGCCGAATTTTCCGAAACTATTCGATCAGAATTTATTTGTGGCGAATCACGTTTAAAAAACTGCTATTTCCTGGCTGCTGAGAGCCTGTATAGTGTTGTAGAACACTGTGCCTTGCAGTACACGCATAGGGAGTCTGCTGTGGTGGTGAAACAATACTGTGAGTCAGTATGACATGCAGATGACAGGCGTCACTCTTCACTTATTTGGGCAGCTACGGGACGGTCAGCATTTGTTCAGTAAACCATTAGTATTGCTAATGCCCAAAAAAAACAGGAGTGGATCCAAAACAGAGATGACACGTGAATGGAATATTTGCATGTCTTCTGTATTTTGTACCTACTCCTGTTTTGGCTACCAAATCATAAGCCAATTCTGATGGGACCATACAGGCCTTAGAGCTGCTACACAGACAGGATCCGTTGTGAGTCTCATTTTTCCTTCCTTTTGACAGATCAGAAGGGTCAAATAAATGGTGATGTCATCCAGGCCAAAAAGGCAAAATAGTAAGTCATTGAGTAAGGAGGGTGGGAGAACAGCTTAAGAAGTCCACAGAGTGGTCCAGTGACATAGTGGAGAGGTGGCAGCAGCATGAGGAGGCCACAGAGTGGCACAGTGACATAGTGGAGAGGTGGCAGTAGCATGAGGAGGCCACAGAGTGGCCCATGACATAGTGGAGAGGTGGGAGCAGCAGCAGCATAAGGAGACCACAGAGTAAACCGGTGACAAAGTGGGGAAGTGGGTGGCAATAACAGTACCCGCTGACGATGGTGGGTGTAAGAAGGAGCACTTGGCATCAGATGTATGGCAGCACCAGAATAGTAGCTGAGGCAGGTAGCCAGAAGAAACCGGTCTCTTTTGTCAAGGTTTGGGTGAGACAGCATGGATGATCTAATTTGATACATCAGGCATTGGTGGGTGGAAATCCTGGCTGATCCACGCCTGATTCATCTTGACAAAGGTCAGTCTCTCCACATTTTGGGTGAACAGGAGAGTTCTCCTTGGGCTAACTATGTCCCCTGCTGCACTAAACACCCACTCTGGTGCCACATTACTGGACGGGAAGGACCGCTTTTCCAGGGTAAATTCGGCCAGTTGCAGCCACAAATACAGTTTGGCTGCCCAGTAGTCCAGCGGCTCTTCGATGACGCGTGGCAGGGTGCACTCCAAGTATGGCACCACCTGCTGGTTCAGGTTCTGCTCTGTCTAGCTGCTGGTGAGTAGTTTCTTCACTATGCGGGTGAAAAAAGCTGCTCATCAGTAACTCTATACTCCCAGCAGCCTTAGCTGCAGTGGAACATGAGTGCAGAGCCCCCCCCGGTCAGACCTGCGTGAGGATGGACAATGGCGCAGATAGGCAACGGCAAACTGACTACATAGGATGTCTCTATATAAGTTCAATTTGTCCTCCCTCTCAGCGGGTCTAAAAAAGGCCCCCATTTTGGACCGGTAGTGAGGGTCTAACATGGTGGAGAGCCAGTAGTCATCCCTCTGGTGAATGGTGACAATTCGGCTGTCACTATGCAAGCAAGTGAGCATGCATCGGGCCATTTGCGCAAGTGACTTGGAGGGACTCCCTGCCTCCATCTCCACTGCATACTGCCACGGTGTGCCTGGGTCATCTGCCTCGTCTTACTCATCTCCCACTTGCTCCTCCGGCAGCTCCTGCTCCTCCTTTCCTGTCACCTGTGTAGAAAAACCACCCAATTCGCTACACATTGCTTGTGCACCAATGTCCTCCTCTTCCTCCTCCAGTTCAACCCCCACAGGGCTCATGTGGCCGTGAGATGTAGGCGCCATGTCTCCAGTCCCCTGACCAGCCAGATTAACCAGCATCTTTTCCAGGATATGAATCAGTGGAATGATGTTGTTCATCCCGTAATCCTGGCGACTGACAAATAAAGTGGCCTCCCCAAAGGGCACAAGCAAACGGCAGGTGTCACGGATGAGCTGCCACTGGCTAACATCGAAGTTACACAAGGGAGTACCTCTGTCTGCTTGGATCATCAAGAAATCGTTTATGGCCTTTCTCTGTTTGTACAGTGGGTCCAATATATGGAGGGTGGAATTTCAACGGGTGAAAACGTTGAATATCGGCCTATGTTGGGGGACGCCGTTCTGCCGCTGCAGCTCAAGGAGGATGTGCTTGGCAGTGTACGAGTGGATGAAGTGCATGCAAAGTTTCTCCCCTGTGTGGCTCAGTTCACCCAGGCAAGCATGTAGAACAGTGTGACGCCGTCATGCACTGCACATGTGGTATGCTGGAGGAGCACTGTGAATTGTCCCTGCAGTGGAGGCTAAGGACACAGTGGAGGATGAGCAGACAGAGGCAGACATTGTCACAGGACCAATGGCATGAGAACGTGGAGGCGGAAACGGCATCACCTGGCCAAATTGCTGGTGTGGCTGGGCAGGAACCACATTTACCCAGTGGGCTTGACCGTAGTTACAGCTACCGACCAATTTTCCCCAAAAAGGCTGTATAACAAACAAATTTCACAACTGAATGGCTAATCAATTAATTGTTAGTCCCTACGGAAGATATTCTACAATCGCCCAAATTTTCCCAAAAAAGGCTTTCACAAAAAAAGTCACCACTGAATTGCTAATCGACGCAATTACTCACTCCCTACAGAAGAAAGTCTACATTCACCGACCAATTTTCCCAAAAAAGGATGTATCACAAAAAAATTTCACCACTCAATGACAATGTAAATTCACAGCAGAACGTCTAATAAGAAGTACTTATTTTACCTATTAATACAGCGCAACAATGGCTGTATGACAATGTAAATTCACCGCAGAACGGCTAATAACACGTACTTATTTTTTCCATTAATACACCTCAACAATGGCTGTATAACAATGTAGGTTTGCTGCAGACCGGCTAATAAGACGTATTATTTTTCCTATTAATACACCCAAAAAAAAAAAATATAACAATCACAATTCACCTCAGAACGGCTAATAGGACATGCGTATCTATCCTATTAATGCACCCCGTAAATGGCTGTAGTACAATGGAACTTCACCGCTGAACGGCAAATCATACACTCCAAAAATAGCTTTAATTTTATCACTTCACCACACAACAGCTAATAAGCCCTTTTTCTTTTTCCCACTAATACACACCAAAAAACGACTTTAGAACATATAACTGAGGCCGTGAATGGCAAATAAAGTTGTTGTCCAAAAGGGCTGTAATTTTCTCACTTCAACACGTAGCTAATAAGCCCATTTTTTCCCCTCCTCTAATACACACCAAAAAAGGCTTTAGAACATATATACAGTGTATAACTGCACCGCACAAGGGCTAATAAGACCCCAATAACAAGAACGGTTTGCTGGAATTACAGAGGTATTGCAAACCTGAAATGAGCAGCAGTATAATGGCAATTTGGATCCGCAGTCAGTGCAGCAGGGTGTAATAAGATTGTTCCTATTACCCAGGCTGTAAACACCCCTATTGAATCCTGTTTTGCTTCAATACTGTGGAATAATTCCTCCCTATCCTTTCTCTACACTTCTAATGCTCTTTCCATGAACTTCTATTCAGCAAAATATAAGTTTTCAAGTCTTTCCTAGCACTGTCCCTAGTGCCTGCTAGCATCTCTTCCTACAGTGGAAAATGGCTGAATCCAAGATGGCTGAGGCTATTTATAGGGCTGTGACATCACAGGGCTGGCTGGTGATTGGCTGCATACATGGCATTGTGGGTGATCCCTCGTTGCCAGAGTTCTATTCTCCATGTCCTAACATGTGCAGCAGCCATTTTAGGAAAAATGCGATTCGTTACCACGAAGCGTAAGGAAATTCAGATTCGGTGCAAATAGAATAATTCCTGAAATTAGGATAGAATTCTACTTTGTCAGCTTCGATTCGCTCATCTCTAGTGAAGACCCGCAGCTATCTCTAGAACTAGATTGTACACTGCATTCTCCAGACTATGAGACTTCCGAAAATAGCTAAACCCTGTCGCTTGGCTATTTTCTTCATTCCCATAGAAAGGAATGGAGGAGATGGCTGCGCATGTGCTCTACTGAACTTTGGAGAGCTCTGTTTTAGAGATAAGGGCGGGTGCCAGAGGTGGGATCTGAACCTATTGAACATTGGTAGCATATCTTAGCGATATGCCACCAATGTTCCAGGTGAGACAACCCCTTGACAGTATGGCCACATGTGGCGTAAATTGCTGCAGAGAGATTGTCGCAGTGTGTTGAAGTAGATCACCTGCATGCTGTGGTACAAACACGTACTGGTGTAGTATCTGCAGATTTTGCTGTGTTTCTGCACCAAAATCCGCATGTAATACGCACCGTGTCCATATACCAAGTAAAAAAAACAATCCACAGCACATATTGATCTGCTCTGCGGCAAAGTCAGTCCCATGTGATCGTACGCTAACAGAAGGTAACTATCTGTTCTGGTCATTTGATGGACAAACCGGTCCACGGCTGTATCAGGTAAAAGGAAAGAAGGACCGGCACTCGCTGTTGGTATATAATCTGGTGATTTATTGTCACATTCCAGTAACGCGTTTCGGCATACAATCTGCCTTTATCAAACGTGTCACTGGAATGTGACAATAAATCACCAGATTATATACCAACAGCGAGTGCCGGTCCTTCTTTCCTTTTATCTACATGGGACGCCTGCCCTGGGACACGCGCACCACCACTCTATTTTCCGATATTTCGATATATTGTATGCATCGGCTGTATCAGATGTCACTTGTATCCAGCTGTATACCTGTGTGTCCATTACATGACAAAATCAAATACAAAAATCCAGATATTTTGGGTTCTTTTACCTAAAATTCCACACAGGTTCTGATGAACATGGCTGCAAGGGAACGGCCACGTGTAGTGGGTTCACAGCGTCTCTGCCGATATTTGGCAGCAGCAAAATCCACACCAGATTTTAGGGGAGATTTATGAAAACTGGTGTAAAGGAAAACTGGATCTCCAATCGGATTCCACCTTTCATTTTCCAAAAGAGCTCTGAAAAATGTAAACTGGAATCTGATTGATTTCTACGGGCAACGTAACCAGTTTTCCTTTACACCAGTTTTGATAAATCTCCCTGAATGATTCTGTTGCAGGAATTATTGTGGAAAAGATGTAGGTTTGCTCCAGATTTCCTTCTGGGTTGCAAAGGGTAAAATCTATATCCCCAACATACACGCATGTTAGATATTCTTGTGGAATATTTCGGCAGTGTGTGGATGAGATTTTTAAATGCTGCCATTTTCTGATGCAGTTCTGCAGGGGAAAATGTGCAGCATTTATGGTACATGCGGTTATACTCCAGGGGCACGGTCACACGGTCAGGTTTCCTGATGCAGTTCTGGAAGCCAAAACCAGAAGTGAATTCAAAAAAGAGAAGTCATATCTGTGCTTTATACCTTCTCTCCTTTTATGATCCACTCCTGATTTTGGCTTCCAAAACTGCATCGGGAAACCTAACCGTGTGGCCTTATCCTCAAAGTTAGACAAACTTTTTTGGGGTAGGTGTATTGACTGGAATGAGATCCACTCCTGATTTTGGCTTCCAAAACTGCATCGGGAAACCTAACCGTGTGGCCTTATCCTCAAAGTTAGACAAACTTTTTTGGGGTAGGTGTATTGACTGGAATGAGGCTGGCACACAATAACCCACGGGTGGTGGGGTTCAGACTTGGACGGCTTTAGAAACTCTAGATTTGTTGGCACGAAGGACTTGTGGTTGCATTTGATTTTTAAGCCAGTAATCCAGGTGCAAACAAGAAGTGATTATCCTGCTCTGAATCTCTAATTGCTCAGCGGGATTATTACTGAAATTAAAAATATTTTTTTGCAGTCAATTAGACCATGTAATTAGGCACCAACTCATAAAGCTGTTTGGCAGATTATGTGTAACTAAATTTCCTAGGGTTTGGTTTAGTAGTAGTGTATTCACGTTCATTACATGTTCTTAGTTGCCCTGTTTATTGCTCCAGTGCTTTTAAAATAAAAAAAAGGCTGCCCAGCAAGTATTTCTAGAAATATCCTTATTTTGTGCATGTTGGTCCTATGCAGGCTTATGTCTCTCCATGGTTACAGACTGCAAACATACCCAGTGTGCAGTCTGATCCTCTGTGTGACTGTGTGGTCATGATGATGATGGTGGTGGTAGTTTTATTCACGATGGCGGTCCTCACTCTAGCGGTCCCTGGGACTTACAGTGACTGAAGGGGCACATCCTGGTATTCAGAGCCTCCTCTCTGGTGATGTTTGGGGTGTCCTGGGTGTTGTGGGGGTACAAGGCAGGGGTCTCTAGCCATTTAGTGCAAGTTAATGCAGTGGCAGTCCAATAATGGGGCCAGCTCTGGGTGCAGCCAATGATCAGTTTTACTGTAGATTTCGTCAGATCACAAATACAGGCATTTGCAAGGATAGGCATAGTCTCTTCAGATTGCATCAAACACTTCCCCCAAAAGGCTAGATAGAATATGTATTATTAAGACCCTCTGTGAGTCCCTTTCCAAATTAAAGTAGCAATCTTCCTAATCCAGCCAAAGGGGTGCAAATTCTGTTATTTATCCACAGCACCACAATGACCAACTGTCTATCAACAAATGGCGAGCCTGAGTCTTGCATATGGAAGGATGCCTGAAGCTACTAACCCAACCAAATGCAATGAAGTTCATGGCCTGACACGTGTGTTACCTTCACTGGCTTTTTATCTTTGCACTTTTCCTTTGTTATAGCTGCTCTACCTTCTATTAGGCAGAGCTCCAGATGGCGACCAAAATGGTCGCCAATGCGACTTAGAGTTGCTAAATGGCGACAAGACTTTGTAGTCTTGTCGCAATTTGCGCCTAGACCCTCCGCTGCACTGCCTCTCACACACGAGGAACTGACATGGCACGCACTGTCCCTCCCCCCTGTACCGCTGCCACCAATGGGCTGATAGCAGAGAGAAGGAGGGCAGGGGCTGTGGCCACTGTGCCACCACGAACAAATGCAGGCTGCGCTGCGGGTACCGGCCATATCCCATACCCGGCACCCAGCCTCTATGACTGCGTGCTGCGATCTGCTGCTATTTACCCCTCAGGTGCAGCACCTGAGGGGTTAATAGCGGTGGATCGCAGAGCGCAGTCATAGAGGCTGAGTGCCGGGTATGGGATACGGCCGGTACCCGCAGCGCAGCCTGCGTTTGTATTAAGCATAAACTATATTCATTGGTGGCACAGTGCACCGAAACCCCCCCAACCCCAGTATTATAAAGTAGAATCATTGGTGGCGCAGTTCGCGCCCCCCCCCCCCCCCAAGTATTATAATCATCGGTGGTAGTGGCAACTTCTGATCGGAGCCCCAGCAGTGTATTCCTGGGGCTCCGACGGTTACCATGGCAGCCAGGACTCACAGATAACCCACCAACCAGGCTCTGGGCGAGAGACAGGGGAAGGGTCACCTCCTAGCTAATCCCTGACCTCTTTCCCTGCACTGCTCAGCCCACATGCAGACCTTAAAGGTAGGTATGATGTGTCCCCGTGCCTGGGCTGAA
Organism: Bufo gargarizans; assembly: GCF_014858855.1. Lineage (NCBI taxonomy): Eukaryota > Metazoa > Chordata > Amphibia > Anura > Bufonidae > Bufo > Bufo gargarizans. The sequence continues at coordinate 666,533,313 of NC_058080.1, forward strand.
AAAAAACCTAAATTTGCTTACTTATAATCCCTACACTGCGATTTATGGCTACATGATCTAATTAATCATTTTGGTCCTGTAGATTTTGTTTAAAACATGCTTTAAAAATATGCAAATTACCTTGCTACCAGCAAGTAGAGCGGCTACTTGCTGATAGCAGCCGCATCCTCCGATCCTAAAGACGCCCCCTCTGCATTGTGATTGACAGGGCCAGTGAACGGAATCGTTCTCTGCTGGCCCTGCCTGTTTGCATTCAAAATCTGGCGCCAGCGCCGCGGCCGTACCTGTCTTCAATCGGCGCAGGCGCACTGAGAGGCGGCCGCTCGCCCCGCCGCTCCATCCTCAATGCGCCTGCGCCAATGACGTCACATCTACACCCGGCGCAGGCGCATTGAGGATGGAGCGGCGGAGCCAGCGGCCGCCTCTCAGTGCGCCTGCACCGATTGAAGACAGGTACGGCGGATGCGCCAGATTTTGAATGCAAACAAGCAGAGCCAGCAAAGAACGATTCCGTTCACTGGCCCTGTCAATCACAATGCGGAGGGGGCGTATTTAGGATCGGAGGATGCGGCTGCTACCAGCAAGTAGCCGCCCTACTTGCTGGTAGCAAGGTTATTTGCATATTTTAAAAGCATGTTTTAAACAAAATCTACAGGACCAAAATGATTAATTAGATCATGTAGCCATGAATCGCAGTGTAGGGATTATAAGTAAGCAAAAAAAAAAAAAAAAAAGGTTTAGTGGGGTGACAGAAGCCCTTTTAAAGGGATTCTGTCATGAGATGTGAGGCCTATAACCTAAACATATGGCCAGGTCCCTACTAATACCCTGAATCCGAAACTGACCTTATTAAATGTGCCTGTGGCTCTATTAGCATATAAAACAGGTTTTTATAACCCGTCATTCACCTACCTAATGTACCCAAGGAGACGTCGCTTCATACAGGGTGCCCGGCTGCAGCCATCTCCGTCTGGTGCCCAGCGCCGCCTTTTCACTAGAAATCACCGCCCTTTCAATAGAGCCGCCTTCCTCACCTCAGCACCGCCAGAAAACCTGATTTGAGGTGAGGGAGGCACATTTAATAAGGTCGGTTTCGGATTCAGGGTATTAGTAGGGACCTGGCCATATGTTTAGGTTATAGGCCTCAAATCTCTTGACAGAATCCCTTTAAATAACAGACATGACATCACAAAAGGGGTGTTCTTTAAGAAAAGACTATTGGCTTCTTGACAAAATGGGAGTAGTTTGCTAATTTTATCCCGGAGTTTCATTGGCACACTTAAAAATGGCAACCTAACTCCCCCTCTCCCAGTGACCTTAAAGGGAACCTGTCACCGGGATTTGGGGTATAGAGCTGAGGACATGGGTTGTTAGATGGCCACTAGCACAACCGCAATATCCAGTCCCCATAGCTCTGTGTGCTTTTATTGTGTAAAAAAAAAAACTATTTGATACATATGCAACTTGACATAAGAGTCATATCTTACTTGTGTGACCAGAGAAGAGTCATATTTTCAAGTTCTGACTCATCTCAGGTTAATTTGCATATGTATCAAATCTTTTTTTTTTTTTTACACAATAAAAGCACACAGAGCTATGGGGACTGGGTATTGCGGATGTGCTAGTGGCCATTTAGCAACCCATGTCCTCAGCTCTATACACAAAATCCAGGTGACAGGTTCCCTTTAAAGGGAACCTGTCACCGGGATTTTGTGTATAGAGTTGAGGACATGGGCTGCTAGATAGCCGCTAGCACATCCGCAATATCCAGTCCCCATAGCTCTGTGTGCTTTTATTGTGTAAAAAAAAAACAATTTGATACATATGCAAATTACCCTGAGATGAGTCCTGTCCCTGACTCATCTCACATACAGGACTCATCTCAGGGTAATTTGCATATGTTTCAAATCGTTTTTTTTACACAATAAAAGCACACAGAGCTATGGGGACTGGATATTGCGGATGTGCTAGCGGCCATCTAGCAACCCATGTCCTCAGCTCTATACACAAAATCCAGGTGACAGGTTCCCTTTAAGACAAATAAATGCACATGAAGCTCACACATCTGGTTTGCTGCCATCTTGTGGACAATGCAGTACATATATAGAGAGAAATAAAATCTATCTCTCACAGCACCACCTCCGATCAGCTGTTTGAAGAGAAGGCAGAGCTCATATGAGCGCCGCCTTCTCTGCTCTGTTCCTATAGAAGTGAATGGGGAAGACATACTTGTAATTACACTGCTCACCACTGCAAATGCTGCAGCGAGCAGGTAAACAAAGCAGAGAAGGCAGCGCTCGTGAGGAGGGCTCGGGCGGCTTTCTAGACATAGGCCGTCCAGGAAATTTCCCTGTACAGTATATGGTCAGTCCGTCCCTGACGGGGTTGTAAATAATATACTTTTTTTGTTTTAAATTCTACCTCCATCATGTGGGACCTGTGAAGGTAACTATACTTACCTGCCAAGCTGAATGCCAAATAACCGTTCAAGTACAGACATTATGCAGAAATAGCTGTTTCACAATCTCACACAATAGTAGAAATCCCCCCCCCCCCCACAATGCCTGTGCCTCTCCTATAGATGATACTTAGTCCGTCCCTGTTAGGCTACTTTCACACCTGCGTTTAGGTGCGGATCCGTCTGGTATCTGCACAGACGGATCCGCACCTATATGCAAATGCTTAGATCCGTTCAGAACGGATCCGTTTGCATTACCATGAACATAAAAAATGTATTTATTTATTTTCATGATAATGCAAACGGATCCGTCCAGACTTTACATTGAAAGTCAATGGGGGACGGATCAGTTTGAAAAATGCACCATATTGTGTCACCTTTGAACGGATCCGTCCCCATTGACTTCCATTGTAAGTCTGGACGGATCTGTTTGCCTCCGCACGGCCAGGCGGACACCCGAACGCTGCAAGCAGCGTTCAGGTGTCCGCCTGCTGAGCGGAGGACAGACGGTGCCAGACTGATGCATTCTGAGCGGATCCGCATCCACTCAGAATGCATTAGGGCTGGACGGATCCGTTCGGGGACGCTTGTGAGAGCCTTTAAACGGAACTCCCAAGCGGAGCCCCGAACGCAAATGTGAAAGTAGCCTTACCCGCGTCCCTCTGGATTGCTGCATGTTGCGTGGATCAAAACATCTGGCGAAGGGGGGAGTAGCCAATAGCAGGCCGTGGCGGTGACCTGCCTCTCTAGCGTCATAGATGACGTTAGGGAGCCTGGTAACCTATTGCGGCTTGCTATTGACTGCTCACTCCATGATGCAGCAGTGGCCGTGCAGCGATCTGGAGGGACATGGGTGCTGGGGGCCGGGTAAGTATCGTCTATAGTAAGGCCACTTTCACACGAGCGTGACGGATTAGGTCCGGATGCGTTCAGTGAAACTCGCACCATTTTGCAAGCAAGTTCAGTCAGTTTTGTCTGCGATTGCGTTCACTTGTTCAGTTTCTTCCGTGTGAGAGCAATGCGGTTTGATGCGTTTTTCACGCGCATAATAAAAAACTGAAGGTTTACAAACAACATCTCTTAGCAACCATCAGTGAAAAACGCATCACATCCACACCTGCCTGTGGATGTAATGCGTTTCTCACTGAAGCCCCATTCACTTCTATGGGGCCAGGGCTGCATGAAAAAAGCAGAATATAGAACATGCTGCGTTTTTCAAGCAACACAGAACTGATGCGTGAAAAAAAATGCTCATGTACACAGACCCATTGAAATGATTGGGTCAGGATTCAGTGTGGGTGTTTACGTCACGCATTGCACCTGCGCGGAAAACTTGCTAGTGTGAAAGGGGCCTAAGGGGTCCGGGCATTGTGGGGGGTATTTCTACTAATGCATAACAGCTTTAATGTAATAATTAGTTATTAGTTGAAATTGAGTGGTAAAAGAACAAAAAAACCTGTCCTCATTCCTAAAATTGCTGCATCCTTAAATAGGCACCTGTCGGCAGGATCAACTCTATTACACCTGGCATATTACCTGTTGGGGTTGATCCTGCTCATTAAAATGATACCTGCCTTGTGAAAATTGTCTGCTGCGTTCCTGAGAGAGGAAAAAAAGACTTTTATTCTTTATGCGAATTAGGGCTTTAGTGTACCAGCACTGGAAAGCTGAAGAGTAAGGCCCCTTTCACATTGGCAAGTATTCCGCGCGGGTTGCATGCGCGAGTTGAACGCATTGCACCCGCACTGAATCCGGACCCATTCATTTCTATGGGGCTGTGCACATGAGCTGTGATTTTCACGCATCACTTGTGCGTTGCGTGAAAATCGCAGCTTGCTCTATATTGTGTGTTTTTTTTTCACGCAACGCAGGCCCCATAGAAGTGAATGGGGCCGCATGAAAATCGCAAGCAAGTGCGGATGCGGTGCGATTTTCACGCATGGTTGCCAGGTGACTATCGGGCTGGGGATCCGATCTGTATTATTTTCCCTTATAACATGGTTATAAGGGAAAATAATAGCATTCTGAATACAGAATGCAAAGTAAAATGGTGATGGAGGGGTTAAAAAAAAAATAACTCACCGAGTCCACTTGATCGCGTAGTTGCGGATCTCTGTCTTCTTCTGTAATGTTGAGCTGCCGACTAAGGACCTGTGGTGATGTCACATCACATGGTCCCTCACCATGGTGATGAACCTTGTGATTGGACCATGTGATGAGCGCAGTGACGTCCTCAAAGGTCCTATTCCTGTGCACAGCAAAGAAGACGACAGAAGAGATGCCGCTGCGCGATCAAGTGGATTAAGGTGAGTTTAATTTTTATTTATTTTTTTAACCCCTCCAGCCCTATTGTACTATGCATTCTGTATTAAGAATGTATTATTTTCCCTTATAACATGGTTATAAGGTAAAATAATAGCAATCTACAGAACACCTAACCCAAACCCGAACTTCTGTGAAGAAGTTCGGGTTTGGGTACCAAACATGCCGATTTTTCTCACGCGCGTGCAAAACGCATTACAATGTTTTGCACCCGCGTGGAAAAATCGTGCATTTTCCCACAACGCATCCACATCTTATCCGGGCAAAAAACATGACGCCCGTGTAAAAGAGGCCTTTAAGGTGCACTGAGGAATTACACCACACCTCTCAGTGCACTTAAGCCCTTATTTATGTAAAGAATAAAAGTATTTTTTATTTAGGGAACTCCTCAATCAATTTTCACAAGATGGGTATCATTTTAATGAGAAGGAGGAATCCTACCAGACCGTGTGCCTGGTTTAGGCCCTTTTCACACAAGCGTGATCAGTGAAACTCGCACAAGTTCAGTCAGTTTTATCTGTGATTGTGTTCAGTTGTTCAGTTTTTTCCGCGCGGGTGCAATGCGTTTTGATGCGTTTTTCACGCGCGTGATAAAAAAAACTGAAGGTTTACAAACAACATCTCTTAGCAACCATCAGTGAAAAACGCACTGCATCTGGACTTGCTTGCGGATGCAATGCGTTTTTCACTGATGGTTACACAGAAACATTGAAATGAATGGGTCCGGATTCAGTGCGGGTGCTATGCGTTCACGTCACGCATAGCACCTGCGTGGAAAACTCGCTCGTGTGAAAGGGGCCTTAATAGGGTAATAGGGTTCAAACTGCTGAGAGGTGCACTTTAAAGGGATGTTTTTTTCAGAAAGGATTATATTTTTAAACTCAACATTCACCAGTGAAAATTAAAAGCGAAATATTGTCTTTCTGTAGCAGTCAGCACAGAGAACGAAAACTACTAATCACTTGTTAGTTTACTACTGCAATGAGGGAAATATGTTATCTGCTAGTATAATGGTAGCTCAGTAGAACTGGGATAACAGTATGACAGCTTAGTAGGCCTAGATTAAGATGTGCACAGAAGATCATTGCTTTTATCAGTGTAATAATCTAAAAGTCACTCATCCCCCTCCTCTCTTTTGTCAGAGTGATGGTCGAAAGACAAGTGCGACTGTCTGTCCAATCAAAGGAGGAAGTTAAGAACCAGGACAGGAAGTAGTGTACGTGGAGGGACTTCAAAAATGATGTCCAAAAAAAAAAACTCCACCTATTTTTTGTGAAAAAATTTAATTAAAATAAAACAAAATTATATATATATATATATTCATATTCGCAAATGGTGGTTAATATGTGATTAAAATATAATTTTAGTATCCCTTTAGGGACAAAATTGAAGAGCAAAATTCTGGTTCTCTGGCTATGCCACTAGGTGGAGTATTGCTCACATGGCGCTGTATAAAACCACTTACAGCGTATGCTCCCCCTAGTGGAGGCTGCAAGTAAACTCACTTATGATCAATGACCATGTACAGACAGGCAGAGAATGCAGTTTATTGCTGGGCCCCTGCTCCCCACAGCCTGAGAGCATTGACATAGTCTGCCTCTTTGGTAGTTTAACCACTGCTCCCAGTATAATACACTGACTTGGTGTTTGCACAAAGCCTGCACTGATGGTTTGCATTCTGGGAATTGTAGTCTTTACCAGGCATTGTACTGTAATCTGATATAGCAAAAAGTCTCACCGGATTACAGGAGCTCAGGCATACCTCCCAACATTCAAAGAGGGACACTTATGGTTCATTGTGTGAAAGATCTATGTTTCCTGCAAATTTATACACTTCAATAGTTTTCTCTTACGACATAGCACAAAAATAATTCAACTCTAGAAAGTTCTAAAATCCCAACTGCATCAAATAATTAAAATAATATACAAGATAGGCTCTAATATACAGAGAGGAGCCAGAGAAACACTTTCTGGGTCAATACTGTGAATAGAATGATGCAAATCTGTAGGACAGAGGGGCTTGGGTCAAAAAGAGGGACACTTGGGAGGTCTGCTTTAAGGTTCAGGGTTTTCACATGGTGCCCTTGTGTCCATTTTGTCCACTTGGGAGGTCTGAGCTCAGGGATGTGGTGGTGAACATGATTACGGTCTATGTCCAGTAACCAGCAGAATTGTGAATGCAGCTCTGTACTGTAATACAGATTGGAGCTCAGGAGCAGCATAGACAAGTAATGTACGTAGATTATTTTTCCGTTTATATAGTCATAATAAATGGACAGAAACGTGAAATCTAAGCCGGGTTTATGACGATACAATGTGTGGCTGACTTCCATATTCCCAGATTCTGCTCTATGTGGTTGGCACACGATTATGTCCAGTTACCTCATAGCTGTAATGCAGCAGCTCACGTTCCGTGTACATAGGATGAAAGAAACGCAGCATCTTGTTTATTTCAGTTCGGGAGCCTTCCATAGTCTAAAGCTTTCCTATATACACAGCGCTGCCTACAATAGAACTGCCAAACCCAGATTTGCCGAGTCTGCGTGTTATTGTCATACGCCATGCATTGCTATACTCATACGAGCGTACAGTACTGGGGGAGGCAAGTGTGATTCTTGGATCTATGACAGTTTCATTGGGAGAATCGGATCCTAGCTGCAGGAAATGCTGAGTGAACAAAGCTTAAGGTAGCTTAGGTCAGATGAATTGCTGAGTGCGACAGTCCAGCCAGGGGTGCTCTCCATCCGGGACGCCTGCGAGTAGCAGGATAAGACTGGGTATTAATCGCTTATTAACCCAGAAACAATGAAGGTTCTCTGCTGCCACCTAGTGATGTGTGACGTAAATGTATGATAAGTGCGCCACGTGCCTGGACGTAAGGCTGCTGATTGTAGGCCCGTGGATAGTGCTGAGAGACGCACTTGCTGCATTGCTGAGGTTAACGCCTTATATTCAGTGTCCTTCAGATGGAGCAGCGGTTTCCATGAAGAATGCCATACTTGACCTATGTCTTAAAGGGGTTGTCCAGGATTTTTTTTTTAACATGCTCTCCATTTCAGGGTTCCCTGCCTCTCTTAAAGGGGTTATCCCATGAATAATGTAAAAAATGAAAAGCTGACATCATATAGAACATGACAATCTCTTTCTAACAAAGCTAAAACCATGGATCCAGAGATCTCCCCATTCATCTCTCTGCTTTATATCAAGCTGGCAGCTCAAGGGGAGTGTCCTTTCTGCCGCAACTCACGGGGCGTGTCTTTTCTGCTGGTGCTCTCTCCCTATCACAGCTCAGGAGGCAGTTGATGGATGAAACGGAGCATGTGCGGCCATCTCAGTGAGCCAGAGAAATAAATAAGAAAAAGAACAAACAGCAGGCGGAGCCATACAGATACATTTTACTGAATAACTCAGTGGCTATGCAAAATTTTTAATTACATGCAATTACAATAGTATTCAGATCCAAGTGCTGCTCTGAAAACTGTAGAACATTTTTCATGGGACAACGCCTTTAAATGGTCTTCCAGTCCCCATCTGTCAACTTCCAGATAGACGGGATCACATGCACTGCTTAAGGCTACTTTCACACTTGCGACAGGACGGATCTGACAGGCTGTTCACCCTGTCGGATCCATCCTTACGCTATTTCACCGTGCCGCTGCTCCGTCCCCATTGACTATAATGGGGACGGGGGCAGAGCTCCAGCACAGTACGGCAGTGCACAACGAAAGGCCACACCGGACTAAAAGTCCTGCATGTCCCTCGCAGCACGGCGAAATAGCGGAAGGACGGATCCGACAGGGTGAACAGCCTGTTGGATCCATCCTGCCGTAAGTGTGAAAGTAGCTTAAGCCAGTGGCTGGCCTCAGTGGTGACGTGTCACTGATGAGGCCAGTCATTGGCTGCAGTAACTCTGTATGTGTGGAAGATGACAGACAGAGACCAGAAGACCAGGGAAGAGAGCCAGGGAGCCGGAATGTAGCAATAAGTATAGGTATTCCATGCAAATAAAAAAAAACATGGACATCCCCTTTAATTGGGTTCATTGGGCATTTCATCTAATCAGTAGTTGGTACTAACCTATGGGAGGAAGATCTTTTATAGAGTACTTACCCATCCCTTGCTCCACCAATGCACTTGCACTGGCCGTGAGCTCTTCTGCCCAGGGCCTGACCGGATGTGGCCACTTATTTTCCAGTTCAGTTGTGTAGCAGTAAATGCAGCTGAACATCTGGTCAGGACCTGGAAGGAAGGTGCAGTGGAGACGGCAATATCTTCTTTTCACAGGGCAGTAACAACTACTGTTTCAGCAAAATACCCGGAGAACCCCTTTAAGGTCCATAGCACACAATATGAACTAAAAGTAGTCTCTGTGGCTCAGCTGGTGGTACCTTGCGTGCCCAGGAAGCAGAGAGTGATCATGTCATCTGTGCGAGGTGCGTTTTCTAGATTTTGCATTTGTTACAGCAGTTATTAGAAATAATGTGGGCCTCCTAGGCAGCAGTATTCCCGAAATATGGATGCGACGGGGGCATTTAAGAATCTCATGTAGCACCTGCTCCCCAATGCATCCCATAATCTTTAGGATTGCTCCCGAGTGGCCAAACTTCCATTGGCTCATAGGAAATGAGCCATCTATAATGACGCTGTGTGTGGGCGCCCCGCAGCTCAGCAGGCTGTTATAGGACTATAGGTGCCACCATTTAGACAGTAGGTGCATTAGTACAGAGAAGGAAAAAACACGTATGTGATACATGTATTTGACGGAACGACTATCTTTCATGTTTCTTCCTGTAAAATGAAGTTATCAGCTCTAAGAAAGATAAAGCGGGTCTGGTTGTTGCTTAGAAACCCTCTTACTCCACTGACGTTAACTACCATCTGCTGTAGAAGAACGAAAACAACGTTTATCCACACGGTGATCTGCGTGTAGACAGCTTACTGAAGACATGGGGCCACATTCATCAATAAAATATTGTGGTGTGAAAAAGTAGTACTCTGCACGTTTGCAGCTTTTTAAATGCCACTTGCACAAAAAATTTCGTTAAATTGTAGTTTCTCTGCCGGCCTCGCCACTTTCCTGAAAAAAAGGGGAAGCGGCGAGGGCGGAGACGGGGCAGGGCCGGTGGTCCCATCAGACCTATCATCTTCTACGCCAGTTTTTCTGACGTTGAAGAAAACAGAAATTTCTGAGAGGTGCGGTTGAGGTGCACGGACTACTGCTGTGCCTAATTTAGGATGAGACGTACACTGCGGGCCTATGATAAATCTCCCCAGTGGTCTTTGAAGTATAGTTACCAGTATATATAACATACAGTATCTCACAATAGTGAGTCCACCCCTCACATTTTTATAAATATTTTATTATATCTTTTCGTGGAGCAACACTGAAGATCTGACACTTTGATACAATGTAAAGTAGTCCGTGTACAGCTTGTATAACAGTGGAAGTAAGATTTACCTATACAAATATTATAAATGGGCAATACAAAAAAATATGGTGAAAAACTGTTCCATGTAAAATGCCCTCAAAAGACAAGGGGGCACTGCCTCCGACTGGAGAAGAAAAAGTTCAGTCTCCAGAAGCATCAAAGCTTCTTTACTGTAAGAACAGTGAAGCTGTGGAATAGACTTCCTCAGGACGTGGTCACAGCAGGAACAGTGGACATTATTGTACAGTGACAGTAACAGTGGAGTTGTATTGTACAGTGACAATAAAGGCATCTTATCTTATAGTTTTAAAAAGGGTTTAGACGAATTCTTAAAAGTAAATGACATTACCCTAAGGCCTCATGCACACGACCGTTGTTGTGTCCCTTGTCCGTTGTTCCGTTTCCGTGATTTTCTGCGGACCCATTGACTTTCAATGGCTCCGTGGAAAACTCGGCTAATGCACCGTTTGTCATCCGCGTCCGTGATCCGTGTTTCCACTCAGGTCCTATTTTTTTAACAGACAACGGTTTGCGGACCCATTCAAGTCAATGGGTCCGTGAAAAAACACGGATGCACACAAGATTGTCATCCGCGTCCGTTTTTTCCTATCATTTGCATGGCAAACTAAACTTTTTTTTTATTTTTTTTTACTTTCTTTCATGTTTGGAGATCCTCCAAAAATAAAGGAAGACACACGGAAACAAAAACGGACACGGATCACGAAACAACAGAACCCCTTTTTGCGGACCGCCAAAAAATACTGTCGTGTGCATGAGGCCTAATGCTTATAAAAATGTGTAGAAATCAGAGTCTCCCTTCCTTTTGGGATTCGTACTCCCACCTATCCCTTGGTTGAACCTGATGGTCTTTTTCAACCGTATTGTAACTAAGGGTACTTTCACACTAGCGTTTTTCTTTTCCGGCACTGAGTTCCGTCCTAGGGGCTCAATACCGGAAAAGAACTGATCAGTTTTATCCCCATGCAATGGAGAGTAATCCGTTCAGGATGCATCAGGACGTCTTCAGTTCAGTCTTTTTGACTGTTCAGGACGGAGATAATACCGCAGCATGCTGCCGTTTTATCTCCGGCCAGAAAAACTGAACACTTGCCGGAATGCCGGATCCGGCATTTTTTTCCATAGGAATGTATTAGTGCCGGATCCGGCATTCAAAATACTGCAATGCCGGATCCAACCGGTAAAAATGTGAAAAAAATATATAACTGATCCGTTTCTTCGGATGACAAACAGAGATACTGATCCGTTCTTGCAATGCATTTGCAAGACGGATCCGCATTCGGATCCGTCTACAAATGCTTTCCGTTTGCATGAAGATTGCCGGATCACTCTGCCGCAAGTGTGAAAGTACCCTAAGTTTGGCATGCCCTCAAAATAACTCAACACACAGCCATTCATGTCTAAACTGCTGGCAACAATAGTGAGTACACCCCTAAGTGAAAATAGCCAAATTGTGGCCACCATTATGTTCCAGCACTGCCGTAACTCTCTTGGGCATGTGTTGTCCCATGAAAAGATAACAAAAATGTTTTGTGAGATATTGTATATACAGCTATTTTTGGCACTCCTATAGGAATGAATGGAGGGTGGCCACGCATATTCAGTGCGTCCTCGAATTAGAGGTGCGGGTCCCAGTGGTACAACCCCTTTAGTATTGATGGCCTGTCTTCAGGATCGGGCATCGATAGCAGATCGGCAGGGATTTGACACTCTGTACCCTGCCAACCAGCCGTTTCTGAGTAATGAACAGAGTTGGGAAGTGCGGCGTTGGACACGCTGTTTATTTCCAATGTGGAGGTGCTGGGTATCAGACCCCCACCAATCTGTGGATGGCCTAGCTTTTTGTGACTTACCTGTCACTTTTGACTTTCACTTTCCAAAACTGGTGTGGTTTTTAATTTTGCTTATGTTTCAACTTAGCAATTAATATATAAAAAAAGTTTGATTAAAGTTTTAATATTTTAAATAACGAATGGGGTTGGCCGAGTGTTTTATAGTGATGACCTATCCTTAGGATAGAAACCTCTTCCTTGGTCAGTGACATCATATTCATCAGTCACGTGAATGGGGCTGAGCTGTGATACCAAGCAGAGCCGCTATCCAATGGACGCTGCTATGTTTGGTGAGCTGCGAGGAGGCCGCAAAGCTCACTGGAGCGCTGCAACCTCTCCAAACAGCTGATTGGCGGGGGGTACCGGGCGTCAGACCCCGCCTGATCACATACTGATGACTTATCCAGAGGATCGGTCATCAATATAAAACGCTTTAACTATAAAAATTTAATTTTGATGTAAAAAAACATAAATAAGGCGTAGTAACCAACAACTACTAGGTCAAAACAGAGAGGCGCTAATTTGTCAGGTGTTACAGCATTCTGGAGCATTATTTGCCACATTTTCATAGTGCCGGGCGCCAATCAAGCAAAAAAAATAATAAAGCACTCAAAAAATTCTGCTCCATTATGTTTATTTCGTACTAAAGTACTTGCGTCTGTAAACACATTATGATGTATCTGCCGTAATAGAAAGGATTATGCAGCGAGAGGTTCGGGTTTATTTGTTCAGGGCTGGCAAACACGATGCACTCAGCTGAACAAAGAAAGCCAAGATATTATTCCGCTGCTCAAATGATTTGCAACCATCGTAATTACTATTCTGCAGGAAGGACGAAATGTACAATAAACCTGCATTCATATCGTGTAATCGTGCCTGAAACCCACGTATTGACAGTACAGGCTGCATGTTGTGGCATGGGATTTCTGTGGAGTCGTTCCTGTTTGCCACGTTTTAGTGTTTTTTTTAAAGGCGTCCATGAAGTAATTACTTCATCAGGGAGATTAATAAAATGGAATGGAGGAAGAGTCAATTCTAGCAACTTTACTGAAGGAGGAACTTCAGAATCCAAAAAGGCTTTAACTGCAATACAAAAAAGTGACCTGATGAAGGTCAGGCCTCCATTGGTTTACAGATCCTGGTGAACTTGAGAGCTGAGCCACATTCTAGATCCTTGTTTTTTCAACCACATTAATGATGAGAATACCTAGATAGGTTCTGACTGTTGATATCTGCAGTAGTTTCCAAAACTAATTATATAGATATTTCCATTACTGTAAATTATAAGAATATTGGAGTTTTATACATACATAAAACCAGAAGATGGGTGCCCCCATTCACATTTCTCACCTCTCCTGCAGACTGAGGATACCAGTAGTGAGGCTGGAGTTGGAGGGAGATGCTTCTTCTGCAGTTCCTTTCCATACCCTCACCTGTCATCACAGGTCCTGCACCATCTTTCTTAGGAATTATAGACCCTTGAGCTTTTCTAAGCATGGAACTGAATTAAAGGGATTCTGTCACCTCGTTTTCAGTTATAGAGCTGCGGACATGCACGGCTAGATCGCCGCTAGCATGTCCGCAATATACCAGTCCTATAGGGCTGGCTGTGTCCTTTTATTTTGTTTAAAAAATTAATTTATAGATATGTAAATGAGCCTTGTAAGGTGCCCAAGGGGCTGTACGAACCTTTCTGGTGCCCAGCCACGCCCGCCTGTGAAGGAGCCCAGCACCGCCTGCGTCCTCTGAATCTCCTCCTTACGTCACAGTTAGACTGGCGTAATATCGCGCATGCGCAGTTCCTTCCCTGAGGCTGATGCCAGCACAGGGAAGGAACACTATACCGGCACTGAGCATATGCGAGCTCGCGCATCGCGAGATTACGGCAATCTGACTGTGACGAAAGGAGGAGATTCGGAGGATGCAGGCGGTGCTGGGCTCCTTCACAGGGGGCCGTGGTTGAGCACCAGGAAGGTTCATACAGCCCCTTGGACACCTTACAAGGCTCATTTACATATCTTTAAAATCATTTTTTAAACAAAATAAAAGGACACAGCTCTATAGGACCGGTATATTGCGGACATGCTAGCGGCGATCTAGCCGTGCATGTCCGCAGCTCTATAACCGAAAACGAGGTGACAGAATCCCTTTAATGCTGCAGGATTTGCACCTATAGTGAAGTTCTTGTTTAATTAGTCTGGACCTGTGGCCCTCTCAGGAATGGGGGCTTTGGGAAATTGCCCAGTTCAGTCCCCCTAATGCTGGCCCTGCTTAATGGCAAATTGTTCCTCCTTGCTCAGTGACACCATTAGTGGCTGCCAACTCCACCTGGCGTGGCCTGTTTTGTATTTACCTTTTGGAACTGCTTTTAATGGAGAAAAAATGAAATTGAATGGAATTAACCAATACTGGTGTCTGGAAATCGCTTACATTTATCGCTGTAGGAGTGCAGTCCTGCACCATTCGTGCCCCCGAGGTCCGAGCAGAAGCTGGCATTTGTTACTATACCTGGCCAACTCCACCTCCCCCTCCATCAGCCCTACATACAGACCTCAACTGCAGCAGAACCTCATTATTAAGCGTAGAGGTTAGATTCCTAAACCCAATTTATAGCAAACGCTTTCATACTTTTCGAAAAGTGCCAGCATCTGAGGGGCATATATGATGTAGCTAGGACAGAGAAGGGTATAACATTCACTGAAGCTGCTAAAAACCCTCTGGGCAAAGGGAAAATTTTATGTCATTAAGGTAATAGCTCAGGAGAATTTATTTCCTACAGAAGCAATTTGACAGATCTCTTCTGCTGGAGATGATGAACATGAACCTTTTAGCACCACTCAACTCTTTGTAATCATCTGGTTCTTCAGAACATGCTTTTTCTACAGATGCTTCAATGGTAATTTATTTGTATCATGTAATACTGTATTTTCCCAGTAGTGGCCACTGCAGGAGAAATGAGCGACCGGTGGCAACTTTACCAGATCAGCGGTTTGGTCTTTTGTATCGGATAACCTCTCGGATACACTTCTCCTACAAATGTGAGATGGAAATAGCAAGGCTTGCGGCGTATATTGCAGTAGAGGTTTAATTCTGCAATTTTCCTCTCACAGTTTATCATCAGGAACACACAAACATCTATTACGTCTGCTCCATATGGAGAAGGGGGGTGGGATGTTATTCTAGATACCTCTCAGCTTGGTTCCCATCTGTCTGAACCATATCACAAAATAATAGTTCTTTACGTCTTCCTTCAGTCGTCACTTTGTGTTGGATCTGCTGCCATGTTTGGTTATATTGGCTTCGGGACAGAACTCTTATATTTAAAGCACAGAAGAAACTTTTAAAGTGAATTCATGTGTTAAATCTGTGTTTTTTGTTGGTGCGTCACATTCAAGTCCGGAACGTACGGTACAAAAGTGTAATGTAATGAGTATTTTGTGGTTACAGTAATTTTTATTATGGTGGCTGTTTGTATGGCGTATAACCACTTGCTCTGTGCACATTATAATTTATGGGCTTAAAAGCTGCAGTGAGCTACAATAACACAGTCTGTACCAGAACATAGCTTTGTGTCTGGTAAACCAATAAGGGGACACAGTGCTCCCCCCGATACGGGTACTAAAAATGGAATCCCCTCACATTTGATATTGATGGCGTATCCTAAAGGCATCCTTTAGCTGAACCCGCCAACTTAGAGTGGACAGATTGACCATCTAATGTATATGGGGGGTGTCTCTGTCCTCCCCGCTAACAGATATGAATTTCGATATGCCCAATAATTTTAGGGTCCACTCAGAAATCTGCAAAATGGGCCCACGGATCCATTCATTTTCAATAGGGCCGCAAAAGATGCGACAGCACACCGTACGCTGTCTGCATCCACACGCAGCCACGGACAAGAAAATACATTTCTATCATAGTACCGGCCATGTGCGGTCCACAAAATGAGTCGGTGTTCAGCAGATCCGCAATTGGCGGATGCGTGACTGGACGATTATTCTCAGGGATACAATCCACTGCCAGAGATGTCAGTCAATGGTTTATTCCTGTCACAGTGGGGAGTGGGGGGAAACCCCTTGCCGTACAATGTAAAGGATAGCAGTAGCAACTAGGCCAGGAAGCAAGGAAAAGGGAAGCAGGTCACCTCCTATTGCGTCCCTAATCCTCTCCCTAACTCCTAACCGTATGAGCGGACCCTGATGGTGGGACGGCTCATACCCTGGATACCTAATATCCTGAGTCGCCCTGGAAGTCCCTCAAATAGGAGCGGGGGAGAGACGACCTGTTCATCCACAACATGGAGAAACAGGAGTCTCTAAATGCCAAGACGCAGGGAAAAGGAGAGACCGTACACAGCAAGAGGATCGGCAGGTAAGAACAACATGACAACTCACTTAACTTCCGAAGCCTCCACAACTGGAACCCGTGAATCAGTACAGGAGCCCGAACACACAGCAGGTCACAGTACAAACAGCCCACACAGGAATCCAACATACCTACTCTGCCAGAGCCCCCCATGCTCACACAGTGCATGACAGCCCCAAGCAGCGCTGCAAACAGGCTTCAACATACAGGGCAAACGTCAAACATACATGTAGGGACAAGCACCAACAATAGCCCAGACATGTAACAACCAAGAAGACGTACAACACACCCTGAACATAAACCCACACCTAACAAATAACAAGTGAGGTAGGGAATAGGGGGCATACATAAGGAAAGACAATTTATGTCCAATAAGGTGGCCCTCAAGGACTGGGCAGAATCACCCAGGCAAGGAGCAGAGCTCCATCACCAAACAAGGCTGTAGTACAACTGCACCCAGCCTGCAAGCCACAGGTATATATATCAAGCTTGCGGCCACACCCAGGATACACTATAATCCCCACTAGCTAGAAGATTAACCCCAAGCTCACCAAACAGCAGGGAGCACACCTTAAAGGGGAATTGCACGTGCAAACCAAAAAACTACACTTTGCCGGCAACAACATCACGGTCAAGCAACAATAAGACCGTGACAATTTCATGATTTTCCTATTCCATGACGTAAAGTCATGATTTTATTAAAGACACGGAGGCGAGTATTGCTTTAACTCTCTTTACTGTTACCATAGCAGCAAAGAATGAACCAATCAATCAAAAGAAGAAACCATAGCAACCAACTCCTCCCCACTATCCCAGTATATAATGTCTCCACACTCTGGGATCATCCTCTTTCTTTCAGCGGCTACACCGACCGCAGACTTCACCGGAAACCGGCTCTTCCCGAACCAAACCAACATCCCGGAACCGAAACCGACCGGGAAACCCGGACTTCACCGAACACGTAAGCGGCAACAGCGCCAACTGGACCAGGAACTCCAGAAGAGTGACCGTTCAACCTGCAGGATGAAACAAAGAACGAGGTAACATCGCATGATCATGGCACGAAATAAGAACATTCACATCCAGGAATGCAATCCTAACTTGACATACAATAATGTGTGTAAACGAAACAAATACAATAGCGTCACTAATCACCAACAAAGGGGTGGGAAGGGAGGGCAATACTCGCCTCCGTGTCTTTAATAAAATCATGACTTTACGTCATGGAATAGGAAAATCATGAAATTTTATGACAAGACACGGAGGCTCCTATTGCAAGTTCAAAGCTGAGAAATGACCGAATGAAAAGCATGCGATTCGGGACGAAAGTAAAATTCACGGAAGGTGGATACTCTGGACCAATCCGCTAGGCGCATCACATCTTCCAGACGGGCCCCCGCGACCGACATGGATGTAGCTGAAGCACTGCGCACCGAATGAGCCGTAAAAATAGCGGTGTCCACCCCTGCCAGACCCAAAAACTCTTTGACCCATCGAGAAAGGGTAACACTAGAGACGGGGGCATAGGGCCTCCGAAAAGAAATAAACAAATTAGGAGACGTAGAGACACGTAAGGAAACGGTCCGAGACTCATACTCCTGAAGGCATGCAACCGGACATAACAGAGGCGACTGTCGGAAAGCTGGGTAGGAAACCGAGCGAATGTTAGTCTTAGTGCGTCTCGAAATGTTAAACAGAACCCCATCCGGAGTAAAGGATCGCGCATCGAAATCCAGGGCCCGGACGTCGGACACCCGTTTACAAGAAATGAGGCATAAGAGCGTAACCAACTTAGCTGATAAGTGTCGTAGAGATAACTGATCATTAGAAGACCAAGAAAGCAGAAAGTTCAAGACTAAACTAACATCCCAAGTAGCAGAAAAACGAGGCCTGGGGGGGCGAGACAGACGAGAGCCCTTTAACAAGCGACACACAAGAGGATGTTGTCCCGCAGGACAACCCTCAAAACCCCCGTGGCGTGACGATATGGCCGACCTATACAAATTAATCGTACGATAGGCCTTACCGGAATCGTATAAGGAGGACAAAAATGACAGAACCGACATCACAGGTGCTCGAATGGGATCCAGATCCCGCTCTCCGCACCAGCGAGCCCAAGAGTCCCAGGCGGCTCGGTAAGCACGTCTGGTACCCGGGGCCCATGCGTTTTCCAATAGGAAAACAGTCGTTTCCGAAACCCCAGACAGCGCGTTGGGACACCCGAGATTCTGCAAGCGAGAAGGCGGAGTAAACGTGACTGGATGAGGGGATGGGACTCCCCCAAAGGGTCTCTCAAGAGACATGGGAGGTCCGGGAGGAGAAGCGGAGTGTCCACCAACAGGTCTAGAACTATCGGGAACCATGGCTGAGACCGCCAGAGAGGAATGACGAGGATCAACTCGGCCCGCTGGTGTTGAACCTGAAGGAGAACCCTGGGAATCAACGCAAACGGAGGGAACGCATACATCAGCGTACTCCCCCACTGCTGAAGAAAAGCGTCTACCGCCTCCGCCAATGGATCCGGTCGCCAACTGAAGAACCTGGAGGTCTGGGCGTTCAAGCGGTTCGCGAATAAATCCACCGAAGGAGGACCCCAACGTGATGACAAAGCTAGGAACACCTCCTCGTCTAGCTTCCAGTCGCTGGAATCCGAAAAGTAGCGTGAATTCCAATCCGCCACCACATTGCGGAGTCCAGGAAGATGTTCCGCAATCACTACGATACCCCTGGAGAGGCAGAACTCCCAAAAGTCCTGCGCCAGGTACGTCAGAACCGAAGAGCGCGTGCCGCCCATCCCGTTGACATATCGAACTGCGGACACGTTGTCCATCCGCAGTCTGATACAGGTCGTGACTGTGCCATTGGCGAAGCTGCGAATCGCCAAAGACCCTGCCAATAGCTCCAGGCCATTGATATGGAGACGAGACTCCTCCGGTGACCACGGGCCCCCGGTGGAAATCCCGTTGCAGTGTGCCCCCCAACCGTGCAAGCTGGCGTCGGATTCGATAACCAGGTCTGGCAAAGGGCCCAGTAAAGCTTTGCCATTCCAGACGGACAGATTCTGGATCCACCAGTGCAACTCGTCTCCGAGTCCAGAGTGACCAAGTCTGAGTACGTGGACCCCGCCTGAAGATGGGCAATCTTGAGTCTCTGGAGAGCCCGATAATGTAAGGGTGCCGGGAAAATGGCCTGGATAGAGGCCGCCAGGAGACCAATCAGGCGTGCCAAGTGCCGCAGTGACAATTGCGGTCGAAGAAGCGCATGGCGCAGCTCCTTGCGGATGGAGCGGACCTTGGATACAGGGAGGTGAAGGGACAGGGACAAAGAATCTACCCTGAAACCCAGGGATTCCATAGAAGTCGCCGGGATGAGGCAAGACTTCTCGTGGTTTAAGATGAACCCCAACCGGGAAAGGAGGCCGGTGGTCATGGAAAGATGGGACCGGAGAAGGGATGGACTCTGCGCCATGATGAGGATATCGTCGAGGTAAATTATCATGCGCACCCCTCTGCTGCGGAGCCAAGAACACCACCGGTTTCATCACCTTGGTGAAGCACCAAGGAGCCGACGAGAGACCGAACGGCAGGCACGTGAAACGCCAAAGCTGGTCTCCCCAAGGAAAACACAGCAGGTCCCTGGAGGTCGCAGCCACCGGAACCGTAAGATACGCATCTTTGAGGTCCAGTTTGACCATCCAATCGCCCGGCAGAAGAATGTCTCTCAAAAGATGGATGCCTTCCATCTTGAAATGTCGGTATCGAACCAGTGAATTGAGGGCTTTCAAATTGATAACGGGGCGCCTTTCTTCCGGACTAGGAACATTCCGCTGATCACCTCGGCGGAGTGAGGGGAGGCGGGTTCTATTGCCTTTTTGTGGACTAACTCCACCAGCTCCCTGTGCAAAAGTCGTAGCAACGGGCCGGATAGGTGTATGGGGCGGGGAGCAGGCAGCAGGTTTGGTGGAGCCACCAAGTCTATGGTGAAACCCCTGACGGACTGGAGCACCCATTGGTCTGAGGTGATCTCGGACCAGGCATGGAAAAAGAAACGGAGTCTGCCCCCGACACAACCTGTTGAAGAAAGCAAAGGTAGAATGGGTTGGGCACTCACCAACTGGTCGGCGGTAGGAGGGAGCTCCTCGGTAACTTCTGGACCGTCCTGAAGCGCCCCTGGACGGGAAGAAGGAGGGCTGGTGCCTGGGATCCTGGAGGGAGGATCGATAACTGAAGGAGCCTCGTCCCGTCCCGCGGGAATGGAAATCAGATCGGCCGGACAGGCGGCCCCTAGAACTGCCGGCCCTACTGGAAAAACGGTTGTTAAATACACGTTTCATAGATGTTTGGGCTTTGTCCAAAGCCGTAAAGGCCCCGACGTATCTGCCCAGCTCTTTGATAAAAGAGTCTCCAAACAAAAGACCCTGGGCGTTCTTGCCCGACTCAGACAATGCTAGGTTGGAGAGCTTTGGCTCCACCTTCATCAGGATGGCTTTACGCCGTTCTATGGCTAGGGACGTGTTTACGTTGCCCGCGATGCAGATGGCCCTCTGGACCCATCCCGCCAATTCGACCGGGTCAACAGTTCTGCCCTCCGCTTTGGCGGACTCCGCCATGTCGAAGATCCTGGCGAGGGGACCTGTGATGTCCAGGAGCTTATCTTGAACGGCCCGCAGAGCGGAATCCAAGCCTTTCTTTGGGTTAAATTTGGTCTTGGTGAGGAATTGGACCATCTTCGGGTCCACCGTAGGCGTCTCACACACCTTATTGGGTATTAAAGGGCGGGGGCATTCCGCACGCAATTTGTTGCGGGACTCCTTGCTTAGAGGAGTACGTATTTTTTCTTCCAAGTATAGTGCCACCTGAGTGGCGGGGAGCCATTCCGCGGAGCGGGGATGATGGAGTTCATCCGGATTGAAAAGAGGAGCGCCCAGGGAGTCGACCAGGAGGTCGCCCGGTAGCACCTGGTTTTCGTGTGCGGGTACCGCTGGGGTGGGCGGTCTGGGGTCAGGAAATAAGTCAAGAGGATCAACCTCGACGTCCTCAAGCTCCTCTAGAGAGTCATACAGTGACTCGTTCTGAGCCTCCTCGTTCGATTCCCTTTCGGAATCAGACCGTGGCTCAGGCATAGTCCTGGCCGTTTTCCATGCGCGAGATCGTTCTGCCTGTCGCGTGCAGGCTCTTTTCCGCGGGACAACCGCGTGGTCACGTGATGGATTACCATCGGTTCTAACAGTTCTGGAGGCAGATGGCCTGGCAAGGTCCAACGCTGGGTCCGAAACGGACCTAGTGGGATGTGCGCATAAGGCCTGAGAAATGGATTGCGAGAGTGCTGAGGACATAGAGCCCATAGCAGCCGTGATCGCATCCGAGATAGACTGCTGCAGCGCAGCATTTTGCAGCCCATGAGGGTCATCATTGCGGCTGGGGGCAGTGGAGGGGAAAGGGGGGGTAGTAGGGGCATCCTGCCTAGAGGAGGAACTACGGCGCGACATGTCTGAAAGTGGTAGGAGTTAGTCACCCCAGACCACAAGAACTGACACACCTGGAAGAAAAAGAAAGAAAAGCAATGAGGGCCAGAGCCTGGATAAAGAAAACAGGGGGGCCGTCAATGGGGAAGACTCTTACCGGAGGTAAACTAAGCAGCAAGTGCCGAGAGGAGCTGGGAGACTCGTGGGGAAGTTGGCGCGCAGCACTGTGGTGGACGCCGAGATATCGCGGGATCGCGCGGGCGTAAGAGAGGGCGGGACGTGAGGTACAGTTGCCGCCGATAGATACGACTCCCAGCAAGATGGCGGCCGAAGTCTCGGAGATCGCGAGACTTCGGCCGAGCGCAGAAGAGGGAAACCAAGATGGCGCCCGAAATCTCGCCGATCGCGAGACTTCGGGCGGACCGAAGAGCGGTGTGAAGGATAGACACCGGATAACCGGGAGGTAGGAGAGAAGGGGGGGGGGGCGGCGAAAAAGGTGTTGGGAGTGAAACCACAACAAAAGAGGCGCGGACAACCGAGTGGGTAAATAAACAGGGCCAGACAGAAAAAAAAAAAAAAGAGAAAGCCGTATAAATAAGGTAACGTTGCCAAGGCAACTAAGGAGGTCAGAGCCCACAAAGTGAAAGGAATAATTCAGAAAAAGACCAAAATAAGTTCAATAGCGTTCATAAATACAATACTGAAATAAAGGGTACTTATCTGCTAAGGTAGCAGCAAAGAAAGAGGATGATCCCAGAGTGTGGAGACATTATATACTGGGATAGTGGGGAGGAGTTGGTTGCTATGGTTTCTTCTTTTGATTGATTGGTTCATTCTTTGCTGCTATGGTAACAGTAAAGAGAGTTAAAGCAATAGGAGCCTCCGTGTCTTGTCATAAAATTCCCCTTTACCCACAGGGAACATTGGCATCTTCAGCAGAGAACTATCTAAAGAGTATGGCAGGCTTAAAGGAGTTTTTCAGTTTGCATACAAAAAGTAATTTGTAATGTATTTTGTTTTACCTTTATTGCTCCTATCTTCCATTCTGGGCTGTGGTCACATGACCAAGTCCATGGAGCTCCTTCTTATTTCCTTTGATGTAAATGTCCATGGGCGGGGCAGTGATAAGGGAGTGTCTATGTAACTAGCTGGTAGGAGGGGCTATAAACTAGCGGGTGTTATTAGGGGTGACGATGGAGCTGTAGCAGAGATAGGAGAAGTGCATCATGGGTTCGGTTGGATACAGCAGCAGAAAGTGCTACATACAGGATGGAAAGAACGCAGAGTGATGTTTACATGGCAGGCTTAAAGGGACAAGTGAACAGTAACCAACAACATGACCATATCTGAAACCCTAGTAATGATGGAAAAAACCCTTTAAATACATATTCACATCTCAGCTATATATGGCTAAGATTGACGTTCCTGTTGTAGGTGGTGATCAGAGGTGGCTGGGGTTGTGGAAACAGATGAGCGGGTTGTGCTATGATATTTCTGAAACTCCCATTCACTTCAGTGAGCACAGTCTGCTCAGCTGTTTCTGCAACCTTGGCTACCTCTGGCGCAGCATACGATGGATGGTCTGATCTCAGTCATGACTGACTGAGATGGGAATCTCGCCTTAAATGCAACACCTAAAATCAAGGGTGGATTGGGGACTAAAAGTGGCCCCATGTTGTAGTTGTGTCCAAATTAACAGAAGACGGGAAAAATCTATTAGGCAGGGACAAGAGAAGTAGGCAGGGCCTGCAATACCGTAATGCAGCACAGAATACCGCCCCAGCAGAGTCAAATACCACAGGGCGGCATAAAATACTGCCGCACCAACCACAGTATTCAACTATATCACCGTCATGAGGTGTTGAGTTCAGGAGGGCACCTGTGGCTGTTGAGTATCAGATCATTATGTACCTGGTCTGCGGCCATTAAGAGGGCTTAAATGGCCCCCTGGGCATCGGCCCACCGGGAAATTTTTCTGTAGGGTCTATGGTCAATCCGCCTCTGTCTAAAATCATTGTTTATGGGCAGCCCATCGCCCTGTGTACTGCAGACAAACAGTAAATCTGTAGTAACGATCATTCATCCCCCTACAAATGGGATTATTGCTGCATATGAACAAATGACTGAGAATGAACGGTTTGTTCTCGATCATTGGCCTAAGAATGAGCTTCAGATGGTGTGATAAAAATCAATGTAGTAATTCATAGCACTCAATAACATTACCGATGTCCTGTTCTCAAACAAATCAGACCTAATTCTGGTCGCTAAGGACATCAGCACAGTTTTTCTTTGCAGAAGATTTAATAAATATCCCTAGGGGGTTGCAGAAAAACAGATACTGAATATTTTCCAGTGTCCTCAAATCACATGTCCAGTACCAGAAGCACAGCCTGCGAGATGGGTAGAAATGTCCACACCAGCTTCTTCATATGTGCAAGCACAACATCTGCCTGTGATACTTTTTGTTTGTGTGTGTGATCTATATAAGATTTAGGAGGCATTCACACGACTTTATCTGTTTTGCGGTTTGTAAATTGTGGATCCAAAAAATACGAATACAGTCCATGTGCATCCCGCGTTTTTCGTGAACCCCATTGAAAACATTGGACAAGAACGGGACATGTTCTATAATTTGCCACATGGGTGACATCGATATGCTGTCTCTTTTTTTAGTGGCCCCATAGAAATGAACGGGTCTGTGTGCGATCCACAAAAAAAGCAGATCAGACGCAGACCGAAAATCGGGTCGAATGAATGCTCTCTTACCTTGTACAATAGCACCCATGTTCTCTAACTTGATGATTTTACATATAAGAATAAACAATAAAAAATAAACATAATAGTTATTGCTGTGTCTGAAAATATCTAAACTATTAAAATATAAAATTATATTTCCTGTACAGCGGATACCATAACCTGAAAAAAAATATAATAATGGGTGATTCTCCATTTTTTTGGGGTCACCTTTTCATCCCCAAAAAGTGCTCAAACAGCCATATGTACCCACAAATAATATCAATAAAAGCTACCGCTTGACGTGCAGTAAAAAAAAAAAAAAAAAGAAAACCTCACACAGCTCTGCAGACAAAAATATAACAAAAAGTATGGCAGAATATGGCATTGCAAAGAACATATATTTTTTTTTTGTGAAAAGTAGTAAAACATAAACTATATAAATTTAATATTGTTGAAATCATACTTATCCACAGAATAAGTGTCATGTCATTTTTAGTGCAGAGTGAATGCCATAAAAATGCAATAATACTCCATGAAAAAGGCAGATTTTTTTTTTTTCCAGCCACATTTCTTTTTTCCACTGCAATATATAACAAATTAAATGATGCCATTAAAACTACAACATGTCCCACAAAAAGCCCTCATATGGATATGTGAACCGAAAATTTTAAGTCGTGGCTCTTGGAAGGTGGGGATGAAAACACAAAAACAGAAAAAAAATATTTTAGTGTCCCTTTTAATAATTGGTTACTTTCTTGGCACTACTTAATAAGTCTTTTCTCAATTTTTTTTATATAGTTCTCTGTTTTTCTTGTTCACTTTTATTTGGAGTGTTTGAATGAAATCACATACTGGTCTAGTCAGCACATCCTGCTTGTGCGGTATGTCTTGTGAAATATTCAGTAATATCAAAGGGAACAGAGAAGCCTGGTAAAGGCATTATGAAATGCAATACTGCAGTAACCAGGGCTGTTTTAAAATACATGATAAAATAGTAAAAAAAAAAATATCTACCAAAAAAAGAAAGAAAACAAGTAACTTTTAGGAACAGAAAACTCTGCAGGAAATCCTTGGCTAATTGTCATTTCCATCATGCAGGTTTTGGCTGCAGTTTTATGGCAAAATCTACTGTGGATCCACGAAGGAAATCTGCAGCAGAAATTGACAGATTTAAAAATCCGCATTTTCTGCGTGGAAAATTTCCACAGAGATTTGATTTATTTAGATTTCATCCATTTTACTGCTGCTATATTCCATTGTGTATTTTCCACAG
This sequence comes from Bufo gargarizans, assembly GCF_014858855.1. NCBI lineage: Eukaryota > Metazoa > Chordata > Amphibia > Anura > Bufonidae > Bufo > Bufo gargarizans. The sequence goes on from NC_058080.1 coordinate 666,559,210, forward strand.
AATTACATCCGGTGTGGACATGCTGTACCCTTAGACACCCAAGTCTTTGGCTTTACAATAGACTAGGGGTTTTCGGTATTTTAACAGTAGAAATCATGCCAATTAAAAAAAATATATTAAAACCCTGACAGAAACCTGATGGACCCCATTATAGGTCAGGGAAACACATCCTTCATAGCTGTGTAAAATAGTGTATAAATTAACATAAAAAAAAAATCAAACTTACCACCTCCATTTGCTCACGATGGGCCGACCACCACCATCTTGCTTGAAGCCCAAGATTATGTCATCACGTCTGCCGACCATGCACGGGATTTTGGCCGAGGTGTTCAATCAAGATGGCTCCTGTTCCACCACATCCCAAAGATGCTCTATTGGGTTGAGATCTGGTGACTGTGGGGGCCATTTTAGTACAGTGAACTCATTGTCATGTTCAAGAAACCAATTTGAAATGATTCGAGCTTTGTGACATGGTGCATTATCCTGCTGGAAGTAGCCATCAGAGGATGGGTACATGGTGGTCATGAAGGGATGGACATGGTCAGAAACAATGCTCAGGTAGCCCGTGGCATTTAAACGATGGCCAATTGGCACTAAGGGGCCTAAAGTGTGCCCAGAAAACATCCCCCACATCATTACACCACCACCACCCGCCTGCACAGTGATAACAAGGCATGATGGATACATGTTCTCATTCTGTTTACGCCAAATTCGGACCCTACCATTTGAATGTCTCAACAGAAATCGAGACTCATCAGACCAGGCAACATTTTTCCAGTCTTCAACAGTCCAATTTTGGTGAGCTTGTGCAAATTGTAGCCTCTTTTTCCTATTTGTAGTGGAGATGAGTGGTACCCGGTGGGGTCTTCTGCTGTTGTAGCCCATCCGCCTCAAGGTTGTGCGTGTTGTGGCTTCACAAATGCTTTGCTGCATACCTCAGTTGTAATGAGTGGTTATTTCAGTCAACGTTGCTCTTCTATCAGCTTGAATCATTCGGCCCATTCTCCTCTGACCTCTAGCATCAACAAGGCATTTTCGCCCACAGGACTGCCGCATACTGGATGTTTTTCCCTTTTCACACCATTCTTTGTAAACCCTAGAAATGGTTGTGTGTGAAAATCCCAGTAACTGAGCAGATTGTGAAATACTCAGACCGGCCCGTCTGGCACCAACAACCATGCCACGCTCAAAATTGCTTAAAGGGAGTCTGTCACCACATTTCAGCATATTAGACTGATCAAATAGGGTTATATGATCCACTCAGAACTTAAAAACGGTACCTTTGTTGTAGAAAACGGACTTTTCTTTTTGCCGAAAATGAACTTATAAGATTATGTTAATGAGCCCTCTCAAGTGCCCAGGGCGGTCTCTCAATCCTCGGAGCCCCAGGCAGGCACCTCCTAAACAGCTCATAACCCCGCCCTCCGTGCGCCTCTGCCCGCCCGTTTACTTCCCTCCCCTGTCCTTTTCCACTGCGGCTGTGCGGTCCAAATCGTAGCGGGCGCATGCGCAGTAGGTATTGCGATGCCCTGCCATGAGCGGGCATCGCATTGCGCATGCGCCCGCTACGATTTGGACCGCACAGCCACAGTGGAAAAGGACAGGGGAGGGGAGTAAACGGGCGGGCAGAGGCGCACGGAGGGCGGGGTTATGAGCCGTTTGGGAGGTGCCTGCCTGGGGCTCCGAGGATTGAGAGACCGCCCTGGGCACTTGAGAGGGCTCATTAACATAATCTTATAAGTTCATTTTCGGCAAAAAGAAAAGTCCGTTTTCTACAACAAAGGTACCGTTTTTAAGTTCTGGGTGGATCATATAACCCTATTTGATCGGTCTAATATGCTGAAATGTGGTGACAGACTCCCTTTAAATCACCTTTCTTTCCCATTCTGACATTCAGTTTGGAGTTCAGGAGATTGTCTTGACCAGGACCACAACCCTACATGCATTGAAGCAACTGCCATGTGATTGGTTGACTAGATAATCGCATTCATGAGAAATAGAACAGGTGTTCCTAATAATTCTTTAGGTGAGTGTATATTAAAATCTGAATTACTAAGTGAGTGCTCATTTTATTTACCTTTTATTAACTATTTTACAAACCCAAAAATACTATATTAAAAATACAGTCAGCACTCCACTAGAGAATTGAGATGTTGAACGGCAATGACGGGGCGTGGAGGGGTGCACTACCTCCCACCCTATTACTTGTAATGCAGGGCAATGCCGTATTACTTAGTGCAGGGCTGTTGCCAACTGAATATTGTTGTCAGTATGGCAGTGTAAAGCAGTGGGGAACAGGCGACATCAACCCACTGTCAGAGGGATGCTAATGACCCCCTTATACACATAAGGCCAGCTAAATGCCAGACCACAGATAGCCCTACAAGCTATAGTGCACACCATGAGCTTGTGTTTGAACTGAATAGCTTGATTGTTCTCTCTATTGAGATGTAGTCCAACCGGACTGAACACAGTTGGATCACAATGGAGTGGAAGACTTCTTACTTGTAATACAGGACAGTGCCGTGTTACTTAGTGCAGGGCTGTTTGCCAACTGAATATTGTTGTCAGTATGGCAGTGTAAAGCAGTGGGGAACAGGTGACATCAAACCACTGTCAGAGGGATGCTAATGACCCCCTTATGCACGTGAGGTCAGCTTGATGCCAGACCACAGATAGCCCTACAGCTATAGTACACACCATAAGCTTGTGTTTGAACTGAATAGCTTGATTGTTCTCTCTGTTGAGATGTAGTCCAGCCGGACTGAGCATAGTTGGATCACAATGGAGTGGAAGACTGAATCTAAAACTGCAAACTACAACTGCCCCCCCGACATGTTTCACCAGTATTCTGGCTTCATCAGGGGAAATGGGCAGCAATGGGTGTCGCCACAAGTTTGGAGGGTTAAATGCACTGTTTAATGATTGACAGGCCCTTCGTCCAGTAAGATTGGCAGCAACTAACTGATTTGACCTATTGCCTTAGTTAGCACACACCCACAGGGTGGGTCAAACCTTGATGCCTGTCGCCTCCTACATACGTCATCAAGTCCGTGCTGCGCAAACGGAGTTGCGCAGACACTTAGGCCAAACGGCCCAGAGTGATTCCAGTGCTCATGCGCTGCGCTACATTCAGGTGCGCACGGACTTAAACTGATGTCGGGAGCCTGCGCCGATAAGGTTAATAAACCTTACCCAGGTTAGGTCCTAATCATTATTATCATCTCTAATTGTAATACACATGTAAAATATTGTTCAGTTCTTTATCTACATGCCATTTTCACTCTGGTAGCGCCCCCTGCTGTTTTTCCTTCTGATCCACCTTCTCTGCATTAAGTAGTGGACCAACATACTCAGCAGGTCTTCCTCCTCTCAGTGCCAGCGAAGTTACCTCCTATTAGAGCAGGTGAAGCGGCCCAGACATCATTCATTCTAGATTGATAGAAGACCGAGTATAGCTAGATCTCTCTAGACAGTGGAGAAGGACATTTTGGTGGCATTACATACCATATGTATCTCTGGGGCTATATGTGAAGGGCTATTTTCTATGCAGGGGAGGAAGGTATTCACAAGAGCTAATTGCAGTGCATCTTGAGAAATGCAGATGCTTGATGAGCTGCTGCCCTCTCACAAAAAGGGAGAGAAATCCCTCAAAAACATGAGGGAAAAGTTATATATTTGTGAGATAACCCTGGGATTATTGTGAATATAGAAAATAATTGGAAGGGTTATTAGAAAAGCAAGCTGTGGGTTCAGCAGGTTTGTGACTATAGGAGGAGCAGAGGTCATACAGTCCTACATATACCTTTGCCCCATACAAGGAGACCAGTACTATAAATCGTTGGGCACAATTACAAATCAGAAGCTTTAAAGGGGTTGTGTCATCTCAGACAATAGGGACATATCACTCTGGGACCTGCACCTATCGTAAACGGAGCCGGTAAAGTCCCAGAGGGGGCACTGCGGATGCGCGGATGCCCTCCATTCATTTCTATGGGGCCGACAAAAATAGGGACATTTCTGTGCAAGCACGGTGTGCTCCCATTCATTTCTATGGGGATTTCAAAAATAGTAGAGCGCACCGCTTGGTTATTTTTGGCAGGACAGTAGGAAGGCATGGCCTTGTGTTAGGTTTAGTTTTAGAGACCGATGTGGGACCCGCACCTATCAGACAATAGGGGCATATACTAGCGATATAATCCCATTGCCTGAGATGGGAAAACCCCTTTAAGTTATCCTTGGGCTGTCCAAGACATGGAAAAGCCATCTGTCATAACTTTAACTCTTTGAGAAGCAGATGGAGTCTGCACTGTCCTCATCTACAATACTTATGTTGTCCCGTTTTATCAGATCCATGCTCTGTAGTTCACCTGTAAGTTTTTGGCTCTCGCAAAGTCTATATTGGATACATATGTACATCGAGTGCATGTCATTTTGACACCTGGCCCCAAACAACTATGTTGCATGTCTCGCATCTGGATTTGGATTTATGAGCCAATGTCTACAAGAAAAAAGTGTAATGAAGTGATCTCTTCAATGTGTGCCAACACTTTTTTTGTTGTTACTTGGTTGCAGGTGGATAGAAGCTTGTCTTGTTGAAGAACTGCCGCCAACTACAGAACTGGAAGAAGGTTTAAGAAATGGGGTTTACTTGGCAAAGTTAGGCAGATTCTTTGCTCCAAAATTGATATCTGAAAAGAAGATTTATGACGTGGAACAGACGAGGTTTAAGGTTCGTCCTTCAACTTTTAGAGCGTTGCTGTTTTGCAGGTGTTTCTAACCCTTCATTATGAAGCTAAATAAGGATTGAATGTAAAATGGATTGCCAAATTCTGACCTAGAGCGTTCTTCTAACCCACCTACCTGGATTTAAAAGCATAACCCTTCACGCAAATATGTTTTAGTAATAATAATACCTTAAAGGGGTTGTCTCATTTGACCAAATGGCATAAAGTTAATACAAGGCAAACATAGTGTGGGAAGTAATGGAAAGAATGTCACAGTAGTACAATGCTAGCAGAAGAGAGACATCCCCTGCTTCTGAATGAAATGCATCTAGCTGTGCAGCTGAAACAGGGAATAATATGGCTGGAAAAAAAATAAAGGTAGCCCACAAAAGACCTGCTCCTTCACAATTATGATTGTACAAAGAAGAGCAGCCATTATGCAAACTGTATTTTGAAAACTCCAGTATGCTTGAATAATTCTAGTACTCTCATGGCTGGCTGAGTGGTCAAATATTGGTTTTGATTTATTTCCAGTGTTGCTTCAGGTTGTTTTCAGCCCCTACAAACATACTTCAGCAGTGATCCGTATGATAAATTTGACACAAGTTGCTACATTAGATACATTTCTCTACCTTAAATGGATATATCAGCCAGAAGCATTTATCATCTGTCCACTGGTGCTAAATCTTTCGGACCCCACCACTTTTTCATTAGTAATTTGTAGAGTCCAGCTGTTCATTCCTCCCTTGCATCTTTAGGACCTCTCGTTGAACGGCAGTGAATGGACTCTGCTAGGAAAAGTACTGTGACTTAAAGGGGTTTTCTGACGGTTTTATACTGATGATATCCTCAGGACGGGTCATCAGTATCTGATTGGAGGGGACTGACACCCGAAACCCATGCCGGTCAGCTGTTTGAAGAGACTAGAGCTCTCCAGTGAGCGCTGAAGGACAGCACTGTACATTGTATAATGGCTGTGCTTGGTATTCACTTCAATGGGACTGAGCTGCGCCTAGGCCACATGACTGATGAATGTGATACTATTTAGTTAGGTTAAGCCGTGATAAGGCCATGGTGCTCACCGGAGCACCCTGGCCTCCTTAAATAACTGATCGGCATGGGTTCCAGGTGTCTGAACTCCCACTATTCAGATACTAACGACCTATCCTGAGTAGTGCTGAGCAAATCGAAGTCCATGAAGTGGACTTCGATCCGAATTTCAGGGTAAACTCTATTCACAGTGAATCCGAATTTCTTCATGTTTTGTGGTAGCAAATCGATTTTACCTGAAATAGTGTAAAAAAACTAAAAAAGAATCATCCTTGCATTTGCTCGCGACGGGCCGCCCATCTGCCATCTTGCTTGAAGATCTCGCACAAAATCTCGTGCGGGGTGACGTATGACATCTCTATGCCAGCCGGACACTCAAGATTTTGTGCTAGATCTTCAAGCAAGATGGCACCGGCCAGCTCGTCACGAGCAAATAGATCTTTAATTTACCACTCTGTAAACTATCAGATGCCACGATCAACTATAAATGCGGCATCTGAGGGATACAATGACGGGGAGCCGTTCCGTTATTGCACCCACTGCTACTACAAAGAAATGCGCTTCGTGGCCAAGTAATTCGTCACAAAGTGAATTTTTTTGTCAAATTCGGCGAAGCAGCCAAATAGAATTTTCCAATACTTCGCTCATCTCTAATCCTGAGGATAGCTCATCAGCATAAAACACTCGGAAAGCTTCTTTAATCTAGATATGGAATCTGAAATGCGTGATGTAAATAACACTGCAGAATTGACAGGTCTGTTCCTCTGAAGCATTGTCTAGACAGCTACTCCAGAGTAAATAGAGAATTTTTTCTTGTAACTGAGCCAGCAGGATGATTCTTTCCAAAAACTGACATTTAGTAGCTGCTTTTGTCATAGAGCGATGTCCATGCCAAGAGTAGCTGACCCAGTTCCATGAGATACTATTGGATGTTACCTAATGTGCTCTAAATCTCAATAATACCTTGCAGCAGCTGCAGTTTCCTAGGTACGCCCAGTTTCTAACTGAAGTTTCTTGGGCCAACCAGAAGAAATTATTTTGAGGAGCAATCCAAAATCTGTAGAACACGTAACCCCTTTTTTTTATTGCATATGCACAAGATATCAATTGTGTTTATAGTTGTGAATTATTCAATAACATATGGACCCAAGTTCCAAGAGATTGCATCCAACGTATCTCTAAATGGGGTTATCTTCTGCAAGACCTTTGAGGTTGTCATAGCCTGGGTCCACCACGAGATCCTGTTGCACTCTGGATACAGTAATATTGATATAGTACTGGGTTTATTTTCCTGCAGGCTGTACAGGTGCATGGTCCCAACAACTAGATACGGTATAAAACGCGTTCCTCTTGTGAACCGCTCCTAATTACAATGTAGCATTTCTGCTGGGGTATTGAAATATAGTATATACATATGTTGTATACTAGTAACTAACAGTATAGTGATTTTGTGTTTTTGGTGTTTCTAGCGCTCTGGTTTACACTTTCGGCATACAGATAATACTGTACAGTGGTTGCGGGCTATGGAATCAATTGGGCTCCCTAAGGTAAGAGACTAATTGGATTTTATTGCTAATGGTTTACAGTGGAATTTAATCTATATTAGACCTCACGGGCTGGAGAGGCTGCAGTTTTATTCAGCGGGATTACCGACCGATATATAGGCTAATAACACTAGCTTTTTACTTTGGCTGCAGGTTCCAAGGTTGGAGAGCCGTAGGTGCTCATGTGCTGAAAATTGCATAAACAGCAATAACCTTGTGTCTTTCTATCATCAGAATTGTTCTTTCTGTTTGTGAGCTGGAGAGATTCTATATTACATCAAAGGACAGGAAAATTCCTTATGGTTTTCTATTGGCAGGCACACAATGTTTTATGGCTGATGATGTTTGCTGCACCATAGATTGAATACAGGCCACACTTAAAGGCTATATACACCTTTTGGGGCGTTTTTTAATTTTTTTTAACAATTGCATTGTACTTATTTTGAGCTAAAAATAATTTTTTCAGTTGGTCTTTATTAAAAATATGGAGCCTTTTTTTGTGTACAGAGCTGAGATGCTCTAGCAGCAGCCTCTGGGTTTTCTCTCTTCTCCATCAGTTGGGGAGCTGACAGGCTCCTTATCGCCGCTCTCTGACAATATAAACACTCATTGTAGCTCAGTTCTTATCTTACTGAAAAGAATGTGGCTTAAATAAGCGTTTATGACCTCTAAGTGATTTGGAGATAATGGTTATTAGATGAAGTGAAAGTACCAGTCACACACTTAGGAAGACAGTTAACCCTTTGTGACAGAATGACAATATTTTTTAATAAAGACCAATTGAAAATATGATTTTTAGCCAAAAATGAGTAAAATGCAGTCATAAACTTTGCCTCTAAAGGTGTACATAGCCTTTAAAGGAAATGACCTATTGTTTTAGATCACATTTTTATGATAAATATTTTTTAAGAACTTTTGGTGATTTTGTTTTCATTTTCAATGTCCTATCTATATATTAAAAAATAAATCCTAAAATCTAGCAGTTTTCGCACTAGACCTAATAATATGCTGATACTTCCTGTTTTATACAGGTAACTTTTTAGTAGCCACCCATCAAAGGCAGATTTGCAATGACGAATAACACAGGATCCACCATTCACAATAGATGATATTAAAGCTTGTCTCCTCCCTCCTGACCTCTGCACAGGTCACAGAGCATGCCTAGAAAACTCTCACATAGAAGTCAGAGGTCAGTTCCAGTCTATTGTGACTATGGCCTAGGTGGCTGCACTCAAAGAACTGTCTATCTAAATTTTAGGCCTAGTGGTCAGTGCAAAAACTGCATGACTTTAGGATTTTTAAATATAGAAAATTAAAAAGAAAATCAACCAAAAAATAAAAAAAGATATATTTAACAAAAACAATGGGTCATTTTCTGATGACACATTTCATTTAAGGTGGCAATATGCTTTAGATAAATGTCCACCAAACCCACTGATTTTGGCAGTACTGGACGACCATCTAATGTACATAGGTATTGAGCGCGTTGGCTTTCAACTTGCTCAAAACTGTGTTCTAACAGGAGGTTAGCTGCCAACAGAGATGTCTGCCAGTGGATTGTTTCCTCCTTCTCATAAAGAAAACATACATACTTTGGTAGGAGGTGAAGGAATAGCTGTCAGTCAACCAAGCTTTCAGGTGACAGCTATTGATGGTATATGGCCTGTATAATTCTTCTTCTTATGGACTGTATGGCCACCTTTTAAAAAAGGATAGTATTCTGATGATGGATTCAGAGGACAACAGTAAAGAATAAAATGTTCTCTCCAGCTGCCTCTTTCTCTGTAGGATAATTCCTCTTCTATAGGCTTCATGCACATGACCGTATGTTGAGTTCTTGTCCAATTTGCATTTTATGTGGATCGCACACGGTGGTCATTCCGAAAATTATTGAACATGTCCTATTATAGTCCATTTTGCCGACAAGAATAACCATTTCTATTAGGAAATTGCGGCACACATGTACAGTAATCGTATTTTGCAGATCCGTGGTTTGCAGACCACAAAATGGATATAGTCATGCGCATGAGGCATAAGGAGAGATTTTTGTCATTGACTTAAACAGTCATTAACCTTTATGAAAAAAATGCCTCTTTTTCCACTTATCAAACTCTTCCCCCTACTAAAACTGGGGTAGAGGACTGATAAGTGGAGAAAGAGGCATTTTTCTCTGATACGGTGCATTCCAAAGTTTCTCATATTTACCTGTATTATTGAGTTATATGTTGTAATATATGCAATTTTCTGCCTTCATCAGTCTGTTAGAAGCGCCCCAACAATAAGCTGATCACATAGTCCCACACTCCTTAGACACCAAACAATCGGGAGACCTGGCAGCCAGTCTTCAGTCCTCTGCACTGCCTTCACAGGGGAAATCCGTGTGCTGTCCATGTTCTACATGGATATGCTGGGTTCTCCATAGCGAAAGATTATCTTTTCATATACTCTTTATAACTAATATATCAGGGTCCTGAATGGGCACTCCGAATAACTCACTGAGTGTTTGAAAATGTTTTTCGCTTTCCCAAGTAGGTGTAGGTGAACTACTCTTTAACTTTTGGAATGTCCTGTTTGGGCGTTATACCTAGGCTAGGTTCCGATCTGCCCCGGAGGCTGCGTTAATATACTGGGCTCCCTAAAGGGAACTCAATGGACCCCTTTATAGTCAACAAGGTCCATCAGGACCATCTATTTTCATCTTCTGACGGAGTTGGCCCTGCCTTTCTTTCCTTCTGTTTTTCTGCTCTAAAAATTGAAAAATGAAATACATTTATTCACATCTATATGTTTTCTATGATTTTGCTTTCAACTTCCAACGTATGCAACTCATTATTTCCTAATGTGAATACTAACCTTTTGAAGTGAAATTCTGCCCAATACAATACTATTCTCATCTGATTTACATTCACAGATCTTTTATCCAGAAACCACAGATGTTTATGATCGGAAAAACATCCCCCGTGTTATATATTGCATCCATGCATTAAGGTACAAGTAATATACTACTATATTTATGCGAATAAAGTCCTCCTTTAAAGTCTTTTCCAGAAATGTAAGGATGTATAAAGCAAGAATTGACCTCCCCCCCCCCCCCATCTAGGTTTTTATATATGATGCAGTGTATATGTATGTGTGTGTATGTGTGTATATATATATATATATATATATATATATATATATGTCACACACACTCATTGATTAAAAAAAGAATGCGCCAAGAAGAATTTGTTGGAATTTAACTTTCTATGTGTGAATGTAATGATGATATAGGGAAGTGCCTACAATATTAGACTGAAAGGCATAGGTTTATTGGGAAAACGGTACAAGTGAAAGTTGGCTATAGTACCCTGTTGGGCGGCTCTAGCCTAGATGCATGATTAGATATGGTTGGGCATGGAGACATACAGGTTCTGTATGGTATTTAGCGGCACATTCACCCACATACAGTATGTTGCAGTCGGGCCTGTAGATCCTGCACATTCGTAAGTAGCTGAAGCTGCTGTAGTGGACATATTGTACGAGGATATATAAACAAAATTCAAGTGGGAAAGATATATCAAAATATCACTTTATTCTCAGATATAATAAATACGGGAAAAGACAGGATGGAAAACAGTATACAGAGAGCCGTAGGGCAATATACACAAAGCGGGGTCATGTATGACCACACAGATAAGCATGGATAACCTACAGGTACAGGTAATTGTGGTGCATGAACAATCAATCCTGTATAAAAAATATATATAGAAAGAGATACAACTGAGTGAGTAAAGGACCCACCAAAAGGCTGTATCCCATGCAACAGGATCAATTGGATAACTGATTGTTCATGGACCTCACATCAGCAGAAGTTGTATATACATATATAAACTTCCAAAACTCCAGTATGTATAATACAATGGATATGGTCACTAGATACCATATAATGACAATATCCCACAGCTGGTAGCATGGACCTAAAGTGGATGTGAGCTGGAACCAAGTATGAACACACCGTAAAGCTATGGTACTATACATGGAACGTACCTGAGGACATGATGACCGCAAGTATAAGCCCGAGAGCGCAGACCTCGACGCGCGTTTCACCTCAGCGGCTTCGTCAGGAGTTGCTGTCTAGGTTAGACAGGTTAGTGTGTTGCTGTCTAGGTTAGACAGGTTAGTGTGTTGCTGTCTAGGTTAGACAGAGAGGTTTTTTTGTAGGTTTAATAATATTGTACGAGGAGCCTGTGCTGCAGCTCCACAGGGGTACTGTCAAAAATACCAGGACCCAGACAAAAACTTGAGACCCCAATTAGAAGTCTGAGAGCTTGCCATTCATACTAATCAAGGCTCCATTAGAAACCAAAGCTAATGATGGCAGTGCGAACGAAGCCTTAAAGGGGTTGTCCCACTTTGCTTTTTCAATCTTACCAGCAGTAGATGTCCTGATAACTTCCTGGTTTGGCTCCGGCAGTTGAGTGAAGGCCACGCCTCCTCATGACTCACCCTGAGAGCTCAGTCCTTGCGTGCTCGTTCATGTGGATGAGTCATCCACATGGAGCCTGCAGAGTATGTAAAGCCCATCCCCCTGCTGGGGAATCACTCAGTGACCACTGACCAATGCTAGTGAACTAATGGAGTAACTTGTGGCTGTCCTGCATTCTAATACACTTTTACTCATAAAACCTGTGTTACAAACCCATTCTGTGCAGCAAAAACAATAAATCACTACAGCCCAAATGCATGTTAGCTAGTAGCCATGTGATCTGTGCTAGATATAGATAGATATATTCACTGACTTATTACCCAGCTTTCCCGGTGTACAATATTATCACTGACTTATTACCCAGCTTTCCCGGTGTACAATAATATTACAGACTTATTACCCAGCTTTCCCGGTGTACAATAATATTGTACACCCGGAAAGCTGGCTAATAAGTCAGTGATAATATTGTACACCGGGAAATCAGGGTAATAAGTCAGTGATAATATCTGATACCGGGAAAGCTGGGTAATAAGTCTTATAGACTTATTACCCAGCTTTCCCGGTGTCTGATATTATCACTGACCTATTACCCAGCTTATATGGGGGGGGGGGGGGCATCTGTGGATAGCACTTATGGGGGGGGCATCTGTGGATGGCACTTATGGGGGGGGCATCTGTGGATGGCACTTATGGGGTGGGGGGCATCTGTGGATTGCCGCCTGGACTCCTTCTGGGCACTAGAGAGCACGGCGTCCTCGGTTGCTATGACGCCGTGCGCTCCCTCCTCAGCAGCAGCATGAGCCTGAGGCTCGACTAGCGGCAAGAAGCTGAGCTGATTTATGCACAGCACCTCCAGCCAGTCTGCAGTGCCACTGAGTCTGACTCAACTGATAAACTCGTCCGGGGCTGGGGGCGGGGCTGAGGACGCGGCGCTGCGGCGGTGGGTGGAGAGAGTCAGTGAGACGAGACCACAGAAGAAGACTAGAGAGTTGAGACCGCAAGTGAAGTGAGTCCTGACAAGTCCGCATTACACCCGGTACAGTCAGTGCACAGACAGCACAGCACAGCAGGCACGACGCAGCAGCAGCACATCATGTCACACAAAACAACTCACAGAACTAGTAGTACCAAAATGAATGGGGGCATTTTAGTTGGGGGGGGCACAGCTTGATGTAGGGGGGGCCGTGGCCCCCTCTGGCCCCCCCCTGGCGACGCCACTCCTGCCGCCGGAATACAGTGATACACTGCTATGATCTATAAGAGAGTATCACTGTATTCCGGCGGCAGGAGGGAGCGCACGGCGTCCTCGGTTGCTATGACGCCGTGCGCTCCCTCCTGCTGCCGGAAAACAGTAATACACTGCTATGATCTATAAGAGAGTATCGCTGTATTCCGGCGGCAGGAGGGAGCGCACGGCGTCCTCGGTTGCTATGACGCCGTGCGCTCCCTCCTGCTACAAGAAAACAGTAATACATTGATATGATCGGGCGCCCGCGCATGCGCAGAACTATGCGACGTGCGCGCTCACAGTGTGAGTGAGAGGCCGGCTGTAGGATCGCAATAGTTACCAGTGCGCAGGTGCGGCATGGATGCGGCCGGCGAGATGTGGCCGTATCCATGGGATACCAGCACAAATAAAGGGGAGTGAAAGGAGCGTTTTTAGGCTGAATGCTATGTTTTTTTTAATGACCTGTATTAGAAGAAATGTTCAGTGGGGGGCAATGATTTAATGTAACCCTATTTAATGAAGTGGGACAACCCCTTTAATAACTGACCTATCATACTGGTCATAGCTCCAGTAGAAACTAAAGCCAATAATGGCAGTGCAAACGAAGCCTTAATAACTAACCCATCATACTGGTCATAGCTCCAGTGGAAACTAAAGCCAATGATGGCAGTGTGAACGAAGCCTTAATTTAGCTTTTTTTTTTTTTTTTTTTAAAACACCTATTGCTGTGAGTATTACAGTGGAGCTGAGCAGAGGGTCTTCTGGTTGTCCAGCAAAGCTTACTGTGAACAATCATATATTCTGTATATCTAGAGGGTAGAAGCCTCCATACACATTACTGTATTGTAAGCCAGAGCAGCCTACAATCTAAGCAGTATGTGGAGCAGCTGACTCTCCCCTGACAGATGATGCTGGAGAAGAGAAGGATCGGACAAACTGAATTTTTTATCTTGACCTTTTTCTTTTCCCAGGAGATAAACGGCCACCAGAAGTGTCTGACAGCAGCTCTGTGCTCTCTCCTCATTGACTACATATTCATGCTCTGCCGAACAGAGTGTGTATCAATATAAGGGAGTCAGTAGAGATAGTCAGCCAGACGATAGCTTAGCCAACAGCTAGTGACTGTGTGGGGCCACCATATGACTGGTAATGCTCAGAAAGACTTTCCTTTTTTGGCCCAACACAGGTCAGTTAGCAGGGGCAGACTGCGAACCTGAAGTGTCCCCATGTTGTAGGTGGGTACAGATTGACAGAAGGCGGGGCAACAGAAGCAGGCGGGGACAACAATACCATATTGCAGCACAAAATACCGCTCCAGCAGAACCAAATAGCACAGTGCAGCATAAAATACTGCCCCAGCAGAACCAAATAGCACAGTGCAGCATAAAATACCTCTCCAGCAGAACCAAATACCACAGTGCAGCATAAAATGCTACCCCAGCAGAACCAAATACCACAGTGCAGCATAAAATGCTGCCCCAGCAGAAACAAATACCACAGTGCAGCATAAAATGCTGCCCCAGCAGAAACAAATACCACAGTGCAGCATAAAATACTGCCCCAGCAGAACCAAATACCACAGTGCAGCATAAAATACTGCCCCAGCAGAACCAAATACCACAGTGCAGCATAAAATACTGCCCCAGCAGAACCAAATGCCACAGTGCAGCATAAAATACCGCCCCAGCAGAACTAAATACCTCAGTGCAGCATAAAATACTGCCGCCCTCTCCACATCATTCAACTGTCCTTAGGATGCCGATGCAGTTGAATTCAGCAGAGCGGCTGCTGGCCAGATGCATCAGATCATTATATACCCAGTTGACGGCCATGAAAAGGGCTTGGGCGGCTCCCTGGCCATTGGCCCATCATGACATTTCCGTCTGGCCCTCTCTGTTAGCCATTGAACTTTGCAATCTATTGGGTCCTGTATGTGGCTGGGATACCCAATGTATCTTCAGAGGGAGTCTGATATTTAGCAATCAATAGATATGATTTTGACCCCTATCTGTGATTGGGACGTAGACTTGATCTAGAGCCCATTGTGATGACGGTAAGCCTTCATACCTCAGCTGTGTATTAAGATTTTGGCTTTCTGTAAGTGATTGCTGCAGATGCGGGAATCACATCTGCATTAACCTTTGTGTTACTTATAAAGCCATCTGTTTGGAAGGGTCTTCTTCCTAATCTAAAACCAGACAAACTTGGATCTTGCCTTTAGTGATTTATATCTACCTCAAACAAAGCAAATGTGAGTGGTTCACACGAAGCGGACCGTTTTGGGCGACTTTCCCTCCAGGTCAGACCTTGGTTTCTCGGGACTTGAGAAGTCGTCTGTTTGCTGTTCATGTAACAGGCATTGGTTATTGTTGCAGAGAACCTGTAACATCTGCCTCGTATTTCCTGTGACCACAAGCTGCAACATAGGCTTCCAGGCATCTGCTACCTAGAGGCGACATTATCTACTTCCTGGCCGGGCCGTCTTATTTCCTGTCTATACAAAGCTTTTCCTCTTCTAATTTGTAATGATGGCAGGTATTTAATGTATTGAGTACAACAAAGCTGCCCCCAATACGCGGTAAATAGCATCACTTACTGTATAACTCCCACATCTAGAAATCCGTGTAGGTATAATGGGCTAGAAGATAGTAAACCATGGAAGTGTTCCTTTCCTGTCTTAGGAGGACAGATCACCTCTCCTGACATGTCAGCTTTAGTAACTACTTGGATTCTCCATGTAATATCTGCTCTGCAGCACCTGTTGTTCCTTTAGAGCAGGAATGCCCAACCTGCGGCCCTCCAGCTCTTCCAAAACTACAACTCCCAGCATGCCTGGACAGCCTGCAGCTATTAGGGTATGCTGGGAGTTGTAGTTTTGCAATAGCAGGAGGGCCGCAAGTTGATCATCCCTGCATTAGAGGGTAGAGTCCTGCCTCCAGTAGAAGAGATGATCCCAATTGGGCCCCCTCTTTCCCTGGGCCCCATAGTGGTCTTATGGTCTGCCGCTATGGTAGTTACGCCCCTGGTCTGGGGCTATACACAGATGTACACAGCTCTTTTACAAATAGTTATGGAACTTGTTTTTCTCCCTTTTTATACAGTGACTGTTTTGTCTACAGTCACGTGAAATGGATGTATGATGCAGTGTTGGAGAAGTTGAGCAACTTTTTCAAATCACTCTACGATCCTGTACTGCTGTGTCTAGAAATAAGTTGCGATTCATTACACAAGTACTGTGGACTGTCACATGACACTTTGTGACATATTGAGTGCAACAAAAATTCAGCACAAAACCATAAGGCTGAAAACCATTCTCCTTAGGGTACTTTCTCACTAGCGTTTTTCTTTTCCGGCACTGAGTTCCATCCTAGGGGCTCTATACCGGAAAAGAACTGATCAGTTTTATCCCCCTGCATTCTGAATGGAGAGAAATCCGTTCACGATGCATCAGGATGTCTTCAGTTCAGTCACTGAACGGCGTTTCGGACGGAGGAAATACGGCAGCATGCTGCGGTATTATCTCCGTCCAAAATTCCGGATCAGTTGCTGGAATTAATTTACAAAAAAAAGAATTAGTGCCGTATCCGGCATTAAAAATACCGCAATGCCGGATCCGTAAAAATGTGATAAAAATAGAAACGGATCAGTTTGTCTGTATGACAAACGGAGAGACGGATCCCTTCTTGCTATGCACTTGTGAGACGGATCCGGATCCGTCTACAAATGCTGTCCGTTTGCATGCAGATTGCCTGGCGATGGAACTGCTTGCCGGATCACTCTGCCGCAAGTGTGAAAGTAGCCTTATTCACATAACTAGCCTTATGGTACAGCTCATGAAATCACAGAGACAAGTCAGTCAGCCCCAGACAGCTGTAATCACCTACACTGGAAGGGTCAAAGAAGCATAAATTGTAGAAGGACGCCACCCATGGGTTTTCCAAGTTTTTAATACCAAGGGCAATACCAAGCACAGGCGCTGATCGGCGGACCCCCGCCAATCAGATACTGACGACCTATCCTGAGGATAATTCATCAATATAAAAATCGTGGAAAAACCTTTCAATCGTTAATCTAAAAAACTATAAAAACTGACTATAAAATCAGTAGCAAATGTGTAGAGAAAAATCTGACCCCTAACAAATCCCTAGATCTAAAGGAGTTTTCTGGGCTTTTACTATTGATAAGTCATCAATATCAGATCGGCGGGGATCTGACACCCGGGACCCCCGCCGATCAGCAGTATGAGGAGACGGCGCACGCAGAGCGCATGTGCCGTCTCCTGTCTCTCTTCCTGTTCACTGCTGCTGTCTATAGCAAAGACCATAGACCACAGCAGTGGACAGGAAGAGAGAAGGGAGATGGCATGTGTGCTGTGTGCGCCGTCTCCTCATACAGCTGATCGGCGAGGGTGCCGGCTGTCGGACCCCCACCGATCTGATATTGATGACCTATTCTGAGGATAGGTCATCAATAGTAAAAGCCTGGACAACCCCTTTAACCCACTATCTGGAACCTTTCCTATAAGGCCATACAATAGCCCTAACAGGGATGCTATTGTAGTAGATACTAGAGGAGGGATCAGCAACCTCCGGAACTCCAGGTGTTGTGAAACTACATCTCCCATCATGCACACTTGCTTGGCTGCTCTCTTAACTTCCACAGAAGTGAAAGGAGCATGCTGGGAGTTATAGTTTCACGACAGATGTAGTGCCGAATGTGTGAAAATGGGCATGTGGTCCATCTGCATCCCTCAACTTTTTGCAGGCCCTATTGAAAAAATACCTATTCATGTCCGCAAAACTGACCAGAATAGAATAGTATTTTTTTTGTAGCCCCATAGAAATGAATGGGTCTGCATCTGATCGACAAAAAATGCGGATTGGATGCAGACTGAAAATGCTGTAGTGTGAAAGCACCCTAAACCCTAGGACTATGTTTGGGGCCAGCAGCGCCTAATCACAAACATTAGCCATGTTGATGAATTAAGGTCAGACTGGGTGTTACCAGTTAGGGGTGTGTCCTTGCACAGTCTGATAGTATCCAGTCATTGGATGTATGGTGGAACACCCCTAATGGGTAACACCCACTTGGACCTTTATTCATAAACTTCTAACAGGAATAATAGAGGATTATTACAACATAGAGTCATAAGAAAAGATGTTCCTGGATTGTTATGGCATGGAGAATACAAGTGCTAAAACAGACATGTCAGGAGAAGTGACAGGTCCTCCTTAGGTTTTATGAGTTTCCCATGCCTTTCCCATGTATTTTACATTTGTTAACTACAGTATGTTCACTTTCAAGTTTTACTGCCGTGGTAAATCCCTGATTTTATGTAGGATTTAGGAAGCCTTCCCGTCTGTCGATGAAACCATAGTAAAGAGCAAGAAGGAAGAGCAGCGTGATTTATGGGACTTTTACTTCGTGTCGCTAAACCCACAGGAATGAGAAATTGAGTGAAATGGAATTTCAGCAAATATTATCTCATTGAGGCAGCAGTCGCACCAACATATGTTACCTCTTACCGGGTACTAATATGGTATTCACTCTGGAGACCCAACGTTCAGAATTTATTCTGCAGACTATCAGGAATCATGTGCTTTGCGTAATCTTTTCGTTTTTCTTTGGTGCAGAATCGCTGTTTTTTGCACAACGTTGGATTCATTTGATAATGCTGACAATGAGGGTTCTCATAATAGCGTGTCATTAACGCCTAAAGGACTGTGCAGGAATTGCCAAGAATGAGGATTTCTACAGGATGTAGTGCTATATCCTGAAACCGCGCCATTCTTGTTCCTGGGCAGTATTTGTACAAACGCTCATTCTCAATAATTGCCCCTTCTGAATGTACCACCGATCACCTGACGAATGAGCAAAACAATAGTCTGTTGTGGTTTTATTTTTTAACATGGCACAGAATCTGTAGTACTAGCGATTGCCCTTCGCCCTACAGAGGAGTTGATTGCTGCACCTCAGGTCTGTTGGACTTAAATGGCAGAGCTGAACCCGGACATTCCTCCATTTTCACCCAGGCAGTCCCCCTGACTTGAGCATCGGAGCAGTTCATGTTCCGATGCTCTCCTTTGCCCTGCGCTAAATCACACAGAGCAAAGGCAATTGTAGGAGTTCCGGTGATGTCCCGGGCTCTCCATGGGGCTGCCAGGAAGCCCGGTGACGTCACCGGCACTGATAGGCGGGCTTTAGCGCTGCCCTAGCCAGTAAAAAGCGCTAAAGCCCGCCCATCAGAGACGGTGATGTCACCGAACACACTGCCGGGCGGAAGTTTCCGCCCAGCAGTGTGTTATGATAAACAAAAGAGCCCTTGCTAGGGCTTCTCCGATACTAGCCTCAGGGATGCTGTCAGGGTGATAATAAGGGTATGTCCGGGTTTAGCCCTGAACCCTGACAACCCCTTTAAAGGGAATCTGTCCGCTCAAAACACCCCCCAAACTAAAGTAAGTGTTGAATAGTGTAAGTCATGCTGAACCCGGTTATGTAACTTTTATCTTCATACTCACTTGCATTCCTACGCTGTGCTCTGAGAAACCAGCAGTAAAATACATTGAGAGGACTCCTCCTTGAGTAAGAACAGGAACAGGAGTCCTCTCAATGCATTTTACTGCTGGTTTGTGGGAGCACACCGTCAGAATGAAAATGAATGTGCAGATAGAAATTATATAACCGGACTCAGCGTCACTTACACCGCTTACTCTAGTTTGGGGGAGGGGGGCTCCGGGGCTGACAGTTTAATATGAACTAACAGATATGAGCGAAATGCAAAAAATTTAATTCGGGTCAATCAGTCAACCAACTTGATTTGGGTCTGAAGTGAATTCAAAGTTAACTAACTGGCCGGAATTTTTTTTTTATCTATCTAGTCTTTTTTTTTTCTCTCCCCTCTTGGTCTCTTTATCCGCCTCTTTCCAAAATTCGCCTGAATCAAATTGCCAACAATTCAGAGTTCGGAACCATTGGAAATCTTTAGAAAAAATCAATAGCCCTGACAGAACAACAGAGGTGCAGGTTAGGGGACAGCTGGGAAATAATGAGCCCAGAACAAGATGATGCAAAAGTCTGGACTCACCCTTTTAACTGGTGTAATTTATAAAAAAAAAAAATAAATTAACTTCCGCTGTGTGAAAGCATTAAGGCCTCTTTCACATGGGCATCCCGGATTTGCTCCGGATGCGTTGCGTGTGCATTACGGGAAACCCGCGCAAGTAGGCACACAATTTCAGTCACTTTTTGCGATTGCATTGGATTGTTCAGTTTTTATCGCGCGGGTGCAATGCGTTTTGCACGCGCGTGATAAAAAACTGATTGCGGTACCCAGACCCGAACTTCACAAAAAAATTAACTCCCCTTATCCACTTGATTGCGCAGCCGGCATCGTCTTCTTTCTTCTTCTTCTTTCAGGACCTGCAAAAGGACCTTCGATGACGTCATTGCGCACACCACATGGTGAGCGCGATGACGTCATTGAAGGTCCTTCAGGAAGAAGAAAGAAGACGATACCAGCTGCGCGATCAAGTGGATGAGGTGAGTAATTTATTTTTATTTTTTTAACCCCTAAAGCCACATTTTAGTAACTATTCTGCAGTAAGAATGCTATTATTTTCCCTTATAACTATGTTAGAAGGGAAAATAATAAAATCAGCAGAACACCTAACCCAAACCCGAACTTTAGTGAAGAAGTCCTGGTTCGGGTCTGGGTACCACATTCGGTTTTTTATCACGCGCGTAAAAAAACGCATTGCATTCGCGTGGAAAAAACTGAACAACGGAATGCAATCGCAGACAAAACTGACTGAAATTGCGTGCCTACTCACGCAGGTTTGCCGCAATGCACCCTGAATGCATCCAACCCTCACCCGCGACGCCCGTTCACACGAGCAAGTTTTCCGCGCAGGTGCATCACTTCTGCGTTGCGTGAAAAACGCAGCATGTTCTATATTCAGCATTTTTCACGCAGCCCTGGCCCCATGGAAGTGAATAGGGCTTCAGTGAAAAACACATTGCATCCGCAAGCAGGTGCTGATGCAATGCGTTTTTCACTGATAGTTGCTAAGAGACGTTGTTTGTAAACCTTCAAATGGAAAAAACTGAACGCAATTGCTGACAAAACTGACTGAACTTGCTTGCAAAATGGTGCGAGTTTCCCTGAACGCATCCGGACCAAATCCGTATCGTTCGTGTGAAAGAGGCCTTAGGGTTTGAGTTAGCACAGGCTTATTCTGTAGCATGATGTCAAGTCCGTTAAATAGAAACACATGTGGACAGCCAGTGTCTCTTGTGTGGCCACAGGACCTCGCCGTGTATACGAATTGTCAGGCCAACTTCTCCCAGTGAAAACAGTTCAGAAGAATGCTCGTAATACAATCCCAATGTGATTAATGAGCTCTCAGAAAATAGAAGCAGAATTTCACTGCTGACTCCTTCAGTTTGTATGCTCATTAGATGCCATTATAACAAAAATAGCGGCCCAGTGGCCCTGCCTCAACATGTACCCTGCTGCTGAACCCAAAATAAAGGGGGCGCCACCTTGGTTGTGTGATCATTGACCAAGCATCACTAGCAGTTTATACTTTGTCAATCTCAGCTCAATTGCATTAAAGGGGTTGTCCTGGTTCAGAGCTTCACCAGGACATATCCCCATTTTCACCCCGGCAGCCCCCCTGACTTGAGCATCGGAGCAGTTCGTGCTCCAATGCTCTCCTTTGCCCTACGCTAAATCGTGCAGGGCAAAGGCATTTTCAGGAGTTCCAGTGACGAACCGGGCTCTCCATTGGAGTGCCAGGAAGCCCAGTGACGTCACCGGCACTGATGGGCGATCTTTAGCGCTGTCCTAGCCAGTAAAACGGCTAGGGCAGCACTAAAGCACGCCCATCAGAGCCGGTGACGTCACCGAACACACTGCCGGGCGGAAAACTTCCACCCGGCAGTGTGTTATTGTAAACAAGAGCCCTTGCCCTGCGCGATCCAGCGCAGGGCAAAGGAGAGCTTTGGAGCATAAGATGCTCTGATGCTAACATCAGGGGGGTTGCCGTGGTGAAAATATGGGTATGTCTGGGTTCAGCTCTGAACCTGGACATCCCCTTTAAGTTTTTTCAGGTGTCCTTTTTTTATTTTTCTGCTAGTATATATATTAATCTGCTCATCTCCTTCTGCTCTTTAACATGCTGCCTGCAGATTACACTGTATCTTCAGATGGGCACAGGATTCCTTAAAAAAAAAAAAAAAAAACTCCGCTCATCTCTGAAAATACCCTCCATCTCTGGTGGTCCTGCTGGCCAGACCTGAAGTGCGGGGAAAAGTTTCAGTATGACTTCTGATCAGTCAGATCAGTGATTGACAGCTATCTCTGTATACACAGTCATAGAGGGAATGCTGTCAATCACCGATAGGACAGCCTCCTGGACTTCATAGCCCAGAACGAGCGGGAATATAAATGAAGAAAATATAAGATTTACAGAATTTTTTCCCACAGAACTATAAATCATTCTGCTCTGCTCCTCCTGCTCTAGAACATGCTGCCTGCAGCTCAATCAACAGGTTTCCTTCAACAAACTGCTGCCAGAAATATGTTTTTTTAATTAGGCTTCACAACCCCTTTAAGGCTACACCAGTAGACCTTTATTTTCTTAATGCAGATTTTCTGTTTCACTGGCCTTCTAAGCTGGTATTGATGCAACTCCCCTGGATTCTTTCACTTCCAGACAGTTAAGAGAAGGTGCTTTTGTGCTTTCAGAACTTTGCATTTTAAAGACAGATAAAGTTTCTAAACAAAACACGATCGATTGAATTTACTTCAGGCCGAGACCTGTGTAAAAGGATTGTGCGTCAGCTTGAGTTTGTCATCAGTGATGAACCTAATTGATTCTTCACACCTTGACTTCCTCTATTCATTAAACGCCTCAGCATTTAAGTGTTGTGATGTGAAATCCGCATCCTCGGCTTCTGGTAGACTTGGACACAGGTCTTTCCATTAGTTTAAGGAGCCGTGTTATCTGATCTAGTCAGGAATCAGGATTAGTAATTGGGTTGACCACTTTTCGAAATAAGCGGAACAGAATTAGTTTATGGGCTAATGGTTACTTGTGCTAGTTTCACACTTGCCTCAGTTCTCAGGATCAGGTGTTGCCGGATACTACCAGCTTCCCACCAGACCCCAATGGGGTCTGGCAGAGATCCGGCTGCTACCTGGCAAATATGCTGAGAATCGGCCACACAAAAAATGCTTTGTCCAGCCGATTCCCTCTATTGTCTGGCCACAGGTGTGAAAAAAGCCTTAGCCCATTACCTGCTGATTTATGTCCCATAGTCAGGACGGGCACAATAACATGATAAAATCGCTTGTAAAAAACTGAAAGCGCTATAGAGGGCAGACTGCATGCTGGGAGGTGGCAGTAGAATGTCACTGCTCACTGGCAGGCAGTCGTACAGTGCCCACCACTTGATGGCGGGCGGCAGTAGACTCCTACCACTCCTGCTAATCAGAAGATACAAGGGGCCTCAGCGCTCAGGTGAGCAGTGCCACCTCTCTGTCTGTCTATGGCATCACCTTCATCACCCATGTGGCCTTTGTGCAGCTTAGTCCCATTCAAGTGACGCACAGCCACTAGACAATGTACGGCGATGTGCTTGGTACACTATGGAGTGGCTGCAACACTCATTAGTGGGGTTATTGGAGTCAGACCCTCACCTATCAGATATTGTTGACCTATCCTGTAGAGTGGTCATCAATATTTAATTCCTGGGGGAGAAAAAACATTGACATATGGATGTTCCAGGGATGGGCTCCTCTCAGGACCCCCTCTATGAGCCAAAGGAGATAGTTGGTAACCAGCGGAGGCGAACCTGCTTGAGAAATGTATAACTTGATCAGCTGTATCGAGAACTCGGGCATCAAGATAAATGTAAGAGCCCTCAAAAACGTTCCCTCAGAGTTAAGCTGTTTCGAGCACAGAGCTGCCAACAAACCTTTGTTCCTCTGGAGCAATCTGTTGAAATCGAAATTCCCTTTTGCTGAGTTTTCTGTGCCAAAGGTCTCCTCTTTGTCTAGTACTTGAAATCAAACCATTTAATACCATTTCAAAATAATCCTAAAGCAAGTTCACTGTCATGTATTCTCCAGTGGACACACGTGACAAAAGCGAAATGTTACTGCTCAAACCTAAAAACAGATGGGTGAGCAGTGCAGGGCTGTACCACTCTCTAGTGGAGGATAGCTTGCCAGTGGTGAACTGAAATGATCGAGTTTAGATACATAGATGTGGGGGGATTATATCATTTCTGTGATTCATGTAGCAACAACCTGCTGCTGTAGTGTTCACGACTTCCATCACATTTTGGTGACTTCCTTCAGCTTTTGGAGGGTAGAAAAGAACCTGTGCAAACATTTGGAGATAATGCACATCAGATATAACTTGTATATATTAGAGATGAGCGTATCGAAGTGGAATTCGATCCGAATTTCAGGATAAATTTAATTCGCAGAGAAGCCGAATTTCCTCGTGCTTCGTGTCAGCGAATCGATTTACCCTGAAATAGTATAAAAAAAACAAAAAAATTCAAACTTGCCTCCTTCATTTGCTCGCGAGGGGCCACTAGCCTCCATCTTGCTTGAAGATCTTGGCCAAAAATCCCGTGCGGTACGAGATTACATCATCACTCCGAACTTTTAAGAAATTCGCTCATCTCTAGTATATATGTATATAGAATAGTCTTTTATGTCTCACAGAGGCAATGAGGATAATATAATGCTTGAACTCTTGACTGAGCCAAGGACAACTTCAGAACCATATTGTGCTGAGCCTCTGTGTACACCGGGTACATCAGGTGCCTTTTCTGGAGATGCCAGTCCTCATTTGCCTGTGTTCTCCAGCGCTCTTGCACACCCCTGGGCTCTTTTAATCTTTACTTGCCGCCAGCTGCTCTGATATCTGGCTGGTTCTGACACTCTGCTGACAATACTCCGGGACCATGAGGCCAGAACTTTTCTCCTGGCTCCTGTTCTCCGCTCTTACTGCTCTGGTATCTGGGCTCTGACCAGGGTATACACCCAGTTTCTGCACACATGTGCACACACTGGAGCAGTATTCCCTGCCCTCTTCCTATCCAGGTTGACCAAAGATCTGGTGCCCTCTGCTGGATGCAGATGGTACAGCAGTATCTTTATGTGCACATTTCTTCCTCTATTACAATACCCTGTAAGTTCTTATCGTCTCAATATATCATTTATATTTACTACATCCTGCAGATTATGTAATTTCACGTTCTTCTAAATGCTTAGATAAAATATAATCTACAAATGTTCGTCTTTCATCTCTGTTATGTTTGTTCTTGCTGCTGATTGCCGTATTTTTTATTGCAGTTTGTACCTGTTCAAACTTGGCATTGCACCTCAAATACAAGACTTATTGGGCAAGGTGGATTTTACAGGTAACCAAATAAAGTAGACGTCATCATGACAGGAAATAACCAGGAGCTAGCGGTAGGGGTGCAGAGGTAAAAACTGACCCCAATCCCTGGGGCCTGAGGAAGCCCAAAGCCCCTTTGCCCCATAGGAAAATCTTAGTATTATAAATGGCACATGGTAGTCAAGGATTATCTATCCTGGTATAATATTGTATATGTATATATTATGTATAGCATATTTTATACTCTTACTACATTAGTCTATGTGAAGAACCCTTTTCTAGATATTTTAATATCACATAGGAAAGTCATACATAAGTAAGTATTGTTTGAAATGCAATGTCCACTGAATTAATCGCCTTTATTTGGTATGTAGAGGAAGAGATCAGTAACATGAGGAAAGAGCTGGAAAAGTACGGGATCCAGATGCCGTCATTCAGCAAGATTGGGGGAATTCTGGCTAATGAACTCTCTGTGGATGAAGCAGCCTGTAAGTTCTTTGAATTTCTTTTAGTCACTTCTCTTGTTACATAAGTCTATGCTGTATGTTGATTGATGTTACTATTTGTCACCCTCTAGTGGTAGCATAGTGTATGGCAATATAAAGAGGTATTGACCTGCCTGTGCGATGTATCGAACAGTAAATGAATGATTGCCTTTATTTACATTAAATGATGGCTGTTTGAATGTTTTAAAGGGGCTTTCCGGGTATTCAATATTGATGACTATTAGAGATGAGCGAATTTCTAAAAAATTCGATTTGGCCGGTTTCAATTTTCCGGAAAAATTTGGTTCGATCCGTGGTTCGTGGCGAATCGCGTAAAAAAAAATACCCTGCTATTTCCTGGCTGCAGAGAGCCTGTATAGTGGTGTAGAACACTGTGCCTTGCAGTAACACGCATAGGGAGTCTGCTGTGGTAGTGAAACAATACTGTGAGTCAGTATGACAGGCGTCGCTCTTAGAATCACTGCACACTTCACTTATTTGGGCAGTTACGGGGCCAAAACTGACCAAATAACTCAAGTGTGAACTCG
The DNA here is from genome assembly GCF_014858855.1 of Bufo gargarizans. Lineage (NCBI taxonomy): Eukaryota > Metazoa > Chordata > Amphibia > Anura > Bufonidae > Bufo > Bufo gargarizans. The sequence goes on from NC_058080.1 coordinate 666,585,676, forward strand.
GTCTTACAGGTCAATGTTAGTGCCAGGTATAAAGAACCGTGCAGAGGCCTAAGATCCTACAGCATGAAAGAGAGCACTCATTTTACACCAATTCACTGATTCCACATAGATTTCTACAGAACCTGTTCTATTAAAAGCTTATACAAGTAGAGGTGCCCTGCACATGTGGTATGCTGGAGGGGCACTGTGAATTGTCCCTGCAGTGGAGGCTGAGCACACGGAGAATGAGAAGACAGAAGCGGACATTTTCGCAGGACCAACAGCGTGAGAACGTGGATGCAGAAGCGGCGTCACCTGGCCAAGTTGCTGGTGTGGCTGTGCAGGAACCACATTCACCCAATGGGCCGTAAAGGACATGTATTGTCCCCGACTGTAGTTACAGCTCCACACGTTGGCGCTGCTGTGCACTTTGGCAGACACAGACAGGCTTAAGGAATGGCCCACCTTCTGTTCTACATATGTGTGCAGGGCTGGTACTGCCTTTTTGGCAAAGAAATGACAGCTTGGGACTCTTCACCTCGGCTCGGCACAAGCTATCAGTTCTCTGAAAGGTGCAGAGTCCACCACTTGGAAAGGGGGGGACTGCAGTGTAAGAGGCAGCCCTGATCATCCAGCAACATTTCCAACACATATATATATAGCAGACTGTCATGTTTCCCTCCAGCCACCAGAGGCCACTGTGGCTGAGTAGGACAGTGAGAGGAGTTGTTTCCAGAGGACAAGGAGTTAAGTTTTTTTCCCGGGCTGAGCAGAGAGCCTGGGCTGAAGGTGTCTGAGTACACAGGAAGAAGGACGCTGTGCACTGAGAGGGAGATCCACAGGGAAGATTAGAGTGATTTCTCCCTGCCTGCTGTGACACAGTATCTGTGTGCTGTCTGCTGTAGTGTGAGGCACTTACCAGAGGAACTGTGAGTGAATTCCAGGCCCTGCCTGATTACACGTCCAGAGCTGCTGATTATCTCTAACAGAGACTACAAAGTTACAGAGTTACAGAGACTACAAAGAGAGGCCAGAGCTGAGCCACGCTGAAGCAAGCAACCAGATCGGGACCCAGACTGTACCTGCCTGCATGTGCAGACACCGAACTGTGAGTGCACTGATGCTAACCTGAGCTAGGGCATAGTGGAATAGGATTTAGTTTAGTGCACCGTAGAGGTGCACCCCGGGTAGCGGGGACAGATAGGACTACCTAGAAGAGAGTAGCCTGCTATTGTCTGTACTTGTGTTTGTGATTCATTTGTGTTCTTTATGCAAATTTCCATTATCTTTATTGTGAATTCCCAAGCTGTTTATTGTAAATCTGCTTCTCCGGCAGTTAGAGTTCTCTTTTAATAAAGCCGGTTTCTACTTCAGCCTCCTTGTCTGCTGCACTGTACTTGAGTCCTGCTCTACGGTCTCTTCCTCTGCTGACCGTTACAAGTGGCGCTGCGAGCAGGGTACAGTCACAGAGATGGAGGCGGCTGAAGGCAATGTGCATGATGTTAATGTGAGTACCTCAGGCAATGGTGGAACCCTTGCAAGGGCCCTTCCTATTGGCACGTTGTTCAACTTGCTACCCAAATTTGATGGCCAGAACATGACACTGTCAGACTGGGTGACAAGGTTACAGAGTGCTGTTAGGATTTACAATGTCAGCCCAGAACTACAAGTAGAAATTGCTTTGGCCGCTCTCGAGGGTGAGGCCCGAAGAAATGTTCTCCTACAACCAGAAGCCACGCGCAATACATTGCAAGAGATGGTGAGATTCCTGGAAGAAATATATGGGGAAACAGCCAGTGCAGGGCACCTCCGGGCGAAGTTTTTTTACCGGATTCAACGGGAAGACGAAGGTGTCTCTCAGTACGCTACAGCCCTACAGGAAGTGTTGGCCGAGGTACAAAAAAAAGAGGCAGATGGGGTTACTGGCATGGGACCCATAGACCGGATACTGCGGGAACAATTTATTCTGGGGCTCTACAGCAATCCCCTGAAACAGGCTCTGCGGGAACGAGTCAGAGTAGACCCTACCCTAACCTTTCGACAAATTTTGGCAGAGGCCGTGACGCGAAACAAAGAAGACGGCTATGCTTCTGGAGTAATACGGACCCAGACCGTTACACCCCCCGGGGTTACAAGAAATGAGGAAGCCCTGGTCAGAGTGGTACAAGACTTGCAGAGCTCCCTGAGTGCCATGCACGAAAAGTTGACACACCTGGAGAAACGGATAGAGTCGCGCCATACTACTGAGGCTGCCTATCCAGCCCGACAACAAACCTATCAGGCGACTCCGTGGGTTCCTACACCCGAATGCCCTTATGCTAGTTTACCATACCATCAAGCCCCTCATTACCCTTCAGTGGGGCCATCCAGCCAAGCTCTGAGGGCACCTCCCACTCGCAGGCTAAAAGTGGGCCGTCAAGGGGCACAGTGTTGGCGGTGTGGAGATCTAGGACATTTTGCCAGAGAGTGTCGGAATAATCCAGCTGGACGCCAAGAGCCGCCGTTAAACTACCGACCCCTGCAGTAGTGGGGCGTACTGCAGGGGAGGTGGAGAGCCAAGTTACCCAGCAAAGCTCCGAACACCTGGTCGCAGGGTGCCCCACTATACGAGCTGAGTTCGAAGGTGTTCCTGTCGACTGCTTAGTGGATACTGGGTCTCAGGTGACAACTATGCCCGAGTCATTCTTCTACCGTTACTTTAAAGCGCTGGCCAAGCCAGAACGAGAGACACTGGTCCGGGTTACAGCGGCTAACCAACAACAGATTCCTGTCACAGGGGTCGTGTGGATGAATGTACGGCTGTGTGGACAGGAAGTGGGGCGGAAAGGTATCTTGTTGGTCCCCGAAACGTTCAAAGAAGATGTGCCGGTGATAATGGGCATGAATATCCTGCGAGAATTGGATCAGATCATGTTCACCAAACGGGGGCCGGGTTAATGGAAACAAGCCACCCCGCACAAACCTACCCAGAAAGCATTTCAACGGCTAATCCGTTTTTGTGGAACACAGAAAAGTGTACCAGCACACCAGGCGGTGGGAACGATCCGAGCGCCAGGAAAGGCTACCTTCACCCTTCCCCCTGGTCGGGAGACCGTGCTGACGTTACCCGTGGGAACTTTCCGTAATCTTGAAGGCATGGAGGTGTTCGTTGAACCAACAGGCCTAGGAGAGCTGGGTCAGGACGTCCTGGTGGCCCGGACACTGGGAGTGGTCCAGAATGGACGAGTACCCATAAGAGCTGTGAATGTGGGATATCTAGAAGTGCCCTTGACGCCAGGGGTGGAACTGGCTCGTGTGTACCTACATCAGGGAGAAATCCTGAGTCAGAGAGAAGTGACTCTAGCTCCGGTAGGGGATGCTGGTTGGACCCTGGCAGTTACTGCCAGTGCAGAAGAGGCGCCGACCCCAGAATGGAATGGGGGAACCATCTTGGATCAAATGGAGATAGATGTTAAGGCTCTCAGTTTAGACCAACAGCGAGCAGTTGAAACCATGCTGTGGGAGAATCAGGCTGCGTTTGCCCGCCACGCCGATGACTTTGGCTGCACGAATGCTATCACACATGAGATACCGACGGGGGACACTCCACCAATTCGGGAGAGATATCGACAGATTCCGCCCAAGTTGTACCAGGAAGTGAAGACGCTATTGAAACAGATGATAGATTCCGGAGTGGTGCGGGGAAGCCAGAGCCCTTGGGCAGCCCCAGTGGTGCTTGTCAAGAAGAAGGACGGCACTATTCGATTTTGTGTGGATTACCGGCGGTTGAATGCTTGCACTGCGCGAGACTCATATCCTCTGCCACGCATCGAGGAGTCTCTGACGGCTCTAGGACGAGCCAAATACTTCTCCACCCTGGATCTAGCAAGTGGGTACTGGCAAGTACCAGTGGCTGAGCAGGACAAGGCAAAGACAGCATTCATACTCCCCATGGGGTTATTTGAATTCAACAGGATGCCATTCGGACTGACTAATGCCCCTGGAACCTTCCAGCGGCTGATGGAGAGATGCCTGGGAGACCTGAATTTTGAAGCCACTCTGATATACCTAGACGATATCATCGTATACTCTGCTACTTTTCAAGAACACTTGAATCGGCTAGGGCAGGTACTCGAGCGACTGCGATCCCATGGCCTGAAGGTAAAGCCAAAGAAGTGTCATCTCTTCAAGAGGGAGATCGAGTACCTGGGCCATAGGGTGTCCCAAGACGGAGTGCTACCGTCCCAAGACAAAGTGGCTGCAATACGACAATGGCTAGTGCCGAGAACACTGCGTGAGTTGAAGGCCTTCCTGGGACTGACTGGGTACTACCGGCGGTTCATCAAAGACTACGCAAAAATAGCGGGCCCTCTGAATGAGTTGTTGAGAGGAACGGCTGGGCAACCCAAGGGCCAAAGTATCCCCTGGGGACAGAAACAGGAAGAGGCCTTCCAGGCCCTGAAAGAAGCCCTGACATCGGCCCCCATCTTGGCTTATGCCGATTTTGATAAACCATTCATCTTAGCTACTGATGGCAGCCTCTACGGACTTGGGGCAGTCCTGTCGCAGGTACAGGATGGACATGAGAGAGTGATCGCTTATGCCAGTAGATCCTTGCGAGATACGGAGCGAAACCCCCATAACTACAGTTCCTTCCGGCTGGAACTCCTTGCCCTGGTGTGGGCTATGACGGAGAAATTTGCAGGATATCTGACAGGAGCTAAGATCTTCGTACGGACGGATAACAATCCCCTGGCCCATCTGGGTACGGCCAAGTTGGGAGCCCTGGAGCTACGCTGGGAGGCTCGCCTCGCAAAGTATGACTTCTCAATTCGCTACCGCTCCGCTACAGAGAACACTAATGCTGATGGTCTCTCGAGGGTTACTTTTGAAACTCCAGTAGGGGATATGGATGAACAAAAGGAAGAAGATGAAACTCCTGACTTCCGCAAGTTCGCTCCCCCAACAGTCGCGGCCCAGACAAGTGGGGAGGCCCGTAAGCTACCCAAAGCATTGGGGAGAACTAATGAAGAATGGGGCAGATTGCAAGATGAAGACATTGGACTGCAGCAAATGAAAAGCTGGGTAACCCAGTGCAGGAAACCCAACAAAGAAGAAAGGACTGATCTGGATGCCGAGATGAAGTCCGTTCTACATCAATGGGACAGACTGGAAGTGCATGGAGCTGTTTTGTTCCGCAAGTGGCAACAGCCTGCCGACCTAGAGGCGAGGTGGCAGGTAGTGATACCCAGAAGAATGGCACGGGAGATAGCCAAAGAGGCTCATGAGTTTGGAGCTCACTTCGGGCCAGTCAAGACATACCAGTGGCTGCAGCGTTATGTGTATTGTCCGCGACTGGAGGCCACAGTTGAAGAAGTTTGCCGACAGTGTCGAGTGTGTGAACTCACGAAGAGTACAGAACAGAGAGCACCCCTACAGTCCATCCAGACCACAGAACCGCTGGAAGTGTTGATGATAGACTATCTTCTTGTGGGACAATCGTCAAGAGGTCCACAGTATTGCCTGGTCATGATCGACCACTTCTCCAAGTTTGCAGTAGTCACCCCAACTCGGGACCAGACGGCCGAGTCCGCTGCACGAGCCATTTGTCAAGACTTCATTCGGGTCTATGGGTGTCCAAAGCGGATCCATTCAGATCAAGGGGCGTGCTTTCAAGGAAAAGTGATGGAAGAGCTACATCGACTGTACGGCATTGAAAAATCAAGGACAACTCCTTATCATCCCCAAGGAAACGGAGCCTGTGAGCGCTTTAACCGCACATTGCTGCAAATGCTGAGGACGCTAGAGGAAGACAAGAGGGCACACTGGCCTGACTACCTGCCAGAATTAGTCTGGGCTTACAATAATCGTGTCCACACCACCACCGGTTACACCCCATACATGTTACTGTTCGGTAGGGCTGGTCGAGAGATCGTGGAATTAAACCTAGAACAGCCAGAAGACCTAATAGAGCGATCAACCACCTCATGGGTGAAAGAACACCGTCGGCGTCTCCAGACCATTCGCCGGTTGGCAGGTCAGCGGTTACAGGAGAGAGCTCATACAGACCGTCCTCCAGTTCAGGAGGTTCCATTGCAGCCTGGGGATCGGGTACTGGTACGAGAGAAACGTCCCAGAGGCAAGTTGAGTGAGCGTTGGGAAGTACAGCCGTATAAAGTGATCAAGAGAGTGTACCCTAATGGTCCGGTCTATGAAGTGCAGGTTGAGAATGAGGAATTTGCTTCACGGACTCTACATAGGAATATGTTACGGCCATGCCGGTCCAAAGATCCCGCACCTGTTCAGAGGACACCTCCTCCTGCCCCATACTCAGAACTTGTTATCTCTGATGGAGATTATGGTGAAGACTGGTGGACTGCTCCCAGCACTGAAGAAGCCTCCCAGGTTACAGGTGATGAAGGCACTGTCACAGAACCATTGCCAGCCCGTAATGGAGAGGGGCCCTCGGACACACCCGAACCTCCTATTGTGGTGGATGAATCCAGACTGGCAGTTCCTAGTGGAGAGAGTCAGGTCATAACAGATAGCCAGGACCTCCGGAGATCCAGTAGGCTTACTGCAGGGGTTCCACCAAACAGGTACGCTGCTGATGAGTTCATTTGGTCCACCTGTATGTATTGTGGACAATGTTGTACTGCTGTATAAAAATTTACATTAACCATTATTTCTATGGACTATATAGCAAGGCCGAGGACGGCCACCTTTAAGTGGGGAGGCATGTAAGAGGCAGCCCTGATCATCCAGCAACATTTCCAACACATATATATATAGCAGACTGTCATGTTTCCCTCCAGCCACCAGAGGCCACTGTGGCTGAGTAGGACAGTGAGAGGAGTTGTTTCCAGAGGACAAGGAGTTAAGTTTTTTTCCCGGGCTGAGCAGAGAGCCTGGGCTGAAGGTGTCTGAGTACACAGGAAGAAGGACGCTGTGCACTGAGAGGGAGATCCACAGGGAAGATTAGAGTGATTTCTCCCTGCCTGCTGTGACACAGTATCTGTGTGCTGTCTGCTGTAGTGTGAGGCACTTACCAGAGGAACTGTGAGTGAATTCCAGGCCCTGCCTGATTACACGTCCAGAGCTGCTGATTATCTCTAACAGAGACTACAAAGTTACAGAGTTACAGAGACTACAAAGAGAGGCCAGAGCTGAGCCACGCTGAAGCAAGCAAGCAAGCAACCAGATCGGGACCCAGACTGTACCTGCCTGCATGTGCAGACACCGAACTGTGAGTGCACTGATGCTAACCTGAGCTAGGGCATAGTGGAATAGGATTTAGTTTAGTGCACCGTAGAGGTGCACCCCGGGTAGCGGGGACAGATAGGACTACCTAGAAGAGAGTAGCCTGCTATTGTCTGTACTTGTGTTTGTGATTCATTTGTGTTCTTTATGCAAATTTCCATTATCTTTATTGTGAATTCCCAAGCTGTTCATATTGTAAATCTGCTTCTCCGGCAGTTAGAGTTCTCTTTTAATAAAGCCGGTTTCTACTTCAGCCTCCTTGTCTGCTGCACTGTACTTGAGTCCTGCTCTACGGTCTCTTCCTCTGCTGACCGTTACAGCAGCACCAGCAACTTGTACAGGAGCACGTTCAGCTTCTGCGCCGTTGGATGAGTGCATGCATACTGTTGTCTCTTGGCAATCGCTTCGGTGATCAATTGCTGACGGAATGGCTGACGAGGAGGAGGAGGAGCATGAGCATCAGGACCAGCAGATGATGGGAAGGACAGACAGCTCCCTTCGGCTGAGTGGTGGAGCCTTGACTGCCTGAAATCGGGTGCCTGCCACTGGGTGATGCAGCGGTTGCTGTGGCAGGCTGGACCACCACATCTGAACCACTGTTCTCCCAGGCCACTTTATGGTGATGCTGCATATGTTGACGCAGGGCCGTGGCACCCTGGTCATGCTTCAACTTCTGCCCACAGATTCTACAAATGGTCTGGTTCACCTCCTCCGGCGGCTTTAAAAAAACTTGACACACCGCCGAGTAGGTGATTTTTACCCCCAACACTCCGCACTGACTGACTGCTGCTGCTTCCGTGAACCCCTGCACCACTACTTTCCGGGCAGGTAGGCTCCTGCAAAGTGGGTGGTCTATGCCTGGCAAATTTGGCTCCCGACCTCCCACTGCTGCGACCCTGCTGACTCCCTGCTACACTAGTGACTTGCTGGCTCCACCGCTGCCTCACGGGCAAGCTGTCACCCTTTTCTCCCGATGATGATGAAGCCACTAATTCACCCGGCTCCTAAGTGCGATCAGCTACATCATCATCATCGAGTACTGTCTACACGTCACTGATGTCCTCCTCTCTTGATCAGGAGCCTGACCGCTCACAACACCAGCTCCCACGCAACTCTCCTCATCACTACTTGCCCGCCTACCGGAGGAAGCGGCGGATGTCTCCTCCACATCTTGGCTGGTCAGTAGCTGCTGACTGTCCTCTAGTAGCTTGTCCTCGCTGTATAGTGGAGCTGAGCCCACCGCATATAATACTGTCTGGCTGAGGGAATAGAAAAGGACAGAGGCAGATTGAGGACAGGTGAGGGCACAGGGCCTGCTCCTGCGTCATGCCAACTAAGGGTTGTGTCTGGCGAACCCACGGACTCTTGGCTGGGAGTGTCTTATGTCACTTGGGATGAAGTGGATAACCGAGTCAACCATTCAAGAACCGCTGGGTTGCTGGTCAAGACACGACTGCTAGATGACACCGGGAGTTCAGGCCTCTCGCTGGACTCCTGCTGCCACGCCCCCTTACTCTGCTGCGACCTGTGCCTGCGCCAGAAACATTTAGGCCTCTGCCACTCCCCTGTGCAGGGCCTGGCACTTCTCTGTCTGACATAATGTCAGATCAAATAAATAAATAAAATGGAAATTAAAACACCCTAAAAAAGTCAGTAATTTTCTCTCTTCACCACACAGCTAATAAGCCCTTTTTTTCCCACTAATACACGCCAAAGAAGGCTTTAGAACATATAACTGCACCGCTGAACGACAAATAGGCCCTTACTTTTTTCTACTTACAGTATATACGCCACAAAAGGCTTTAAAACATATAACTGCACCGCTGAACGGCAAATATATATATATTTTTTGCCTCTAATACACGTCAAAAAGGGCTATAATTTTCTCACTTTACCACACAAAGGCAAATACTTTTTTTTTGTGCCACTAATACACGTTAAAAAGGGCTTTAGAACTTATAACTGCACCGCTGAACGGCTTTGTCTTGGTTTCCAGCAGCCTTTGGTATGAACTGTGGCAGGCAAACTCCTCGTTGCTACATCAGTTGCTCTCTGACTCTGCTGTGCTAACAGGCTGGCTATCGAACTCAGCTTCCGCTTTAGGCTGTACTTCGCTTTGCAATCTGGTCTGTCTCTAGCTTTGTCCAGGGAACACTTTACTCCTGGTTTTGGAGGCTTCAGGCTTCTGCCTCCAGGTCCAGCTGAGCTGAAGGTCCTCCAGCTGGTCCAGACAGGGGACATGCTTCTGCTGCCTTCCCCTAGCAGGGTATACTCTCAACCTTCCCTTAGGAGGGGTATGCTAGACTGCTCTAACTCTCACTAAAACTCCACCCTTCCTTCAGCCAGTGGAAAACGCCCACCACACCACAGAGGGGGTGTTAGAATGGGAGGAAAAGCTCCATTCCATGTACCTGTAACTCTGCCGTTGATGCTGCCACCTGCTGATGAACCGGGCATATTACACTTTAACAGTTACATAGAAGATTATGAATGCACATTATGCGGGACCTGAAAATAAATACATAAATGACATGACACTAGCCCAGTAGAGACAGTAGCAGGGTGCAGAAGTGGCAATGCACCTTTGGGGCGTTACACTAATACACACCAAAAAGGGCTTTAGAACCTATAACTGCACTGCTGAACGGCAAATAATATATATTTTTTTGCCACTATTACATGCCAAAAAAGGCTGTAATTTTCTCACTTCACCACACAACGCCAAATCCTTTTTTTTTTTTGTGTGCCACTAATACACGCCAAAAAGGGCTTTAGAACATATAACTGCACCGCTGAACGGCAAATGATATATACTTTTTTGCCACTTAATACACGCCAAAAAAGGCTGTAATTTTCTCATTTCACCACACAACGGCTAAGAAGCCCTTTTTTTCCCACTAATACAAGCCAAAAAATGCTTTAGAACATATAACTGCACCACACAAGGGCAAAAAAGACAGACATATTTCCTTGTAATAAACCCTGTTAATGCCTGTATCAAACAGCACTTGCACCCTAATAAGGACGGTTTGCTGGAATTACAGAGCTGTATAATGGCAATTTGGTTCCCCAGTCAATGCAGCAAGGTGTAATGGGATTGTTCCTATTATCCAGGCTGCAACCTCCCCTACTGAACCCTGTTCTGCTTCAATACTGTGGAATGATTCCTCTTTATCCTTTCCCTGAACTTCTATACAGCAAAATAAAAGTTTTAAAGTCTTTCCTAGCACTGTCCCTAGCGCCTGCTGACGTCTCTTGCTGCACTAAGTACACTGAATCCAAGATGGCTGAGGCTATTTATAGGGCTCTGACATCACAGGGCTGGCTGGCTGCTGATTGGCTGCATGCATGGCATTATGAGTGATCCCGCGTTCCCAGAGTTCCTTGCAGAGTTCCTGAATCGAATTCCACTTTGTCAACTTCGATACGCTGATCAGTATTTGACTAGTGGGAGTCCGACTCCTGGCACTCCCGTGTTCAGCTGTTTTTGAAGAGACCACCGCGGCCGCGCTCCATAAGGGCTGAGGCCTCTTCGTAGGCCTGTGATGTCATAATCATCGGTCATATGGCCTAGGTGCAGTTCAGTCCCATTCAAGTAAATAGGCCAAGGCTGCAATACCAAGCACAGCCTCTATGCAATGTATGGCTCTGTGTTTGGTAAGCTGCGAAGAGGCCGCTGCATTTTCAAACAGCTGATAGGTGGGGGTGCCAGGAGTCGGACCCCCACCAATCAGATATTGATGACCTATCCTGAGAATAGTATAACCAAAAAACAACAACCAATAACCCTCCAAAAAATGCGAAAAACACTCATTTAAAATATATGCAGTTTTATTAATACATAAAATATACACAAAAATAACTTTAGGCACACGGTCATGGGAAGACGGGGAACATAATGGGTCGGAGTTATCAAAACTGTGTAAAGGAAAACTGGTTTAGTTGACCATAGCAACCAATAGGATTCCACTTTTCATTTTTCAGAGCTCCTTCGGAAAATGAAAGGAGGAATCTGGTTGCTATGGGCAACTAAGCCAATTTTCCTTTACAACAGTTTTGATAAATCTGCCCCAGTTAGTATCACCCATTGTACCAAAAAAAGGCACAGCTTGCCCTGCAAAAAAAAAGGGAGGGGGGGGGGAATAATCAAACATGTTTTTTTTATGAGAAAATAGTGAGAAAAAATATGGGTCCTGTGATGGATCAGAGTGTCATACACAAGTTTTCAGGCCAATTTGAGCACCTTCAGTTTAGATTGTAGAATCTATTTAGACCCAAATCGAATTGGTTGACCAAATGGCCAAATCGAACCTGAATCTAATTTATTTTTAGCTTTTCTTTCATCTTTAATAGAAACCAATCAGAGCTCAGCTTTCATTTGTTTGGCTGCTCTAGAAAGATTAAAGCTATGCAGTGATTGGTTGCTAGGGGTAACCAGGCCAGTTATACTTTTACCCAGTTTTGATGAATCTGCTCCCAGTGTGTTCACCTCAGATTTACCTTAAATTGATGATCTGTGTACAAGAATGTTATACCTGAGTAGTAGGAGCAGTGAGTATCAGCACGGGCGTCTTCTCCTCGCACCATGCTGTTCATGTGTGTAGCACGTCACAGCTTTCCTCGTGGTTAACAGCTGGTCACTGCGGTTTCTGAGGCCAGATCCAAGGCGATCGGCTGATCACTGGAGCGACTCCATTTCTTAACCCCTTTGGGTTGGATCTTCTAGTGCTCCTGACCTTTCAGTCACATTTAGGGCTCATGCACACGACTATATGTGTTTTGCGGTTCGCAAAACACGAATCCGCAAAAACGGGTGACCATTGTAACAATGCCTGTCCTTGTCCACAAAACGGAGAAGAATAGGACGTATTCATTATTTTTGCAGAACGGACATGTAAACATTGAAATGAAAGATTCTGCATACAGAAACTGAAGAAAAATACGTGCATGGTGTGCATGAGCCCTTAGGCGTACACCACAATGCCGCTTTTTATCATGGTTTCCTCTTTGTTTTTAGTACATGCAGCTGTGATTGCCATTAATGAAGCCGTAGATAAGGGGGTCGTCGGCCAGACCATGGTGACCCTGAGGAACCCAAATGCAATGCTGTTAAATGTGGAGGAGGGACTGGAGGAGCAGTATCACGATGAGCTCTACCAAGCTAAGAAAATAAAAGAGGACAATGCAAAATTAAAGGTAAAGATTGGGGGTCTGTACCCTTCAGGTCCTTTACATCTCACTTGTCATTTCTGGGTTTTCATCCACGAGTCCTGTACGGCAATGACAGAATACAGGCTGCATACATTGGCTTCCTGTATTCTGCTGAATGACGTGTAGCAGGGCAGAAGAGAATCTGAAATGTAAGAAGATATGGTAAATAACAAGCAGGGGGCGCACACAGATCCCTACCACATTAAGACTACTTTTACATTAGCAGGTTCCGGCAGGGGAACAGCCTGCTGTATCCGTACTAAAGCTAGCCCATGTGTGCCGCTGGAAGTCCGCTCCGGCCCCATTTACTACAATATGGACAGGCCGGAGGACATGGCCCATCCACATTATAGTGAATGGGGCCGGAGCGGACTTCCGGCTGTACACATGGGCTAGCTTTAGTACGGATACAGCAGGCTGTTCCCCTGCCGGACCCCGCAAACGCTAATGTAAAAGTAGCCTAAAGACAATCTTTCGCCCCTCCTGATATGTCTGGTTTAGTAACTACTTGAATTCATTGTTATGAAATACCAATCCTGGAGCATCAATTCTTATACTATATAGTGCCGAAGAATTGCCAGCCGTCTGCAATAAAGGTCCCTCCGGTTGTTACCAGTCGGGCTTGGGAGCCTGACACTACCCAATCAGTGCTGCCAGTGTCAGACTGTGCAGGAACACACCGCCAACTGGTAACACCAAGATGGACCTTTATTGCAAACTGCTGAATGAATAGAGGTATGGCACAACATAATTATATGAAAACATGTTCTGATTTGTTATTACATGGGGAATGCGAGTAGTTACTAAAACAGACATGTCAGGTCCTCTTTAAATGGACTGTATGAGATAATCGGGGTAAAGTTACACGGCGACACTGGTCACGGGCAGGATCGCAGAGTAGCGTCGATCCCATAGAAGTGAATGCTGGATTTTTTGAACTTGTGCTGTGAGTCACCGCTACTTTGCGACCCTGGCCACAACCAATCTGCATCATAGGTCATGTACATTGTATTCTATGAGAATTTGAAATTCTCGTGTACACAATGCAGATTTTTTTTTCCATGTGGAATTTGACCTGCTCTGCGGATTTTAAGATCCACAGCATGTCAATTTATTTTATTTTTATTGACAGGATTGTCTCCATTCACTTTAATAGAGAGAGTAAAATCCGCACCAAATCCACATGTAATTGATGCAGATTGCCCACACAGATTTCCCTGCGAACACCTGTGGATCTCAGCATGGATTCTCCTCACATAAATCCTGAATGTGTGCATTTACCCTAAAGGTCTGATTTTTTCCCCCCCAAACTGCACCACTCTTCTCCTCGGGCTGTGTCTGTTGTTTCAGCTCAGTCCTCCTTACTTGAAAGGGGCTTAGCTGCAATACCAGACTATGAACAAAACAAAAATGGCGCTGTTCCTGGGGAAAAAAAAGTATGCGGCCCTTTTTTTAGTCACATACAACTTAGGGCTCATTCAGACGGCCGTGTAAATGGGTCCGCCCCAGTTCTGCAATTTTGCGGAACGGGTAAGGACCCATTCCTTTCAAAGGGGCCCGCAAAAGATGCAGACAGCACACCGCGTGCTGTCTGCATCCGTAGTTCCGTTCCACGGACCCCGCAAAAAAAGATTTTCTATGGTAGAGCCGATAATGTGGGGTCCGCAAATTGTGGAATGCACATGGGCCGGCATCCGTGTTTTGCGGATCCGCATAACACTACGGCCGTCTGAATGAGTCCTTAATGTAAGTGACTGGGTGTTTGCTTTTCATTCAGTCCTGATGAGCACCGCACCAGATAATTCTAATAGTTTCTTTTATGCTGTCGCCGCCATTACGATTATTATACTCTGTTGATATGCGCTGTGATGATGTTTAGCTCTGATTATTCACAACTTCGCTGCTTTCACAGAACAATAGTATTTCTGAAGAAGAGAGAGACGTCTATGAAGAGCTTCTCACCCAAGCAGAGATACAGGGCCACGTTAATAAGGTTAACAGTAAGTACCTCATTACATGGTGAAAGGCTCATTGAATGAGAGAACGCCTGTGGTCGTGATTGCATGAGCGGCGAAACATTCGGATGATTGCAGCGTATTGTCGCATGATATTACCGCCCGGCTTCTATTTAACCTGCAGCAATAGTGAGAAAGCTTCCTGCAGCTTGCCGAACTGCCTAATATTCTTGCTTCTAGCTCAAGACTTTGCCTTATACCTTCTGATCTCTCTGTAAGACACATTCAGTCTACAGACAAAATTCCAAATTATCGAGCAAGAGAATAAAATAATCTCAAATGAATAGAAGCCTTCTGTTTGGCCATCTTATTTTTATAAAATGTTAAAAAAATGTATACGTTAAATACAGGATGTCCAGCTGTAGGGTCCCTCGGTGATTAGCTGTGATCCTTGGAAGAACCCAGAAACAAGTATAGACTTCCCCTACTGCGCCGCCGCAGGAGAAACGTTGTATTACACAAGTTCTCATTAAAATCAATAGGCTGTTAATATAATGAACAAACATGCCAGGTCCTCCAGACCAAGATAGGATATCCTTTCCCTCTCCCCTCTCTGACTAATAGATGAGGCTCCTAAATGTGGGACCTCCTCTTTATTAAGATAGTAGGGTATTTCAGAACCAAACCATTCCTTTACAAAATTGCTGAACAGTTTTTTTTGTAACAGATTTATATTTTCTGGTTCTGGTGATTTATTTTTATTTCAATTGGGGCATTTGAGAATGTCATGTCATTTTTCCTGGCATGTCTGTTCTAGTAAATACTTGTATTCCCCGATTGATACATTTTTAGCAACGTTGTGTGGAACCTCTGTTATTCCTCCTGGAAAAGCCTAAATAATAAATGGACATTGGACGTTGCCTTTCCCCCTGTTTAAAGGGGTTGTCCGAGTTATGAAGAAAAAAAAATATAGCACTGTAAGGCTACATGTACACGACCGTGTGTGTTTTACGTTCCGCAATTTGTGGAACGGTATGGACAGCCATTAATATAACTGCCTGTTCATTTCCGCAAAACGGACAAGAATAGGACAGGTTATATTTTTTTTGTGGACCACGGAACGGAGCAACGGATGCGGGCAGCACACGGAGTGCTGTCCGCATCTTTTGCTGCCCCATTGAAGTGAATGGGTCCTCATCCAAGGCGCAAAAACTGCGTCTCGGATGCGGACCAAAAAAAACGGTTGTGTGCATGAGGCCTAAATCTGATGGTCAGCAATAAATAACTAAGTTAAGCAGGTTGTAGGCAAAGCTTCTCTTTTGACCCTTTGTTTACCTGCAATAACAACAATCACAACAATCTCTGCCCCTCCCCCTGCTTTGCAAAGGGAGTGAATACAAGAGCTGCCCTGAGTGATACGTCTGCCTGCTATGATACTCAGCAGCATGTTATATGTGTAGGACTACAAGTCCCAGCTCTACAATAACACTGCTGATACACACAGGATCTTCTCCCTACCTGTTCTTGTGCAGAGCTCTGCAGAGCAGGTTACGTGACCCTCAGTGAAGTCCGAGAAAGGAGCCACTGCAGATAAAGTAAGTGCATGGTAAAGCCCTTACATTTGCCTAGTTAGAAGCATACTGTAAAAAGAACAAAAAAATAACTCAGATAACCACTTTAACACTGAGTCCACAGCCTGCTTGGTCTTGCCTCATTGACCAGGGGAATGGTAGCACCCATGCGTTTTAGGAGGAATAACAGAGGGATGCAGAATTCAAAGAGAAGATGCCTCCAGATTCATTATTTTGTGGTGTTATGGAAGCATTTACACAACACCTGATAGGTCATCTTAAAGAAAAGAATTATGAGAAGATCTTGTGAATCACTTTTTGCAATTTTGTAAGCATGTCTTTTGTTTCAGCCAATGTAGCCTTAGTCCAAGTAAATGAGGCCATTGACAGGAATGATGAGGCGGGATTATTACAGGCTCTGATGATTCCTGTTCTGAGCCTTTTTGATGTTCAGCCACAAAATTCACCCTGGTACCTGACTCAGTTGTGTTTCACTAAGGACCAGAAAACGCAGGTAATGGCGACATCCAAGATCATCATGCCCATCATTTCATTAACATACTGCATGTGTTCCTTGCTATTAACCAGTTACTGAACAGAATGGTATTGTATGGATGGGAAATGTTTTATTAATCCCCTCTGCATGTTCCGCTAACCTGGAATTGTTGCCCTGGCTTTATGCTTATCAAATAGGAGCTCTGCTATTCCAGTCCCTTAGCAGTGAGTAATCTGGGGGTCCAGTGTCCAGTCCAACATGAATACAAGACGATCGACATGAATAGTGATCCAGAGAAGCCCCAGCCTATGCTGATCTAACACAAAATATCACCCTCTTGATAAAGTGGCGTATAGTAGAATCAGACTTGGAACTTTTACTGGCTAAGACAGTAGTGATGAGCAGCAGGTCCAATATTTGAATTCGCGATATTTCGCGAATATGTGGTAGAATATTCGTCACATATCCGTGAATATTCGTATTCGAGATTATTTAGC
Source organism: Bufo gargarizans (assembly GCF_014858855.1). Lineage (NCBI taxonomy): Eukaryota > Metazoa > Chordata > Amphibia > Anura > Bufonidae > Bufo > Bufo gargarizans. Next base: position 666,602,624 of record NC_058080.1, read on the forward strand.
GATTGCAAAAAATCTGCAATGTAAAAATCGCGTAATGTGAAATGGGTAAAAAACGAATATATAACACTATAGAATATAGTGCCATATATTTGTTTTTTAGAATATTCGTCATTTTTTTCCATCTGAAGTGAACCGTCATTGTCCCAGAAGCAATTTAAGCAGGGAGGAATCATGACTTCAGATGGAAAAAAATGCAGAATATAGTGCTATATATTCATTTTTAGAATATTCGTCATTTTTTTCAATCTGAAAACAAGATTCCTTCTGCTTCTTGCATATTGGCCCACAAGTAACTTAATAGGATGGAATCATGACTTAAGAAGGAAAAAAAATTCTGAATATTCAAAAAAAGCGAATATCTATCGAATATATGTTATTTTCTAACATCTGAAAACATGACTCATTGGCCCACAAAAAAGAAGCAGAAGGAATCATGTTTTCAGATGTTAAAAAATGATGAATATTCAATATAGCGAATATATAGCACTATATTCGAAATATTCGCAAATTCTCGAAGTTGCGATATTCGAGACAAATATACGTAATTTGAATATTCGCACTCGACACTATAAGACAGTAATGGGGTTCTGTGACTATATATCGGTATACTTAAAGGGCATCTGTCAGCAGATTTGTACCTGCCGCTACTGTCTATGCCAAAGCAGCAGCAAACACGAAGGGAGTTGGCACGTGTACACTGCTTGCGGTTTCTCATACAGTTGATCGGCAGGGGTGCCTGGACCCCCGTTGGACCCCCGCCGATCTGATATTGGTCGCCTATCCCGAGGATAGATCATCAATATTAAAAGCCCGGAGAACACCCTTTAAGTTATCCACCTATTGGCTATATTTACTGTTTATCTGCTCACCGTCAGCATCGCAGCGGCTGAGCAGTGTAATTACAGCGGTTCTATTCAATTGAATGGGGACGCCATTGTTGTAATTACACTGCTCTGCCACTGCAATGTCGACGGCAAGCAGATGAACAGTGAGGAGCAGGCAGCGATCATATGAGCCCTGCTGTCTATTAAAAACAGCTAATTGGAAGGGGTGCTGAAAGTCGGACCCTGCGCGGATAAGATATTGATGACATTTCCTGAGGATGGCGAAGAAGGACCGACACTCACTTTCTTTACGATATGAATAAACTTTTAGTCAAAGCATAATCGCATCCTCAGTCACTGGTTTCGGCTCAAGCTTTTCTTCATACCGTCAAGAAGGTGAGTGCTGGTCCTTCTTCGCTATATACTAATGGGACGCCTTCCCTGGACACGCATCATGTGCAAACCGCAGTGCTGACCCATCTTCTCCGATACCATTCCTCAGGATAGGTCATCAATATGAGAAAACCAAATGACCCCTTTAATAGAAATCCCTCCATTATATCTTATGCCTCCTGAGGATAGGTCATCAATATGAGAAAACCGGACAACCCATTCCTCCATTGAACCTTTTCTTCACCCTTTCCAAGCCATTGTGTTCTCATTTTGTCCTTTTATTTTATGGGTTCATGCTAGAAATTTCTTCCACTGGTAATGATTGCATTTGAAGGCCATTTCTAGTGCTGAAGAACATTCGCATTATTTCCTGATTTAACTCTTGAAAATGTTGAGTGATTTTGTCTGCATTCGCATCTATGCTGGAGGCTTCGTTAAGAGCCCTCATTATAAATTCCATTAAAAATGGTGGATACAGTAGCCCAGCATGCTTGACTATTTTGTCCATTAAAATGCAGGGTTCCATGATGGAACCCATATTATAGTTAATGGAGTCCATTGGGTACTGTGTCCGTTAGGCAACACTTCCACACTTTTTGTTCTTACGATGGTTCAAAAGAAACAGAAATAACAAAGGTGTGAACCAAGCCTAAAGTTGACCTGGCAGTGAAAATAGTGCTCTACTAAGCATATCATGACAGATTAGATGGCTTGTAGCTGATTTCGAAGAATACAGTAGACTCTTCTATGAATGCACCTTATTCATGAGCCAGGGGTTCTCCCTCCTACCCCAAACCCATCTGGCCAGCACAGTATTTTTGTGTGTTTTGTTCTAATACGTAGCTCATGAGACTTAGCATTAGAAAATACAGATCTTAAATATGGCAGTCTCTTACCACAGATCTGCATCAAGGTTCCTCCTCTGTTCATATCCAAACAGAGCAATTCTGCTAGCCTCCTGTTATTAGAGAGCAGTGCTTTCACGTGACCACCTCAGGACTAGAACGTGTCTGACAGCAGAGTGTACATGAGCTGTTTTCAGATTCCAAGGGCGGCTAGCCGAATTTTGGAACCAGCTATGGATGTGAATGGAGGAAAACACACTGTAAGTGTTTTACGGTCCTCGGACCATGGATCCGCCAAACGCAGATACAGGCCATGTGCACGCCGTATCACGTTGTGGACCCATTGACTTTGGTGCATCTGTGGTCTGCATGTGGATGCCCCACAAATGGAGACCAGCACAAAATTAGTACGGTGCAGTATTTGCAAAATCACTCAACATTATGTGTAGATTTGAACTGTGTAGTAACAACTAGACATACATTTTTTACGTTTTTTTGCTGGCCATTGTACCATGAATATCATCAGAAATGCAAATACCGGTTCCTTTCAGAGATTTAACATTAACCTGAAGGTTTCTCTCCTCCTGATCCTAGAAAGCAGGTGTCCCCAGTTCTCTTGACAAAAGCGAGATTCAGAAAGAAGTTAGTGTTGCCAATAATGAAGCTGAGGCTCATGTGCTTAGTGAGTAACCCTTGCAATGACTGTATCCTCCACCCGATCTCCTTTGTTTAGTGCATGCGGAAAATGTACTTGTGTTGATTAATAAAACCGATTTTTTTATTTAGATATTTTTTTCAATAAATGTTTGTTACTGTCCTTCTCAGTGTTGCAATTACCCCAATCACCACTTTATGCAGTATTGGGAGTATTCCTCATGTATCGGGTAGTTAACGTTTCTTTGTGTCAGCGTGTATAGCTTTTTCAGCTGTTTGCTGACAATAAGTGCTGAAACTGCTTTACAGATAACATGTGGGACGTATGCAATATTACCGCTCCTTTCATGCCTGAAAATGAGATCACACCATTAAACTGTATTCCTTAAAGACAGAGAGCATATACTTCATTTTCCAGAATACACATACAAATAAGAATTTTAGTATATGTTGGACTGATCCTGAGATGCAATTCCAGCTTTAAATTGAATATTGTAAATTACAAATCCATAACTTAGATTTAGTCTTTTTTTTTTTTTTTTTTTTTTTTTTTTTTTTACAAAATCCAGCATAAACCAACAGTAGGACATAGATGAAGTGCATAACAACTCCACTTGGTGCAAACTATAACAATACCTTAAATTAGCCCGTTAAGTACTACAAACCAAATGAGTGACAAAATGGACCATGCCTTTACAGTAGGCATATACAATTCCCAAGGCTGTGTATGGAAAACTGGCCTCTCTTTCTCTTTAATCAGGCTGTATAATCTCTCCTTTCCTGGCCTAAGTGGGGTGCACTTTCTCTGTCTCCAGATATATCCCCAGTATCCTCAATAGAATACAGTCTCTGAACAGAGGGCCCCTTTCTGTCCTTTTGATATGATGGGGAACCTGAAGCTTATTTGCTCCTACCGCATGCAGAGAAGTCTGTAGTCTCAATGTAAGTGCTTTACCTTTCTCTGACAAATGTTCTGCAATCCTCTTTGTATGGTCGCTGAACTTTCTGTAGAATTCAATATCTCCTTCCCTAAAAGGCTGGCACATAAACTGTCACTTTGGCTGCTTGTAGTCCGCAGGGTAACAGATCTCCCTATCGAACACTGCTCCTTACTGCCCTGAGCTGTTTACTTGTCCACAGCTCAGATTAGACTGCTGCAACTTTCTCCTAGAGAGGAAGGGGTGGTGCCAGCCCTTCCTAGTGACTAAGAACCTCCTTCTACTCTCTCTCTCCATACATAGCCTATGGGATACAGTGCACACAAAGTACAATGCATCAACACCAGCAGTGGGACACTGCACATAAACAGAAGCAGTCTGTATGGGCAGCGGTCTTGGGTACTGGTCAAACATTAATGTCCTGTCCCATTCCAGAAAATTCCCTTAGAGAATGCAGACAGATTTCAGCTCTGGAGCTTGCAGAATAAATACGTGCTTTTTTTTTGTTTTTGTTTAGAGCAGCAACTTAGGATCAGTATGTAATGCATTGACAGAGTTGCTCAACTTTCATGTAGATTACGGTATAATTAAAAAAAAATTTGCAAGTAATGTTACAATGGGACAAACAATTAAATACATTAGGCTATTGCATTTTGCCTCCACTCAAAGCTATTCCCATGTATCTGCTTACAATTCATGGTCATAATCACAATCTGAAGCTTCTTTAAATTTTCTGTTCGAGAATTACATTTCCTATTATAGCGTTATTATTGGGAACGTTCCTTTTACAAGTAGATGTATACAGTAATGATATGCAAGGGAAATGTAGAATTCAAATAAATGGAAATCCTCGTAAAGCACGGACAGGCTGGGTCCTACAGAGCAGCCCATAGTTGACACGACACTCATGTACCTAATATGTTTTAGATTTAAAGGGATTATCCCATGATTAATGTAAAAAATGAAAATTGGAGAAAGCTAGAACCAGCCCTGTACCTCACATGAATCCAGAGATCTCTCCATTCATTGCTCTGTTACAATTACTGTATATCACACTGAAAGCTCAAGGGGGAGTGTCTTTTCTGCTCTAGCTAAGGGGGTGTGTCTCAGCTCTCCCTATCACCGCTCAGGAGGCAGTTAAAGGATGGAACTGAGCATGTGCGGCCACCTCAGTGAGCCGGACAAAGAAATAAGAAAAAGAACAAAGAGCAGGTGGCGCTATACAGATACATTTATTATTTATTATTATACGCACTTACCGTATATAGTGCTACTATATTCCGCAGCGCTTTACACAGATTAGCATCACACTGTTCCCAATGGGGCTCACAATCTAAGGTCCCTATCAGTATGTATAAGGAATCCGGAGAACCCGGAGGAAATCCACGCAAACACGGGGAGAACATACTAACTCAATGCAGATGTTGCCCTTGGTCGGATTCGAACCCAGGACCCCAGCACTGCAAGGCACCAGTGCTAACCGGTGCCTTTTTACTGAATTACATGCTGAACTACACTGAGCTATTTTACTGAATTACATGCAATTACAAAAGTATTCAGATGCAGCTGCTGGTTTAAAAACTGGATAATATTTTTAAATGTAGTTAATATTAATTTAAATTAAATGATAGAAGATGTCTCTTTAAGGACTGAAAGGAGCATTATATTGCTGTCCAAGGGGTATGAATACTTTTTCAAGGCAGTGTACATGTAAATCGATGAACATAATCCAAAGATGGAGAAAACCAATCCTGCTGTATATTGTCGTGTTCCTCTATGTTACGCCCTTCACCTGGTTTATACAGCAAATGAATTCTGAATATTCAGTGTTTCATGGTTATATGAAGACGTCGCCTCCTCACACAATGTCTATTTTTTCTTTTAATTTCTAAGAGGGCTTCAAATTCATAGCCTTTTATGTTTGCACTAACTTGCGTAGTGCCCGCCATGCGCTTCTAACACCTGGCTTCTGTGCTCATCCATTCTCGTGTGCTTGGTCTGCATGAGTCTTGTATTAATTGAGAATCCCACGCTGCGTCGCTCGCTGAACGTGGTCTGACGCGCACTCATGGACGTACTAACACAGTGCAGGTCTGGCTGCGGTGTGTGCGAGTCTGATTTGTACATATCCAATTATTCCCATAGGTTCATCAGACTATAGGCCTACGGCTACTCAGGGGCGAATGCAATTGCTGTAGATTACCTGTAGTCTATATTTGATGAGTATTAACTTTATTTTCTGGACCATGACTGATATAATATGAAACTGAAATCATTTAGCCACTGTAATCCAACGGCCGAATGGGCATGAAAGTTACAAGTGGAAGGTATGGCAGTATTTCAGCTGATGTGACACATGGTGCTAGTAATGCAGCCGTGCGTTGCATCACTTACATGTTCCCTATTATTGTAGAAGGGCTCTTAGGCTGCATGGACATCTAATATGATTCCACTATTAACTGTAATAATATTTGGGGACCTTTTAATATCCCAGACTATATACTGATAGACACTATTCACTTAAAGAGGTTGGCTCAGTTCAGCAAGTGGCATTTATCATGTAGAGAAAGCTAATACAAGACACTTACTAATGTATAGTAATTGTCCATATTGCCTCCTTTGCTGGCAAGACAAATTTTTCCATCACATTATGCACTTCTCGTTTCCATGGTTACGACCACCCTGCAATCCAGCATCAGTAGCCATGTTTCCACACTACAGAAAAAAACACTGGTCTCTCTGGTGGCCAGGACCATAGGAGTGCACATAGGCCAGCGCTTTTTCCTATAGTGTAAAAACACGGCCACCGATGCTGGATTGAAGGTCGGCCGTAACCATAGAAACGAGAAGTGTAGAATGTGATGGAAAAATGAGTCTAGCCAGAAAAAGTAGACAATATGGACAATCACAATACATTAGTAACTGCCTTGTATTAACTTTCTCTACATGATAAATGCCACTTGCTGAAGTGAGACCACCCCTTAAACCTACAAATATCCTATAATTAGTGGAGGGTTGTGATTATAGGTCTAGAGTTCCACGATAGACTTCACGTCCATCTTCCATACTAAGATTGGTTAATTCTAGAAAATAAAGTCAGTATTCTTTAACTATAGTGTCTCCTTGGTAAGTATACTTATATACCAGTAAAACAATGAGCTGACTAACCCTCCATTTTGATGTGCTGTAATTTAGCGCTTGGAGCCGTGGATAAAATAAATAACGCCATACGTAGTGGAGACTCCTCCCAGACCCTGGCGGCTCTGCAGCTTCCTGAGGCACATATGCCGGCTGTCCACCCATTCGCAGAGTCTTTGTACCAGAACGAACTCTTGAGTCTCCAAAATCAAAATCCCGCGGTAAGAGACCACTTATAAGCAGCCATTTCAATTGAAATAAAGTTTCTCCTTAGGGTACTTTCACACTAGCGTTATTCTTTTCCGGCACTGAGTTCCGTCCTAGAGGCTCAATACCGGAAAAGAACTGATCAGTTTTATCCCCATGCATTCTGAATGTAGAGCAATCCGTTCAGGATGCATCAAGATGTCTTCAGTTCAGTCTTTTTGACTTTTCAGGATGGAGATAAAACCTGCATGCTGCGGTTTTATCTCAGTCCAAAATCCCGGAACACTTGCCAGAATGCTGGATCTGGCATTTTTTCCTATTGACATGCATTAATCTGGCCCCCAGTGTTCCGGCAAAACGGATCTGGCATTGCGGTCTGCACATGCTCAGATCGCAAAAATTTTAAAAATAAATAAATGCCGGATCTGTTTTTCCGGATGACACCGGAGGGACGGATCCAGCATTTTAACGGAACTGCCTGCCGGAATCCTCTGCCGCGAGTGTGAAAGTACCCTAATATGTTAATAGTTATGGTGTGATTACGGTATGTGATGTGGGCGCTGACAAACTGAAAAATCCAAGTCAAACCATAGTGAAATGTATACTGACCAACAAAAATTCCTGAGTTTAATTTATTTTCACTTGCAATAATTGGCTTGGTTGTCAGAATTGGGTTCTTACACCATAAAAGCATATGAGAGGACCCAAACGTATTATTTTTTTTACTGACTTTGTGGTTACCATGAGCACGCATCCTCCTCACATTTTCATTGCATTAGACTTTTTTCACATTATCTTCATGATTTCCATTCTTGGCAGAGTCAAAAAAGCTATGACAGATCCACTGCCAGTGAAAGTGAATCCTAATGGATCTCCGTGACTATTAATGAGGCCTATTTTATTAATTTTTTATTTTTTTGTTTTTTTACAGCAAGAATAGTACCTTAGAATACATTATTCTTGGCTTCCAAAAATGAGAAACCCAGTGAAACTTAATCTAATACCAATGTGAATAGATTATCAACGTGCCAGGAGGCTTATGTCTTTTTATCAATTAGATCCGGCATCCCCAAACTGCGGCCCTCCAGCTGTTGTAAAACTACAACTCCCACAATGCCCTGCTGTAGGCTGATACTTGTAGGCTGTTTGGGCATGCTGGGAGTTGTAGTTTTGTAACAGCTGGAGGGCCGCAGTTTGAGGATGCCTGAATTAGAGGGTATTCCAGTTCCAGCAAATGTTATTTATTGCATAATAAAAAGTTAGTTTAAAGGGGTAGTCCAGCCTAGGAGTTAAGACTTAGCCACCTTTTGGAAGTCTTCTGGTAGACCCCTTTCCTGGCTAGACCAGGGAAGTAAAGTTATTTGCTGTCTGCCGCTGGGTGCCAGCTCCTTTGCTCCTCAGCTGCCACGCTTGGGTCCCCTGCTGTCAACCTATGCTTTGACGCTCCTGTAGCGGTGACCTCCTCCTCCCCCCTCCTCCCCCCTTATCTCACTTAACCAGTTTACATGATGGCCAGGAAGTGATGATGCTGGAAGCCAGCAGTGGGGAGCAGGGACAGGAGGGGAGGTCTGCCAAAAAAAAAAGACCCAAATGGTGGACAACCCCATAAACCCCTGCCTGTAACATATGGCAAGTTAAATAAATAAAAAAAATGCACTCGCCTGTCCAAAGTCCCATTATCCCATCACATGTGCTACAACTGCTAGTGCCAGGCCGTTCTATCGCATGTGACTTTGAGACCAGTGATTAGCCGCAGCAGTTACGGGATCAAGCAACTTCCATTTTGGCAGGGACCTGAAGTGGCTGGGAAAGGAGCTGGGCAGAATTGTGGACCGGTAAATGCATTTTTTTTTTAAGTCAGCTCCTATACCGGACAATCTCTTTATGTTTTCTGTATCAATTACTCGAGTGTTCAGGATCTCTGCTTGCAGTCATTCTATAGGAACCATTCCAGTAGATAAAAATCTGACCAGTCATGTGGTGGACACATAGGTGCACGGCTGTTACAAGACATGGCAGTGATAACTGTCACGTATGACCAGTCCTACATCCGTGTGTCTATCGCATGACCAGGAAGAGACTAAGCTACAGGATTGGTTTCTATTTGAATTTTGTGAGATACTGATATAAAATGCATATTGGAAAAATATCTAACATTTCATTATAAAAAAAAGAATAACCTTCACTTGCTGAAACGGCAATACCGCTTTATTGCATTTTGCAAATGTCACTAATTCCGACCATAAATGTTGTATTTTTCCTGCAGATGGACACTGCAGTTTAATAATAACATTTAATTGAATTTTACTCCGTTCTAGATATATCTGATGCCATTTTTATTACAGTGGAGCCTGTTAGAAATGATTGCTTTGCCAATACATATGGCTTAATGGTATATTACTTCTAATGAATGTACACTTCGCGCTTCCAGAACCACTTGACACAGGAAGAGCTGTTTATTGCCGTGGAGATGTTGTCTGCTGTCGCACTGCTGAACCAAGCTTTGGACACAAATGACGTCACCTCTGTCCAGAATCACCTTGTCAGTCAATCCATAGGTCTGAATAATATGGAAGAAGACAACATGCCGCGGTAGGTGTCATCTTATATGTCATTGGTACGTGTGAAAAGGTAGGGGACTTCTGTGATTTTGGACCATCGCTAATTTCTAGACACTGCACTAGGGCAATTTTCACAAAACTGTTAACTGGATGAGACTGTGATCTTCTCACATGTGTCTATGGCATAGCTAAAGAAAGTTTTGACTAGATTTTCCATTTTTCATAAACATTAGGTATTAGTGGCTGTTGTCATCTCCAACAGACTGATCTAAGACTAGCTGTTGTGTGGCGGTCTGTATCTGCCACTGTCCCGCTCTCCTGTTGGTGGTGCTTCCAGCCACCGGCTTTCTTGTTGATCTGTTCAGGCTGTGACCTATGTGTCTTCTGTTCCTTAGTAGGAGGGTGCCTGAGTTTTAGGTTTCTTAGTGTCTAGTAACCAGAGAAGGGTTGGCTGACTACCCATGTACCGTAATCTAGGCTGACTACAGACTGTAATCTTCCGTCTCCTGTCCTGACCTTGGCCTGTTTACTGCTTTGCTCTTTGCTGCCTGCCACACCTCAGATTTGCTATTTGGATGCACGTACTCGGCCTGCCCCAACCTTGGTACAGCTTAAGCCTTGTTCCTTTGCATTAGTGTCCCTGACTCCCATGGGTCAGCTGCTAAGTACACCAGGACTACTCCATGAGGTAGCGGCCTAGTTGGTTCCCTGCAGCAAAGTTCAGATCCCAGTATATGGGTTAAAGGGTAAATACCAAGGAACCACCAAGATAACACCATTAGGTTTAGCCCAAAGTCAAACTGGTTAGTTGGCACAGTGAGTCCAAACACTGCCCAATACACTAGCAATACTCTAGGCGTGGCCTGAGGGGAAGTAAAGTTGTAAAGTTGCACCCTTTCCTTCACTGCCTGTGTGGCCTGAGGAAGAGGGGGGGGGGGGGAGGGGTTGGGTGCAGGTATGATGAGGACTACATCTAACATCATACCCTCAGACACTACTCCCATCCTCCCTCTGCGGGCCAGTTCTTGGCACATTAATCATGGGATAACCCCTTCAAACATGTCGGCCAAATAATCACCAACACATCATAAGGGCATCTACTCTTTAGAAAGTCAAAATCCACAATAACTGCGACCAATAATAAAATATATATAAAAGATATATATATCAGGTGACTGGGCTAACTTTAATCATATCATATTACAAATACAAAAATCAACATGATTCTTCGTTAAAAAGTCACAAAGTTCGATCTCTTTCCTTTTCGCTCTGATTTATGCCATGTGCATACAGTTCTTCTACTGAAATTCATTGATTGACATGCGGCAGCTAATATACATGTCATATATACAGTGGATATAAAAAGTCTACACACCCCTGTTAAAATGTCAGGATTCTGTGATGTAAAAAAATGAGACCAAGATAAATCATTTCAGAAATCTTTTAGGGAAGAAAAAATATTTTAAAAAAATATATGGTTGCATAAGTGTGCACACCCTTAAACTTCTACTTTGTCGAAGCACCTTTTTTGGGGTATGAGTCTATCAGCATGGCACATTTTGACTTGGCAAGATTTGCCCACTCTTCTTTGCAAAAACACTCCAAATCTGCCAGATTGCGAGGGCATCTCCTGTGCACAACCCTCTTCAGAACACCCCACAGATTTTCAATCGGATTCAGGTCTGGGCTCTGGCTGGGCCATTCCAAAACTTTAATCTTCTTCTGGTGAAGCCATTCCTTTGTTGATTTGGATGTATGCCTTTGGTCGTTGTCATGCTAAAAGATGAAGTTCCTCTTCATGTTCAGGTTTCTTGCAGAAGCCTGAAGGTTTTATTCCAATATTGACTGGTATTTGGAACTGTTCATAATTCCCTCTAGCTTAACTAAGGCCCCAGTTCCAGCTGAAGAAAAACAGCCCCTTGGCATGATGCTGCCACCACCATGCTTCACTGTGGGTATGGTGTTCTTTTGGTGATGTGCAGTGTTGTTTTTGCGCCAAACATATCTTTTGGAATTATGGCCAAAAAGTTCAACCTTGCTTTCATCAGACCATAACAACTTTTCCCACATGCTTTTTGGACACTTCAGATGTGTTTTTGCAAAATGTAGCCTGGCTTGGATGTTTTTCTTCGTAAGAAAGGGCTTTTGTCTTGCCACTCTACCCCATAGCCCAGACATATGAAGAATACGGGAGATTGTCACATGTACCACACAGCCAGTACTTGCCAGATATACCTGCAGCTCCTTTAATGTTTCTGTAGGCCTCTTGGTAGCCTCCCAGACCAGTTTTCTTCTTGTCTTTTCATCAATTTTGGAGGGACGTCCAGTTCTTGGTAATGTCACTGTTGTGCCATATTTTCATGGTATATCTGATGCCTTGGAAATTCTTTTGTACCTTTCTCCTAACTGATACCTTTTAACAATGAGATCCCTCTGATGCTTTGGAAGCTCTCTGTGCACCATGGCTTTTGCTGTGGGATGCAACTAAGAAAATTTCAGGAAAGACCAACTAGAGCAGCTGAACTTTATTTGGGGTTAATCAGAGGCACTTTGAATGATGGCAGGTGTATGCTGACTCCTATTTAACAGGATTTTGAATGTGATTGCTTAATTCTGAACACAGATACATCCCCAGTTATAAGAGGGTGTGCACACTTATGCAACCACATTATTCTAGTTTTTTTGTTTTCTTTCATCCACCTAAAAGATTTCAGTTTGTTTTTCAATTGAGTTGTACAGTTTATAGGTCTCATTAAAGGTGAAAAAAGTTCTGAAATTATTTATCTTTATATTTTTTTACAGCACAAAATCCTGACATTTTAAAAGGGGTGTGTAGACTTTTTATATCCACTGTATATAATATTCCAGCTCTCAAACCTTACTGAACTTATGGCTGATAGGTGACGTCTTGGTCACAGTAGTGAAGGGATGGTTACTTTTATTGTGTTGCTTGAACCATATGAGGAAACTGGATTGTGTATTGCCTCCATACTGAATCAGTCTCTCTTAATTTCTAGTTATGTCACATCACTGGTATCCAGTAAGAAGAAAGCTGTGACACAAGGACAGAGCTACCTAAGTTGGAATGAAATTCAGAACTACATTGATGTAGTCAATAGCGAAATCCAAGAAGAAAACGAACGTATGTAGTAGAGCTGCCAAACATTCATGTCACAGACCTTCTGCCACTGCCCAGTTGCCGGGTCACATACAGGTGTTTTTCATATAATTATTGTTCCATTTTAGGGATTATTGCCATTGGTATCATTAATGAAGCCCTAGAACAGGGCATTCCTGAGAATACGCTGCAGGCTCTTTTGGCACCAAGTGCCAAAATTCAAGCAGTTTCACCAGAAAACGCCCATCATTACCATGATGTCCTCCAGCTGGCCAAAGTTCAGAAATGCAAGGTAAGTAATTTCTTTATACTCCCACTACAGCCTTATAGCGGAATCCGTTCCCCATCAAACACTATTAGCCCATGTGGTAATTATATCTGACTTTCCTCAATATTATATAATACTGTGAACAATCTGACTGCTCACCGTGCATGGTATATTATAATTAAAGCAGTGCAACCATTTGTGAAAGTGGCGTATTTATGTGGAGCTTTATACTGTTAGATGACAGATACTGATGTAGTTTATAGCCCAGCATTGTACAGCTTATGGGAAATCATGTATGACTTGTGCAGCCGGAGCAGAGGATGGGAAAGTGGCCCTGATGAGATGTGTCACACTGTACTCCCTCAGGCTGTTGCTGCCTGGGGATCTGTGCAGTGAAAATGTAGCTTGAAGATTCAAGTATTTAAAAACACTATCGCTAGCCTAGCGATATATATCTGTGAGGAAGTATTAAATCTGAATACTACTTTAGACCTTTCCTACATTTAAAAGTTAACCTTTATTAGATATGTATTAAAATACAAAAACCCCTTTGAGGGGTTGTTTTGTTTTTGTATTTTAATACATATCTAATAAAGGTTAGCTTTTAAATGTAGGAAAGGTCTAAAGTAGTATCCAAGAAGTATTTACATGTAAAATATAACTTGTGGCACATCCATCAGTATTAAGTACAAAGTGCTCTTTGGCATGAGTTGAGAAAGTATGGTGACTGCTTGGATGGCAATAGCAAGAAAGCACTTGTGCATTTAGGTGTCCACTGTAATACTGGCTTGATGTTAGTTTGACTAAGCGATGCTTTACATAGGTGATGGTGTTTAAGCAGTTGTCCCTCACCTTGCAGCAGTGTCTTTAAAGCTGTACTTCGAATCACTCTGCTATCTTGTCACACTGATGCTTTCTGGAAGCTGTGCTCTTGAATTCTGCTGATCTCTCTGAAGTGTTGGTCTCTAAGGAGAATAAGATCTAGTTCCTGGAAGTAGGAGCTCTGACATGTGCTTCCTCACTCCCACACTTATCAGAACAAGAACTTTATCTACCCTAGCTAGACTGACAATTGCAAATGACCTGTCTGGGGTATTGAACTTGGTGGAAGCTGATTGGTTGCTATGGCCAACAAAGCCAGATTTCCTTTACACCAGTTTTGATAAATCTCCCCCATTATTTTTACTAGTGATGAGCGACGTGAGCTTCGGATCCTAGATCCGAAGTCGCTTTGCTCAAAACTTTGGTATAATGCTGTGTGGAGATCAGTCTCCGTACAGCATTAAAATGTTGACTGGTACCTCGGAACCGAAGCGGAGTTTGGATCCAAGTTTTCAAATGGTAAAAATCAAATACCAAAGTTACCGTATTCACCGAGGTGTTGCAAGACTTCGGGAGTAACTGGCTTTGCCTCATCGGAGGCCGTACATTTTAATGCTCCACAGAGACGGATCTCCATACAGCATTAATCAGAAGTTTTGAGCGAAGCGACTTCGGATAGCTTGCTCCGCTTATCCCTAATTTTTACAATAAATAAAAGCATGAATATTTATCAGACAAAAAGGTCTATTTGGTCTCAAGCTATTTGATACCTGAGGGGCTCCATACATATTTGACTATTATCAGCCAAACTCGCGTTTTTCAGGAGGACTGTCAGAGTCTGGGGACCTCCACAATGGTAGGTCATTGATTAGGTAAGTTTGTCATATATTACAAAGCTTAATTTTAAATTTCTTTTGTAGACCTGTGCCTGATCACATTGGTGCTACTTTTATTTAATGTCATAAAATATGACCCAGATTTACTAATCCTGTATAATTTATTGTGGCTGCTGCTGGATGTTAAATCTGTTACATGTTTAGACTGTCTAGTTTATACCACCTACTATACATGCACCAAATATTTGTCTACGTGGCCCTAAAAAATTGTTTACCAAAATTTTGCCCATATAAAATATAAATATATCCCGTCTACCAAAAACCTCTAAATTGACCTAATCTGCACCACAGTTTTGCTCTGGTTGATTACAGCTTCATAAGTATATCTAAGGCTACATGCACACAACTGTATGTGTTTTGCGGTCCACAAATTGTGGATCCGCAAAAAAAACGGATGACGTTCCGTATGGCATCCGTTTTTTTATTTGCAAATCCGTTTTTTTTGATGATCCATTGTAATAATGCCTATCCGTGTCCGCAAACTAGAAAAAAAATAGGACATGCACTATTTTTTTATGCGGAGCAACGGAACGGACATACTGATGCGGACAGCACATGGTGTGCTGTCCACGTTTTTTGCGGACCCATTGAAATGAATGGGTCCGCATCCTATCCACAAAAAAAAACTGATCGGACACGGAAACAAAATACGGCCGTGTGCATGAGGCCTAAATGATAGAGAAAAGCTGGCCACATCCACATTCTAGTGAAAAAAAAAAAAACGTGAAAACTGTAAATGTTGAGGATGTTGATACATGTATCATCTATTCTTATGACTCTGTGCGATGACCCATAGGCTTTTGCTATTGATAGGATTTTTTTTTCGGTTGTCACTGCTAATAATAGTGCTAGTTTTGCACTTTTTATATTTTCTAATGTGTGGTTAAGTTGTGTCCGAGGTATATAACTGATCGCTGAGCGCCCAGCAGTGAGACGGCCTGTGATCAGGGATTAGTAAAAGTAGTCAGTCACTTTAATTCCCACTTGGTGAAGTGTAATTTTACAGACAATATTCAGATTGAGAAAAAACAAGTATTTCTCCTCAATCTAAATATTTCCTTGATTTTCGTCTTTAAATACCATAAAAATGGCATGCTTGTTTACTAGGCCACCTAACATCACTAGTGAGTTACTGAAGAGCTGGCACATATTTGATATTAAAGGTCCAAGGACAACTTCTTGCTTTTCTCGAAATGGACAGAACAGCGGCCTATATATTTATCAGCGCGGCGAACCATTTTTTTTCTATCAAGCTCCATGGAAACAAGGACCTATTATTGGCTCCGTAGATGTGTTTTCTTCTTCAAATAATGAAGAGATGTGTTGAAGACCCCATGTATACCATCAGTGCAATTGAAGCAAACATAGTTGCTATGAAGGGATATTAAAGGGATTGTTTCTCTGCAGCAAATGACATTTATCATGTAGATAAAGTTAGTAGAAGGCACTTACTAATGTGTTGTGATTGTCCATATTGCTTCCTTTGCTGGCTGGATTCATTTTTCTATCACATTATACACTGCTCATATCCAGGGGTTACGGCTGCATCAGAGATACCAGGTGGCCGGGACGGGAGCTGCAGTGCAGCTGCCTATGTGCTCTCCCACGGCCTCGGCCACCAGAGAGGCCGGCGCCTTTTCCGATCATGTGCAAGCACGACCACCACTGTTGGATTGCAGGGTGGTCAGAACCATGGGAACGAGCAGTGTATAATGTGATGGAAAAGTGAATCAAGGAGGCAATATGGACGATCACAATTCATTAGTAACTGCCTTGTATTAACTTTATCTACATGATAAATGCCAATTGCTGAAGTGAGACGACCCCTTTAAGATGTATCTTTTCTTTTGGATAGTGGTTTATATAATTTTTCAGGTCTGGGTTCCCACTTATAGATGTTACTTTCCTTTTCGGAAGACGTAACTATTCTTACTTTTTTCTATGTCAAGTTAACCCATATTCTGGCCTCTACCGCCATCTGGTGGTTCCTAGCAGAGTGAACTGTAGGAGACTGAAAACTATTCAGTAACTCTCTGAATACTGTGCTGTGGACATACTGTTGGCAAAGTCCCCAGAACATACTATCATTAACCTTGACTATACCTTTCCATCTGTAACTGATTGATATGTGATCATCTGAACTTTTTTCATTTACTGAAGCATGCCTGTCATTATATTTTTTATTGCATAAGGCCTCATGCACACGGCCGTTGTTTTGGTTCGCATCCAAGCCGCCGTTTTAGCAGCTCGGATGCGGACCCGTTCACTTCAATGAGGCCGCCAAAGATGCGGACAGCACTCCGTGTGCTGCCCGCATCCGTTGCTCTGTTCCGTGCAGGGCCGTCTTAACCAAGGGGCAAAAGGGGCAGCTGCCCCGGGCCCAGTTGCTCCTGGGGGGCCCAAGGCAGCTGCCTCTTGAGCCCTGCAAGCCACTGCCCCGGGTGTCAGACTGTCAGCTACACAGGGGGGTGCTGCCATGCCATGCCTGCCGGCACGGAGTCCAGGCATCGTACTGTTAGAGCTGTGATCTAGGACCTTAGATGACATCATCACCATGTGACCAGTAACCTAGCAATATTACTGGTCACATGGCTATGAGATCATCACAGGTCCTAGAAGGAGTGTTGCAGAAGTTAACTGTGGAGCTTTTTTGTGTGAAGATTGCATCAGAAAAAGGTGACAGGGGCTGTTATGTTAATATACTGTAAACTACTGTATAGTGGGGTGCTGTATACTGTGTGGGGGGCTGTATACTGTGTGGGGGGCTGTATACTGTGTGGGGAGCTGTATACTGTGTGGGGGACTGTATACTGTGTGGGGGGGCTGTATAGTGTGTGGGGGGCTGTATAGTGTGTGGGGGGCTGTATAGTGTGTGGGGGGGCTGTATAGTGTGTGGGGGGGGCTGTATAGTGTGTGTGGGGGGGCTGTATAGTGTGTGGGGGGACCTGTATAGTGTGGGGGGCTATATTGCTGTACTGTATAGTGTGGGGGGCTGTATCGTGTATAGTTTGGGGTGCTGTATATGGTGAGGTGTTGTATACTGTGGGGTGCTGTATACTGTGGGCTGCTATACTGCTCTACTATATACTGTGGGGTACTGTATAGTGTGGGGTGCTATACTGCATACTGTGGGGGGCTGGGGTGCACTGTAACACTAGGGTGAGCCGAGCCCTGGTCTCTTTCCTGCAGAGCGGTGCCCACTTCCAGCCTGAGCCCAGCTGCCCAGAGCACTGATCCTGAGCCGCTGGAGTCTTCAGAACTGGAAGTATTTATATCACTGTACTCTACCAGGTGTGTGGATTTTTTGTGTGTGTGTTGTGGTTGAGGGCGTGATTGCCTGCTAAGGTGTGGGAAGGCGGGATCCAGGGGGCCCAAGTAAATTTTTGCCCAGGGTCCAATCAATATTAAAGACGGCCCTAGTTCCGCTTTACGGACAAGAATAGGCATTTATATTAAAGGCTGTCCGTGTTGTTCCGCAAATTGCAGAACGCGCACAGACGCCATCCCTGTTTTGCGGATCTGCGATTTGCAGACTGCAAAACACACCACGTTCGTGTGCATGTGGCCTAAATCACATATAAATATGTGTCGATATCTCGCATATCATCTTGCTCACCTTCCAGCAGCCTGTAGTTGCACCTGCCGTCAAGGGTGTACACAGAACTCATAGGAAAACTTAGTGTGGGCCTCCCTGTCCCAAATAGTTTTCTGGTATGCCTGCATCAGTCACTCCCAGGCAAAGCAGAATGAAAAGCACAATGCCCCAGATTTCTGATGAATATATTCATATATAACAGAATTTTAATTAAAAAAAGTGTGTATGTGTGTGTGTGTATATATATATATATATATATATATATACTAACTGAAGGACCCGGCTTCGCTCGGGTATATTTAATGTATTTCATTTAATGTTTGTGTGTGTCGTTCAAAGATATCAACACTTTCCACTACAACAGTGACCTCCACAGCCCTTCACCTCAGTGCCTGTTCCTTAAAATTGGACTTCCACAGCAGCCCACCCCCTAACTTTGACCTTTACAGCAGCCTTCCCCTTTAACAGTGAGTTTACCAGCACACCACTCCCTTGACAGTGACCTCCACAGTAAGCTGCCCCTTAACCTCTTCAGGACACATGACGTACCGGTACGGCATGTTGTCCTGGTACTTAACCGCCTCCGGACCGCATAACGCAGAAGGCGGCAGCGCTGCACACAGTCACGCATATGAGCGTCATCTCGCGAGACACGAGATTTTCTGTGAACACGCGCACACAGACGTGCGCGTTCACATGATCGGAAGGTAAGCTCCTGACAGAGGTGATTTACATATCAATAAGATCGCTTTTTATAAGAATATAAGGCACACAGAGCATAAACAGAGGCATCATTGTAAACACTGTATGAAGACTAATGGGCACATATAAATATCTACACATCGTTAATCCTGGTGACAGAATCCCTTTAAAGCTCACCTACAGCAGTGAATAAAAATGGTGGGTTGTTATGGAAACCTGGAGTAAAACTGTGTATGTGGAGGCTAACGTCCTGCGAGCTTCTATTGGCTGATAAGGGTCATGTGACCAAGCTTCTACACCTGATGTACCTGTGTGCCAAATTTAGTGATTGTAAATGCAACGGTGCGGATTCCTTTAGGGTCCATTCACACGTCCGTTGTTTCTTTCCTGATCTGTTCCGTTTTTTGCGGAACAGATCTGGACCCATTCATTTTCAATGGGTCCTGAAAAAAAACGGACAGCACAATGTCAGATTTTTTTTCAGGACCCATTGAAAATGAATGGGTCCAGATCTGGTCCAGATCTGTTCCGCAAAAAACGGAACAGATCAGGAAAGAAACAACGGACGTGTGAATGGACCCTAAGTGGACATACATACACACATACATACACTTAGCTATATATTAGATTTAGATTGTCTATATATTATATACTGTATAACTTCTTTGCAACCCCCTCCTTCAAGATCGCTCTCACAGACGAGGCCTGCCAGCTTTCCGTCCATTTCCTACAGTGTCACTGTATATAATGTCGTTATATAATACTGTTGCCCAGACTATAAAATCTTTTAGTGCCCCTTCTGCGTTCAGGGCCCAAAGCAGCCGCTTCCCCTATCGCTACGCCCCTGGCCATCACTAGCAGGAGCTCAATACAAATAAATGTATGCAGTTATGATTGACTGTATTAGGTGCAATAATCTGTTTGCACCAAGCTCCCCCTAGTGGTGACTATGTGAAAACGAAGGCTCCAAGACCTGTAACAGTCGCATGGTCTGCCTCCACTGAAGGTACGCCTCAGGCTCCTTTATTTCAAACGTTCAGAAACTTCCTTGATTAAAAAATGTATCTGCCGTAATACAATAAGTTGAAGAATGGAATGAAGGGGATGCAGCTGCATTCTCTCTCCTGCTGTCTCTCGGGGAGTGCATGCAATAAGGGAGGGGAACAGCAGGGAGAAATCTGCAGATTGGCATAGTGCACTGTGGGGTGTGTAGGCAAGACTGATCCAAAGCAGAGGCAAGCATACCCAGAATCCTATCACCCAGGAAGGATGCAGGCATTTTTCAGAAGGGGTCACGGCATCCAGTATACGGCTACAGGCAGAAGAATACTTAAAGGGACTATCCCACAACAGGAAAAGTGATCGGTTCACCGTTGGGATGCGTTCTCGAGAACAATGGGTCCTTGAGTCCCCTCTCTAAGTGGATCAGTAGCGCTGGTTTATTAAAGGGAATCTGTCAGCATCGAAACACCCACCAAACTAGAGTTAACATGTACAGCGTAAGTGGTGCGGAGTCCGGTTATGACATTTTTATCTTCATACTCACTTGCATTCCCACAAACCAGCAGTAAAATGTACTGAGAGGACTCTTCTCTGACTCCTCTCCATTATGTGCGTGAGCTCGAGAGTCCTCTCAATGTATTTTACTGCTGGTTTGTCAGAATAAGGCTACATGCAAACCACGGATCCGCAAGAAACGGAAGCCGCCCGTGTGTCTTCCGCAATTTGCGGAACGAAATGGGCGGCCCATTGTAGAAATGCCTATTCTTGTCCACAAAACGGACGAGAATAGGACATGCTATATTTTTTTTGCGGGGCCACGGAACTGAGCAAAGGATGCGGACAGCACAATAAATGTCGGACATGTAATAGTTTTATTCCGGCAGCCTCTCGCCGCGTGCTGCCGTGCCTCCGCCTGGAACTCCGCCCCGTCCCCATTATAGTCAACGGGGGTGGAGCGGCAGTCCAGGGGCACACGTGAACTAGCGACAGGACGGATTCGACAGGCTGTTCAACCGACAGAGACGGTAAGCATGGAGAAGGCCGCAGCGTTCACAGGGATATCGGACCTCCCACAATCAGATACTGATGACCTATCCTGAGGATAGTGCATCAGTGTCAAAATCCCGGAAAACCCCTTTGAAGATGTCAATTATTATAGTGCTTGAAAAGTACTACACTAAAACTCTTCATGCTCCTATATTATATATTTATTTTTTATTATTAACTGCTTAACGTACAGACTCAGTTCAAACTGCGTTTGGAAGCTCTCGGTGCGGAGATGTATGCTATGCTACGTGTTTTTGCAGGTGATCAGATTTGTCGTTTTTAATAAATTTATGTTTTAAAATAACAAATTCCTTCCCCATAGAAATGAATGGCCTAATGTTCGGGGAATCAAATTTTACCTACCATGGAGGATGTCCCAGTCTAACTACCACCCACTCTCACTAAGGCGTGCGCAGCACCACTTCTCTCTCGCACACCCTCACAGGCACACACAGACGTTCAGCTCTTCTCAGACACTATATAATGCAACTATAGTTATAAATACAGATTTATTCCAATATAAAACAGTTATTAAAGTAGATATAAGGGTTTATGAATATAGTTACAGTCACATAATGCTAAATCACACTACTGACACATATATAAAATAAGTAAATAAAAAGGATTTGAGGTAAAATAGGTGACCCATTTGTTATCAGGTTGGAAG
This sequence comes from Bufo gargarizans, assembly GCF_014858855.1. Classification (NCBI taxonomy): domain Eukaryota; kingdom Metazoa; phylum Chordata; class Amphibia; order Anura; family Bufonidae; genus Bufo; species Bufo gargarizans. The sequence continues at coordinate 666,624,301 of NC_058080.1, forward strand.
GGATGAGGCAGAATAAGACCCCTGGTCCATATAGTCTGCCCTTACATCTTATCTTAGGGTAGACATTTGTTTATCCTAGGTATTCTTAAATTTTACCTACATTTTTCTTATTTTACTTATTTTTTTAGCATGTGGTGCTCATGATTCAGGAATTCGGTGTCGATAAGTTGAGCGTGCCTTTTCTTGTCGCTGTACGCCTCTCAACAGATTGCAACAATGCAAACGGATGTATTTCTTAACCTTTCCATCTGCTCACTCATAGTATATTGAAACCTCAGTTATGGATGTGATAAGAAACTTTTAAAGGGAATGTCTAAACTTTTATTTTTGCTATTGTATTTTCCAATTCTATATTATATTCTACACATTTCTATGAGGGCAGCCATCTTGGCCAAGCTACGACAAAAGTATCTCCAGAGAGAAATTGACCTACTGACTAGGCTCTGTGCTAACCTCCCAAGTTTCCGTCTTTTGGACCCTCTGTCCCTCTTTTCTCCTTAAATGTCCCTCTTTTAGATCTGAGGTACAGATTTGCATTGTTACATTTTCAATATTGATCAAGAAAGTGTTTGTCTGGTTGCTATCTGTATATTTGACCTTACCCAACTATTGAAGTGTGTAAATTTACAAGAAAAATGAACTTTCACACAATGAACCATAAGTGTCCCTCTTTGACCATCTAAAAAGTTGGGCGGTAGGTCTGTGACATGCACAGAGGTTACTAAATAATGTTGAATGCACTGGGTCTACTGACCTGCAGTCTCTCAGTGCACAACCTTCAGGGATGGTCCCAGGAACTACAAATGAAAATGCCCTATTATTTTGCATATCCTAAAATAAATAAAATTTTTGTTAATTTTGAGCAGCTGGACATAATTTTAAAAGGGTTTCCAATTCATAATACGCATGGCCTCTGATTTGGATGGGCCATCAGTATCAGACTGTACATGGTCCGAATGGACACAGCCTGACCATTGTCTGGTTGAAGGGACCACAGTGACTGGTCAAGTACTACTGTCTCTTCATTGTCTACTTACTGGCAATTGCCGCAGTGCCATTCATGTGCATTGGATAAAGTACAATACCCTTCCCAGCCAATACTAAGTAGAGAGCATGCACTAAAGAGGCTCTGATCTGGTAGTGATGGCCTGTCTAAAGCATAGTCCATCAATTTTATAAACCCAGGAACCCCCTTTGCGTTTGTTAAGTTTGGTACATGAAACAAAAAATGTACCTTGTACCTCTGCAATAAAAGAAGCACCCATAATCCTACCAATAATTAGAAAAGAATGGGCAGCTGGTAACGTTGTGCCCCCTCCCGGTTATTGTTTAGGTGGAGTGTCTGTGTCTATGGCACTTTGGGTAGCTCATGGTTGCCTGTATTGTACATGGGCAAATAAATCTGCAGATGAACCGCATCACGCTATCCCATCCACCTAAAGGCACCTTTACAAGGGCGGATTATGGCAAACAAGCATTTGTACGAATGCTCCTTCTACATTATTGGCACGTGTGAAGGTGTCACCGATCACCCGATTAATGAGCGAACGCTCACTCATTGGGTAAGAGCCTCAATGATGCAGCACCCTAAATCATCGCTTCAAAGCAGCAGATTGTCCTGTGTAAACCGTGTTTTGCTGCCTTGAAACAATCAATCTGTATGGGGACGAGCAATCACAGTAACCATCACTCATCCCCATACAAAGGAGATGATTGCTGCCTGTAAATGCCGCTTTCACCTCCTCTGGCAAGAAGGCAATTATCAGGAACAAACGGTTCATTCCTGATAATTGCCTCCAAAGTGAGCGCCTGTAAAGGGGGCTTTACTCTTCCCCCACAATCACCGTTCCAAACTGTAGCCAATTTTAGAAACTCTTTGTAAAATATATTCCCATACAGTCAGATGCATACAAGGTAGGATACTTTCACAGAACATTTAACTTAACTTTTGACTGTGTATATCTTTTAAAATTTCCCCATATTATTTATGTAACTATTCAAAATGGAAGCAGAAACGCAACACAGAGCAGAATGTATGCATTAATGTATACCTCTCCGGATGTAACATACTGCAACACTCAGTCCCTTAATGTCCAATGGCTGAGCCATGTAAAGTGCTATGAAGCCCCAAAATACGTCAGTGTGTCATTTTCTCATTGTATAACCAGATTTGTCTGTATTCACAAGTTTCACATTTTAAGCAGCTTTCTTGTATTGCAACATTAATCCTTTTGCGTTCATAAAATCCATGACCGTCCAGCAGGTGGCACAATAATAATGGTTACCAGATATGATCACGCTGACCCTAGCAGTTACGAAGCGAGCAACTTCATGTCAGTTTCTTTAGGCACCTTATTAATTTTAGCGTATTTGTTGGAAGGCTTGGTGATTTCAGACATAAGAAAATAAAGGAAAGGATCCAGACAACTGTTCAGACTGCTGAAACATAAAGCAATTAGGTAACTCCCATACATGTCATCCATTTTGGTGTAATGGTATCGGACTTGGTGTATAATCAAGATGATGTTACTTGGAGTGAAGCATAGGGTGAATATAATCAGAAGCAGGATAGTTATTTTGAGGTACAGATACCATTTCTGGTTATGGGTTCCCAAGGTCCTTATGATCGAAACATAACAGAATGTGATCACCGAGAACGGAATGAGGTATCCAAATACAGCAAGCGATATGAAATAAGTGAATTGAAAGGCATCAGCGGAGATTTCATAGATGTCATTGCAGGTGACAATAGGTGGCTTCCTTAAGTCGTAGGTCTGCTTATTGATGAGGAACGGTATCATGAATGTTAGGACCGTGATCCACACAAGGGCACACAGGAGAATGGCACAGGTCCGTTTTGGTAAGCTCCTGTATATGAAAGGGTGGACTATAGCAATGTAGCGGCTAATACTGATGGACATGAGGAGAAGGATTGAGCAATACATGTTTCCATAGAAAAAAATAGTCATGATGCGGCACATAGCTTCTCCAAATATCCAGTTGTTGCCATTCAGGTGGTATGCAGCTTTAAATGGTAGCATGAGGCAGAAAAGCAAGTCAGTGATGGCAAGGTTGGTGTAGAATATGGCAGTGCAGACAGTTCTGTCTCTAGAGAAGAGCATTTTTAGGATGATTGCATTAGCTGGTATCCCAATAAGAATGACTATTATGTATATGGCTGGAATTAGCTTTGTACTGATAGAGCTTCTGAAGTATAACAAAGTAGAGTTGTTGACCATCAAATTAGACTTGTTTGGCTCGGTGTTGTGGCTATAATTTGATATAGGCTTAGAGATGTCATGACCTGGTGAATGCTTTGCTGCTCTGTGTCCTGAAGAAGGATCTGAAGCTTTTTCTACTGATGAAGGGTCTGAGGTTCTTTGTCCTGATGAAGGGTCTGAGGTTCTTTGTCCTGATGAAGGGTCTGAGGTTCTTTGTCCTGATGAAGGGTCTGAGGTTCTTTGTCCTGATGAAGGGTCTGAGGTTCTTTGTCCTGATGAAGGATCTGAGGTTCTTTGTCCCGATGAAGGGTCTGTGTTTCTTCGTCCTGATGAAGGGTCTGTGTTTCTTCGTCCTGAGGAATGGTCTGTGTTTCTTCGTCCTGATGAAGGGTCTGTGTTTCTTCGTCTTGATGAAGGATCTTTGTTTCTATGTCCTGAGGAAGGTTTTAGGATCCTGTGATCTGATGTATTATCAGAGGCACCATTTAATATAGTCATTGATTTTTCATCAAGCTGGTGATCCTCTTTTCTTTCATGATATAAGCGAAACGTCCTTGGGACTAGACTAGAAGATTCATTTTTCTCCAATGTGAAATTATTACCTGAAAATGAAATCATATATATATAGTTTTATTGCATTTTTTATGTGTGCTTAATTAGCAAATCCTCAGAACATTATTTACATAATCAGTGTTTAGCCCAAGGGTCCTTTTACCCAAAGCGCCGCCATACAACCAAACGGTGCCTGTGATGCACCTTAAAGCAGCAGCACCGTTCAGAAAACTGACTGTGGTAACTCCCTGCAGTATGTTAAAATCTTAAAAGTAACTTTAAACTCTCAGAAATTGCATCAAGCAGCACATTGTTTTTAAGTGACTCTTTTAGGCAGTAATTTCTGATCGGATTTTGAAGTACAGCAGTAAAATGTCTTAATGCAAGACGTCTAACTTTGGTGTGACTATATGGAGCCATATGCCTATGTGATCATTACATCACCAGGAGAGATTCATTTTTTTCCCTTTAAAATATTTGTTTAAAACCAAGAAAAAATAGAAACTTACAAATACATCAAATGAGTGGTGATACATTTGAAGTACCGTATTACATATGAAATAGTCTAATGATCAGACAAGTAGAGTAGGTACCTTGAGAAGACTGGTCATAGAGGTTCATCACCACTGGTAGCTATTTCATTCTTGAACAGTAAAATTTCTAATAATTCTAATCCCATTCATTGACAGCAAGCAGAGATATAGAAAATTGTAAGGAACTGATACAAAACGTATACTAGAGAATTTTAAAATTCTTCATTGTACAAAAGATAACATACACAAAGGAGTTGTAAGTCAGAATGATGACTTGTGTGAACCTTCATTGAGCTGATCAGGGGGTGTCCCAGCGGATGGACCACCACAACCAAAAAATTGATGGCTTATTCTAAAGGTGTTCAAGTCCCGGATAACCTCTTGAAAGTGGATATCCATGAGCTAAGACCTAAATTGATTAGTAGACTACCGGGTACATTGTTTTTGGGCTTGACTTGTTTTTTTTTTTATCTCCAAGCGAAGCTGACCACTCTCGGCAGGGCAGTAATATGTATACCTGAACACGTATATTATTTTTTATGTGTATTAGTGGGGATAAAGTGTATTTTGCTATAAAAAAAAAAACTACAGTAAAACCAGATTTTCTTGTTTAGGATGTTGCAACCTTACACTCCTAGGCTTCTTGCTAGTGGTCATGCTCTTTTAGTATCTGTGAGCACGCTATCTGGGACGATCAGATTTTATATACATGTATATCTACTTACTGTTTATGCTGTGGACAGTCATGGACAGGAAGATCAGAGCCAGCAGCAATTCCATTTCCATTGTCAGGGCTTCTTGATTCTTAGTTCTTTACTTTTTCATGGTTCTGGATGTCCTGAAGAACGGGCGGTGCGATCTCCTTTGTGACTTCATGCCATATGTCTTTTGTCAAACAGTGCAGGAACTCCTCCTTAAACATGATGACGCATACAAACATACATGACTGGGCAAGGCTACAGGAAGAAATAAAGTTATCAGAGTGCCTCTTAACTCTTACCTATCTGGCGCCATCAGTCTTCCCTCACTGTAATGAGTGTCATTTGTTTATTTAACATGTTTAAAGTAACAGCAAAGCTGTTTTACAGTCTGGCATGTGTAGTCTGAGTGCCATACACACGCCACAGGCTGCAATAAACAGCACACTATTATTTTACTACTATTTTCATATTCTTTTCTTGACTACTATACAGTACATATTGTACAAGTCATATCTATTACTGTGAATGAATGAATAACTTGTATAGCGCTACACTTGCGAACTGAATCGCCTAAGGGCGCTTTTGCAGCCATTTTCTGCCTGTGCCTTTAGAAGAGGTAGGTCTTAAGCTTCTTCCTAAAGGTCAGATGATTTTCTTCTAAGCGGATCTTTGTGGGTAGGGTGTTCCATAGCCGGGGTCCTTGGACTGCGAATCTTCGTTCGCCTTTTGATTTGTAACAGTTCTTGGGGATATGGAGGAGATTCTGGTTAGCTGACCGGAGGGAGCGACCTGGGGTGTAGTGCTTTATTTTGTCGCAGAGGTATTGGGGGGCTTTCCCTTGTATACATTTGTGGGTGAGGCAGAGGGTCTTGAATGTGATCCGATATTTCATGGGTAGCCAATGAAGGGTCCTTAGTAGAGATGAGCGAACTTCTGTTTTAAGTTCGGCGTCTAAAGTTCGGCTTCCGGTTAGCGGAGAATCCCGATCTGGAACCGGATATGGATTCCGACTTCCGTTGTGGTCCGTGGTAGCGGAATCAATAATCGGCCATTATTGATTCCGCTACCACGGACCACAACGGAAGTCGGAATCCATATCCGTTTCCAGATCGGGATTCTCCGCTAACCGGAAGCCGAACTTTAGACGCCGAACTTAAAACAGAAGTTCGCTCATCTCTAGTCCTTAGGGACGGAGTGATAGATTCCTATATTTTTTTCCCTGTTATCAGTCTAGCGACTGTGTTCTGGATGACTTGTAGACGTGAAATTTGGGATTTAGGAAGTCCTAGGTAGAGGAAGTTTGCGTAGTCGAGTCGGGAATTAATAGTTGTTCCAACTACTGTTGCTGCGTCTCCTTCAGGGATGAAGGGGATGAGTCTACGCAGCAGCCGAAGAAGGTGATGGGATCCGCTGACTACTGATCCTATTTGTGCATCCATTGTCATGTCTGAGTCAAAAATGACTTTGAGACTTTTGGCTTGTGGGAATAATGGCATTTGGGGAGGTGCTGTCTCGGAGGCTTCTGATGATGGTTTTAGTGTTATTGATGGTGATTGGGACCAGCGTAAATCTCGGTGATTGTAGAATATTTGTGTGTTTTTTCTTTTTTTCTTCTTGCCTTACTCGGGTGGGGTTGTTTGCTATGTTCTGTTGGATTATTTCTCGAATGTTTGCGATTTTATCAATGAAAAAGTCGGATAACTCATTACAGAATTCTTGTGTTTCATTTGCTAGAGGCTCTAGACAGATGGGGTTCATAGTCTGAGCGACTAGTTTGAAGAGTTCACAGGGACGGTTTATGGCTTTTGAAATAGTGTTGGAGAAGTGTTCTTTTTTTGCGATGAAGATGGCTTTGTGATATTTTTTTGTGAGTGATTTGTAGTTTGTGTGGTGTTCCGCTGTTGGGTTCCTTCTCCAAACTCCTTCAGCTCTTCTGCGTTCTTGTTTCAGTGAAGTAAGGGAATCGTTAAACCAACCTGAATTGTTTTCACGGGTGGGTGCTCTACGTATTGGTGCAACTGTGTCTGCTGTCTGTAGTAGTGCCATGTTGAGGGTGTTAAGTGTGTCTTCAGTTGTGCAGTTTTGTGTTTGTGCAGCTATTTTGTTAGATAATGTGGTTTTGAAAAGTTGCGAGTATAATTTCTTCTGTGATCTTGTCCAGTATGTAGTTTTTAAGTGTGTTGATTTTTGGCAAATGGCGTTAGTGGTTATTTTAAATTTAATGGCGTGATGGTCCCTCCATGGCAGTGGCATGTTGTCTAGCGTGTTGATGTCGATGTTTTGTTTGAAAATGAGGTTGAGGATGTGGCCCAAAATGTGTGTGGAAGCCCTTATCAGTTGTTGTAGACCTAGTGTTTCCAGTTGGCTGATGCAGGCAGTGGCGATGAGGTCCTGGGAGGAATTGGCCCAGAGGTTGAAGTCCCCGAGTAGCAGGAGGTTTTTAGTTTTCAAAGTGAGTGTAGACATAAATTCCGTGAAAGGTGTGAGGAGGTGTGTCTTTGGTCCCAGTGGTCTGTAACATAATATGTGAATAGTGTCCTGGGGTGTTGTTTGAAGTTGAAGTGTGTGTGTCCCGCTAAGTCCAGGCATTTTTGCTGGGCAGCATCCGGGTCTCATTATAGTCTATGTGGTTAGGCGGGCATCATGGTAACATCCGGCTACAACGGAACCAGAGAGCTTCGGTAGACTGTTCTCTGCCAGAACAGCCTGCTGAAGAGCAGCCCGCAAATGTGAAACTACCTTAATATCCAGAGTAACCACCGTGTACAACAGCTAGATGGGCGGGGAGTGACTCGATAAGGTCTTGGTAGGTTGTCGCAGGTATCTGGTGCTGACTGCAGTGCATTCCTCAGCTGCTGGAGGGTGTGAGGGTTGAGGTAGTCCCACAAATGGCCGATTGGGTTCAAGTCTGGGTAATTAGGGGGCCAAGGTAGTATAGCAAGTCTTGGTCATGTTCTTCCAACCAATGTTGGACATTTCTAGCCATGTGACATGGCACATTGTCTTGCTGGAAGATCCCTCCACCCTAGGGAAGACCATCAGCATGTTTTTTTATTTATTTATTTAATATTTTTTTTATATAGTGCAATATTCCGCAGCGCTCTACAGACATTGTCATCACACTGTCCCCAATGGGGCTCACAATCTAAGGTCCCTATCGGTATGTCTTTTGAGTGTAGGAGGAAACCGGAGTACTCGGAGCAAACCCACAGAAACATGGGGAGAACATACAAACTCCATGCAGATGTTTTCCTTGGTCAGATTCGGTGACATCCTCTGCGTCTGGAAGAAAGAAGGTTTGTACACAAACATAGAAGAGGATTCTTTATTGTAAGAGCAGTGAGACTATGGAACTCTGTGCCTGAGCAGGTGGTGATGGTGAGTTCACTAAAAGAGTTCTAGAGGGGCCTGGATGTATTTCAGGAGTGTAATAATATTACAGGCTATAGCTACTAGAGAGAGGTTGTTGATCCAGGGAGTTATTCTGATTGCCTGATTGGAGTCGGGAAGGAATTTTTTCCCCTAAAGTGAGGAAAATTGGCTTTTACCTCACAGTTTTTTCTTTGCCTTTCTCTGGATCAACTTGCAGGATAATCTGCTGAACTGGATGGACAGATGTGCTTTTTCAGCTTTATAAACTATGTTACTATGTTAGATTCAAACCTAAGAGCTGAAAGGCACCAGTGCTAACCACTGAGCCATCGTGCTGCCCATTGATCTGCAAGGATGGATTCATATCTAAATCTGCTTAGAATGCATTCCACATGGATGAGTGGGCCCAAAGAGTGCCACCAAAACATTCCCCACACCATAACTCTGCTGCCACCAGCTTTTCTTCTTCCAGTAATGGTTGTGGGGGGTTTATTCTCTGATGTTTCTTACCTGACATGCCAATGCCCACCTGTTCGATGAAGCAGAAAACATTACTCATTGGAGAGGGCAACCCATTGCCAATCTCCAGAGGTCTAAGTCCGATACTGCTGTGAAAATTGAAGCCTTTCTGCTGATGCAACTTTGTTAGCAGAGGTACAGTGACCATCAGTCTGCTTCGGAGCCCTATATGCAGTAGGGGTCCCTCAGCTGTTGTTTTAGACAAATTTCTGGTAGCCCCGGGTTAATTTTGGCAGCTAGTTGCTCCACAGTGGTCATAATGTGACTCGACTGTGTGTATACACATACTCTTAACACTAAAATTGCAACACCAAGAAGGATAAACCGTAAGGTTATGATATCTGTGTGCTGATAATTTTTTTGAAGACCCATAGAAGTGAATGGATCCATTTGCAATCTGCAAAAAATGCTGATCAAACACAGATGCAAAATACAGTTGTGGCCATGAGTTGGCCAGTACCATTCCCTCTAATAGTAGCCAAGGTATGGATAACTGTCTGGCGTGGCCAAATGCTTGCATTAGATGATTTACTGCTGGGCGAGGAACGGAAACTTGTAGCACAAAGGTCGCTGCTGCAATTTGGTTTGCATGCCCTTTCTTTTCAGATGATCCAGTGTCTCTAGTAAGGGCAGCCAATTAGTCACCTATTACCTATATCATCTTCATATATGACAATGCCTCTTCTCTGCCCTACTAGGTGTAGAGTGTATATTAGATGTTAGGGAGTGTTGGAGATCCACACCAACTAATAGCACTGGTTCCTAGGTGAGTCATCTGTGAATGAATAAAAAAAAAAAAAAGGTGGCGACTGGCACACTGAAAGGAGGACCTACAAGGACTCAATGTTCCAACTTCTTTGGTAAGCAAAGAAACAGCCTGGTGGCCTAACATCAATGTCTACTGGTCTACTGCTTAGGGTTTTACATGTAAATTGTGATCCTGCTATTTGGTCATCTAGACCCTGCCACCAAATTCGTTATAAAGATCTAAAACGGGATGCTTATAGTGAGGATAGTAGACTTTAATTATCAAAATTAAGGGCTGTGACCATGACAAGGAGACACCATCTACATCTAGAGGAAAGAAGGGGTGTGGAAATCGTATCGCCCGAAGCCCGGGACATGCAGTTCCGGGTGCCGGGCAGGTAGTTTGTTCAGTAGCTTAGCCCTGCTGCGGGAAAGTGGCAGGACTGAGATAGCTTTGTTTACAGGAGCAATGGACACAGTGGTTCGGTGACGAGCTGGGCGTGGAGAGGCGTTCCCATGGTGATGGGGACACTTGAAGTTAAAATATACCATCGGATTGGAGAAAACTCCGATCCAGTGGTATATTCTAAACCCGAGGTGTTCCCATGGTGATGGGGACGCACCTCTGACAGGGCGCTGCCACCCGCGGCACCTGAGGGGTTAATTGCACGGACGGCAGCTCCCTGTCAGAGGTCGGGTGCCGGGAATGTTTCTACAATGTTTGCATTGGTGGGCAGTGCGCTCTCCCTCCCCCTCCCCGGTATTAAAATCATTGGTGGGCAGTGCGTCCTCCCCCCCCTACCCAGTATTAAAATCATTGGTGGTCAGTGCGCCCTCCATCATTGGTGGCAGTGGCAATTCCGATCGAAGTCCAAGCAGTGTAATGCTGGGGCTCCGATTGGTTACCATGGCAGCCAGGATGCTACTAAAGTCCGGTCTGCCATGGTCAGTTACTCTGCAGCATTAGGCCTCTTTCACACTACCGTTTTTTTTTTCCGTTTTGCGGTCCGTTTTTTGCGTTCCGTATACGGTCCGTATACGGAACCATTCATTTCAATGGTTTCGCAAAAAAACGGAATGTGTTCCGTATGCATTCCGTTTCCGTATTTCCGTTTTTCCGTTCCGTTGAAAAGATAGAACATGTCCTATATTTGGCCGCAAATCACAGTCCGTGGCTCCATTCAAGTCAATGGGTCCGCAAAAAAAACGGAACACATACGGAAATGCATCCGTATGTCTTCCGTATCCGTTCCGGTTTTTGCGGAACCATCAATTGAAAATGTTATGCCCAGCCCAATTTTTTCTATGTAATTACTGAATACTGTATATGCCATACGGAAAAACGGAACGGAACAACGGAACGGAAACGGAACCACAACGGAAGCAAAAAACGGAACAACGGATCCGTGAAAAACGGAACGCAAAACACTGAATTCAACATACTGTAGTGTGAAAGAGGCCTTATACTTATATGTGCTGTGGCCGCCCGGCGCTCCTTCTTGTAACCAGGGCCGTCTTTACCAAGGGGCAAAAGGGGCAGCTGCCCTGGGCCCAGTTGCTCCGGGGGGGGGGCCCAAGGCAGCTGCCTCTTGAGCCCTGCTAGCTACTCCCCCGGGTGTCAGGCTGTCGGCTACACAGGCATCATGATCGTACTGTGTTAATGATCTTAATTCTAGGACCACAGCGCATGTAAACATTGTAGAAACATGCCCACCAATGTAAACATTGTAGAAACATTCCCGGCACCTGACCTCTGACAGGGAGCTGTGATCACAGTAAGGCCTCGTTCACACCAGGCAGTGCGTGTCGGCCTAATTCTGTCCAGAATGCACTGCACCACATTGCGGCCGGCTAACTATATTGTGGGGCAGGAGGGGGCGGAGTGGTCTGTTGAAGTGATTGGCACCATAACCATGCCCAACGGCTGCAATGCGATCAGCTGCACAGGATCACAAGGCACATTATGCCTGCGGTCCAGTCCAAACAAAATGCTGCAAGCAGCATTGTGACGGGCCTCAGGCATAATTGTGCCTTGCAATCCTGTGCATCCGATCGCCTGTGGCTGTGGCTATGGTGCCATTCACCTCAATGGATCGTCACGCCCCCTCCTGCCCCACAACATAGTAAGCCAGCCGCGACATAGTGCATTCTGGACAGAGTCGCCTGGTGGGAACGAGGACTAAACTTAGTCATTTCACACCACAAAGACTGGAACGCAAGTCAGCCACCTCCCTGCATAAGGAAGCGCGGCGGTGCATTGAAATATGATTTTGATTTAAAATTATTTTTTTATATCAGGACAAGTAGATTGTCATGAGGGACAAGTAGATCGAGTCCCTGCTTTAGTCCTTCGACAAGTATATATTTTTTTTAATTTCCACACCCCTGTACACCAACTTAGAAGAGGATTCTTTACTGTAAGAGCAGTGAGACGGAACTCTATGTCAGAAGAGATGGTGATAGTGAACTCATCCGAAGAGTCCAAGAGGGGCCTGGATGTATTTCTGGAGTGTAATAATATTACAGGTTATAGTTACTAGAGAGGGGTCGTTGATCCAAGGAGTTATTCTGATTGGAGTCGGGAAGGATTTTTTTCCCACGAAGGTGAGGAAAATTAGCATCTGCCTCATGGTGTTTTTGTCATCCTCTGGAACAGCTTTGCAGTATGATAGGCCATATGGCTATTTTCAGCTTTACAAGTTTTGTTACTATTTTACAAAATGTGACGGCACAAAGAAAATTGACCAGGCGATACAGTCCTCTGGTGTATTTTTTATTAAGAGCTCCTGTCAATGAACACTGAATGTTTTTATAGTATGAAGTAGAGTAGATAGAAGCATGGTTCCCATCTTGCTGCAGCGCCTTTATTTACATTACGTAGCACATAACCGATCACTTGACATGTTTTTCTTTCACCACTGACAATTATCAGGCCGACCGGCTCTCACAGGTCATTATGTGAAATTCTGCTTAGATATATGAAATCCGGGAATTGTTCAATCTTCAGCCATGATAAGAAACTTCCAGCTGTAACTATAAAGGTGTGGTCTGAAACACGTGACTGGTGAGTGAGCTCACTGATCCCAGCTGATAGTGTTTTTTATGTTATTATTATTTTTTTAGGCTGGTATTACACCAGCAGATGAGGCTGACTATTTCCTTCCTGACAATTCCCTGCTCGTCAGCGAAGGAGATCTCCTCCACAGATGGGGAGGAGTAATTGCCAAGGCCTCTTTCACAGGAGCGTGTCCGGATAAGGGCTGTATGCGTTGCGGAAAACCCGCGCGAGTAGGTACGCAATTGCAGTCAGTTTTGACTGCGATTGCGTTCCATTGTTCAGTTTTTATCACGCGGGTGCAATGCGTTTTGCACGTGCGTGATAAAAAACTGAATGTGATGGACCATGTGACGGACCATGTGATGAACGTAGTGACGTCATTGAAGGTCCTATTCCTCACAGAATAAGACAGAAGAGATGCCGGCTGCGCGAACAAGTGGATTAATATTATTATTTTTTTATTTAACCCCTCCAGCCCTATTGTACTATGCATTCTGTAATCAGAATGCTATTATTTTCCCTTATAACCATGTTATAAGTTAAAATAATAAAGATCGGTTCCCCATCTCGATCGTCTCCTAGCAACCGTGCGTGAAAATCTCACTGCATCCGCACTTGCTTGCGGATGCTTGCGATTTTCACGCAGCCCCATTTACTTCTATGGGGCCTGCGTTCCGTGAAAAACGCTCAAAATAGAGCTTGCTGCACAGCTCATGTGAACAGCCCCATAGGAATCAATGGGTCCTGATTCAGTGCGGGTGCAATGCGTTCAACTCACCCGTGTGGAAAACTCACCCTAGTGAAAGGGGCCTAAGGCCATCAATGTCCTCAAACAGAATAATTTGCCGGCAGCAGATCGTGATTAGACACCACAATCTGCCACCGGCAAACAATGATTTTTTAACCTGTTTAAAAATTGCGATTGCCTGATGAACGAGCATGATCATTGGGTAACCGTCGGCACTATTACACTGCCAGATCATCGTTAACAAGCGTCCTACAAACGCTTGTTAGTGATGATTGGCCTATCGCTAGGTCTAATACAGGCTTTAATGATTTCCCAACTGCCTGGTGCTGTTGTGTAGAAAAGTATATCCTGCATATTAACATAAAGGATAGGATTTTAACCACCCCACATCCGGGCCATTTGCCCCCTTCCTGACCAGGCCTGATTTAGCAAATCTGACATGTCACTTTATGTGGTAATAACTTTGGAACACTTTTACTTATCCAAGCCATTCTGAGATAGTTTTCTCATGACACATTGTACTTCATGACAGTGGTAAATTTGATTCATTATATTTCACCTTTATTTATAAAATCCAAAATTCACAATTTTCATAATTTAAATGTTTCTGCTTTAAAAAAAGAAAGTGATACCTCATAAAATATTTATTACTTAACATTTCCCATATGTCTACTTTATGTTGGCATCATTTTGTAAATGTCATTTTATTTTTAGGAAGTTAGAAGACTTAGAATTTTAGAAGCAATTCTTAATTTTTTTTTTTTTTAAATGTCAAAAACCCACTTTTTAAGGACCAGTTCAGGTCTGAAGTTACTTTCTGGGGCTTACATAGTGGAAACCCCCCATAAATTACCCCACTGTAGAAACTGCTCCCCTCAAGTTACTTAAAACTGATTTTACAAACTTTGTTAACCCTTTAGGTGTTCCACAAGAATTACAGGAAAATAGAGATGACATTTCAAAATTTCACTTTTTTGGCAGATTTTCCATTTTAATCAATTTTTTTTCTTTAACACATCGAGGGTTAACCGCTGAACAAAACTCAATATTTATTCCCCTGATTCTGTGGTTTATAAAAACACATGGGGTCATAAACCGATGTAAGGGCACACGGCAGGGCGCAGAAGAAAAGGAGCGCCGTATGGTTTTTGGAAGGCAGATTTTGAACTGGTTTTTAGAACCATGTCCCATTTGAAGCCCCCTGATGCACCCTTACAGTATAAACTCCCAAAAAGTGACCCCATTTTGGAAACTAAGGGATAAGGTGCCAGTTTTATTGGTACTATTTTGGGGTACATATGATTTTTAATCTATATTATGTTTTTTGTGAGGCAAGGTAACAAAAAAAATGGCTGTTTTGGCACGGTTTTTATTTTTTACAACATTTAAAGGGTAGATCATGTGCTATTTTTGTAGAGCAGGTTGTTACAGATGCAATGATATGAAATATGTCTACTTTTTTGTTTGTTTCAGTTCTACATAATAAAGCATTTTTGAGAAAAAAAAAAGTTTTTGTGCTGTAATTTTTGCCGATCGTCTTGTGCAGGGGCTTGTTTTTTGCAGGAAGAGTTGATGTTTTTATTGGTACCATTTTTGGGTACATATGATTTTTTTATCATTATTACACTTAATGGGGCAAGATGGACAAAAATATTGGTTGTTTTAGCACAGTTGTTATTTATTTATTTTTACAGCGTTCACCTGAGGGGTTAGGTCATGTGACATTTTTATAGAGCAGATCGTTACGGACAGAGCAATACCTAATATGTATACTTTTTATTATTTAAGTTTTACACAATAATAGCATTTTTTTTAACAAAAAGAAATTATGTTTTAGTGTCTCCATAGTCTGAAAGCCATAGATTTTTTTATTTTTTGACCAATTGTCTTAGTTAGGGTCTCATTTTTTTGTGGGATGAGGTGACTGTTTGATTGGTACTATTTTGGGGGGCTTACGCCTTTTTGAGCACTTTGTGTTGCAATTTTTGTGATGTAAGGTGACAAAAAATTGTTTTTTTTATTTTATTTTTTACAGTCTTCGCCTGAGTGGTTAGGTCATGTGATATTTTTATAGAGCTGGTTGTTACGGACGTGGCAATACCTAATATGTATACTTTTTTTAAATTCATTTTACTTTAACACAATAATTTAAACAAAACAAATTATGTTTTAATGTCTCCATGGTCAGCTATATTTATTTTTATTTTTTGAGCGATTAAATTATGTAGGGGCTCATTTTTGGGGGGATGAGGTGAGTGTTTTATTGATACCATTTTGTGGGACATACGCCTTTTTGATAACTTTTTTTTACTTTATTTTTTTTATGAGGCTGTACAGCAGAACACAACGCTGTACAGCCTCAGTGCAGGGCTGATTAACGTAGAAGACCCAACAGCTCCTGCACTCCCCCGGCCCCGGCACTCAAATGACCACCGGGCCGGGACAGAAAGCAGCATAGCGCTTCCTGTATACACAGCGCTCTAGAAGGCAGGGACACTTGGGAACTGTCCCTGCCTTCCCTCTGGGTTGCCCTGCTGTCACTGACAGCGGGCCCCCCGCTCAGCAGCTGCACGATTAGCACGCAGCTGCCATCTCTGAATGAACGTTCTAGAACGTCCAGAGATAAGCATCCACCCATAGGACATTTATATCCTATGGGCGGATGTGAAGTGGTTAAGATAATTGAGTGTGGTGAAGTGTGTAAGACCGTGAACCGGGGAGGGACCCCAGGATACAGCGAAGTCACAGACGAAGAAAGCAACAACACACAGCTTTGTGCAAAATAGAAACTTTACCTCCACCAAAGATCTTATACCCCTGGCCCACAGTCATTGTCCCTGTCCAACCTGTCCCTGGACAGACCTATTGTGATGGCGTGCACAGCAGAGCCTGCAAGTCAATACTGTGACGCGGAATAATTTTGCCTGCCAAGAATGCAAGTCCTAACTAACTATTTGCAGGCCTAAACTTAGTCTCTGATGCTTAAGGCGCCACTAGTATAAGATGATGAGTAAATGAATTTACTGACCTGCGTCCGTTCTGTGTCAGAGGATGTCTTTTAACCGAGATGATCACCAGGCCCCCTTCACTGCGTCTCCGAACACTCGGATGGAACCGGATTCCATCTCGCACATCCAGTGCTTTCACCATCTCAGCTCTCACTTCCTGGTTCTTTCAGCAACCACCAGCATGAGTCATCCTCCATTTTGCATATTTAAATCGAGCAGTTACTTAGCTGTAACAGAAAACCAGCGGCCTCCTGTGGCCGAAATGCAAAATGACAAGCCTGAAGTTCAATTATGCATAGCATTATACAGGAAGAGCTGTTCCACAATCTCACAAGTGCATGATAGAGGTGTGCTGAGGGTGTGTATCCCACCTGGGTTTTCAGTTTTGCTGGGTGAGATAACTGGAATCCAGTAATGGTATAAAGGCATAACTTGCTGGAAATCATTTTGTTTAAAGTTGTATGGGTTGGATTTCTTTGGACTGGGAGACAGGTTGGTAGCGGGAGTCTCTCAGTCTACACCCCTAGTCCTCTACAGTTATTCCCTTTAAACTGAGGTGATTGCAGGTGAGGCGGTCAGTGATAATTATTGAGGGATAAAACAACCCTCTGTGTATGACTGAGGGAGAGGACTTGGAAAAGGAAGCCTGCAGAGGCTATGTGTGGTCCCAGCCAGGAAGGGTTGGGGGGCCACGAGGCTGTGTGAAAGCCTGAGTTTTAGGGGTCCCAGCAACGCCTGAGGAAAGAGGCTTCTAGGCTTATATTACACTGGCCAATTGTCGGCCAGATCATCGCTAACAAGCGTTCGCTGGAACAGTCGTTAGTGATGATCTGGCAGTATAATACTATCGGCGATTTACCTGAACTGGAATCTTTCAGCTTGCTTAAAAATCATGGTTTGCCGGCAGCAGATTGTGCTGTCTAATCACGATCTGCTGCCGGCAAACGAGTCTGTATGGGGATGAGCGTTGGCATTAGCAATCACTCCTCCGCATACTGTGGAGGAGATCAATGCATGCAAATGCAAAGGTATTCTCCACTGACGAGCAGGCGATTGCCGGGAAGAAACGCTTCCTTCTTGACAATTGCCTTCAAAATCTGCGTTTGTTATGCAAGTCAAAATTGGAGGAGTATACAGAATTATAGAGAGTCACAGTGCTAAGTAAATATGTAATTGCTCTTGAGCTCAAGTAATTATGAAATATATATAATTAGCTAATATCTGCAGTATTTTTTCCCCTGCCATTTCATACAGAAGTCTCTATGGCCATGGATTGTCGGGGGAAAGGGTCTGCAGGGGTTGTCTGGCAGACACACTCGCCTGCTTCTGCTGCTTTGGGACATATCACCACTGAGGTCAGTGGTAGGCTAAAGGGGAGCACATGAGCCGCTCCATTCAGAAGTTTACAGGACGGGATGGAAAGATCAGTCAGGGAAGCCGGCGAACCGGACTGGAGCGGCAGGGAGGAGGGGAGTGTTTTTTTTCCACAGGTACAGCAGGTTGAGGTTTACATTTTTTTTTAAAGTTTAAAAAAAAGCAAAAGATGGAAAACCACTTTAATCAACAAAAAGAAAACATAGATGTATCATTCACCATGGATCGTTTTGTGCATTTACACCGTGCCCTTCAGAAACCCATAATGAATAAAGAGGAGATTACATTTGGCAGGTCGGATTTTCCCTGCTGATTCCTATTGTCTTCACAGAGATAAGCAGTTTCAGTTCGGAAACGTTTGCTAACCGCTCACTTTTCCTTCCTTTGTAGACATAAACATGCACATTTCTCCAAGCCGTATAAATTTAGCAATTTCTAACCACAATGGAATAAACTGTGACATATGGCTGACCACAGTCAATCACCACATCAGGATGACCTGTGACACATAATCACTCCGGTGACCTCACACCACAGTGAAATGAATCATGACCTCATACTCGTCTCTGCCAGTTCACACACAAAATTTTGGTTCTGTTTTTGGCGCATGTCCGCCTCAAAAACAGCTAAAAAAAATGGCTCAAAACAGCCTCCCATTAATTTTACGTAAAAAAAAAAAAAGCAATTCCTATCGTGGGGCAAAATGCTGAATCTACCTTTGAAATGAATGGGAAGCTTCAAACAAATCCCCTGTACGTGTCCACGCGTTTTTTGCTGCAAAAACCACAAGCTGTTTGATGTTGCAGTAAACACCCAATGGTTAAAAAAAAAGCATTGAAAAACCACGTGCAGGAAGCATTAAAACTGCACGAAAAAAGGCAGATTTTCAAAATCTGTTGTGTGAACATACCCTAAAGTTCCTCTAGTGATGTCATATCCACAAATGGTATAAACACTGTGTGGTGAGACCAGGTACCTTGGATCTTGTCTACAGCAGTGGTCCTCAACTCCAGTCCTTAGGGCCCACCTATCACTCATTATTTGAACAGTCCTGATGCATTGATACTAATTGTATCACCTTCTCAATACTAAAGGTACCTTTACACGAGCCGATTATTGTCTAAAGTGTCGTTAAAATGAGCAAAACTGCACGATTATCGAGCCGTGTAAAAGCAATGAACGATAGAGCCACGATGGTTACATTTCTCGTTGGTTTTATCATTTGTGTGGGCACAAAAATCATTGTTAGACATTAGCGATTTCATACGTTTAAACAGGAATTGTTCACGCACTATTACAGACGATTAATTTGTCCACAACATAATGCAAAGTCGTGCTTCAAGTCGCAGTAACCGCGCCCCGTTCCCTGCCTCTTCGCTGTGACTGACAGCCGGCTGTTCTGCAAAGGCAGCCAAACTCTCGTGCATAAGCCCTGTCAGTCACCCGCGAAGGGGCAGGGACGGGGGCACGGTTACCTTGACTTGAAGCACGACTAGAAAATCACGTGGGCAGGGGATAAAAGAACGATTTCTGAGCTTTGGCTTCATCGGCCTTCAGGAAGAAAACGATTGTCGGAAACACGCTGCTGGCTACTGTCGGGTACTGCTGGCGGCTTGGGATGGTTTTTGGAGGTGACAGCTTCCCTTTAATCGTCGCTTCTAAAGGGACATTGTTGAAATGTTCAATGCACCAAGAAATGACTAATTCGTTGCTCAATCGTACCAATCTTCGCCTCGAGTAAAGATACCTTATGGAAACCCTGAAAATGGTGAGCAGCACGGTGGCTCAGTGGTTAGCACTGGTTCCTTGTAGCGCTGGGGTCCTGGGATTGAATCTGATCAAGGACAACATCTCCCCGTGTTTGTGTGGGTTTCCTCCCACACTCCAGACATACTGATAGGGAAGTTAGATTGTGAGCCCCATTGGGGACAGCCTGATGCTAATGTCTGTAAAGCGCTGCGGAATAGGTCAGCGCTATATAAGTGCGTAACAAATAGATAAAACTTCACCGGCAGGTGAGCTCTGAGCAATGGAGTTGAGGAACACTGGTCTATAGTTTCTACTCTTTATCTGATAGGTGTTACACACAACTACCTATGTCCCACATCACAATTAGTCACGGCAACCTCTGTGACCTCCATTTATTTTTTTATGTCTATGCGTGCCTTGACTAATAATCACATTCCTTCTTTGGCAAGATGCCTCCAGCAACACTAAAGGAGCTGGCAGTAATAAAACCTGCTTCCTGCTTGGTTGGAATGTGTGAATAACCCTCTGTGGAAATACAATAGTGTCCTTGCAACAGAGCACGAGGTGCACACGGGTGTACCTTTAAGATGAGATAAGCGTTTCGTGATGCCAGTTGCAGTGGCACAGGGCCCCTTTTAGTGATGTAGTAGATGGTACCCAGGTGTAGGAATACCAGAGTGGTGTAGGGTGGCCTACAATGTCCCTTAATGTTTTGTGCACGTGTCACGGTGCTGCTACCTGCATACGCTGAAACCCCAGGCATTGGCTCTGAAGCAGACAAAGGGGGTAGTTGAATGATGGGATTAAGAATATATTCAGTCCTGACCTTATATATAGTTGCACAGTAGCTTTACTTGAATAAACGTTCCTCCAAACGATTTACAGACTTTATCTTGGTTCCCAGCAGGCTTTAGCATGAACAAAACTGTGGCAGGCAAACTCCTCTCTGCTACATTTGTTGCTCTTTGGCTCTTCTGTGCTGACAGGCTTAGGCTACTTTCACACTAGCGTTTTGGTTTCCGTTTGTGAGATCCGTTCAGGGCTCTCACAAGCAGTCCAAAACGGATCAGTTTTGCCCTAATGCATTCTGAATGGATAAGGATCCGCTCAGAATGCATCAGTTTGCCTCCGTTACATCTCCATTCCGCTTTGGAGGCGGACACCAAAAAGATGCTTGCATCGTTTTGGTGTCCGTCTGGCAAAACTGAGCCAAACGGATCCATCCTGACACACAATGTAAGTCAATGGGGACGGATCCGTTTTCACTGACACAATATGGTACAATAGAAAACTGACTTTCAATGGTGTTCAAGACTGATCCGTTTTGGCTATGTTAAAGATAATACAAACGGATCCGTTCTAAACGGATGCATGTGGTTGTATTATCTGAACGATTGCGTTTGTGCAGATGTATGACAGATCCACACCAAACGCGAGTAGCCTTAAATAGAATCTCTGCTTCTGCAGGATGCTGCAACTTCTCTCTGTATTCTGACTCTAGCTTAATCCAGAGAACTTTCTTCCTGGCTTCTGAAGCTCCAAGCTGTGGCCTCAGTATCCAGCAGAGCTAAAGGTGCTCTAGCTGGCCTAGACAGGAGTCATCCAACAGGGACGTGCACCTGCTGCACACCTAACCCCTAGGAGGGGGTAAGCTGAACTGACCTCAAGCTGAACTCCCCCCTCCCTGCAGCAAGTGGGACACACCACCACACCACGGGGGGTAGAATGGAATGGAAGGTTCCATTCTATCTAAGATAGCTCTGCCATATTTGCTGCCACCTACTGGTGAACCAGGTAATTTACATGATAACATAACAGTTACAAGAAATAGGAATGCACATTATGAAGGGCTTGGAATAAATACACAGATGACATGACACTAGCCCATTAGAGATAGTAGCAGGGTGCAGAAGTGGTAATGCCACTCTGGGGCGTTACATCCTTACTACTGAACAGCAATGTGTTGCGTGACTTCTGATTAGTGTTTGGTGTAAAATGTGCCAAAATTTGGCTAGTTTCTGGGGCATAATGTTGCCTAAGGTTTTAGAAATATTTATAAAGACTGTACACCAAAGAGGGTAATCCTCTGAAAAAATCTTTTAGTCCTCCTCCTGGATGGGCCCCTTCTGGGTCAGGGCCCCAAAGCAGCCGCTTCCCCTGCTTCCCCTATAGCTACGCCCCTGCATACATATTAGAACTGTGTCAGCTGAACCCACCAATTTCTTCGGGTTCTGCTGACAATCTAAGGCCACTTTCACACTTCCACTTGCCCTTTCCACTATTGAGATCCGTCATTTGTCCCCATTCATCTGTCATTTGTCCCCATTCATTGTCAATGCTGTCAATGCTGGTGTGAAAGTAGCCTAATGTGTATGGGGCCAAATCCCGACTCTCTCCCAATGGCGGATTTTAGGGGATAGGAGGGAGAGGATTGTGTAACCTTAGACAACCTGTCTAGACCTGCACCAGATTTATCACAGGACTTCAGTCTGGAGCACTTACTTCGAGGCAGGATTTTTCCTCAGAATTATGGCACAATTTTTGTCCAAAAATTGCATATGAGCCCTCTTTCCCTTTAAGCCATGTCCCTCCCATGAAGCCCTGCCTGCTTTTTAGCAAGTCGTAAAAAGTTTTAGAAACCCTAGTTGCACCAAATTGCACCACTTTTTAAGATAGATTTTAGGTGCAGACACATTACCAAATCTAGCCAACTGAGCCTAAAGGGTGTATTAGACTCTACTGTTAAGTGAAATTTAGTGATTTATTATATTTGTACACCTAATAGTACTGTATGGACAAGCAAGGATTAACAAACTTTGTTGATCCCCTTGGGTTGCCAGGAGATGGACCTGGGTCCACCCCCTTGTTAGTCAGCTTGGAGGACCTTCATCTTTAAGACCTCTTCAGCTAAGGAAGCACCTTTACCATCAAAAGTGCTCCAGAGAAAGGAAATCAGAAGGTCCAGAATCTGCAGGGCTGTGTATTGGAGTAAGACAGCAAGGTTTTGTGCATGTTTATGGAAGAGAGATTTTGCTGCTGTGTGAGGGAAGGGTGCTAACACACCCTTTCACACTTCAAGACTATTTGGTCAACTGTTTCTTAAATATGTACCTCCTCAGTCTAAGAATTTTCAGAAACATCTAACAAGAACTTAAACCTCCATCATTGCTGCTGTCTATATGCTGCTTCTGTGGAAGAATTGCACTGTGATCTACTTGGTATTGTGGGTGTGTCCCAAGGAAAGAAAGGATACACCTTCCAGTCACCGCATGGCCTCAGGGAGAGCCAAAGAGGGGGAATTGGTACTGTTAGTAATAATACCATCCTCAGGGCCAAAACTTTTACTCCGACCCTCCGCTCCCCTCTCCCGGGCTTGCTGCAATTGTAGTCACTAGGGATGAGCAAATCGACTTTGGGTAATAACTTCAAAAATGAATTTCTACTGTAAAAAAAACTTTTACTGAACTTGGGTTCGGTTCCAAGTGGCAAATTTTTTATTTTTTTTACAGTAGAAATAAATTAAAGTTATTACACGAATTCTCCCGCTCCGTACAGTATTCTAATAAAGTTTTATGAGAATCGACTTCAGATGTTTCATCTGAAGTCGATTCCTCATTCCTAGTAGTCAGGTTACATACATGAATCTTAGTCTATGTTAATTCATTATACATGATGGGGTATTGGTTATTCTCCGCTCGACCTCCTTGATCTATCACTTACTAGCCCTTGACTCCCCCACCCCCAGCCCAATCCCCATAAGCCGGCCTTGTCCGAACCCCAATAAGACACGGACACCAAGTTGGAGTATATCGGCCACAGCAGCCGTTTTATTACAAACACATACATAAATAAATAACCTTTTATTTTTCACAAAACATAACCTTAAGATATATATATCCAACTTATTCCGAACATATCCCTGAGTAACACAGGGAGGTCCTGGAAGCCCCAAACCTAGGAATTTTTTGCCAGTATCTTTGAGCCAACTTGCCCCCAGCCGTTAGGCGCCAGCTCGGAGGCACCACTGACGGCTCGCCCAAATTCCGCCATAACCGACCACCAGTCATGGGACTCCAGCCCCAACCGTGGAGCCCTCCCATCCTTGTCACCTGAATCTCTCCAACTTCAAGGACCTCCCACCGCTACAGCCGCTGTGACAAATTTAGCCCATGTTCCCCACCCCCTCCCTCCCCTCCATCCCCTCCACCCCCTCCGTCCCTTCGGCTCAGTCTCCAGAAAAGAAAAGAAAAGAAGGGTGGGCAGGTGGGAGCTCTGATTCACCATAAAATGGCCTCCTTCTTCACTGGACCCTTGACTATTTAACCCCTTGCTCCACACCCCCCATAACTTAAAATAGCCAATCAGCTTCCCTGGGGGCTCCCTCAAACCAGCCCCCCCCCCTCATGTTCGCTTCCCCTAAAGGCTACTTCCCCCCCAGTCCGGCTATTACTGGAGTGCCTAGAGCCCTATGCATATTGTTCTTCTCCCATGGATTGTGGTTAAAACACATGACCACGTATATAGTTTTCACATCTGAGAACAAAATGCAGTTTTCAATGGAAAGCAATTGTAGGAATGTTATAAGATTCTGTAAAGAAAAAGAAACTTCTATTCAGATCCCCTAATTAAGGGCTCATGCACACAAATGTGTTTGCCCCATGCCCGCACTGAAGACCGCAAATGGCAATCCACAATGCATGGGCACCAGCCACGTGGCCACTGTTTGTGGATGCGGACCCATTCACTTGAATGGGTCCGCAATCCGCATGATTCAGTCTGCACTGTAAAAAAATTGTTCTATTTTTTTTTTTTTTTTAGCAGTGCGGACCACTTCTGCTCCATGCTTCTGCACCGCTCTGTATCTTGCGGATTGCGGACCCATTCAAGTGGGTTTGCATCCGTGATACGGAGCACACATGGCCGATTCTCATTCCTTCCACGGAAGTAATAATTCACTTTAGGTGGAATTGTTGCTTGTAGGTTTTTTGTCACTCCGGAGGGTAAGGTCGCTTGAACTTTCTATAACACAACATACACACAAGCTTTCATAACAGATAAACCAGTTCCACTCCACACGGATCACTCTGCGTCTTACAGAAACCATAGATTAGTGTTTTCTTCACACTGTCCACTCAACCGAATATTCAATAAATAAGAGATTTTACTAGAACTAAGCCGGCCTGGTCATTGGTCTCCACATCCAACCTGGTTCCCCGTTCTCCTGCTGCTCAGGATGAAGATTTAGATTTGGAGCCCTAACCCTGTGTACAATTACCTTGGCCAAGGCAGAGTGACTACTTCCTAAAGGATGGTGGTGTGTCTTGATACACCTACAGTGTGAGAGCAAGATGGTTGCTCCTCGCCTGTGATAGAAGAAAAAGTTTGAAGTGTATATCTGTATTTTATTAAAGCACATCTGGAAGGGGTAGTGGCAGATCCTGCAGGAGATATAAAGTCTCCAGACTGAGGTTAAGTTGTCCTTTAAAACATAAGAAAGCTGACATCACAATTTTAAAGTAATTCCAGGCTCCAGTCCATAATGAGTCTTGGCACATCTCAATTAATTTCCTGTACTTACAGGAATCCAAGGACGAGTCTGCCGCACTGTGGCTGGATGAAATACAGAGTAGAGTCAATGATGCCAACCAAGACAGTCAAGATGCAAACAGAGGTATGTTGGTTTTTCTTTATATCTGACGTTAAAAGGGTTTTCCAAATGTTTAATACAGATCACCTGTTATTAATATAGGTAATCAGTTTCCGATTGGTGAGGGCCCGACTCTCAACACCCCCGCCAATCAGCTGTTTGAAGTGGCCATGCAATCTGGTGCGCACCAGGACCTCTTCCGGGGCTAGTGGCGTCACATTCATGCGTCACATGGCCCAGGCACAGCTTAGTCTCACTCAAGTGAATGGGGCTGAGCTGCAGTACCAAGCCCAGCCACTATCCAATGGACGGCTCTGTCCTTTGTAATCTGCAAGGAGGCTGCAGCTCTCACTTGAACATCCCTCTTCAAACAGCTCATCGGTGGAGGTGCTGGGTATCAGACCCTCTCCATTCAGATACTGATGACCTATCCCGAGGATAGGTCATCAGTATTAAACCCTCTTTAAAAACTGTTGTGGAGTGCTCTGTCTGCAGTGTTAGGGAGTTGCCTTATGGGTATTCCCAAATATATTGTCATAAGGCGGATTGCTCCATCCGCATGTACAAACTATTCAACCCTAGAGAAGAATGGCAGGAAGCAATTGAAACAACAGAATCGGTCAGCAGACTAGAAAACCATGTATAATGGCTAGAGATGAGCGAATTTCAGGTTATGAAATTCATTCACACTTCGTTTACAGGTAAAAGGTGAATTGCATTATGGATTCAGTTACCACGGACCATAACGCAATTCTATGACGGAATGCATGGATTCCGTTATTCATTCCGTCATAATAGAAGTCTATGGCCTGCATAAGGAATCCGTCCCATTTCCGTTATGCAGGAGAGGACTCCCCTGCATAACAGAAACGGGACGGAATGAATAACGGAATGCCCCTAAAGGCATTCCGTCATAGAATTGCATTATGGTCCGTGGTAACGGAATCCATAACGCAATTCACCTTTTACCAGTAAACGAAGCATGCACGAATTTCAAAAATATGAAATTCACTCATCTCTAATATTCATCTCTAATTATTCTGTACATGGTAACAGATAAATTACGATATTTCATGTCCCTGTTGACCTGGTGTCCTGTGCAGCTGACTCAGTTACTACGTGTGCTGTTCATAACGAAAGTCCCACAGAATCGAAAGCAAAATTTTATAACTTAAAATATCCTATGTACTGGAAAGTATAATAATTCACTTCACTAGGACCTCTACTGACATGACTGTTTTAGTCATTTCTTGTATTCTCCATGCAATAACGATTCTGGAATATCTATTTTTATGTCTCTATGTTGTGCTGTTCCTCTATTATTCCTAATAAATGTTTGTAAATAACTTGCCAGCAGTCTGCAATAAAGGTTTGTGTCCCTGGATAGTGTCAGACTGTGCGGGGGCATACAGTAAAATCATCTTTTTTACTATCGCATTCCCAAACATTTCAGTCTTCCGAACAGGAGGACTAAGAACCAGAATACTACAGGTTTCAGGTAAAACACCATATAGTAAACAAATATCAGTTCCTATGGGTCCCAAATAATAATGTACAAAGATTAGACACCTTCACATCAATTTGGGATGACCTGCTATGCAAAAGTTTTATAGTGGATAATATGAAGTGTTGGGGAAAAGGGTAGAGGTTCCATATAAATGGACTATTTTGACCATGTCATGAAGTGACCCTATTAAAAAGACTCATACCGGGTAACAATGGTGTGCATGGTGGTGCTGCTATACTTGCTTCAGGTTGTGTGACTTTGTGTGATCATCTGTGTCCTTACGTTTTCTGGTTTTATGTAAATAAAGCTTAAATTACATAGTAACATAGTATAGAAGGCCGAAAAAAGACATTTGTTCATCCAGTTCGTCCTGAAATCTTGCAAGTTGATCCAGAGGAAGGCAAAAAAAAACTGTGAGGTATTAGTCAATATTTCCCACTTAAGGGGGAAAAAATTCCTTCCCGTCTCCAATCAGGCAATCAGAATAACTCCCTGGATCAACGACCCCTCTCTAGTAGCTATAGCCTGTAATATTATTACACTCCAGAAATACATCCAGGCCCCTCTTGAATTCCTTTATTGTACTCCCCATCACCAGCTCCTCAGGCAGAGAGTTCCATAGTCTCACTGCTCTTATCGTAAAGAATCCTCTTCTATGTTTGTGTACAAACCTTCTTTCCTCCAGACGCAGAGGGTGTCCCCTCGTCACAGTCACCGTCCTGGGGATAAATAGATGATGGGAGAGATCTCTGTACTGACCCCTGATATATTTATACATAGTAATTAGATCTCCCCTCAGTCGTCTTTTTTTCTAAAGTGAATAACCCTAATGTTGATAATATTTCAGGGTACTGTAGTTGTCCCATTCCAGTTATTTCTTTAGTTGCCCTCCTCTGTACCCTCTCCAGCTCTGCTATATCTGCCTTTTTCACAGGAGCCCAGAAATGTACACAGTGCTCCATGTGTGGTCAGACTACTGATTTGTAAAGTGGTAGGACTATGTTCTCATCACGGGCATCTACGCCCCTTTTGATGCAACCCATTATCTTATTGGCCTTGGCAGCTGCTGCCTGACACTGGTTTCTATAGCTTAGGCTACTTTTACACTCGCGTTTGGTGCTGATCCGTCAAGATAGCATCTCTTAGAAAACCTTCAAATGGTTTACCCACGACAGATGTTAAATTTACCCGCCTGTAGTTTCTGGGCTTTGTTTTTGGACCCTTTTTGAATATTGGCACCACATTTGCTATGCACCAATCCCGTGGAACACTCCCTGTTAGTATAGAGTCCTTAAATATCAGAAATAAGGGTTTGGCTATGACATTACTTAATTCTCTTAGGATACGGGGGTGTATACCATCTGGTCCCAGTGATTTGTTTATTTTAATCTTTTTTAAGACGCTGCTGTACTTCTTCCTGGGTCAGACAGCGCATTTTTAATGGAAAAATAACTTTCACATTCTGCATTTCATCTGACCATTTTATTTTATTCAGTAAATACATTGGAGGAAAAACATTTTTTTATAGCTTTGCTTTCTCCTCATCGCGCTCTCCAACTACCCCCTCATTACTCTGTAAATTGATTCGTACTCAAGTGTTTGAAGAGGCCACGGCCATGAAAAAATGCTGAATGGGTAGAAGAGCTTCATCTCTTGCAGAATAAGAGCATTGGGCATAGTAAAATCAGCCTATCTGAGGTCCCATCTGCATCAGTGTCCGCAGATCCCGTCAGTATCAGCAGGGTCCATGTAATTCTACTTATATGTAAGGGAAAATGTATGGAACTTGTTACTGCATGTCCTGTTCATGAAGCTATGGAAATTGTAGCTGACACATTATAGACAACACATTCCAAGCGAGAGGCTATTTAAAGCTGTCAGATGACCACCATCTCTATGAGATAAAAAGGACACGTATTTCACATGTTAGACCGTGATACTACTCGCTGTTCCAGCTCGGTCAGAATTTAACATTGAATCAGTAGTAAAGTTCTACTTGTTGGATTTTGTGCACCATGTAAAATATTACTGTCAGTAGCTCTCCTGTTATTACCCAGTATCAGTGCTGCTTTAATCGCAGGGTGAATGGTGCAACTCACGTGACCCCTGTCTCCCAATCGTCCCGGATCTGGTGGGATGGATACATCATGTCCCGCTTTCAAGTATATCTGCATCCTGAGGATTCAGATACAATTGAATACAATAGTGAGTTCCCTGCTTCACCATTCCCTGGCCTATGTGCTCCCCAGCAGTAGGGGAGATGAAGTGATGTCATTGCCTCTGCTGCCCCTAGCAGGAGAAAGCTCAAGCCCGTGGAGAACTTGCTCCGTTCATGGCAGTGGAGCTAGGTGACTAGTGTTTTTTTTATTTTATTAAAACTAAAGGGTCTAACTTATTGGGGCACTAAAAGGACAACACTATTGTTAGGGGGCTCTTATGGGGCATAACTACTCTGAGGGGACACCAAGAGGGCATAACAAATGTGAGGGATGTACCTACTGTGAGGGGCATAACTACTGTGAGGGGGCACTAAGGGCATAACTACTGTAAGGGGGCACACGAGGGCATAACTAATGTGAAGGGAGTAACTACTGTGAAAGGGGCATAATTAATGTGAAGGGCGTAAATACTATAAGGGGACACTAAGAGCAGTAGCCAAATTTACTTTGCTTTACGTACAGAGATTATATTTTGCCTGCAGTTTTCTACGCTGTTTCTGTGGATGTTCTTGTTGGTTTTTATTTTTGAATTGGCTCTTCAGCAACTCTTTATCTCATGTTGTCAGTTTGTTAGATAGCGAGTTTTGTTTTTTTTTGTAAATGCCAATTCAAGGATGGCAACCAATATATTAAACTACTTGTTTTCAGTTTAGAAAAAATGGCCACCTCTGCTTAATAGTAACATAGTAACATAGTTTATAAGACTGAAAAAAGACATTTGTCCATCCAGTTCGGCCTGTCATCCTACAAGTTGATCCAGAGGAAGGAAAAAAAAAAACTGTGAGGTAGAAGCCAATTTTCCTCACTTTAGGGGAATAAAAAATTCCTTTCTGACTCCAATCAGGCAATCAGAATAACTCCCTGGATCAACGATCCCTCTCTAGTAGCTATAGCCTGTAATATTATTACACTCCAGAAATACATCCAGGCCCCTCTTGAATTCCTTTATTGTACTCACCATCACCACCTCCTCAGGCAGAGAGTTCCATAGTCTCACTGCTCTTATCGTAAAGAATCCTCTTCTATGTTTGTGTACAAACCTTCTTTCCTCCAGACGCAGAGGATGTCCCCTCGTCACAGTCCTGGAGATAAATAGATGATGAGAGAGATCTCTGTACTGACCCCTGATATATTTATACATAGTAATTAGATCTCCCCTCAGTCGTCTTTTTTCTAAAGTGAATAACCCTAATTTTGATAGTTTTTCAGGGTACTGTAGTCCACCCAGTAGTCCAGTTACTTCTTTAGTTGCCCTCCTCTGAACCCTTTCCAGCTCTATGTCTGCCTTTTTCGCAGGAGCCCAGAACTGTACACAGTACTCAATGTGTGGTCTGATTAGTGATTTGTAAAGTGGCAGGACTCTGTTCTCTTCACGGGCAGCTATGCCCCTTTTGATGCAGCCCATTATCTTATTGGCCTTGGCAGCAGCTGCCTGACACTGGTTTCTATTGCTTAGGCTACTTTCACACTCGTGTTTGGCGCGGATCCGTCGTGGATCTGCACAGACGGATCAGCGCCGATAATACAACAGCATGCATTCATTCAGAACGGATCTGTTTGTATTATCTTTAACATTGCCAAAATGGATCCATCTTGAACACCATTGAAAGTCAATGGGGGGCGGATCAGTTTTCTATTGTGTAAGGGAAAATGGATCCATCCCCATTGACTTACATTGTGGATCCGTTTTGCCTCTGCATTGTCAGGCGGACACCGAAACGCTACGAGCAGTGTTTTGGTGTCTGCTTCCAGTGCGGAATGGAGGCGGAACAGAGGCAAACTGATGCATTCGGAACGGATCCTTATCCATTCAGAATGCACCTGGGGCGTAAAAACCCAAGAGCAGAATATAAAATCAGTGATACAGTCCTGACCTCAGTATCTGAGGAAAGGGATTTAGGGGTCATTATTTCAGAAGACTTAAAGGTAGGCAGACAATGTCATAGAGCAGCAGGAAATGCTAGCAGAATGCTTGGGTGTATAGGGAGAGGCATTACTAGTAGAAAGAGGGAGGTGCTCATTCCGCTCTAAAGAGCACTAGTGAGACCTCATTTGGAGTATTGTGCTCAGTACTGGAGACTAGGGATGAGCGAACTCGAACTGTATAGTTCGGGTTCGTACCGAATTTTGGGGTGTCCGTGACACGGACCCGAACCCGGACATTTTCGTAAAAGTCCGGGTTCGGTGTTCGTCGCTTTCTTCGCGCTTTTGTGACGCTTTCTTGGCGCTTTTTGAAAGGCTGCAAAGCAGCCAATCAACAAGCGTCATACTACTTGCCCCAAGAGGCCATCACAGCCATGCCTACTATTGGCATGGCTGTGATTGGCCAGAGCACCATGTGACCCAGCCTCTATTTAAGCTGGAGTCACATAGCGCCGCCCGTCACTCTGCTCTGATTAGCGTAGGGAGAGGTTGCGGCTGCGACAGTAGGGCGAGATTAGGCTGATTAACTCCTCCAAAGGACTTGATTAACTGATCGATCTGCAGCTGTGGATCATTGAGCTGCTGATCCTCAATTGCTCACTGTTTTTAGGCTGCCCAGACCGTTTGTCAGTCACATTTTTCTGGGGTGATCGGCGGCCATTTTGTGTCTTGTGGTGCGCCAGCACAAGCTGCGACCAAGTGCATTTAACCCTCAATGGTGTGGTTGTTTTTTGGCTAAAGCCTACATCAGGGTGAAGCTGTCACACCAAGTGCATTTAACCAGCAATAGTCTGTTCATTTTTTGGCCATATACAAAATCAGGGGCAAGCTGCGCCTGTCACCAAGTGCATTTAACCCTCAATGGTGTGGTTGTTTTTTGGCTAAAGCCTACATCAGGGTGAAGCTGTCACACCAAGTGCATTTAACCAGCAATAGTCTGTTCATTTTTTGGCCATATACAAAATCAGGGGCAAGCTGCGCCTGTCACCAAGTGCATTTAACCCTCAATGGTGTGGTTGTTTTCTGGCTAAAGCCTACATCAGGGTGAAGCTGTCACACCAAGTGCATTTAACCAGCAATAGTCTGTTTATTTTTTGGCCATATACTACATCAGGGGCAAGCTGCGCCCGTCACCAAGTGCATTTAACCAGCAATAGTGTGGTTATTTTTTGGCCATATCCCAGTCTAATTCTGTCACTAAATCCATACCGGTCACCCAGCGCCTAAATACTAGGCCTCAAATTTATATCCCGCTAAATCTCTCGTTACCGCTGTCCTGTTGTATCTGGGAAAGTTATTTAGTGTCCGTCAAAGCACATTTTTTGTTCTGGGTTGAAGTACAATTCCCAATTTAGCAATTTCATAATTTAGTGGTTTCTGCTATATCAGAGCTATTTGAAATCTATCCCTAAAAGGGTATATAATATTCAAGGTGCACATTGGGTCATTCAGAATAACTTCACACACACCCGCTACTGTGTATTTTCAAGTCTAATTCTGTCACTAAACCCATACCTGTCACCCAGCGCCTAAATACTAGGCCTCAAATTTATATCCTGCTAAATCTCTCGTTACCGCTGTCCTGTTGTAGCTGGGAAAGTTATTTAGTGTCCGTCAAAGCACATTTTTTGTTCTGGGTTGAAGTACAATTCCCAATTTAGCAATTTCATAATTTAGTGGTTTCTGCTATATCAGAGCTATTTGAAATCTATCCCTAAAAGGGTATATAATATTCAAGGTGCACATTGGGTCATTCAGAATAACTTCACACACACCCGCTACTGTGTATTTTCAAGTCTAATTCTGTCACTAAACCCATACCTGTCACCCAGCGCCTAAATACTAGGCCTCAAATTTATATCCTGCTAAATCTCTCGTTACCGCTGTCCTGTTGTAGCTGGGAAAGTTATTTAGTGTCCGTCAAAGCACATTTTTTCTTCTGGGTTGAAATACAATTCCCAATTTAGCAATTTCATAATTTAGTGGTTTCTGCTATATCAGAGCTATTTGAAATCTATCCCTAAAAGGGTAGATCATATTGAAGGTGCACATAGGGTCATTCAGAATAACTTCACACACACCCGCTACTGTGTATTTCCAAGTCTAATTCTGTCACTAAACCCATACCTGTCACCCAGCGCCTAAATACTAGGCCTCAAATTTATATCCCGCTAAATCTCTCGTTACCGCTGTCCTGTTGTAGCTGGGAAAGTTATTTAGTGTCCGTCAAAGCACATTTTTTGTTCTGGGTTGAAGTACAATTCCCAATTTAGCAATTTCATAATTTAGTGGTTTCTGCTATATCAGAGCTATTTGAAATCTATCCCTAAAAGGGTATATAATATTCAAGGTGCACATTGGGTCATTCAGAATAACTTCACACACACCCGCTACTGTGTATTTCCAAGTCTAATTCTGTCACTAAACCCATACCTGTCACCCAGCGCCTAAATACTAGGCCTCAAATTTATATCCTGCTAAATCTCTCGTTACCGCTGTACTGTTGTTGCTTGGAAAGATATTTAGTGTCCGTCAAAGCACATTTTTTGTTCTGGGTTGAAGTACAATTCCCAATTTAGCAATTTCATAATTTAGTGGTTTCTGCTATATCAGAGCTATTTGAAATCTATCCCTAAAAGGGTATATAATATTCAAGGTGCACATTGGGTCATTCAGAATAACTTCACACACACCCGCTACTGTGTATTTTCAAGTCTAATTCTGTCACTAAACCCATACCTGTCACCCAGCGCCTAAATACTAGGCCTCAAATTTATATCCTGCTAAATCTCTCGTTACCGCTGTACTGTTGTTGCTGGGCAAGATATTTAGTGTCCGTCAAAGCACATTTTTTGTTCTGGGTTGAAATACAATTCCCAATTTAGCAATTTCATAATTTAGTGGTTTCTGCTATATCAGAGCTATTTGAAATCTATCCCTAAAAGGGTATATAATATTCAAGGTGCACATTGGGTCATTCAGAATAACTTCACACACACCCGCTACTGTGTATTTCCAAGTCTAATTCTGGCACTAAACCCATACCTGTCACCCAGCGCCTAAATACTAGGCCTCAAATTTATATCCCGCTAAATCTGTCCTTAGTGCTGTAGCTGGGCGAGTTATTTAGTGTCCGTTCAAGCACATTTCTTGTTCTGGGTTGAAATACAATTCCCAATTTAGCAATTTCATAATTTAGTGGTTTCTGCTATATCAGAGCTATTTGAAATCTATCCCTAAAAGGGTATATAATATTCAAGGTGCACATTGGGTCATTCAGAATAACTTCACACACACCCGCTACTGTGTATTTCCAAGTCTAATTCTGGCACTAAACCCATACCTGTCACCCAGCGCCTAAATACTAGGCCTCAAATTTATATCCCGCTAAATCTGTCCTTAGTGCTGTAGCTGGGCGAGTTATTTAGTGTCCGTTCAAGCACATTTCTTGTTCTGGGTTGAAATACAATTCCCAATTTAGCAATTTCATAATTTAGTGGTTTCTGCTATATCAGAGCTATTTGAAATCTATCCCTAAAAGGGTAGATCATATTGAAGGTGCACATAGGGTCATTCAGAATAACTTCACACACACGCTTCTGTGCATTTCCAAGTCTAATTCTGTCACTAAATCCATACCGGTCACCCAGCGCCTAAATACTAGGCCTCAAATTTATATCCCGCTGAATTTGAATACAATACATTGGGCCAAATAATATATTTGTTGTTGTGGTGAACCATAACAATGAGAAAAACATCTAGTAAGGGACGTGGACGTGGACATGGTCGTGGTGGTGTTAGTGGACCCTCTGGTGCTGGGAGAGGACGTGGCCGTTCTGCCACATCCACACGTCCTAGTGTACCAACTACCTCAGGTCCCAGTAGCCGCCAGAATTTACAGCGATATATGGTGGGGCCCAATGCCGTTCTAAGGATGGTAAGGCCTGAGCAGGTACAGGCATTAGTCAATTGGGTGGCCGACAGTGGATCCAGCACGTTCACATTATCTCCCACCCAGTCTTCTGCAGAAAGCGCACAGATGGCGCCTGAAAACCAACCCCATCAGTCTGTCACATCACCCCCATGCATACCAGGGAAACTGTCTCAGCCTCAAGTTATGCAGCAGTCTCTTATGCTGTTTGAAGACTCCGCTGGCAGGGTTTCCCAAGGGCATCCACCTAGCCCTTCCCCAGCGGTGAAAGACATAGAATGCACTGACGCACAACCACTTATGTTTCCTGATGATGAGGACATGGGAATACCACCTCAGCATGTCTCTGATGATGACGAAACACAGGTGCCAACTGCTGCGTCTTTCTGCAGTGTGCAGACTGAACAGGAGGTCAGGGATCAAGACTGGGTGGAAGACGATGCAGGGGACGATGAGGTCCTAGACCCCACATGGAATGAAGGTCGTGCCACTGACTTTCACAGTTCGGAGGAAGAGGCAGTGGTGAGACCGAGCCAACAGCGTAGCAAAAGAGGGAGCAGTGGGCAAAAGCAGAACACCCGCCGCCAAGAGACTCCGCCTGCTACTGACCGCCGCCATCTGGGACCGAGCACCCCAAAGGCAGCTTCAAGGAGTTCCCTGGCATGGCACTTCTTCAAACAATGTGCTGACGACAAGACCCGAGTGGTTTGCACGCTGTGCCATCAGAGCCTGAAGCGAGGCATTAACGTTCTGAACCTGAGCACAACCTGCATGACCAGGCACCTGCATGCAAAGCATGAACTGCAGTGGAGTAAACACCTTAAAACCAAGGAAGTCACTCAGGCTCCCCCTGCTACCTCTTCTGCTGCTGCCGCCTCGGCCTGTTCTGCTGCTGCCGCCTCGGCCTCTTCCTCCGCCTCTGGAGGAACGTTGGCACCTGCCGCCCAGCAAACAGGGGATGTACCACCAACACCACCACCACCACCTCCGTCACCAAGCGTCTCAACCATGTCACACGCCAGCGTTCAGCTCTCCATCTCACAAACATTTGATAGAAAGCGTAAATTCCCACCTAGCCACCCTCGATCCCTGGCCCTGAATGCCAGCATTTCTAAACTACTGGCCTATGAAATGCTGTCATTTAGGCTGGTGGACACAGACAGCTTCAAACAGCTCATGTCGCTTGCTGTCCCACAGTATGTTGTTCCCAGCCGGCACTACTTCTCCAAGAGAGCCGTGCCTTCCCTGCACAACCAAGTATCCGATAAAATCAAGTGTGCACTGCGCAACGCCATCTGTGGCAAGGTCCACCTAACCACAGATACGTGGACCAGTAAGCACGGCCAGGGACGCTATATCTCCCTAACTGCACACTGGGTAAATGTAGTGGCAGCTGGGCCCCAGGCGGAGAGCTGTTTGGCGCACGTCCTTCCGCCGCCAAGGATCGCAGGGCAACATTCTTTGCCTCCTGTTGCCACCTCCTCCTTCTCGGCTTCCTCCTCCTCTTCTTCCACCTGCTCATCCAGTCAGCCACACACCTTCACCACCAACTTCAGCACAGCCCGGGGTAAACGTCAGCAGGCCATTCTGAAACTCATATGTTTGGGGGACAGGCCCCACACCGCACAGGAGTTGTGGCGGGGTATAGAACAACAGACCGACGAGTGGTTGCTGCCGGTGAGCCTCAAGCCCGGCCTGGTGGTGTGTGATAATGGGCGAAATCTCGTTGCAGCTCTGGGACTAGCCAATTTGACGCACATCCCTTGCTTGGCGCATGTGCTGAATTTGGTGGTGCAGAAGTTCATTCACAACTACCCCGACATGTCAGAGCTGCTGCATAAAGTGCGGGCCG
Source organism: Bufo gargarizans (assembly GCF_014858855.1). Taxonomy (NCBI): domain Eukaryota; kingdom Metazoa; phylum Chordata; class Amphibia; order Anura; family Bufonidae; genus Bufo; species Bufo gargarizans. The sequence continues at coordinate 666,660,962 of NC_058080.1, forward strand.
TCTGTTCGCGCTTCCGGCGTTCACATCCTGCTGCTGCTCGCCTGTCTGCGCTACAGCGTAACTTCGGCCTTCCCGCTCACCGCCTCATATGCGACGTGCCCACCAGGTGGAACTCCACCTTGCACATGCTGGACAGACTGTGCGAGCAGCAGCAGGCCATAGTGGAGTTTCAGCTGCAGCACGCACGGGTCAGTCGCACTACAGAACAGCACCACTTCACCACCAATGACTGGGCCTCCATGCGAGACCTGTGTGCCCTGTTGCGCTGTTTCGAGTACTCCACCAACATGGCCAGTGGCGATGACACCGTTATCAGCGTTACAATACCACTTCTATGTCTCCTTGAGAAAACACTTAGGGCGATGATGGAAGAGGAGGTGGCCCAGGAGGAGGAGGAGGAGGAGGAGGAAGAGGGGTCATTTTTAGCACTTTCAGGCCAGTCTCTTCGAAGTGACTCAGAGGGAGGTTTTTGGCAACAGCAGAGGCCAGGTACAAATGTGGCCAGCCAGGGCCCACTACTGGAGGACGAGGAGGACGAGGATGAGGAGGAGGTGGAGGAGGATGAGGATGAAGCATGGTCACAGCGGGGTGGCACCCAACGCAGCTCGGGTCCATCACTGGTGCGTGGCTGGGGGGAAAGGCAGGACGATGACGATACGCCTCCCACAGAGGACAGCTTGTCCTTATCCCTGGGCAGCCTGGCACACATGAGCGACTACATGCTGCAGTGCCTGCGCAACGACAGCAGAGTTGCCCACATTTTAACCTGTGCGGACTACTGGGTTGCCACCCTGCTGGATCCACGCTACAAAGACAATGTGCCCACCTTACTTCCTGCACTGGAGCGTGATAGGAAGATGCGCGAGTACAAGCGCACGTTGGTAGACGCGCTACTGAGAGCATTCCCAAATGTCACAGGGGAACAAGTGGAAGCCCAAGGCCAAGGCAGAGGAGGAGCAAGAGGTCGCCAAGGCAGCTGTGTCACGGCCAGCTCCTCTGAGGGCAGGGTTAGCATGGCAGAGATGTGGAAAACTTTTGTCAACACGCCACAGCTAACTGCACCACCACCTGATACGCAACGTGTTAGCAGGAGGCGACATTTCACTAACATGGTGGAACAGTACGTGTGCACACCCCTCCACGTACTGACTGATGGTTCGGCCCCATTCAACTTCTGGGTCTCTAAATTGTCCACGTGGCCAGAGCTAGCCTTTTATGCCTTGGAGGTGCTGGCCTGCCCGGCAGCCAGCGTTTTGTCTGAACGTGTATTCAGCACGGCAGGGGGCGTCATTACAGACAAACGCAGCCGCCTGTCTACAGCCAATGTGGACAAGCTGACGTTCATAAAAATGAACCAGGCATGGATCCCACAGGACCTGTCCGTCCCTTGTCCAGATTAGACATTAACTACCTCCCCATAACCATATATTATTGGACTCCAGGGCACTTCCTCATTCAATCCTATTTTTATTTTCATTTTACCATTATATTGCGAGGCTACCCAAAGTTGAATGAACCTCTCCTCTGCCTGTGTGCTAGGCCTAAATATATGCCAATGGACTGTTGCAGTGGTGGCTGACATGAAGCCTGATTCTCTGCTATGACATGCAGACTAATTCTCTGCTGACATGAAGCCAGATTGTCTGTTACGGGACCTCTCTCCTCTGCCTGGGTGCTGGGCCTAAATTTATGACAATGGACTGTTGCAGTGGTGGCTGACGTGAAGCCTCATTCTCTGCTATGACATGCAGACTGATTCTCTGCTGACATGAAGCCAGATTCTCTGTTACGGGACCTCTCTCCTCTGCCTGTGTGTGTGCTGGGCCTAAATATATGCCAATGGACTGTTGCAGTGGTGGCTGACGTGAAGCCTCATTCTCTGCTATGACATGCAGACTGATTCTCTGCTGACATGAAGCCAGATTCTCTGTTACGGGACCTCTCTCCTCTGCCTGTGTGTGTGCTGGGCCTAAATATATGCCAATGGACTGTTGCAGTGGTGGCTGACGTGAAGCCTCATTCTCTGCTATGACATGCAGACTGATTCTCTGCTGACATGAAGCCAGATTCTCTGTTACGGGACCTCTCTCCTCTGCCTGTGTGTGTGCTGGGCCTAAATATATGCCAATGGACTGTTGCAGTGGTGGCTGACGTGAAGCCTCATTCTCTGCTATGACATGCAGACTGATTCTCTGCTGACATGAAGACAGATCCTCTGTTACGGGACCTCTCTCCTCTGCCTGTGTGCTAGGCCTAAATATATGCCAATGGACTGTTGCAGTGGTGGCTGACGTGAAGCCTCATTCTCTGCTATGACATGCAGACTAATTCTCTGCTGACATGAAGACAGATTCTCTGTTACGGGACCTCCCTCCTCTGCCTGGGTGCTGGGCCTAAATATATGCCAATGGACTGTTGCAGTGGTGGCTGACGTGAAGCCTCATTCTCTGCTATGACATGCAGACTGATTCTCTGCTGACATGAAGACAGATTCTCTGTTACGGGACCTCCCTCCTCTGCCTGGGTGCTGGGCCTAAATATATGCCAATGGACTGTTGCAGTGGTGGCTGACGTGAAGCCTCATTCTCTGCTATGACATGCAGACTAATTCTCTGCTGACATGAAGCCAGATTGTCTGTTACGGGACCTCTCTCCTCTGCCTGGGTGCTGGGCCTAAATATATGCCAATGGACTGTTGCAGTGGTGGCTGACGTGAAGCCTCATTCTCTGCTATGACATGCAGACTAATTCTCTGCTGACATGAAGACAGATTCTCTGTTACGGGACCTCTCTCCTCTGCCTGGGTGCCGGGGCCTAAATATCTGAGAATGGACTGTTCCAGTGGTGGGTGACGGGAAGCCAGATTCTCTGCTATGGAACCTCTCTCCAATTGATTTTGGTTAATTTTTATTTATTTAATTTTTATTTTAATTCATTTCCCTATCCACATTTGTTTGCAGGGGATTTACCTACATGTTGCTGCCTTTTGCAGCCCTCTAGCTCTTTCCTGGGCTGTTTTACAGCCTTTTTAGTGCCGAAAAGTTCGGGTCCCCATTGACTTCAATGGGGTTCGGGTTCGGGACGAAGTTCGGATCGGGTTCGGATCCCGAACCCGAACATTTCCGGGATGTTCGGCCGAACTTCTCGAACCCGAACATCCAGGTGTTCGCTCAACTCTACTGGAGACCATATCTCCAGAAGGATATTGATACTTTGGAGAGAGATCAGAGAAGAGCTACTAAACTGGTACATGGATTGCAGGATAAAACTTACCAGGAAAGATTAAAGGACCTTAACATGTATAGCTTGGAAGAAAGACAAGACAGAGGGGATATGATAGAAACTTTTAAATACATAAAAGGGAATCAACAAGGTAAAAGAGGAGAGAAGATTTAAAAGAAGAAAAACTGCTACAAGAGGACATAGTTCTAAATTAGAGGGGCAAAGGTTTAAAAGTAATATCAGGAAGTATTACTTTACTGAGAGAGTAGTGGTAGCTGCAAATACAGTGGAGGAGTTTAAGCATGCATGGGATAGGCATAAGGCCATCCTTCATATAAGATAGGGCCAGGGGCTATTCATAGTATTCAGTATATTGGGCAGACGAGATGGGCCAAATGGTTCTTATCTGCCGACACATTCTATGTTTCATTAGGGCAAAACTGATCCGTTTTGGACCGCTTGTGAGAGCCCTGAAACGGATGTCACAAACGGAAACCAAAACGCCAGTGTGAAAGTAGCCTTAGTTTGCTGTTCACTAAAATTCCTTGGTCCTTTTCCATGTCAGTGTTTTACCATTTAGTATGTACTGGTGACTTGCATTATTCCTTCCCATGTGCATAACCTTACATTTGTCAGTGTTAATCCTCATCTGCCACTTTTCTGCCCAAGACTCCAATCTATCCAGATCCCTCTGTAGCAGTATACTGTCCTCTTCAGTGTTAATTACTCTACACAGTTTAATGTCATCTGCAGAAATTGATATTTTACTGTGCAAGCCTTCTACAAGATCATTAATAAATATATTGAAGAGAATAGGGCCCAATACTGACCCCTGAGGTACCCCACTAGTGACAGTGACCTAATCTGAGTGTGTACCATTAATAACCTCCCTCTGTTTTCTATCACTGAGCCAGTTACTTACCCACATACAGACATTTTCTCCCAGTCCGAGCATTCTCATTTTATATACTAACCTTCTATGTGGTACAGTGTCAAATGCTTTGGAGAAGTCCAGATATACAACATCCATTGATTCGCGCTGTCAAGTCTAGAACTTGCCTCCTCATAGAATCTGATTAAATTAGTTTGACATGACCGATCCCTCATGAAGCCATGCTGATATGGCATTATTTGCTAATTTTCATTGAGGTACTCCAAGATAGCATCTCTTAGGGCTCTTTCACATCTGCGTTATTGTCTTCCGGCATAGAGTTCCGTCGTCGGGGCTCTATGCCGGAAGAATCCTGATCAGGATTATCCTAATGCATTCTGAATGGAGTGAAATCCGTTCAGGATGCATCAGGATGTCCTTAGTTCCGGAACGGAACGTTTTTTGGCCGGAGAAAATACCGCAGCATGCTGCGCTTTTTGCTCCGGCCAAAAAAACTGAAGACTTGCTGCAAGACCGGATCCGGAATGAATGCCCATTGAAAGGCATTGATCCGGATCCGGCCTTAAGCTAAACGTCGTTTCGGCGCATTGCCGGATCCGACGTTTAGCTTTTTCTGAATGGTTACCATGGCTGCCGGGACGCTAAAGTCCTGGCAGCCATGGTAAGGTGTAGCGGGGAGCAGCATACTTACCGTCCGTGCGACTCCCGGGGTGCTCCAGAGTGACGTCAGGGCGCCCCAGGCGCATGGATGACGTGATCGCATGGCACGTCATCCATGCGCCTGGGGCGCTCTGACGTCACTCTGGAGCGCCCCGGGAGCCGCACGGATGGTAAGTATGCTGCTCCCCCGCTCCCCGCTACACCTTACCATGGCTGCCAGGACTTTAGCGTCCCGCTCCCCGCTCCTACTATGGCAACCAGGACTTTAATAGCGTCCTGGGTGCCATAGTAACACTGAAAGCATTTTGAAGACGGATCCGTCTTCAAATGCTTTCAGTACACTTGCGTTTTTCCGGATCCGGCGTGTAATTCCGGCAAGTGGAGTACACGCCGGATCCGGACAACGCAAGTGTGAAAGAGGCCTTAGAAAACCTTCAAATGGTTTACCCACGACAGATCTTAAACTTACCGGCCTATAGTTTCCAGGATCTGTTTTTGGACACTTTTTGAATATTGGCACCACATTTGGTATGCACCAACCCTGTGGAACATTCCCTGTCAGTATAGAGTCCTTAAATAGCAGAAATAAGGGTCTGTCTATGACATTACTTAATTCTCTTAGGATACGGGAGTGTATGCCATCTGGTCCCGGCGATTTGTCTATTTTAATCTTTTTAAGACGCCGCTGTACTTCTTCCTGGGTCAGACAGGCCACTTTTAATGGGGAATTTACTTTTACTTTACATTACTTTTCATCTGACAGTTTATTTTCTTCATTGAAGAAAAGGACCGGCACACCAAAGTTGCTGATGCGGTGAGTTTATTGGTCACACATTACATTCGTGACGCGCGTTTCGGCACATATAGTGCCTTTCTTAAACTGTGTTATTGTGGCTGTTTGAGAAAGGCACTATATGTGCCGAAACGCGCATCACAAATGTAATGTGTGACCAATAAACTCACCGCATCATCATCTTCGAAGTGCCGATCCTTTTCTTTAATTTGGTTTTAGGGTAACCGACCCTCTTACTGAGAATCCACCTTACACAGTGCCGAACGACTTACAAGACACAGTTTATTTTCTTCAGTGAATACAGTGGGGGGGGGGAAATTGAATAGTTTTGCTTTCTTCTCATCGCTCTCTGCAACTCCGACCTCATAACTCTGTAAAGGGCCGACACCATAGAAAAATGGAAATTTTTACGTAATAGAGACACTATTACTAAGGTTTGGCTATAGCTTTAACTCTTATATTGCCGTTTAGTACATTTTTAGAAGAACTCCTGTTTGGTCACCTTCATAATTAAAATCTGAAGAAAAAAAAAGTTTTATGAAGATACAGATAAAACAAAAGCGAAATCCTGTGTCAATTAAAATCAAAGTTAAATCTGTTCAAATGTTATAAAGTAAAACCGTGTCTGATTTTCAATTCCCACCCAAGAATGCTCAGAAAAGAGTTTGAGGACTTTTCCAGGAACACATAGATACAACTCAATTAACAGAGTACAAGACATGCTCTAACATCCTGATATACTGTACAGTACATTGTATTACAATTTAATCTCTGAACGATGGCCTTGATGGATGGTGGCTACAGATAGGTAGTGGGAGGGGTTGTATGGATTAGGTATTTCAGCCATGGAGAATCTGAAATTTATTCAAGGTGTATATGCCCTAACAGGCCATATAAGTGGCAAGATTGGGGGGGGGGGTCTTAATAGCCATACCAGAGAGCTAGCAGCTAAAATAAGCAGCAGCTATCCATTTATTACATGGACAGCCATTCATTTGAATGGTTCCATGTGATGCTACATTTCATCAGTAGGGGAAATAAAATGTACTCCCCAGCAAAATCACCTGCTTTCCAGGGGTCTGTAGCAGCAGATGCTTTATCAAGGGGTGATGACACAACTAAGTGCTCCTGGAAAATGTCACATCACTGAAATAAATCTTTATGTTGTCATATGATTTTTTTAATACTGTACTTTCTTTTCCTTCTGATGCTTGTGTAGTGGCAGCTGGTGTGGCAGAAATTAACCTAGCTTTGGAAAAGAATGAGCCTCAACATACATTGCTAGCACTACAGTCACCTAATGCTGGACTAAAGGGGATTCTACCAGAGTGTGCCGAGGTGTATCACAAAGACTTGTCAGAGGCCAAGAAAAAGAAGGCAAATGAAGGTATCTTGCTTGAGAATACAATTTAAAGGGATTGTCTGAGATTTAGAAAAAAAAAAATTGTTTTTCCCAGAAGCAGTGCCACTATTTTCCATGGTATGTTTGTGGTATTGCAGCCTAGCCTCATTCACTTGAATGGCGCTGAGACACAGCCCATCCATATTGGCGCTGTTGATAGACGAAAACAATTTTTTTTCTACTCTGGATTTTAAAAATGTGCTTAAAAAATCAGTACGGTATCCGGGCTGATTTTCTGCGTGGTTTTGTTGCAGTGTTTGGTGTGTTTTTATTTTCGGATTCCTATTTTTACAGCTTTCAATTCATTTTAATGGGAGAATCAGCACAGATTCCGCTCTAAGACAGAGTATGCTGCTGCTTTTTTCCACGCCATTTTTTTTCAGGTTGTTTGAAAAAGCAAGCTCTGTCTCCTGTTGAAGTGAATGGAAGTCTTTTTAGAGCCCTTTTTAGCGCAGATTCCAAATGGAAAACGTGTGAAAAACAGTGCCAAAAAATGTTGTGTGAACAGACCCTTATACAACTCCCCAATGTAACAGTTTATGTAACTCCCTCAGAGTCTGAATGAAGCAGCATGCGTACTCAGCCACCGCTTCTCCCAAACTCCTCATTGGGTGGGGTGCTCCCTTAGGCTCCATTCACACGTCCACAATTTCGTTCCACATTTTGCGGAACTGAATTGCGGACCCATTCATTTCTATGGGGCTGCACATCGTGCTGCCTGGACACGGAATTGCGGACCTCACTTCCGGGTCCGCACTTCCGTTCCGCCAAAAAATAGAACATGTCCTATTCTTTTCCGCAATTGCGGACAAGAACAGGCATATTCTATTAGTGCCGGCAATGTGCGGTCCGCAAAATGCGGAACGCACATTGCCGCTGTCCGTGTTTGGCGTATCCGTGGATCTGCAAAACACGTTGCGGATGTGTAAATGAAGCCTTAGGCCCCATGCACACGGCCGTGTTTCACGGCCGTGTGCGGGCCGTGGAACCGCGGCCTGGATCCCTCCTGAGAGCAGGAGCGCACGGCGTCACTGGTTGCTATGACGCCGTGCGCTCCCTGCTGCCGGCACAGTACAGTAATACACTGGTATAGATCATACCAGTGTATTACTGTATTGCGGCGGCAGCAGGGAGCGCACGGCGTCATAGCAACCAGTGACGCCGTGCGCTCCTGCTCTCAGGAGGGATCCAGGCCGCGGTTCCACGGCCCGCACACGGCCGTGAAACACGGCCGTGTGCATGGGGCCTTAGGCTGTATAGTTTATGTCTCCAACTCTCCACTAATAAAATCTCTGTACAATTTTACACTACTAGGTTCCGCAGAGACAGAAGAAAGTTCATGGCTGGAAATAAGATTGAAAGATAAATTTGACTACTATTATAATGCTGAAACAAGTGAAGGCGGCTGGTCCCTCCCAGAAGGAATTACTCCGAAAACCACTTGGCTTAGCCGAGAAGATATTCAGGTACTTTACTTTGATTAGGAAAGCAAAGCACAAATCTCCAATAGTAGTTTGCTTTATGTTTGACTTAACAGCATTAATAGTTTTAAAGGTGTCTGTTTTTTTTTTTTTCTTTTGAAAACAGCGCCAGGCATGTCCATCACTTGTGTCTTGTACTACAGCTCAGTTCTGTTCACTAAGCTGGGCCTGTGCTGCAATGCCAAGCACAGCCTATGGACAAGAGTGGCGCTGTTTTAAAATAAAATGAAACCCCTTTTTCTAATCCTGGACATCCCCCTTTAATAAAACTAATAGGATTGGGATCAGCTAGCAGAAAAACATGAATTGTCCCAGTAAACTGGGTGTGTGCTTTAACCCCTTAAGGACCGAGGACGTACCGGTACGCCCTATTTCCCGAGTCCTTAAGGACCGAGGACGTACCGGTACGTCCTGACTTAAAATCTGAATTCCGGCGCCGCGGGGGTTAATCGGAACGGGATTTCGGCTGAAATCATTCAGCCGGCATCCCGTAACAACGCAGGGGGGGGTCATTTGACCCCCCCGTGTCGGCGATCGCAGCAAACCGCAGGTCAATTCAGACCTGCGGTTTGCTGCGCTTTTTGCAGTTTCTGATCCCCGCGGTCCCTGACCGCGGGGATGAGAAACTTCAGAGTGCCTAAAATCAAGATTTCACCTTCCCCCTGCACCCCTGCACGATTTGATGGCGGCGGGTGGTGCAGGGGGGGTGTCGCAGGCTGTGGGGGCGTTGCGGGAGGCGGGCGGTGCGGCAGGCGGGATCGCGATCCCCCGCCCGCCTCCCCTTGAATAATCGTTGGTTTCTAGTGGATATACCAGGGTGCCAGCACATTGCTGGCACCCTGGTATAAACGGCTGACATCGTTGATGCGATGTCAGCCGTTTAACCCTTTCCATACAGCGGTCCGTATGGACCGCTGTATGGAAAAGGTTAACAGTGCAGGGAGCTCCCTCCCTCTCCCATCGGGGGGCTGCTGTGCCTTTGCAGCCCCCCGATGGGAGAGGGAGAGAGCCCCCAGGCATCCCCCCGAGAGCCCCGTCCTTACCCTTCCCCGTCTGCGAAGTTGTGGCAGACGGGGAAGGTTCCCATGGCAACAGGACGCCTGCTCAGGCGTCCTGCTGTCCATGGTGCTGAACAGATCTGTGCTGAAAGCATAGATCTGTTCAGTGTAAGTAAAATACAGTGCAGAACCCTATATAGGTTCTGTACTGTATTATACAGACATCAGACCCACTGGATCTTCAAGAACCAAGTGGGTCTGGGTCAAAAAAATAAAAAAAAAAGTGAAAAAAGTTAAGATAAAAAAAAAAAACATTTATCACTGAATAAAAATTAAAAAAATAAAATACACTACACATATTAGGTATCGCCGCGTCCGTAACGACCTGATCTATAAAACGGTCATGTTACTTTCCCCGCACGGTGAACGCCATAAAAATAAAAAAATAAAAACTATGAGAAAATTGAAATTTTGCCCACCTTACTTCCCAAAAAAGGTAATAAAAGTGATCAAAAAAGTCGCATTTACGCCAAAATAGTACCAATCAAACCGTCATCTCATCCCGCAAAAAATGAGACCCTACTCAAGATAATCGCCCAAAAACTGAAAAAACTATGGCTCTTAGACTATGGAAACACTAAAACATGATTTTTTTTTGTTTCAAAAATAAAATCATTGTGTAAAACTTACATAAATAAAAATAAAGTATACATATTAGGTATCGCCACGTCCGTATCGACCGGCTCTATAAAAATATCACATGACCTAACCCCTCAGATGACCACCGTAAAAAAAAAAAAAAAAAAAAAAAAACGGTGTAAAAAAAGCTATTTTTTGCCATCTTACGTCACAAAAAGTGTAATAGCAAGCGATCAAAAAGTCATATGCACCCCAAAATAGTGCCAATCAAACCGTCATCTCATCCTGCAAAAAATTAGACCCTACTCAAGATAATCGCCCAAAAACTGAAAAAACTATGGCTCTTAGACTATGGAGACACTAAACAATTTTTTGGTTTTAAAAAAAAAGTTATTGTATAAAACTTACATAAATAAAAAAAAATTGTATACATATTAGGTATCGCCGCGTCCGTGACAACCTGCTCTATAAAATTACCACATGATCTAACCTGTCAGATGAATGTTGTAAATAACAAAAAAAAACACGTGCCAAAAAAGCTATTTCTTGTTACCTTGCCTCACAAAAAGTGTAATATAGAGCAATAAAAAATCATATGTACCCTAAACTAGTACCAACAATACTGCCACCCTATTCCGTACTTTCTAAAATGGGGTCACTTTTTTGGAGTTTCTACTCTAGGGGTGCATCAGGGGGGCTTCAAATGGGACATGGTGTCAAAAAAACAGTCCAGCAAAATCTGCCTTCCAAAAACCGTATGGCATTCCTTTCCTTCTGCGCCCTGCCGTGTGCCCTTACAGCAGTTTACGACCACATATGGGGTGTTTCTGTAAACTACCGAATCAGGGCCATAAATAATGAGTTTTGTTTGGCTGTTAACCCTTGCTTTGTAACTGGAAAAAAAAATAAAAATGGAAAATCTGCCAAAAAAGTGAAATTTTGAAATTGTATCTCTATTTTCCATTAAATCTTGTGCAACACCTAAAGGGTTAACGAAGTTTGTAAAATCAGTTTTTAATACCTTGAGGGGTGTAGTTTCTTAGATGGGGTCACTTTTATGGAGTTTCTACTCTAGGGGTGCATCAGGGGGCTTCAAATGGGACATGGTGTCAAAAAAACTGTCCAGCAAAATCTGGCTTCCAAAAACCATACGGCGCACCTTTCACTCTACGCCCCGCTGTGTGGCCGTACAGTAGTTTACGGCCACATATGGGGTGTTTCTGTAAACGGCAGAGTCAGGGCAATAAAGATACAGTCTTGTTTGGCTGTTAACCCTTGCTTTGTTAGTGGAAAAAATTGGTTAAAATGGAAAATTAGGCAAAAAAATTAAATTCTCAAATTTCATTCCCATCTGCCAATAACTCTTGTGCAACACCTAAAGGGTTAACGAAGTTTGTAAAATCAGTTTTGAATACCTTGAGGGGTGTAGTTTCTTAGATGGGGTCACTTTTATGGAGTTTCTACTCTAGGGGTGCATCAGGGGGCTTCAAATGGGACATGGTGTCAAAAAAACTGTCCAGCAAAATCTGGCTTCCAAAAACCATACGGCGCACCTTTCACTCTACGCCCCGCTGTGTGGCCGTACAGTAGTTTACAGACACATATTGGGTGTTTCTGTGAACAGCAGAGTCAGGGCAATAAAGGTACAGTCTTGTTTGGCTGTTAACCCTTGCTTTGTTAGTGGAAAAAATGGGTTAAAATGGAAAATTAGGCAAAAAAATGAAATTCTCAAATTTCATTCCCATCTGCCAATAACTCTTGTGCAACACCTAAAGGGTTAACGAAGTTTGTGAAATCAGTTTTGAATACCTTGAGGGGTGTAGTTTCTTAGATGGGGTCACTTTTATGGAGTTTCTACTCTAGGGGTGCATCAGGGGGCTTCAAATGGGACATGGTGTCAAAAAAACTGTCCAGCAAAATCTGGCTTCCAAAAACCATACGGCGCACCTTTCACTCTACGCCCCGCTGTGTGGCCGTACAGTAGTTTACAGACACATATTGGGTGTTTCTGTAAACAGCAGAGTCAGGGCAATAAAGATACAGTCTTGTTTGGCTGTTAACCCTTGCTTTGTTAGTGGAAAAAATGGGTTAAAATGGAAAATTAGGCAAAAAAATGAAATTCTCAAATTTCATCCCCATTTGCCAATAACTCTTGTGCAACACCTAAAGGGTTAACGGAGTTTGTAAAATCAGTTTTGAATACCTTGAGGGGTGTAGTTTATAGAATGGGGTCATTTTTGGGCGGTTTCTATTATGTAAGCCTCGCAAAGTGACTTCAGAGCTGTAGTGGTCCCTAAAAATTGGGTTTTTGTAAATTTCTGAAAAATTTCAAGATTTGCTTCTAAACTTCTAAGCCTTGTAACATCCCCAAAAAATAAAATATCATTCCCAAAATAATTCAAACATGAAGTAGACATATGGGGAATGTTAAGTCATCACAATTTTTGGGGGTATTACTATGTGTTACAGAAGTAGAGAAACTGAAACTTTGAAATTTGCAAATTTTTCTAAATTTTTGGTAAATTAGGTATTTTATTATGCAAAAAAATTCATTTTTTTGACTTTATTTTACCAGTGTCATGAAGTACAATATGTGACGAAAAAACAATCTCAGAATGGCCTGGATAAGTCAAAGTGTTTTAAAGTTATCAGCACTTAAAGTGACACTGGTCAGATTTGCAAAAAATGGCCTGGTCCTTAAGGTGAAAATGAGCCCGGTCCTTAAGGGGTTAAGGAAAGTGACGTTATACCTTATGTCTAATGAACACTAAACCTAGAAATAAATGCTAAAAGTAAGGAAAAAATATAGTTGTTGCCACTTTTCCAGTCCGCAGTACTTTCTGCATGATCCTGACACAAAATGTCTTGTAGAAATCCTGTAGAGAGAACAGTGGTTAATATTAGACTGTTATTAGGCTATTAGACTGTACAATTCCAGGCCAATTATTGGGGATACAAACTCTTTCCCAATAATTGGTCTGTATAATCGATCAGCCAATGAACGAGGAAATGCTTGTTCATCGGCTGATTGGCTACTTTCATCAGGTTGAAAGATGCCGGATAATCAGCAGCATATCTCCCTGTGTAATCAGAGATGTGCTGCCAATCATCTTTAGAAAAGTTTGCATTGGCCTGTGTAATCAGACTGGTGCAAACGAGCGCCAATAAATGATTATCATCCATCGGCGTTCGCACTGCCCATAGATCAGGCAGTGTAATACTATCCTTTCTCTCTTGCTGAACTGCTTCATCATCGGTTGGAAACTAAGGGAGGCAAGGCTTAATCTTTTGCCTTGCTATAGACAGGTCATAGCAGGGAGGCTCCTGCTTCAGCCACTTGTCTTACAGCCAGACAAAGGGCAATGAGGAGGAGGAGGAGGGGGCCCCCATACACATTAGATGGTTGGCTGGTCCCACCAAAATCAGCATGTTTGGCCAACATTTATTCAATGTGTACAACTGACTTAATGTTTTTCTTAGGATATTATGTTTCAGTGAGTCATGATGTGTAACACTACCAAACCACAGGGGAAACGCGTGAGGCTCACGGTAGACCGATGGGTGTAATAGTTCATGTACTCACTGTTAGCAGATGCCTTTCTGGTCTGGCATACAGTGGATGGTGAGACAGCACAAAATACTTCGGGCATTCTCTGTTACAGGGAACACCATTCAGATGTTGGTTGAGGTGCCCTTGATGGTAATTGGTGTTTAAGGTGCTTTGGTGGCTGTGCCCCTGGTTTGTGACGCCAGCACCGTTAGGTGCAAATGTTGAGTGTAGTAGTGGAAATGATGAGGAGTCAGTTGTTATCAAACAGTTGAACATTTACTAAATCAATTGTCTTCAGGTAGTCAGTACCGACACAGTTCATTTGTATGATATACGTGAGGAGTTTTCCTTAAAGGGACACTGACAGGCCCAATTAGCATATTTAGGTATATATATGTCAGTACAGGTCTTCTAAAGTCTATTAAAGTCATCTAAGTATCCCCCCTGTTCACCTTATAAATACCGAAATATAACGTTTTATAACCTGCTTGTCCGGTCACCAATATTCCAAAGGAGCGGCGTTTCATGTTAAAATGAGCCCAGCCAGCCGCTCCCAACTGCCGTTCTGAAGCCACGCCCAGCTCATCAATATTCACTTCGCTGGGCGGCGGCTACAAGTCTCCTGACTCAAGATCCTGCGCGCGGCCCATTCAATCCTCTGGGCACGTCCTCCTGGGCGGGGCTTCAGAACGGCAGTTGGGAGCGGCTGGCTGGGCGCATTTTGAGATGAAACGCCGCCCCTTGGGCAGATTGGTGACCGGACAAGCAGGTTATAAAACTTTATATTTCGGTATTTATAAGGTGGACAGGGGGGATACTTAGATGATTTTAATAGACTTTATAAGACCTGTACTGACATATATATATATATATATATATATATATACCTAAATATGCTAATTGGGCCTGTCAGTGTCCCTTTAAGGTTGACTCTTTATAGGCAAGACTTCTGTAATTATTCTAAGTCCAAACTATAGCACTCTGGTACTAAATATGCTGTTTTCTACGTATCTTGAGCTATCCAATAAGGGTGTTCCCCTCACGCCAGGCAAACACTTGTGCTTCATTATTTGCAGGATGCTCTACTAAAAAGGTTTAGGTTTTTCCACTATGTCCCGGAAGGCTTGTGTAGTGGATAAGGACAAACATGGCCTTAGTCATCCTGTTGTGTCCAGGTACTAGGAAAAAAAAAAAGTAAAAAAGAGGGTTAAGCAGCACTCCAGGTCCCAATATAGGGACAGTTGCCAATAGAAACCTGGATAGGTTGGTGCTCGCGGATCAGGATCCTGGCTAGGGGTCCCATAAGTGTACAAATAAAAAAGAAAATCCACAGCACTCCTCAGTTCTGGTGAATAAGCTAGTTACTTTATTGGTAACAGCAGCATTGGAATAGCAACGTTTCAACCATCTCTGGTCTTTATCAAGCTATGAAATCATATAGTGACATGTGCCTTTAAATAGTGGTTCAATGGGTGTGTCTCCCATCAATAGAGCAACAAAAATCAACATGTGAGATAACTTCAGTGTTTAGGGTTCAGCCTATCAAGTGGTTCAGTGTAGTTAATTGAATCATTAACATATCGTTTATACATAAAATCACATAATACTTACTGATGGGGGAGGGACCATGTGAAAACCGCGCTCAGTCAGGAGGTGAAATGGCGCCAAAAACCGGCATGTTCCGATTCCATATGCGGTCTGCGCCGAGTCCCCACATCCACAGGGGGAGGGATTCTAAGGCGGCCAATAGAAAAATCGGGTGCCCGTGACGTCTGCTGTTGCCGGGGGCGGGGGGCAGATCCCAGTGAAGGGAATGTCCTCCGGCCGCGGCGCCAATCAGAGCACAGGCACTGATGACGTCTATTGTTGCTAGGGAGAGTCAGCAGTCCCGAGCAGAGCTCGGATCGCTTCCCCTTCACAGCAACTGCAAATGTCATACATATATATGCAACTGGGGGAGAACCGGGGGGAGCATCTTCAGCCTGAGGATCCCATCTGGCTGGAATTGTTGTTTAGACAATTCCAGCTGTCACTTGGGTGTCCGTACTAGGCTGTGGCCCTTACATGGACGTGGCCAACACTAGGTTAGCCATCAGTCCCTATAGCAGGGGCCACAGTCCGACATTCATACATCCCCTATCTGTGTACAGAATAAACCACAAAATTCCTTGAGTGTGTTCATTCTGTGACAGGGGTTGCTTAACATGGTAGTGTCCCCCCGGCCGCTCATTATTCAGATGGCGACCGGGGGCGACACCACCCTGTTCATACATACTCATTAGAGGGCTGCTAATGCATCAGACTTACCCCCGCGGTTCCCGTGTAGCTGCTGAAGAAGTATGGCAGTGATAGAGGTCTTGGTCATTGTGGAATCTGTGTAGGCGCAGCTGGAGTGGTAGTCGGATGGAGAAACTAATAAGACCTGGTTTCACATGGAGGACCCCCTGTAAGGTAAAGGTGAAAAAGGTGACTGAAGTGATTAAAATAAACACAACAATTATCTATTGTTGGGCACTCTACTTATGATAAAATCGTCCGTAGCAAAGTCATGAATAGAGATTGGGCAGGACATAACCTGGGGAAAAAATATTAATGTAAGAAGATGCTCAAATTAAAGTCCCTATTGAGTCCCTTCAGTTCCAGCGTATCAAGTCTATGGATCCATTTTAGTTCTAATTTCTTAAGTTGGGTCTCTCGGTCCCCACCTCTCCTCAGTTGTGGGACTCCATCGATGACTTGAAATCTCAACTGTGAGATATTATGTCCGGTTTTTACAAAATGTTCTGGGACAGGTAGTTCAAGAACGTGTTTGCGTATCTTGGATTTATGTTGCGTAAGTCTTTTTTTGATCTCCTGTGTGGTCTCGCCCACATATAGTAGTCCGCAGGGACATTGTAAAATATAGATGACAAATGATGAGTTGCATGTGTATAGCTGTTTAATACGGTATCTAGTACCTGTCCGGGGGTGTACAAATGTATTACCTTTCATCATGCTGTTGCAATGGCAACATCCTAGACAAGGGAAGCTGCCCGTTCTTTTATTTTGTTGTTTTGGGGTATGTGCATCTGCATGTACTAACCTGTCTCGTAGGTTCGCTCCCCTTTTGTAGGAAAGTAGGGGGGGGTTCTGGAACTCAGGAGTTTCTGGGAAGGCCTGGGTTAAGAGTTTCCAGTTCTTTTTAATGATGGATGAGATTTGGTTGCTCAGGGGGGTATATGTAGATACAAATGGTATTTTTTTAAGTTGTTCTCTAGGTTTTCTTTTTTCAATCAGTTCCCGTCTGGACATACACTGTACTCTGTCTTTATGTTTTAGGACCAGTTTAGGGGGATACCCTCTCTCCGTGAATTTTTGTGTCATTTCTTTTAGTCGGGTATGTGTATTCTGTTCCTTACTCACTATCCTCCTAACCCGTAGGAACTGGCTATATGGGAGAGACTTTACCATTCCGCGCGTGTGTGCACTGTCAAAACGCAGGAGGTTGTTTCTGTCAGTTTCCTTGCGGAATAAATCTGTTTGTAAAGTGGTGTTTTCAGTATATACCCTTACATCCAGGAATTGAAGTTGTTCAGTTGAGTATACTTTTGTAAATTGTAATTCCTGGTGTATCCCATTGAGGTAGTCATTGAATCTCTGCAGTTGTGGTATGGTTCCTGTCCAGATGAAGAAGATATCATCGATATATCTCATCCAGCCTCTCACATACTGGAAGAAGCTGGATGGATATATGTGGGCCTCCTCAAAATCTGCCATATACATATTTGCGTAGGCTGGCGCCACATTCGAACCCATTGCGGTTCCTCTGCACTGGACATAGAAATCCTCTTTAAACAGGAAGTAATTGCAAGTTAGTGCTACTTCCAAAAGGGAGAGAATCAATTGTACCTTCTGTGGTGTGTAGTTGGAATGGTCGAGTCTGTGTTGTACCGCTTCTAGTCCTTTCTGGTGTTCTATGCTGGTGTATAGACTCACCACGTCAAATGAGACCAATAGATTACCTTCTGTGTATTCAAGTTCCTCTAGTTTAAGGAGAAAGTGGGAGGTGTCTCTGACAAAGGAGGTGGCCGTGGTTGCAAATTCCTGGAGTACCTTGTCTAAAAAGACAGCTATTGGTGAAAAGATTGAATTTATCCCTGATACAATCGGGCGTCCCGGTGGGTTAGTTCTATCCTTATGTATTTTTGGTAGGGTGTAGAGAACCGGTGTGGTGGGGTGTTCTCCCCCAGTTGCATATATATGTATGACATTTGCAGTTGCTGTGAAGGGGAAGCGATCCGAGCTCTGCTCGGGACTGCTGACTCTCCCTAGCAACAATAGACGTCATCAGTGCCTGTGCTCTGATTGGCGCCGCGGCCGGAGGACATTTCCTTCACTGGGATCTGCCCCCCGCCCCCGGCAACAGCAGACGTCACGGGCACCCGATTTTTCTATTGGCCGCCTTAGAATCCCTCCCCCTGTGGATGTGGGGACTCGGCGCAGGCGCATATGGAATCGGAACATGCCGGTTTTTGGCGCCATTTCACCTCCTGACTGAGCGCGGTTTTCACATGGTCCCTCCCCCATCAGTAAGTATTATGTGATTTTATGTATAAACGATATGTTAATGATTCAATTAACTACACTGAACCACTTGATAGGCTGAACCCTAAACACTGAAGTTATCTCACATGTTGATTTTTGTTGCTCTATTGATGGGAGACACACCCATTGAACCACTATTTAAAGGCACATGTCACTATATGATTTCATAGCTTGATAAAGACCAGAGATGGTTGAAACGTTGCTATTCCAATGCTGCTGTTACCAATAAAGTAACTAGCTTATTCACCAGAACTGAGGAGTGCTGTGGATTTTCCTTTTTTTTTTTTTTTTTTTATACAGGTACTAGGAAAGCTACTCCTGGTGACCTGTGCTGATGAGGTCCATAAGCTAGGTTCAGCCTGGCGATCCAATCCTATATGGCACAAAAAAATGCTCTGCAAACTGGAAGGGGCTGCCGACAGATATTGAAGCTGTTTGGGAATAAATGATCGTAGTGATAAATTAATGATCATCTTCATAGAGAAGAGATGATTGGTGCAAGTAAATGCAGTTAAATGAGCTGGGAATGATTGATTTATTCTGGATCATGGCCATTTGTATTGGTCCTAAGGTTTAAAGGGGTTGTCCGGGAATAAGTCATTTTTACCTAATGCCAACAGCCTGCCTCAGTAAGCGAAAGATTCATACTTGCCTTCTGCCCGCTGTTCTAGTGGGGCTATCTTCTGGTCCCCATCTTGTTTTCTTCCAACACAGCATGGTTATGTTCACATGCTCCACAGCAGCCAAATGACTGCAGTCATTGGCTGCAGCAGAGCATGTGACCATGCTGCTCTGGAAGAAAACAAGTTGGGGACCAGAAGATGGCCCCACCGGAGCCATGGCTGAGGACTGGAGTGGCGGGGAATTATGAATCCTTCATTTACTGAGCCATTAGGCTAAAAACAACTTATTTCTGGACAACCCCTTTAATTATATTTTTTTTATTTTTTTCATTTCATCATAAAAGGCAATGTTTTAGCCAGACAAGGCCTTTTTGAAGCCAACACCAGGCAAGGAATATTCAAGTGGAAAGTTTGGATCGGATCATTCTATAATGGCCAGGAATAAACATCATCAGAGACAACCCCTTATAAAAAGAATAACCACTTGGGTCCTGCCTCCAGTAGCCCTGGCAAACAGCTAATTGTGCTGGGTAAAGCCGTGACCAGCAAAACATTTCCTCTTGAAATGAATTCCAGTTCATGTAACACAAGGACCTCTAAGGTCCACCAGAATGGGAGCTGCTCGTGTATGCATCTCCCTTCTGAATCATAGAGGACAGTCCTCAACAGAGGACCACCCTCCATGGTGTCCATATACCTTCACAAGGCATAGATGTCTTCAAGAGCCACCCCCTTTAATTGTATATTACTATAATATGCCGTATGGTGGGCATATATGTAAATGAATATATGTTTATATGTAACTATGTGCTGCAAAAATAGTGGCAAAGTACTCCAGATAAGTATTATCACTGCTTGCTTTCTTGTAATGTGAAATGTTACTTCAAGGTCTCTTAGAATTTCCTTACAAATGGCAGCTACGGTCTGTACTGTACTCCCCCTACACTGCTGTTTGCTGCCAGCTGGGATACATCAGACCCCACACCAGTTTCCTTTCAGCCTCACATTAGTCTCTCGTATTTCTGTTCCGTTTACTGACATGGAGACTCTGAGGGGAACATGTTTGGGTTTCAGAATGCAAACATTAGAAGACATTTATTCCATTAAAGTTAAATCAAAACTGGGGCAGCAGCAGTAAATGGTCTAAAACAGGGATGCCCATCCTGTGGCCTTCCATTCCAGCTATTGCAAAACTACAACTCCCAGCATGCCCGGACAGCCTACAGCTATCAGGACATGTTGGGAGTTATAGTTTTGCAACAGCTGGAAAGACACAGGTTGGGCCTCCCTCGTCTAAAATAACAAAAGAAGCTATGCTTACCACTTTTCTCCACTTACGCCTTCCAGCATTGCACTCCGGTCCTCCCAGCCAATGTTTCCAAATTACTGCTAATCCCTCCCTTCAGCAGTCATGCCCTGTATACTGCTGAGACCAGTGATTGGCGGCACAAGTGACCTTTATGCACTGTACATCACCGCTGCAGCCCGAATGATAATGTTAGCGATACAGGACCAAAGGGCGACACTGGAAGCAGCACTGGAGAAAATTGCTAAGGCTAGGTTTACATTACCATTTTAAATTCCAGTATTCTGCATAGGGACAGAATACTGAAATTGCCAGATCCAGCATATGCCGGGAACCTCCAGCATCCCACGGATCCCATTCGCTGGATAAAATGCCAGAATACAGGAGTTTAAAATGGTGATGTGAACCTAGTCTATGGGTGGCTTTTTTAGACCAGTTACAGCAGCTGCTTGAGTTTTTAACTTTTAACTCTAACAACCCCTTTAAGATTTATTGTGCAGAAGTGGCTGATAAAAGGGATATTTTGGTTTATCTGTGAAATATAAAGTCTAGAACCTAAGACAACACAGACATAAACCTAAAATAAAAAGTGCCAGGTCTAGATTGTCTGTAGAGCCGTCCAGTGTGTCTAATAGTAAAGCACTCACCCCTCTGATGACGGCATGTATAGGTAACACAGTCAGCTGCTGCTCTTATTTCCAGGCAGACAATGGACTGGCATCACCACTTGCAGTATTCCCAATAGTACAAAAGCTAGATGTTGATGTTGCTGAAATGATCCAGGAGACAGAGTGTAGTGAAGATAATCACAGCCAGTGGCCTGAGAAAGGGCCTGGTACAGGGACATTGCACAGCTTATATCTTTGGGGTCTTTTGGTTCTGAGTCCCACCCCCTCAGGACACAAGACCTGCACTAGGAACAACACAATATATCACTTTTTCCCAGTGTTCCTTTAGAAATGTCCTGTCTATGTAGATAACTGTCCACCACCCACCTTTGATGGAGCCTCCAGCCTAGTTAGAGATATCATCTCCCAATATTTGGACATCCTACTGATAGACCTGGATTTACATGACCTCATTACCACCAAACCTCACATTGCCTATAGACAAAGTAAAAGCCTCAAAGTTTCTCTTGTTCACAGCTACTTTTCCCCACCAAAACCTCTAAGGACCTGGTTAGACAGAAGCGCTAAGGGCTCCTTCAGATGTAGTGGTCGTGTCGCTTATAGCCGTATCCAAACAAGCAGATTGTTTGTCATTTCGGTCACAAAGCAGATCATTTCCACTCTGTAAACTGCCGGACTAAGGGGTGGAATATAAAGCCACATGTATTTGTGGCATGGAGTATATTGGGAAGGCTCCCCGTAGATTTTGCTGACAAGCAGGGGAGCATCTTCAAGACACTGTAAGCAAAAGAGACACCACACTGGTGAGACTTATCAATGACTCCCACAATAGTGTGCTCAAATTTATGGGCATGGAACTGGTACATCCACCGAACAGGTGGATACTAGCATGTAACGTGACATCCACCTGTGCGTAATGAAAATCCCTAATAACGTAGTAAAATAATGCAGATGGTGAAGATGAAGGTACATTAATCTATCTTGCAATTTAAGGTAATTATTTTGAGGACTATAAAACATTTTTCTATTAGGTGTAAGCAAGTATTTTGACTGGTTGGATTTTGTCCCATGAAATAAGTAGCTCCAGATGTATCTGGCAGCTGTTTATCTTCCTTAGCCACTTGAAATAACAAGCACGTTCCGCTTGGGCGATGGATTTTGGCCAAAAGATTGTTAGGAAGTCAGCTGTGACATGCTTATAGTCATTTTAGTCTCACTCACAACAAGGAAATAGGATGTCCATCAGATACACACATTTCAGAGGCATATACGGTAATACATGAAGTACACCCAAAACTGAGTTCTGTGCTACCTTGAATTTGACCAGTGCAGAAAACTGAGTAGATCTGCTGTCCTATCTGCACCTTTCTCTTTTATATGTAAAGTGTTCAGCATGGCATGATCATTTTCCCGATTCCCTGAATATCTTAAGGTGGTCATGCACATTAGCTGAACTGTGGCTTTTCAGCTAGGCCGGCTGACTGTCTGATGGTGGTCACCTTGCTCTCTCTCAATAGCAGATATCAGGGAAACGGAAGGTCAGGTATGTTGAATTTCAACATGCTTGATCCTTTTGTTCTCCAGGAAGAGAACTTGCTACTAGTGATGTCTGGCAATAGCTTAGTGCCCTCTCCCTACTGAGAACACATTGCCGAGCCGGGCATGAATGTGTATTGGTGTCGCCCAACAGCTGTCTAAAGTGTGTGATCAGCTGTAGTCCAAGTGCCCTGGAGATGTGAAACCACCAGTTGGAAATACATGTTTATTCAATTTTTTCTCAGACCATTTGTGGAAAAATTACCTCTGATTACAACCGGGAACAGCTGTGGATGGCCAACGAAAACTTGATTACTCTGCTGCAAGCTCACATGAGGGGCTACCTGTCCAGGAGGGCATACCAGAAGAGGAAAGCTTACCTAAACCAACAAGAGCCATATGCCATTAAAATACAGGTAATACTGGGGTATGCAGATAAGGACATGGTTTTCTTTCATCATGTTATATTATATCCTTTTTCTACACATTTTGACCAGATTTACTAACCCGAAAGATGGTGTAAACTTAGACCCGAGATCTAGACCTGCACCAGGAAAAACACTTAGGTCTTCATCTGTGCCAACTATTTGAGATAGAACTTCATGCCACAACTGAGACACAATTTTGGTGCGAAATTTCGCCTTTAGGCCATGCCTCCTTTTCCTCAATAATCCCCAACCCCTTTAGTAAAAATTCTGAAAAAAATGTAGAAATCCTAGTTGCATCAATTTGCGCCATTGTTTGGACAGATTCTAGGCACAGACACGTTAGTAAATCTGGGTCATTTTCATGTAATACTTGTATAAGAAAAGCTCAACTCCACTTGCAATATCAGTATGCAATCCATGACCAATAGGATACCTGCATGTGTGGATTTCCATTCAGATCCTGCCTGAATTTATGAGGGTCTTCTCCCATGGTATCAATGAGTCTGACCATGTTGTTCACATGGAGACAATAACTACGGCCATTGGTGGTTGTGTTGCACAAACTCGCCTGTATTTTGTGGTCACTGCTTGTATTTCGGAAGACAGGTGTGAGAAGGACCAGATGAAAAAAAATACAAATGTATGGCACAGACCTGAAAGGTTTTGTAGTCTGCATTAGGGCAATCACTGATTATGGTGGGTCTGTCATACAGAATTAATAAAACCTAAGCGATGCTGACAGAACCTGGAGTGGCATGCCACCGCCTCACAGCCGCTGCCAGGTATATATTGCCTTGCAATATGCCACCAATTTCTTTGGCATCTAAAGAGCTCTCCTTAAATGCTTGCATCTGCCTGAAAATGTATGAATAAATTGACTGGGTGTTACCACTCCCTCGTTGACCCTATATATTCTGTCTTATCGGTGCAAACAGCGTCAGACTGTGTAGGGTCCCCTCCTATTTACAAGGAGAATAGTTATCCTCAGTTATAAACGTATTCATACATTAACAGGGTCAGTAACAGAGGTTCAAAGAACATGAGCTCCAGAATAGGTATTTAATGGGAAATACAGTCTTGACCAAAAGTTTTGAGACTGACACAAATTTTGGTTTTCGCAAAGTCAGTGTTTTTTAACCATTTTGTCAGATGTTTCTACTGTATAATAAACTGAAGTACAGTTATTTGCTGTTCATAATTTTTTTTAACTTTTATTGACAAATATATACATTTTCTGCAAAGACTCAATATTTCCTGTGTTGACTCTTCTTTTTCAAGACTTCTGCAATTCATCCTGCCATGCTGGATTTCAGCTTCCGGGCCATATACTGACTGATGGCAACCTATTCTTCGGTGCTTGAAGTTCATCACAGTTTCTGTTTTTGTTTGTCCACCCGCTTTACTAAAGGATCTTAATAGGATTGAGATCTGGGGAGTTTCCTGATCTGAAATTTCAGTTCTTTGTTCACCAAGCCACTTACTGTAGTTCTCACGTTTTGTGACAAAACCATCATTCTCAAATTGCTCCTGGATCTTTGGGAGAAGTTGCTCTTGGAGAATGTTTTGATGCCATTCTTTATTCATGGCAGTGTTCTTAGGCAGAATTGTGAGTGAGCCCACTCCCTTGGATGAGGAGCAACTTCACACATGATTGTTTTAATGTTGGCATGACACAGGACTCATGGTAGCGCTTGTCTTTTTTTCTCTGGACAATAATTTTTCCAGATGTCCCAAACAGCCTGAAGTTGCTTCTTCAGAGAAATTAACTTTACCCCAGTCGTCTGCAGTCCAATCCATGTACTTAATGTAGAATGCCAGTCTGTCCTTGAAGTTTTTCTTGGAGAGAAGAGGCTTCTCTGCTGTCATTCTTGACACCAGGCCATCCTCCAAAAGCTTTTGCCTCAATGTGCATGCAGATGCACTCACATCTACCCAGGGCGTAGCTTTAGGGGGTGCAGAGGCATCGGGGCCCAAAGACCCTTGAGCCGCATAAGAAGACACTCATATTCTAGAAAGTGCATGCAGGTCAAATTACACCTCTGGCTGGAGGGAAGGGGTTAGGTCAAGAATTTGGCATAGTGGGGTGCTGTTTAAATTTTTTCTTCAGGCAGCATGAAGGCAATGTGTTTCCCTGCCCCTTGGAATAAAGCACTGAGGGATGGGGACCTAAGCTTAAAGGGGTTGTCCAGGTTTAGAGCTGAACCCGGATATACCCATAATTTCACCCAGGCAGCCCCCCTTACAAGACCATTGGAGCATTTCATGCTCCAATGCTCCACCTTGCCCTGCGCTGTGCAAGGGCTCTTTTGTTTACAATAACAGACTGCCGGGCGGAGGCTTCCGCCCAGCAGTGTGTCCAGTAACGTCGCTGGCTCTAATGGGCCGGCTTTAGCGCTGCCCTAGCCATTTTACAGGCTAGGGCAGTGCAAAGACCCACCCATCAGTCCCGGTGACATCACCGGACTCACTGCAGGGTGGAAGCCTACGCCTGGCAGCCTTAAAGAGAGCCCGGTACGTCACCAGAACTCCAGAAAATGCCTTTGCCCTGCACAATTCAGCACAGGGCAAAGGAGAGCATGAAATTGTCAAGTCACGGGGGCTGCCTTGGTGAAAATGGGTATATATCCAGATTCAGCTCTGAACCCGGACAACCCCTTTAACTCTGGCACCAGGGCCCATGATCCTTTAGCTACACCCCTGCGTCTACTTACTGCCATTTGTGAGCAAACTGAATTGGTGGTGACCTGATCTTATAGCTGAATCCTCTTTAGGAGATGGTCCTGGCACGTGTCTTACTTTCTTAAGCACCCTAAAGCCTTCTTCATAGCAATTTAACTCCTTGAAGTTCTTGATGATCCGATAAATGGTTGATTTAGGTGCAATCTTACCAGCAATGTCCTTGCCTGTGAAGCCCTTCTAATGCAAAGCAATGAGGACTGCATTTGCTTACTTAAAGGTAACCATGGTTCACAAAAGAAGACAATGATTTCAAACACCCTGTGTCCTTTAAAGCAATCAGCATGCTCTTCTAATTCAGTCAGTATAACAAAGTGATATCAGCTGCCCCTATCCTTATTAAAGGACCTTTTTCATTACGATAAAAAATCTAAACTAAGTATACAGACATGGAGAGCGGCGCCCAGGGATCTCCCTGCACTTACTATTATCCCTGGGCTCCACTCCGTTCTCCCGGTATAGGCTCCGGTATCTTCAGATTTTTGGCTCAACCGGGAGGAGCCTGCTCTTGTTCTCCTGGGCGTCTCCTTCTCCAGGAGAACAAGAGCAGGCTCCTCCCAGTGGAGCCGAAAATCTGAAGATACTGGAGCCTATACCGGGAGAACGGAGTGGCGCCTATGGATAATAGTAGGTGCAGGGAGATCCCTGGGCGCCACTCTCCATGTCAGCATACTTAGTTTAGATTTTTTTATTGTAATGAAAGGTCCTCTTTAACACTTTCTCTTGAGCTAACAAGGAGATCACTGAAATTATTTTAGCAGGTCCTTTTGTTGTAGGGCTGAAATGCAGTGGAAATTGGGATTTTGTCATTTAAATTAATTTTGATGGCAGGGAATGACTTTGCAATTAATTGGCAATTCATCTGATCACACCTCGTAACAATCTAGAGTTAATGCAAATTGCCACCTCAAAATCAGAAGCAGCAAACTTGAAAATCTTGTGAAAATCAAAATATGTGTCAGTCTTAAAACTTTTGGCTTTGACTGTACGAGTATCTACTAAAATAGACAGGACATGATTGATGGCAGGTCCTCTGTATTTAAAGAAAATGTCTTATCTGTACCTTATGCTTGGTTGTGTATAAAGTACATTGATTTCTTTTTTTTATGGACAGGCCTCCTGGAAAGGATACAAGCAGCGAAAGTCCTACACAGACAGAATAAAACTACTACAAGGAAACATTGTAGGCATTGTCAAGGTATGGATGAAGATAAAACATTTCTCTGTGATTGTGTCAGAAATGTTATGTTCAGTGCAGGGAAAATGAGCAAGCCCATTGTTGTCCTCTGCTGATTCCAGCTGATTGCAGATCTTTCTAGGAACATAATGCACTACAATTAGCTTGTCTTTTTGTGAAACAGTACCCCATGCCCCTTGGGATGCATCCGAAACATCTCATAAACTGAGAAGGGGGTTTGACATCTACTGTTGCCAGTAGTAAGAGAAGCCTTGATAAAAAATAACAGGATGGTATTCGTTTCTTAGATGGTTTATAATTTTTCCATTTGGATGTTATGTTTGTCCAAACTCTTGTTTTAGTTTATAACACCCACCTGCAAGCTCGGACTGGCCCACAGGGGTACAGGGGAATCCCCCGGT
Organism: Bufo gargarizans; assembly: GCF_014858855.1. Classification (NCBI taxonomy): domain Eukaryota; kingdom Metazoa; phylum Chordata; class Amphibia; order Anura; family Bufonidae; genus Bufo; species Bufo gargarizans. Next base: position 666,688,040 of record NC_058080.1, read on the forward strand.
GGGCCCCTGAGCAAGGTAGGCCCCTAGTCTCCCACCCCCTGCACAAGTGGCACATAATACAGTAGACTTACTGCACTACATACATATATACAATGTACAGCACCTCAAACAGTCTATGTTCATATAAAAAAACTTGTTAAAATATGTATTATATTTGAATGTATCCGTACGGTGGGCCCCCAAAAGAAATTTTACTGGTGGGCCCTAGGTTCCGCAGTCTGACACTGCCCACCTGTGTCCTACATGTGTCTGTGGCATCCTTTAGTTTTGATCCTGAATGACCTGCTGTGTGATGCATTCAAACTGTTCAGAATCCAGTTTTTCTGATAGCAAAAAAACATGAAATTTCAACAATCTATTTGTGGGTTGTCTCATGAACAAAACCCCTTTCCATATGCCCTCTTAGAACATACAGTAAACTATCTGATGTATGATTTATCCATTACCAATGTATATAAATGTGTCCTTTAGATTCAGGCTTGGTACCGAATGATAAAAGCCAGAAGAGAATACAAGAAGAGACAGAAGTTCTTTAAGGATCATGTATGTAATTTCTTTTCCACGAGGCAGACGAAAACACAAGATGAATCATGCCAGGTTAACGACTTTGAAATAACAGACCCTTTTCTTTGTTTAGGAAAAAGAAATAGTTAAAATCCAGGCATTCCTGAAAGCTAACAAAGCAAGGGAGGACTACCGGACGTTAAGTAAGTAGAGCCAAAGACTGTGAATGTAAGGGTTCATTCGCACAACCGTATTTCTGGGTCTGCAGGATGGGGCCACAAAAGATGGTAGTTCTGTTCTGTGGCCCCACAAAAAAAAGAATAGAGCATGTCCTATTCTTGTCCGCAATCGCATACAAGAATAGTCATTTGTATCATAGGGCTGGAACGCACACAGCCAGTACCAGTGTTTTGTGGATCTGCAATTTGCGGACCGCAAAACACTTACGGTGAATGAACCGTAAATTTGTGGGGTTGCTCACTGGATAACGGGTCAATGAATGTGCCAACATATGTGATCTGTGTAAAACAGTAAGCACCCACGGGCTGTGCTGCAATATACGGCAAAAGATAGTAAATGTCCTATCTTTTGGATGCGGAGGCACAGACCCAAAAGCCCACAAAAGCTCTTCGTAGAGCTTCCGATCCGTGCCTTCACTCTGCACCGTGCCATATCTTGTGGATTGCAGACCCATTCAAGTCAGTGGATCTGATTCACGCGGTCGGTGCCTGTATATTGTGGACCCACTGTTTGCAGTCCACAGTATAGGCACGGACAGCCTACGGTAGTGTTAATGAGTCCTTATACAGAGAAAGATCCCTTGCTGCTTCTCCAATTCCCAGTTGGCCTCTAATTCCTGTTGCTACTCTACACAGAGGAAGAGCACACTTAGCCAATCAAGGACAACTCATTTGAAGGGGTTTTCGGAGATTTTTATACTGATGACCTAACCTTTTGATAGGTCCTCAGTAGTGATGGACAAACATCGGCCAGGACGTTTCGCTAACCCCATTCACTTTAATGTCAGGCGAACCTGAAAAACCTTCAGGTCATATTTGCAGCCACCAAATACTTATTAGAAGTGCACAAATAGTCCCACCACATGGACAGTGACATACTAGAGGAGGATCAATGGCAAAAATTCCCACAAAAAAGTATTTTAATCAGGGGCCATTTTTATGCGTCCCTGCTGGAGCCTAGAAAAAAATTATTTTAGGCCAGTATGGGCCCCAAAATTGGAGTCGGTGGATAACAATTTTACTGCAGGCCAGTGGAGTAAAGGCCCCAAACATTAGGCATTTACCTGACAGAAAAGAACTAGTGATTATGTGGCTGGAGGTATATTAGGCGGTCAGTGGATAACAATTTTACTGTAGGCCAGTGGAGTAGAGGCCCCAAAAATTAGGCATTCATCTGACAGAAAAGAACTAGTGGTTATGTGTCTGGAGGTACATTAGGCGGTCACTGGATACAATTTTTACTGTAGGCGACTGGAGTAGAGTCCCCAAAAATTAGGCGATCACCTGACAGAAAAGGCCTTTTATGCCGCTGTATATACATAAGACAAGGGCCATTCTATCTTCTGGGTTCTGGCAGATGTGTGGGCTGGCATGGGGAAATTCAATTACACGTGGTCATCACAGGTGTTAAATTCCACCAAAATCCATGCCTCATTAATTTTTTGAAATGTGAGGTAGTCCACACTGTCGTGAGCTAAGCGGGTGCGCATATCGGTCACGATCTCCCCTGGTGCGCTGAACGTCCTTTCGGACAGGACACTCGACGAGGGGCAAGCCAAGAGTTCCATCGCAAATTGTGCCAGCTCTGGCCACAGGTCAAGCCTGCACACCCAGTAGTCCAGGGGTTCCTCGCTTCTCAGAGTTATAGTCGGACACCTGTCAGTCTAGGCATTCCCTGAGGCTGGATCTGGAGGACAGATCTCGATGGGTTGGCTGCAAGAATAATCTCATATCCGAAGTGACCAACTCATCTTAAAACCGCCCTCTTCTTGCAGGCGCGGTAGGATTGGTACCTGCACCTGTTTCGCTGTGGGTGGAAATTCCTCTGCCAGCGCCCGCAACAGCAGAATGCAGCATCTCTCGCAGCAAGGCCTGGAAATGCTGCATTCTGACAGCCCTCTATGATGCTGGTAACGTGTCTGCCATTTTGTGTTTCTACCGGGGGTCTGAGTACGTTGCCACCCAGTACTGGTCCTTGCCATTTATGCTTTTTATACGGTGGTCCCTCTTCAAACATTGGAGCATGAAGGCCCCCATTTGCACTAAATTAGAAGAGGTGGAGCGCCATGGCTCCTGCTCATCTCCCAGGAGAATGTTCTACTCTGTCTCCTTCCCCCAGCCACGGACAACACCAGGGATCCCCAAAAACTTTAAAGTCCACCTCAAAGCCTGCTCTTCTTGCTCCTCCTCCTCCTCCTTCTCCTTCCCCCAGCCACTATCCTCCTATGACTCCTCTTCTGACTCCTGCTGACTTGTCTCAGATGGAGTAGCACCCCCTGGGAATTCATTCAGCATTGCGACTTCCTCATCTTCCAGCTCCTGTTCCTCGACGGCTTGATCAATGACCTGACGCAATGCACGCTCCAGAAAGAAAGCGTAAGGTACGATGTCACTAATGGTGCCCTGGCTGTGACTGACCAGTTTGGTGATCTCATCAAATGGCCGCAGAAGTCTGCATGCGTCGCGCATGGGCAGTCACTGGACCGGTGAAAAGAAACCAAGCTCCCTAGAACCTGTCCTGCTGCAGAGTTCGTACAGGTAGTCGTTAACGGCACGTTGCTGCTGGAGCAGCCTATCAAGCATATACAAGGTGGGGTTCCAGCACGTCGGGCTATCACAAATCAGACATCTGATGGGCAGGTGGTGTCGCCGCTGAACATCAGCAAGGCGAGAAATTGCTGTGTAAAATCTAAAATGGTCAGAGATTTTCCTGCAAGAAGTTGCAGGGGTATTTGGCAACGAATCGCTGCACGACTAAGTTCAGAAAGTGTGCCATGCTTTCAGCGCACTCAGCAGATAGGCACCATTGTCGCACACCACTTTACCAACTGTCAAATTGAGCGGGGTTAGCCACTGATCAGCCTGTGACCGCAGGAGCTGAAAGCAGTGCAGGACTGGTGTGGCTCTTGGCTTTCAGGCACAACAGTCACAGCACAGCATGGCAACGTCTCACCTGGCATGTCGAATAGGTTCTGGGGAGCTTAGGGGGTGCAGCAGAAGAGGCCGTAGCAGTGGAAAAGGAGGAGTCAGCCGAGGAGGAGACGGAGGATGGAGTAGGAGGAGGAGAAGAAGGCAGGCCTGCGTGCAATCCGTGGAGGTAACACCAAATCCACATGGGTGCCACGGGTTACATGCTTGACGGCCGTCAGAAGGTTCACCCAGTGGGCAGTAAAAGTTATGTACCTTCCCTGCCCGTGTTTGCTAGACCACGTGTCTGTGGTCAGGTGTTGGCACAGACACTGTGTGCCAGAGATATATTCAATTGCCGCTGAACGTGGCCATATAGCTCTGGGATGCCCTTTTGGGAGAAATATTTCCTTCCGGGGACCTTACATTGTGGTGTGCCAATGGCCACAAATTTTCTAAAGGCCTCAGAGTCTACCAGTTTATATGGCAATAGTTGGCGGTCAGCCGTTGGGAAAGAGGGTTATTCGGCGTCATCAACTTTTTACACTCAAACTTTTGGGCCACGGAAGCCTGCCTTCTGCCAGATGAACGCAACAACGGCACGGTGGAGTGGAGGACAAATGGAAGGAGAGAGGGGAAGGAGAATAGGCAGGACATGGAGCGCCGGGAGTGTGGCTTTGTGGGTTCTGACGGCGTTGCTCCCACTGGGCTCAGTGATGGGAGGCCAGGTGCCTTTTTAAGGCGGTCGTTCCTAGGTGAGTGTTGGGCTTACCACGACTTATGCGTTGACAGCACAGGCTGCAGATTGCAACACTGTTTTCAGCAGCTGACGTTAAAAAAAGCCAACACTGCAGAGCCATTTGCCGGCGTCCTGGGAGCACAAGATGTGATCGTGCATTGTGGATGGCTCGCTCCAGATAAATTTGCAGTCTGCTTTTTGCCGCCTCTGCACTACGAGTTCTGCCTGCTTCTCCTCTTTCTCCTCCCTATCTTCTACTCCGTCTCTCCCTCTGAACTCCCCTCCTCTTCCTCTGTTGTGGGCACCCAAGTGACGTCCATCGACACATCATCATCGTCACCTTCACCACCACTGACATTCGAGATCTCAGAGTAGGCAGCAACAGTGGGGACCACCCTCCTTGGGCTGATCTGGGTACTGTTGGCCGTTGCTACCTCCTCTTCCTCATCTGATGCCAAGAATGGCTGCGCATTGGTGAGGTCTAGGAATGGATGGGAAAATACTGTAATTCCTCTGTCTTTGGGGGTGCACACAGCAGAGAATGAGGAGGGTGCAGAAGCGTAAGGCTGAGTGAGCCACTCAACCGACTCTGGTGCCTCCTTTGACATAATCGCACGTACCTTCTGCAACTTCCCACTTAGGCTCTGGCCTGGTGCACCTGCCCGACCACTACCACCCCTGCAGAACGGCCTGCCTCTTCCTCTGCCTGTCATTTTCAAAATGACCCTGTGCCAAAGTCACCTAGAGAAAAGCAGTATTTGTGGAAGCAGGTATATCGCACTCCTCAATCTGTATTTTGTGGAAGCAGGTATATAGAACACCTGAATCAATATTTGGTGGAAGCAGGTACCGTATTTTTTGCCCCATAAGACGCACTTTTTCTTCCCCCAAAACGGGGGAGAAATGCCCCTGCGTCTTATGGGGCGAATGCTTGCCATTTTACATCGCAAGCTGCGATGTAGATGCGAGCGGGGACTCGGGGAGGGACTGGGAGAAGGAGCTGGGGCCGGCAATAGCGGCGGGGCGGTGCAGTCAGTGTAGTATAGCACCGCCCCGCCGCTCCGGTATAGTAATATAAGATGTCATAATCATTTATTGGTTATTAAACATGCCCCCTCAGTCGTATTACTACCTTATATCCTAATCGCATCTGTAGAATTCATGCAGGCCGGGCGGGCAGCAGCAAGTCTTGTCATGTGCCTGCGCCGCCTACTTTATGAATGAAGCAGGCGGCGCAGGCAAGTGACGTCACTGAGGGACGCGCCGGCCGCCCGCCTAGCCTGCATGAATTCTACAGATGCGATTAGGATATAAGGTAGTAATAGGACTGAGGGGGCATGTTTAATAACCAATAAATGAATATAACATCTTTTTTTTTTTTTTATACTGGCGGCGGCGCCGGGGGGCGGGATTCTGCGATCTGTGGATGGCACAGTTATGGGCTGGGGGGGGTCTGTGGATGGCACATACGGTATATAACAGTGCCACTCACAGATCCCCCCAGTCCATAACAGTGCCAGCCACAGATCCCCCCCCCCCCGTAACAGTGCCAGCCACAGATCCCCCTGTAACAGTGTCCGTCATCCACAGATCCCCCTGTAACAGTGTCCGTCATCCACAGATCCCCCTGTAACAGTGTCCGTCATCCACAGATCCCCCTGTAACAGTGTCCGTCATCCACAGATCCCCCTGTAACAGTGTCCGTCATCCACAGATCCCCCTGTAACAGTGTCCGTCATCCACAGATCCCCCCGTAACAGTGTCCGTCATCCACAGATCCCCCCATAACAGTGTCCGTCATCCACAGATCCCCCCCATAACAGTGTCCGTCATCCACAGATCCCAAGTAATAGTGCCATCCACAGACCACCATTAGTTCCAAACCCACCAAACACACAGCACACCTTTTTGGTTAAAAATATTTTTTTTCTTATTTTCCTCCCCAAAAACCCAGGTGCGTCTTATGGGCCGGTGCGTCTTATAGGGCGAAAAATACGGTATATCGCACCCCTCAATCTGTATTTTGTGGAAGCAGGTATATCAAACCTCTTAATCAGTATTTTGTAGAAGCAGGTATATCGCACCCCTGAATCAGTATTTTGTGGAAGCCGGTATATCGCAGGCCTCAATCAATATTTGGTGGAAGCAAGTATATCACACCTCTCAATCAGTATTTTGTGGAAGCCGGTGTATCTCAGGCCTCAATCAATATTTGGTGAAAGCAGGTATATCGCACCCCTCAATCAGTATTTTGTGTAAGCCGGTGTATCGCAGACCTCAATCAATATTTTGTGGAAGCAGGTTTATCGCACCCCTCAATCAGTATTTTGTGGAAGCAGGTATATACAGGGTAGAACCCCATAATCAGTATTTTGTAGAAGCAGGTATATCGCACCCCTCAATCTGTATTTTGTGGAAGCAGGTATATCAAACCCCTTAATCAGTATTTTGTGGAAGCAGGTTTATAGAACTCCTTAATCAGTATTTTGTAGAAGCAGGTATATCGCACCCCTCAATCTGTATTTTGTGGAGACAGGTATATAGAACACCTGAATCAATATTTGGTGGAAGCAGGTATATCGCACCCCTCAATCTGTATTTTGTGGAAGCAGGTATATCAAACCCCTTAATCAGTATTTTGTGGAAGCAGGTATATTGCACCCCTTAATCAGTATTTTTGTAGAAGCAGGTATATCTCACCCCTCAAACAGGTATATGGAACCCCTGAATCAATATTTAGTGGAAGCAGGTATATTACACCCCTCAATCAGTTTTTTTTTTGGGGGGGGGGGGGGGGGGGCAACAGGTATATCACACCCGTTGCAAATAGTTGTTCCTCTATATACCTGCAGTATCGCAGCAGAACCGCACACAACTGTTGCAAAATACAAATGGACTATAATAAATATATATTATATCACACCCCTCAGTATATCACACCTATCGATAGCACACCTATACCAGTCCTTAAAATGACTTTTGTGGCCCTATTAGCTAGTGTTTGGTGTCCCTAACAGTCTGTCCCTGTTCCACAAAGCAATCTCTCCCTACACTGACAAAACACAGAATGTAATATGGCTGCCAGATCGAGTTCTGTTATAGAGTGGGGGTGTGTCCATGTGCTGAAACGTCTCAATTGGCTGTCCTGTCCCACCTGATGGATGTGTCATGGGTCAAAGTTCGGCGCAATGCAAAAGAGGATGGTGCATGCGAACATCGCTATATGTTCGCATTTTCGGCGAATCGCTAACGAGCAAAGTTCACCGCGAAACGACCGCCGGGCAAACTGCAAGGCCATCTCTAGTCCTCAGTATCTGATCAGTGGGAGTTTGAGGAGCACTAGTGCTCGCAGTAGCTCTCAACTCGCCAAGCACAGCACCGTACATTGTATATCGGCTGTGCTTGGTATCGCAGCTCAGCCTCATTGACTTCAATGACATTGAGCTGCTCCTAGGACATCTGACGTCACTTGGTCTAGGCAAAGCTGCAAGGAGGCCGCTGTGCTACTGTGAGCGCCAGTGTTTTCTGAAACAGCTGATCAGTGGTGGTCCCAATTGCAGGACACCCACTGATCAGATACTGATGGCCTTTCCAGAAGAAATCCCCTTTAAAAGAAAATCAAATTAATCAATAATTATGTAATAAAAATAAAGAGAAAAAAGTAATAGAACAATCTATATGATGATTATAATAAAAAATATAGCGATGTCCTATGGCGTTCCTGTAATCTTTAGCCTGACCATTGACCTCTAGGTATGCTCCAGATCCAACATTTTTTGCTAATTTTTGTATTGCCTTCCTGTAGTCTGCTCAGAAAACCCACCTCTGAACGTTGTGCGAAAATTTGTCTATCTCTTGGACCAAAGTGATTTAGACTTTCAGGAGGAGCTGGAAGTGACCAGACTAAGAGAAGAAGTAGTCACCAAGATTAGGTCCAATGCACAACTGGAAAAAGATCTCAACCTCATGGACATTAAAATAGGCTTGTTGGTGAAAAACAGGATCACCCTGCAGGTGAGTGTAATGGGAAACATCCTGCATTTCAATCCTAGGAAATCCAGGAAACATTTAGGAAACAGGATGGCTCTCCAAATAAAATTCCTTGAGAAAATCTGAAATGTGCAGACATAAAACGTTCCCTTATAAACATATTCCGTATGATGTACTGACCTGCTGGTGCTTGTAGTTCACGGTCATGGCCTTGAAAGCTGTCAATTTTTCCTATTAAAAAAAGGTTGGAAAATTTGTCTGATTTCTTCTAGAAACATGGGTTATCTTTGGTATTGCAGCTGAACTGTATAGAAGTGATTGGTGATGAACTGCAACACCACATACAAAACTGCAATACCACACACAGCCAGGTGTGACACTGTCCCTGAAAGAAAGCAGTGTTTTCTCTGATCACATACAACCTCTTTAAGCAGAAAAATTATTTGAAGAAATAAATAATATTACTTGGTATAGACATTTTTATTCTTTTGAGATATGTTTGTTTAAAGGGGTTATCCAACCCCTATAATGCCCCCCCCCCCCAATACCCGGGCACCTCATATAGATTATACTTACCCTGCTCCCCGTCACCCATCTCTCCTGATCCGCGGCTGCCATGCGTGACTCCAGGGAGGCTCTCTCCCGTCTCGGCCTGCTATTGGCTGCTCCCCTGTTGCCAGATGTTTTGATGTGTGCAACAGGGGGAAGCAGCGGTGGCCACCCAGGGATCAGGAGTGATGCGGATGCCAGGGAGCGGGGTAAATATAATCTATACGAGATGCCTGGGCATTGCAGGGGTCATTATAGGGGTTGGATAACCCCTTTTACAGTGATTATATAAGCTTGCATCAGATGATCGGGAAAATAATGCATGCTAAAATAGTTTGATTGTGTCTTTAAAAGGGACATGTAACAATTCAGTAGCATTTTTTCTTTTAATTATGCATCGTGTTCTTCCTCTGTAATTCCTCCTAGAAATTTAGGATGAACTTGAAAACTAGATGTTACCAGTTGGGGGTTTGTGCCTGCACACTCTGACATTGCCCAATTGGTGTTGGTAGTGTCAGATAGTGTAGGGAATAGTGTCAACCGGTTTGTCAGTGTATTAATAAACATCTAGGAGGAATAACAGAGGAAAATTGCAAAACACAGTTATAAAGGAGGGTTTCCAGAATTGGTTTCCAAAAATTACCGCTAGCAATTTTTTTACGAAAACATTGCTACCCTGTGTACAGGTTGTGTGTGATATACCTGCTCAGTCATATCAGCTGGGGTGCAGTACCAGCCACAACCACCAATGAGGGGTGGTGCTGTTTCTGGAATTCGGGAAGGCAGGTATGAAAGAGGCAACTCCTAGTAATGGTTAGAGGGAATGTAAAGTAAGGGGGGGGGGGGTATCTGTAAAATGACACACATGTAATTTAAAATCTGGCTTCTGTTCTAATAGTTTATTTAAACAATATGGTTACATAAAACCGGAAACATAAAAATGGTTCTTTTTAAGTAGAGGAAATGTGTCATTTACGGAAAAAGGTGTTGTTCAGCAGGGAAAGTCCGCGAAGAATAAAATGAATGTTGTGTACATTGTAAATTACTAAACATGGGTCTGTGTGTATCTCTGTGCAGGATGTTGTGTCTCACAGCAAGAAGCTGAACAAGAAGAGCAAAGGTCAAGTAGAGGAGATGCTGACAGATAAGCAGGGAATTAAAGGGCTCAGCAAGGAGAAACGGAAGAAGCTTGAAGCGTACCAGCATCTTTTTTATCTTCTTCAGGTACGTTATTAAGACAGAAATCCAAGAAAAGCAACAATTTAGGGCTCTTTCACACCTGCGTTCTTTTCTTCCGGCATAGAGTTCCGTCGTCGGGGCTCTATGCCGGAAGAATCCTGATCAGTTTTACCCTAATGCATTCTGAATGGAGTGAAATCCGTTCAGGATGCATCAGGATGTCTTCAGTTCCAGACCGGAACGTTTTTTGGCCGGAGAAAATACCGCAGCATGCTGCGCTTTTTGCTCCGGCCAAAAATCATGAAGACTTGCCGCAAGGCCGGATCCGGAATTAATGCCCATTGAAAGGCATTGATCCGGATCCGGCCTTAAGCTAAACGTTGTTTCGGCGCATTGCCGGATCCGACGTTTAGCTTTTTCTGAATGGTTACCATTGCTGCCGGGACGCTAAAGTCCTGGCAGCCATGGTAAAGTGTAGCGGGGAGCGGGGGAGCAGCATACTTACCGTCCGTGCGGCTCCCGGGGCGCTCCAGAGTGACGTCAGGGCGCCCCAAGCGCATGGATCACGTGATCGCATGGCACGTCATCCATGCGCATGGGGCGCTCTGACCTCATTCTGGAGCGCCCCGGGAGCTGCACAGACTGTAAGTATGCCGCTCCCCCGCTCCCCGCTCCTACTATGGCAACCAGGACTTTAATAGCGTCCTGGCTGCCATAGTAACACTGAAAGCATTTTGAAGACGGATCAGTCTTCAAATGCTTTCAGTACACTTGCGTTTTTCCGGATCTGGCGTGTAATTCCGGCAGGTGGAGTACACGCCGGATTCGGACAACGCAAGTGTGAAAGAGGCCTTAGGAGATCAAATACGGCTCTTTTTTTTTTTTGCCACGGGCTGTCACTGGTAGTGGAGCTCAGCCTCATTCAGATGGAACCAGGCTGCAATAGCAGACACAGCCAATCTGCAAGCGAGGTGCTGGTTAAAAAGAAGGAAAAAGTAAAAATAAATAAATAATAAAAATCTAAAAATATTTTTCATAATCTATGCTGGCTTAAAGTAGCACTCCCACAAAAATGTTTATTCTCTGACCTGTTAGAAAGGTACATGATGTAATCTGTAGTTTATGCAATCTTTTTACCAGTGACTATATGTGAGTTATCCCCTCCCTTCTGCTTCTCAGCTGTGTCATGTGACCTACACTCAGAAACTCACTTCTTGTCCTGTGTCAGTTGGAGATCAATGTTCATTCCTATAAGACAGACATTAAGGTTTCCATAGGTATACATAGAGAAACTAACTTTCTATCCACACGTACGATGCTGTGTTTAGAGAGTCAAAGTGTTGGTCACATGACACAGCTGAGGATCAGAAGTGTGCTTTTCACTAAACTCTGTGGACAGTCGCACAATAATGATCTCCGATGTACAATTTTTGTAAAGGGCCCCTTACAATGTTATGCAGAGGTCCTCCTCCTTTCCCATCCAGAATTAGATTCATTCTTTATTTTTGCAGTTTGACGAAGCAGCAGCTGTTCTGTATCAGGGTTAAAGTTGGTCAACCAGAGATTCACTTGTGTTTAAAGGAGTTGTGCCACCATTAAATGTTATTTCCAGCACCAGCATGAAAACAAGTGACTTAGTTCCAGGTGTGAGATATTCTCTTAGCTTTGTTATAATGGTGGCCTATGGTGTTAGTATAGTCATGTGCAGGTCCACCTAATGAGCTGGTCACACATGCTCAGTTCTATCTTTCAAGCGTTATCAGCCCTATCTAGTATTAGAAGCTATGACAGTTACAGACAGAGAGAGGCAGCAGAAAGGATACACCCCCAGAGCTGTGATAGGGAAAGACCTGCAGCAGAAAGGACACAGCCCTTGAACTACCAGCCTGAAGAAAATGTAGCAGAGTAATTGGAGCTATGGATGAGATCTCTGGATCCATGTGAGGTACGGGGCTGGTTGTAGCTTTGTTAGAAAGAGATTCTCGTGTACTATATGATGTCTGATTTTTATTTTCTCCATCACTCATGGTAAAACCTCTTTAAAGTCATTGGGTTTCTTCTCTTTGTATGCAACCTGCATCAAATTCTTATCTAGGACATTACTGGGAAGAATATTTGTGCCTGATTATGTGTAATATTATATATACTGTATACATTATATACCAGTTATGTTGTGTGTTCAAGGGATACATATTGTTGATGATTTATTAATGTATTTGTGGACTATGCGCCATATTTGCCTTCTGCACTATATGTCAGAAAAATTGACCTTATCTCAAGAGTATAATCCCAAGAATAGGCCTCTGAGCCCCCTAGATGACCTGATGTCTACTGCCCACCAAGAGAGCAGAGGGAAGAGTATGGATTAGCTGGGCTCACACATGTGCCGTTCATTAGAATTAGTATCCTGGAATGCAGCTCCTCAGGGATGGTTTTTAGAAGGTCAGGAGACGTTTTGTAATACTTAATTATTTAGAGATGAGTAACATCTTTAGAAATGTAGTGTGAGCTATGTCTATTGATATCTCTGGTCCTTCTATAACTATGAGGACTTCTGTGTTACTATGATTTTCTATTGTGAAGCTGCACTGTGTGAATTTACAACTTTGTTTTGTAGACCAACCCAACCTACCTGGCCAAGCTGATTTTCCAGATGCCTCAGAATAAATCCACCAAGTTTATGGACACTGTGATCTTCACACTGTATAATTATGCCTCTAATCAACGGGAAGAATACCTCCTTTTAAAACTCTTTGAAACTGCACTGCAAGAGGAAATCAAGTATGTATTGATCTACTTCGCATGTCCTACACTGGTGGTCTCCAATCTGTGGCTCTTCAGCATTTGCAAAACTACAATTTTCCAACATGTCTGAACATCCAGAGAGACCCAGGTTGCAGACCTAAACCTTAGACATTTTCATACCTGTTAATGGTTTGTGGCTCATTTCTGTTTCTCTTCAAAGGTCCAAAGTTGACCAGATACAAGATATAGTCACCGGGAATCCAACAGTGATAAAGATGGTGGTCAGCTTTAATCGAGGAGCAAGAGGGCAGAATACATTGCGTCAGCTTCTGGCACCTGTGGTGAAAGAGATAATTGAAGATAAATCATTGATTATCAATACCAACCCGGTTGAGGTGTATAAGGCCTGGGTGAATCAGCTAGAAACAGCCACTGGGGAAGCAAGGTTAGACTTCTGGGTTTACGTATGTTACCTGTTTATCATAAGAACTGACTTAATAAATTCAATAACAAGTGCCTGATAAATGGTGACTCAACTGCTAGGACCCCCCAATCGTGAGAACATATCTCCTTTCAAATTATATGGGACTGTCAGAAATAGCCAAGATCTGTACTCAGAAATAGCCAAGATCATACATTCTTTACAGATATGTACTCATACACTTTGAATGGAGCAGTAGTGCTCATGCTCAACCACCTCTCCATTTAAACACTGGACACGGTTCTCTGGATTGCTGGAGGTCCCAGTGGTCAGACATCTATCACCTATCCTGAAGGTAGGTGATGAGTTATCATTCCAGGACAATCCCTTTAAATGCTGAAGAACTTTAGAATTCATAAATGAAATTTTCTATCAGCAGTCTTGGATTTGTTGCGATTCAGGGGTCTCATTTGCGGCACACATGCAACTTGCACTACCTATTCATTTTTATAGGATGACCACTACACTGCGATGCTCCAGTGCGACCAGTGTTGCAGTGTAGCCGTACCCTTACTGTGTGATACTCAGCTTTATTTTACCCCATCGCGCTAAATTGTGCTCCGTGTCTGACAATTGGTGTTAACTGCATTTAAAGTGTCACCCCTTCCCCCTGGTATAATTTCTCCAAATTACAGCTACATGTTGTTATGTAATCCCATGCTCTTGTTTTGAGTGAAATATGCTTACTTTACTGATATATTTTTCTTTTTATTGGTTTACCAGCCATAATTTTTCTGACTGACTACTCTATCAGTGAGTTAATTCGAGCTGTGAGCGCTATTAATGCATTGACCCCCATGATGGTAGCGTGAATAGAGCCTTTTCTGTGCCCAAATCATTTTGTAGGCAAAAAAATGTTCGTGGGGACCACCACATTACACTGGGAACAAAGCACAGAGCAGGTGGTCACCGAGCAGTCACATGACCTGCAGGTCCATTCTCTTACAAAAAAATGAGCAATGCTCAGGTACATGTGTGGAGGGGTAAAGTGTAAAATAGATTTAAGACATTCGAAGGAATGTGTGAATAATACAGATGTAATTCTTTCCAGTAAACTACCTTACGACGTTACCACGGAGCAGGCGTTGTCACATCCCGAAGTTGTCAGTAAACTGGAGTCTTCCATACAGAGTTTACGTACCGTGACAGACAAAGTCCTACAGTCCATCTTCTCCTCTGTGGATCTCATCCCGTGAGTAGCTTAGTACTTTAATGCTTAGATTGACTTGGTGTCTTTTCAACATGCCCCCCTCACCACACTATGGTGCCTGGCAGCCTGTGTATGGTAGGGGAAAGAGATTTATGATGCTCAGGTTGTCAGACATCCCCCATTGTCAGAAAGGTGATTATTAACATTTTAATGCCAAAAGTAGCAGCAGTAGTGAAAGAAGAGAAGCTGCGGAGAAAAATGCCAAGGGGCGGCATATGTCTGTATGAAAAAGATGGCTGAGCTGTAGTGGTGGTGGTGGTGGCCCATATCACGTGAGGCCCATATCACGCGTTCAAGGCCAAGCAGATTAAAGTTGGCTGTTCATGCACTGACTGACATGAGAGTGCATGCACAGAACCGTACAAACAGCACAGTATCGTGCGAAAGCCTCCTCCGCTGTCAAACGCTTGGTAGGCGGGCTCAGATGTGTTTTGATCAAAATATATTGGCTAAGTGTCTCAGATATGAGGACTTTGTCCATATATAATGCTTGCATCTACTTTACTAAGTGCATGATTATCTTATTTCTGTGATTTTCTTATATATACAGTCTCTGATTATAAACTCATTGACAAAAAAAAAAATTCATCAAGGAGTTGTTGGAATTTAACTTTCTATGTGTGAATGTAATGATGATATATGGAAGTGCCTACAATATTAGAGTGAAAGGAAAAATGTATTGGGGAAAACTGTACAAAAGAAAGGAGGCTCTAGTCCCTGTTGGGCTGCTCTAGCCTGGATACATGATGAATATACGGTTGGGCATGGAGGTATACAGGTTCTGTATGGTATCCTGCAGCACATTTGCCCACAGATGTTACAGCCAGGCCTGTAGAACCTGCATACTTGTAGGCTTCCAAAGCTGGTGCCCCATCTGGTCCAATAAGTGCTCCACTGATGATAAATCTGGTGACCGGGTAGAAGAAGTGTTACAATCTGGTGGAGACATTCCTGGGAAACCCATGCGGTGTGTGCACGAGCTTTATCCTGCTTTTATTTATTTATTTTACAAGGAGTGTATAGGGATGACTATTAGATTGGTGGCGGTCCTAACTCCAGAACTCCCATAGAAATGAATGGAGCTGCTCTATTCATTTCCAGGGGTGAAGGGGGTCTATGGAGTACAGGGTCCCTGTTCTCGTGATTGCTGGGGTCCCGGCGATAAGACTCCCACTAATCTAAATATTATCTCCTAGTCACACAACCGGAATACCCCTTTGGTAGAGTCAGCCTTGCTGCTAAAATTGTGCGGACAGGCTGCAGTTGGAGTGCATGAGGAAAACATGTAGGGAAGTCCAAGCTGCAGTTTTGCATTGGGGACTGTGACCACCAGACAGTAGTTGAATGTCCTGTGTATAATCGATAAATGAACCCTTCTGTTAGAAAGGGATAAATTTTTTAAACTTGGTAATCATAGAAAACCTATTGTCATGGCTTCTTATTTTATATATTTCCAGCACTATGCCCTTGAATATTAAAGGTCAAATATTGTCCTACTGTAGCAGCACAAAGAGATTGCAGAGAATGTGTCATCACGTTTTTATGTAAAATATTTGGGGATTTTTTAATTTTTTATTTACCACGTCACTATCTATATTGAGACTTCTAGTTCTGTAGAAATGATGACATTTCGGGAATGATGAGTGCACAGTTTGGGATAGATTTGTCTGGAATAGATTCGCTCATCTCTATCTGTAAGCCCCTTATTAACAGTATATATTTTTTAATTTCCTCTTATTTTATTGTAATGCACTTTTTTATTTTAGTATGTACCAGATGCTTTACCCACTTGCTGATGGTTTCCAGTTTGTCAGTATACCAGTTATTTTAGCGGTAAATATTTCACTGCATCTTGATAATAATTCTCCATCCTGTTTTACTTTTCCTGAAGCTATGGAATGCGATACGTGGCAAAAGTTCTGAAGAATTCCCTGCATGAAAAATTTCCTGATGCCACAGAAGATGAACTCTTAAAGGTTGGTGAATTTACTGCTAACTATTCAGTTTTATTTGCAGTTATACAAATGTCAATATGTGTCCGGATACTTCCATTTAGGATTAGAGGACAGAAATACCATGTGGGCAGCAGAGGACACTGCGAGGCCGGGAGACCCATTGGGGCACATTTATTTAGACCGGCACTGGCAGATCCAGCGCCAATTCTAAATGTATGGCAGCTTCCGAGCTGTCTTGCATTTAGACCATTTTCTACGCCTAAACCAGTCATAGAAAATGATAATTGAGACAGGCCTGCCGGCCTATCCCTGCCCATGCCACGCCAACATTTCTAGACCCGGTGTAAGCGGTGGGAAGTCGCAGATAGCAGCTCAACTAACCCTAATTTTGGCGTATTTGAGTATAGTAAATGACCCCCATAGTTTCCATCTCCTACCCCAACACTACGAACATTGTTGATCTACACTTCAGTGTTGCTAACTTGCAACAAATTTATCAAATGTCACACAATTTTTGATAAGTTTTGAATATCTTCAAAGGGGTTGTTTGGCCTTGGAGCCAACAACCTCTGAGGTCCTAACCTATACTCCTGAGCATAAAACCCCCACTCACTTGTCCGCAGTCCCACAGCTGTTCCATTCCCAGTTGCTTCCGGTCCCCGCAAGACAGGAAGCTACGTGGTCCTGTGAGGCCTCAGCAGTCAGAGCACTGATGTTCTGTTCAAGCCACTGTATCCGCTGAGCGCCTGTGATTGGCCATTGTGGCCACGGGACCAAAGTGCTTTATGGTCCTGCGGAGACTGGAAGCAGCCGGGAACTGAGAAGTGTCAGGATTATAGGCAGGTGAGTGAGGTTATTTATGGTCAGGGGCACATAAGGCTACTTTCACACTTGAGTTCAGAGCGGATCCGTCTGGTGTCTGCACAGACGGATCCGCTCCTATAATGCAGACGATGGGATCCGTTCAGAACGGATCCGTCTGCATTATAGTTTAGAAAAAATTCTAAGTGTAAAAGTTGCTCAGACGGATCCGTCCAGACTTTACATTGAAAGTCAATAGGGACGGATCCGTTTGAAAATTGAGCCATATGTTGTCACCTTCAAATGGATCCGTCCCCATTGACTTACATTGTAAGTCTGGACGGATCCGTTTGCCTCCGCACGGCCAGGCGGACATCCGTTCAGGTGTCTGCCGGCTGAGCGGAGTGGAGAACAAACGGTGCCAGCGAGAAAGGGTAACACTAGCAACGGGGGCAAATGGCCTACGAAAAGACACAAAAAGATGCGGCGACTCCCCGGACCGCAGGGACGCCGTCCGCGAGAGATATTCCCTAAAACAGGAAAACCGGAAAAACCGCGGGGCAATCAGAAAAAGCAGGGTAGGCGACTGCCGAAATGCCCGTCTTGGTACGACGAGAAATACTGAAAGAAATCCCCTCCGGCGTGAAAGAGACCGCATTAAAGTCCAAGGCACGGACATCCGAGACGCGCTTACAAGAAACTAAGCAGAATAGAGTAACAAGCTTCGCCGAGAGCTGTCGCAGCGAAAGATCCGCATTAGAAGGCCAGCGAGACAAAAAATCAATGACCAAGGAAACATCCCACAAAGAGGAGAACCGAGGCCTAGGAGGTCTAGAGAGACGAGAACCCCTGAGCAAACGGCGTACCAGAGGATGTTGGCCTGCCGGAAGACCTGAGAAACCCTGATGACGGGAAGAAATGGCTGACCTGTACAAATTAATGGTACGATAGGCCTTGCCATCCTCGAAGAGGGAGGACAAAAACTGCAACACCTCCTCTACGGGAGCCGAAACGGGATCCAGGTCCCGTCCCAAGCACCAACGAGACCAAACTCCCCAGGCTGCTCGATACGCCCGAATTGTACCGGGGGCCCACGCACTTTCCAGAAGGAATCTAGTCGTTTCCGATATTCCATCGATGTCCCAGCGACCCCTGAGATCCTGCATGCCAGGAGACGAAGAGCGTTGTTCAATAGCAGAGGATGGTGTTGACCCAGCGCGCCTAGAAGGAGATCCAGACGGGCCGGGAGAAGGATCGGGTCTGCAATCAATAGCTCCATCAGCTGTGGGAACCAAGTCTGTGGCCGCCAGAACGGAACCACCAGAACCAACTCCGCTTGCTGGCGACGTACCTGAGACAGCACCCGGGGAATCAAGGCGAAGGGTGGAAAAGCGTATAAGAGAGCGCCCGACCAATCCTGGAGCAATGCATCCACCTCCTCCGAGTGAGGATTCGGCCTCCAACTGTAGTACCTGGGCAGCTGGGCGTTCCAACGAGAAGCAAAAAGGTCCACGGAGAAACGGGCCCCCAGAGGGATTCGATGGAGAACACCGCAGAATCCAACATCCAGTCGCTGAAGTCCGCATGAACGTTGAGGAGACCTGGAATGTACTCCGCCACGACTGTTATACCCCTGTCCAGACAATAGGACCAGAACTCCTTCGCCAGATGAGTCAACATTGCCGACCGAGTGCCGCCCATGGAGTTCACATACCGGACTGCCGACACATTGTCCATCCTAAGACGTATGCAAGCGCTGACCTTGCCGTCGACGAAGCTCCGAATCGCGAAGGACCCTGCAAGCAGCTCCAACGCGTTGATGTGCAGAGATGACTCCGACGTGGACCAAGGCCCTCCGGTGGAAACGCCATTGCAGCGGGCCCCCCATCCCTGCAGACTGGCACCTGATTCTATCACCACGTCCGGCTGAGGACCCACAATAGCCTTGCCGTTCCACGCGTCGAGGTTGTGAATCCACCACGTTAACTCGTCCCTGGTGTCCTGATCCAGGACCACCAATTCCCCGTAGGATGCGCCCGCCCGAAGATGGGCAATCTTGAGCTGTTGAAGCGCCCGGTAATGGAGCGGAGCCGGGAAGACCGCCTGAATCGAGGAAGAAAGGAGACCCAAGACACGGGCTAAGTGACGAAGGGACACGTGAGGCAACCGGAGGGAGTGTCGTAATTCCCTCCGGATGGCTCGAACCTTGGACATCGGTAGGCAGAGAGTGCGGGTGGAAGAGTCCACTCTGAACCCCAGGAATTCCATGGACCTGGAAGGTTGGAGACAAGACTTTTCGTGATTGATAACGAATCCCAGACCGGTGAGCAGAGAAACGGACAGTCGCAGATGAGTAAGGAGCATGGAGGGATCCCGAGCAATCAGTAGCATGTCGTCTAGATAAATTATCAGAAGGACACCCTGACCCCGAAGCCAGGAAACCACCGGCTTCATGAGTTTGGTGAAACACCAAGGGGCCGATGAGAGGCCAAACGGGAGGCACGTGAACCGCCAAATCTGATCCCCCCACAGGAAACGCAACAGATCCCTGGACTGTTGAGCAATGGGAACCGTGAGATAGGCGTCCTTCAAATCGAGTTTGACCATCCACTCGTCCGGGAGGAGCAGATGAATGCCCTCCATTTTGAAATGGCGGTATTGCACATACACGTTCAGATTCTTCAGATTGATCACCGGGCGGAATTGCCCTCCTTTCTTTTCCACAAGGAAAATATCGCTGACCACTCCCCCGCAAGGGTCTGGGGCTCTTTCTATGGCGCCCTTTTCCAAAAGGGACCAGAGTTCCGTGTCTATGAGCCTGCGAGACTCTGGAGAGAACTCTCGCGGTCTGAAGGGGGGCAGACAAGTCGGGGTGTCTATAAGTTCGATCTGAAAACCCCTGACAGTGGAAAGGACCCACGGATCGGAGGTGATGCGATCCCAGGCATGTAAAAAATGACGGAGCCTGCCCCCTATGCATAGGGAAGAAGACAGAGGACAAATCTGGGGACTTACCAAATGGACGTCGGGAACTCGGAGCTCCTCTGAAGCCTCTGGACCTTCCGAAGGTGCCTCTGGACGGGAAGAACGGCGGTTGTTGACGCTGATCCTGGAACATTTGGCGCTGATGAAAGGAGCCTCGACCGGTGTTACGGGCCTGAAAATGCGAACGGCCGGACAGGCGGCCCCTTGAGAGACACGATTTTGAAAGACTTTGCGCATGTTAGATTGCGCTTTATCCAGTGCCGTGAAGGCTCCCACAAATTTGCCTAGTTCCTTAATAAAGGAATCGCCAAAAAGGAGCCCCTGAGCATCTTTGCCAGATTCGGATAAGGCCATATTGGTAAGTTTAGGCTCAATTTTCATGAGGATTGCTTTCCTCCTCTCAATCGCCAGGGAAGTATTAACATTCCCGGTCACACATATGGCACGCTGCACCCAGCCCCTGAGCTCATCCGGGTCAATCTGAGTGCCATCAGACTTGGCTGCCTCAGCCAGCTCAAAATTTTTTGTGAGGGGACCTAGGATATCCAGGAGTTTATCCTGGCAAGCCCGTAGGGCCGAGTCAAGGCCCCTGCGAGGATGAAAACCCGTTTTGGCCAGAAACTGGACCATTTTAGGGTCCACGTTAGGAGTCTCACCGACCTTATTAGGGATAATGGGGCGCGGACATTCAGCCCTTAGCTTGTTGCGGGTCTCCTTGCCCAAGGGAGTTCTAATCCTGGACTCCAGGTAACTAGCCACATGGGGAGCGGGGACCCACTCGGCGGACCTGGGGTGGTGTAGGCTATCCGGGTCAAACAGAGGTTCACCCGATGGGTCAGTAAGGGGGGCGGTGGCATAATTGATAGCCCCTGAGGTCCCACTAGTAGATGGCCGAGAGACTGGGACGTAATCGTCCACATCAGGGTCCACCATAACCCCCTCAATATCATCATCCGAACCATCCGGATGGAAAATCAAAGCCTCCTCATCTGACTCAATTTCAGAGTGATCACTAGGCTCGTGCTGAGCGCGAGCAGATTTCCACCGACGCAACTTTTCTGCCTGGCGTGGACAGGCTCGTTTGCGTGTGCCAGGCACGCTCTCATGCGATAGAACAGTGCTATCAGTGGTAGGGTTTCTGGAGGCAGTGGCTGCAGGTGGCAGAATGCTGGGAGATGCTCTAGGGATAAGGGCCTGAGAAATGGACTGGCTGATAACAGAAGACATGGATCCCATAGCGGCAGCAACTGCCTTGGATATGGACTGCTGCAGGGCCAGAGCTTGGGCATCAGCAGGGGACATAGAAAACGCCCCATGAGCCGGAGAGTGTCCCTGGGGTATGGGAGCCAGAGAGCTGGGGACAGGGGTGGCGGAATCCTGCACAGACATACCAGTGGAGTTAGTCACTCACACAGATAGGACCTAGTGTGTGGGCAGAGATCGCTGATATAACCTGCTGAGAAGCTGACCGAAACTAACGCGATGGCACTGGAGCGGAAGACAACGGCTGCCGCAGTAATCTGGGCACGCCCCCCCCCCCCCCCCCCGGCTCCGATAAACCAATAGGAGCGGGAGGAAAAAAGCGCCGCCCAGAGAAAAGACCGCCCAAGAAGGAGGCGTGTCCCGAGAACGGCCGGGGACACCAAGATGGCGGACGAGGTCCGGCCCCCGAATTCCAAGATGGCGCCCGAAGTCTCGTGAATCGCGAGAGTTCGGGCGCGATGAGAACAGGCGAGCGCTACTGAAGGGGACGAAAACATGGCGCCCGCCCGGAGGGCCCCGAACGGAGGCCAAGAAGCGTGATAGGAAAAAAGGTCCGTGGGAAACCCAGGGGGACGGAAAAGCAGAATAACAAGATAGGAGTAGAGTATGAGAGAGGGTAAAATGAGGCGCAGACAGAAGCAATTTACATATATAAGATATATATAAAGATATATATATAAAAACAATAAAGGCCCCCACAGAGAACTTAACGCAACAGGGGGTTGATAAGAACCTCTCCCCCAGACAGTGGGGTAAACTGTAAGGCAAAATACAGTTATAAAAAGCTATTATAACAGAAACCACAATATGACAAAAAAATAGACCACTTATCTGCTATGGAGCAGCAAAGAAAGAGGAAGTGGTCCCTGTGGAGGAGCTATTTATGGACTGATGGGAGGGAGGAGTTACCCTTAGGGGTGTTTCTTTTGTTGTTACCATGGTTACTCTTCTTGCTGCTATGGAATTTAGTAAAGGAAGAGAAAGCAATATGAGCCTCCGTGTCTTGTGATAAAATGAAGGGACTGTGGCACTGATTCAACACTGTGCCTTTTCAGACTTTGCGTGCACAGCAGGGCCCCAGCCTCCCACTTTGCATGGAAACTGCAATACACTTCTATAAAGGTGAATGAGGCCGTCTACAGTTCCCTGCACAGCCGGGTGGCCTCTAGAACGTGTCATCAGAAAATGACCTATTGTTTAAGGCTACTTTCACACTAGCGTTTTAGTTTTCCGGTATTGAGTTCCGTCATAGGGGCTCAATACCGGAAAAAAACACTTCCGTTTTGTCCCCATTCATTGTCAATGGGGACAAAACTGAATTGAACAGAACGGAATGCTCTGAAATGCATTCCGTTCCGTTTAGTTGCGTTCCTATACCCGAGAGCAAACCGCAACATGTTGTATTTTGCTTTCCATCCTGGGATGCGGAGCAAGGCGTTTTCTCTTAAACAATCTGCCACAATAGAAAACTGATCCGTCCTCAATTGTCTTTAAATGGAGTTCATGACTGATCCTTCTTGGCTATGTTAAAGATAATAAAATCGGATCCGTTCATAATGGATGCAGATGGTTGTATTATAAGCAAAAAAATTATCCAGCAAAAAACGCTAGTGGGAAAGTAGCCTAAGTCAAGATTTTATGTTTAACATATTTTTTAAGAATTTGATTACGTGTTTTTTTATTTTAATATCAATATCTAAATTTAAGCCAAAACCATAAAATCCTGCGTTTTTCACCCTGACCACTAATCCTAATGGGTACCACCTCTTGGTGTGTACAGATCACTTGACTGCAGTTATATACCATTCTAATCCTGCCTGTAATGATACCACCTCTGTGTATAGATAAGACAGGATCCAGCATTCACAATGGGCGATTATCAGATCTTATCTATTCTTCCTTGTACAATGACCTCTGCACAGGGCACAGAGCGGCCTAGAAAACCCTCCCATAGAAGTCACTGAGGTCCCCTCCTGACCACTGTGTCTATGGCCCATGTGGCTGCCGTAAAGAAACTTTCTAAATGCTTTATAAATGCTGTTCAGAACTGCTCAGGCAAGATGGCCGCCTCCATAATTATGTTCAGGAAATTAAACAGAATAAATAAATCTGTAATCAGAAAATAAAAACAGATTAGAAAAAAGTAGATGTGCTGCTATCTGGTTTTAACTGGTAAATAACATTTTTGGTGAGACAGCTCCCTGACGTTTGTGTATGTCAGCATGCAGGAAGTTTACTGATGAGAATTATATATTTATCCATTCTGCTGTAATTGCAGTAAAACACGTCACGTGGACTTAAGTAAACTGGATGGTTGGCTCCACTGTGAATTTCCTGTATGTAGTTTTCCACTGGTTTCTCTCTTTGGTGTATTACCACCTTCAACCTGCAGATGTCACTGTTCCAACTACAGTGTTACAGTTTGTTAGATCGACGGCTTTTGAATCGTGCATCATACAGAAGTACAATACCGCAGAGCTTTGCAGTTTTTACAACTTTTTAAATTCTTTATTTAAAACGGCTTCCAACTGGGCCTGGCAGGACTGACCATCACTGCACCAGTACAAGTCATCAGCTAAAGGGTATTTGTCAGCAGATTGGTACCTATGAAACTGGCTGACCTCCTGCATGTGTATCTGTGTTGGTCCCATGTTCCTATATGTGCCCACATTGCTGAGAAATATTATGCTTTATTATATGCAAATGAGCCTCTAGAAGCAACGGGGGCGTTACCATTACACCTAGAGGCTCGGCTTTCTCTGCAACTGCTGCGCCCCCTGCACTTTGATTGACAGGACTACGTGGGATAACATCATCACACCTGGCCCTGACTTCTCCTAAAGTCAAAGTGCGGAGAGAGCAGATCCTCTAGGTGTAACGACCACGCCCACTTTGCTCCTAGAGGCTCATTTGCATATATTTAAAACATAATTTTTCTCAGCAATGCGGGCACATATGAACATGGGACCAACACAGATGCCTTCAGCTGCCAAGCGCACATGGAACAGGTCAGCCGGTGTCATAGGTACAAATCTGCTGACAGATGCCCTTTAATGCATTTAATACAAAATCAAAAAGTGCAGCTTTCCCTTTCAGTGAGCCAATGAACACATTTCTGTAAATGTCCCAGTGAATGTAAAATTTAGAAAAACTTTTTTAAACAATAACTATTTGTTTTCTTTGGATTTGTAATTTCTTTTAGGACTTTTTTGAAATAAAACCAGTCTAAAAGCATGACGACTGTTCTCTGTTCCTCCACATATCCTATGTAGTCATGGCAGTCACATATGTGTCTTTCCCTTTATTTCAGATTGTTGGAAACCTCCTTTATTACCGGTACATGAATCCTGCCATTGTAGCTCCAGACGGGTTTGACATCATTGACATGACAGCAGGAGGGCAGATTCATTCAGACCAGAGGAGGAACTTGGGGTCTGTGGCCAAAGTCCTTCAGCACGCGGCTTCTAACAAACTCTTTGATGGAGAGAATACCCACTTGTCTTCTATGAATGGCTACTTATCTCAGACTTACCAGAAATTCAGGTTAGTCATTTCTGTTTAATTAAATTGCAAGGGTTAAAAGCGACTGTCCAGCTGTGAGCTTAAAAAGCATAAGGCCTCTTTCACACGAACGATACGGATGGTGTCGGGGTGCGTTCAGGGAAAC
Source organism: Bufo gargarizans (assembly GCF_014858855.1). Classification (NCBI taxonomy): domain Eukaryota; kingdom Metazoa; phylum Chordata; class Amphibia; order Anura; family Bufonidae; genus Bufo; species Bufo gargarizans. Next base: position 666,713,254 of record NC_058080.1, read on the forward strand.
TCGCACCATTTCCAAAGAAAGTTCAGTCCGTTTTGTCTGTAATTGCGTTCGGTGTTTCAGTTTTTTCCACGCGGGTGCAATCAGTTTTGATGCGTTTTTCACAGACGTGAAATAAAAACGGAAGACTTACAAGCAACATCTCCTAGCAACCATCAGTGAAAAACGCATTGCATCCGCATTCACTTCTATGGGACCAGGGCTGCGTGAAAAATGCAGAATATAGAACATACTGCGATTCTCATGCAATGCAGTGAAATTCACCGCTCATGTGCACAGACCCATTGAAATGAATGGGTCAGGATTCAGTGTGGGTGTAATGTGATCACCGAAAGGGGCCTAGAGCCGGGTTTACATGAAGCACTGCATTTACTGCCATCACTTATCCCTATACAGATTCATAGTTTCTGGGCAGCAGAGCTCCGTACAGAATGCATTGGCTCCAATGAGCCAAAGTTATTACTTCGCGAGACTTCGTGTAATAACTTTGTGAATTAATTATTACTGTAAAAAACCTTGATAACGAACTCTGGTTCTTAGTGGTACCTTGGAGACTTCATGAAGTAATAACTTCGGCTCATAGGAGCCAATACATTCTAATACTGTACTCCCGCTCCGGACAGTCAAAGTATTATGTGAATCCACTTTGGATGAAGCATCCGAAGTCGATTTGCTAATCCCTAGTGATAACCTGCCATTTCTTTTCCTCAGTGCTCACTGCTGATCTCCATTAGGGCAGAGCTGTGTTCTGTGACTATAGCTTAAAGGGCTTCTGTCACCCCCCAAAAGTAATTTTTTATTTTTTTTTGGGGCTAATTAAAATCCTTATAGTGCGATTTTTCAATATATAGTGCTCTTACCTTTTTCTGTTGTCTAGTTTCTTTTTACCTGTTACCTCGGCCGCTCCTTCCTCAGTGCGCCTGCGCCGATGACGTCACATCTACACCAGGCGCAGACGCACTGAGGAAGGAGTGGCCGAGAGAGCGTCCTTCTCTCAGTGCGCCTGCGCCGACTGAAGACCGGTACGGCGCAGGCGCGAGATTTAGAATGCAGACAGCGCCAGCCAGAGGAGGAGAGAGCTCTCTGGCCCTGTCAATCAACAGGAGGAGGGGGCGTTTTTTTTAAAGGAGGATGCGGCGGCTACCAGCAAGTAACCGCCCTACTTGCTGGTAGCCAGGTAATTAACATATTATAAAAGTGTGCGGTTTTTAAAGAAACTAGACAACAGAAAAAGGTAAGAGCACTATATATTGAAAAATCGCACTATAAGGATTTTAATTAGCCCAAAAATGAAAAATGACTTTTGGGGGGGGGGGACAGAAGCCCTTTAAAGGGTAATTCTTTTCTCTGATATTTTTGGTGTACCCACGTGCTAGTTAGATGAGGGTCACACAACACCTGTCAGGAATGGGTTTCTCCTAACCCTGTCTTGTGGTGCCTGTGTACCGAAATATGGCGTGCATGACTGTCTCTCTCCGTTCACTATTATAGGAGTATTAAGTAAGCATGGTGGGCAATTTTTGCATTTCCCATGTGAATGAAGAGAGATGGGCATGCGCAGTCACTTCTCCATTCACAGTAGCTGAGAGACAGGGGTTGTGGGGCCCGTTCTCAAGGTAGGTGTGGGTCCCAGCACCTGTGCATATGCCATGAATGTCCAAGATGAGGATAAGGCTTTATTTAACGTACCGGAACATCCTAATGGTGGAAGGAATATGGAGGGCAGCTGACACCATAGGCTCTTGTGCTGGCTATATCAGAATATGGCAACAGAAAGGGCTTTTTTTTATACAAATTTAGAAATATATTTTTTAAAAGCAGTAAAGCAGAAAGAAAACCTATATACATTTGGTATTGCTGCAGTTGTAGTGACCCGCACAATAAAGGTAACATGTAATTTTGTTGTTCAATTTCACCCCACAATTTTTTTTTTCTGTTTTTCAATGCATGAAATGGTAAATTATATATAGTCGAATAATTTAAAAAAAATTCATCCTGCAAAAAAACAATCCCCCTATGACCATGTGAATAAAAAAGTTATAGCTCTTGGAAGGCAAAGGGGGGAAAAAACGAAATCTTTACAGCAGGAAGGGGGGTAACTACAGAGTGTATGGGGAGTCTGAGGTAGTCTGAGACGGGCCCCATCACTGTCCCATCATTGGTTCAGGCTACTGATCTCCCTCTACTCCTCAGATTGGCTCTTGGGTATAGACACAAGCCCATCATAAGCTCTCCAAAAGGGTAGCCCATTACAGAAAGTTATGGAAGGAAAGCTTATATTTGTCCATCACCATGAATGTGATAGCTGCCAATAAAAGCTGAAAGCAGCAATCAATATCCATGTTTTCTCTACTTGGTTGTTTATTGGTTATAAAGTAAGAAATGTCACAGCACGCATGACATGCACCTCTGATTTCTTTCTGTGTAGAAAATTCTTTCAAGCTGCCTGTGAAGTCCCCGAACCGGAGGAGAAATTCAATATCGATGAATTTTCTGATTTGATCACTCTAAGCAAGCCCGTAATATACATTTCAATAGAAGAAATCATCAATACTCATTCGGTATGTATGCCATCTCAGTAGTCTGATAAATATGTATACTATATGTATGTATGTATGTACATGTCTTAAAGGGGTTTTCTGAGACTTCGGTAATCAGTTTCTGATTGGTGGAGATCCAAAACCTCTGCCAATCAGCTGTTTGAGGCTACTTTCACACTAGCGGCAGCCTTCTCTGTTAGGCTGTTCTGGCGGGGGAACAGCCTGCCGGATCCTTGCTGCCGGAAGTCCGCTCCAGCCTTATTGACTATAATGGGGGCGGGACGGAGGTCCGGCCGCAGCACGGCAAACATGCCGAGAGGCGGCCGGAATTACACTACGACATCTGCGCTCCTGTTAGCACCACAGCCTTTCCGCCGCTTGCCAAGCACAGCGCCGCACATTGTACAGTGGCTGTACTTGTACTTGGTATGGCAGCTCAGCCCCATTCACTGCGCCTAGGCCATCTCACTGATGAATGTGATATCACTGGAATAGGGTAAGCTGTGAGAAGACTGCTATGCTTACAGGAGCGACGTTGCCTTCTCAAACAACTGATCAGCAGGGGTCCTGGGTTTCGAACACCCACCAATCAGATACCAATGAGCTATCTAGCACTGGAACTAGCCCTGTGAATGGAACCGGAAGGACAGCTCAGTTTATAGTGTAGTGGTCATGTCAGGTTACTGCAGTTTAGCTCCCATTTACTTCAATGCTAGCCGAGGTGCAGTAACCCATCACAGCCACTGTACTTTGTACCGAGCTGGGATTGCAGTTCTAGTCCCAGCGCCCAAATGCAGGGAACAGCTGATCAGGGAGAAGTGTCAGACCCTCACCAACCTGAGGATAGGTCATCAATATTAGGAGCCCGGAAAACCCCTTTAAAATGCAAACCTTGCTGAGTGACCCACACATAATTGCAGTCTTTTAACCCCAGAAAAAAAACCTAAACTTTTACTCACCTTTCCACTATACCCCTATGAGTACTGCAACTGAGTTACATTTAGCACCCGGGTCCGATGTAATGACAGCATTGTGCCACCTGCACTGGAATACTTTCACCCTGTGCTTAAAGGGGTTATCCAATAAATAATGTAAAAAATGAAAATCGGACATCATGGCCAGTGGCGTACATAGAGAAGTAAAGGCCCTATAGCAAGGATAAAACCAGGCCCCCCAGACAGGACAGAAGAGTTTCCGCCTAAACCCCTTTCAATGACCCTTGAGCCATTTTTTCCACTGCCTCATTTGATAAAGGTGGTTCCTTTAGAGGGTAGAGTCCTGACCAAGTTTTCACCCCCAGTAGAAGAGGGGATGATTCCAACTGGGCCCCCTCTTGCCCTGGGCCCCATAGCAGTTGCATGGTCTGCCGCTATGGTAGTTATGCCCCTGATCATGATGCTCCTAATTATGATGTAGTACATGACAGTCTATTTCTAACACAGCTAGAACCAGCCCTGTAGCTCACATGGGTCCATAGAGCTCCACATTCATTGCTCTGCTAGATTCATATCCAGATGACAGCTCAAGGGGCGGTTGAAGGATGAAACTGAGCATGTGCGGCCATCTCAGTGAGCCGGACAAAGAAATAAGGGGGGAAAAAGCAGGTGGCGCTATACAGATACGTTTTATTGATTAACTCAGTGGTTATGCAAAATTTTTAATTACATGCAATAACAAAAATATTCAGATCCAAGTGCTGATTTGAAAACTGGAGACAATTTTTCATGGGACAAAACCTTTAATGCTGACATAGAGTGAGCCACTGCCCTGAAGCAGCCTGTGGCTTACAATACAGCAAGTGGTAGAGCAGGAAGCCTCCAGTGGTCTCCAGTACAGTTGAGAGTAGCTCTCAGTTCAGAATTGCCAATCCTCCCCTAGTGGCCTCACCTTGTGAATGGGCTTGGACCTGCCGCCTGTCTCCCCCTCCCCCCTGCAACCCGCTAGTTACACCTCTGCTTCCTGTCTTCCTTCCTTTTCTCTCCGCTATTTTTGACAAAGTCTGTGATGAAGCCTCCTAACAGAGTCTCCAATGCAGGTGTGAACATAGTTTCTGGTGCATACAGTAACCATTAAAGAGGTTTTTCCTCCCTGGCTGTGACGCTCTCCGATGTGATTGGATCGCGGCACAGCCAGGGAGAAGGAATTGCCTATTGAGAAACCCTGGCGTCTCCTCCTCCCTGTTCCGATGCTCAGTATTTACATACTGAGCGCGAGAACTTCAGACGGGCGCAGTGGGGCATAAGGGCGATGTTTAAAAAAAAAAAAAATGGGTGGCAGCATCAGCAGGGGGTACCCCGCAAGTACAGGTATTTAGTAAAACAGATGAAAGGTCCTCTTTAAGGCTAACAGAGATTGACACACTCTGCAACACAGAATATTGAGACATAAAATAGACATTTTTTTGCCGTCAGGATGAATTATTGTAAGAATGTTTGCGACGTCATATAAGACAATGAGTCAACAGTCGGGGTCTTCTGGGGACCAATTAATCTATGGAGGATGTGAATGGAATGTAGCGAAGAACAGCATTACAGTACACCCACATTCATTTCTGAATGCATCCTGTAGATTAGCGACAGACAGTGTGTCATTGACCTCCCTTCTGATGTTCAGTATGAGGTTCAAGTCTGTACAGCGGCAAATGTCCCACACTGATGTGCGCTGTTATTAATTAATACAACGTGGAAGCTTTGATATTTTCAGTCACACAATATGTTTTCAAGCTATTTCTGTTCCATGTAACTAGTTTCATCTATTAGTTCTGAATGAAACAAGGAAAATGATCAAGGAAAAAGACAATGCTTTGGAAGCAGATGTGACATATGACATTTATTAGGTCAGGAACAGCTGAGGGATGTGCTAAAGGAGCTGAGGCATCAAATCAGGGAGGGGATAGCCAGATATAAGAGGAAGATGGAGGAGCAAATGGAACAGAAAAACATTAGTGAGGTCTGGAAAAGTGTTAAGTTAATATCTGGTCCCAGGTAGAAAGAGATAAAAAGTGGGTTAATGAGCTCAATCTATTCTTCAATAGAAGAACACACCTGCTCCTCCCACCCAGGCCCGTCGCTAACCGACAGGCAAAACAAGCAATTGCTTGGGGCCCCGAGCTGGCCCGGGGCCAAGCAGAGCCGGTGCTTGTTTTGCTTCCTTTAAGGCTGAGTAACTCAGAAGATCCGATGGTATATTCTAACCCCCAGGCGTTCCCATGGTGACGGGGACGCTTGCCTGGGGGTTAGAATATACAGGGCCACGCCGCTCACAGCAGTATATTTATAAACTAATCAGTAACTACTTTAACTTTAATCATTGCTCATTGCTGAGCTCTTTACTTGGATTATTTGGATATCTTACTTTGTCTACTTAGCTCCGGTAATAGCAGGCAGTGCGGGGGGCGGCGCTCACTCACTGACCGACGTCACGCGCCTGCTCCTCCCACTAGGCGGCGCAGGCGCGTGACGTCAGTGAGGGAGCGCCGCCTGCACTGCCTGCTGTTACCGGAGCTAAGACAAAGTAAGATATCCAAATAATCCAAGTAAAGAGCTCAGCAATGAGCAATGATTAAAGTTAAAGTAGTTACTGATTAGTTTATAAATATACTGCTGTGAGCGTCGGGGAGGGGGATCTGTGGATGGCACTGTAGGGGGATCTGTGGATGGCACTGTTTAGGGGGGAGATCTGTGGATGGCACTGTTTAGGGGAGGGGGGATCTGTGGATGGCACTGTAGGGGGATCTGTGGATGGCACTGTTTAGGGGGGAGATCTGTGGATGGCACTGTTTAGGGGAGGGGGGATCTGTGGATGGCACTGTTTAGGGGAGGGGGGATCTGTGGATGGCACTGTTTAGGGGGGGGGATCTGTGGATGGCACTGTTTAGGGGGGAGATCTGTGGATGCACTCTTTAGGGGGGGATCTGTGGATGGCACTGTTTAGGGGGGAGATCTGTGGATGGCACTGTTTAGGGGGGGATTTGTGGATGGCACTGTTTAGGGAAGGGGGATCTGTGGATGGCACTGTTTAGGGGGGAGATCTGTGGATGGCACTGTTTAGGGGGGGATCTGTGGATGGCACTGTTTAGGGGGGAGATCTGTGGATGGCACTGTTTAGAGGGGAGATCTGTGGATGGCACTGTTTAGGGGGGGGATCTGTGGATGGCACTGTTTAGGGGGGGAGATCTGTGGATGGCACTGTTTAGGGGAGGGGGATCTGTGGATGGCACTGTTTAGGGGGGAGATCTGTGGATGGCACTGTTTAGGGGGGAGATCTGTGGATGGCACTCTTTAGGGGGGGGTCTGTGGATGGCACTGTTTAGGGGGGAGATCTGTGGATGGCACTGTTTAGGGGGGGGGATTTGTGGATGGCACTGTTTAGGGGAGGGGATCTGTGGATGGCACTGTTTAGGGAGGGGGATCTGTGGATGGCACTGTTTAGGGGAGGGGGATCTGTGGATGGCACTGTTTAGGGGAGGGGATCTGTGGATGGCACTGTTTAGGGGAGGGGGATCTGTGGATGGCACTGTTTAGGGGAGGGGGGATCTGTGGATGGCACTGTTTAGGGGGGGAGATCTGTGGATGGCACTCTTTAGGGGGGGATCTGTGGATGGCACTGTTTAGGGGGGAGATCTGTGGATGGCACTGTTAGGGGGGGATTTGTGGATGGCACTGTTTAGGGGAGGGGATCTGTGGATGGCACTGTTTAGGGGGGGAGATCTGTGGATGGCACTGTTTAGGGGGGGATCTGTGGATGGCACTGTTTAGGGGGGGATCTGTGGATGGCACTGTTAGGGGAGGGGGGGGGATCTGTGGATGGCACTGTTTAGGGGGGATCTGTGGATGGCACTGTTTAGAGGGGGATCTGTGGATGGCACTGTTTAGGGGGGAGATCTGTGGATGGCACTGTTTAGGGGGGATCTGTGGATGGCACTGTTTAGGGGGGATCTGTGGATGGCACTGTTTAGGGGGGAGATCTGTGGATGGCACTGTTTAGGGGGGATCTGTGGATGGCACTGTTTAGGGGGGAGATCTGTGGATGGCACTGTTTAGGGGAGGGGGATCTGTGGATGGCACTGTTTAGGGGGAGATCTGTGGATGGCACTGTTTAGGGGGGATCTGTGGATGGCACTGTTTAGGGGGGATCTGTGGATGGCACTGTTTAGGGGGGATCTGTGGATGGCACTGTTTAGGGGGGATCTGTGGATGGCACTGTTAAGGGAGGGTGGATCTGTGGATGGCACTGTTTAGGGGGGGATCTGTGGATGGCACTGTTTAGGGGGGAGATCTGTGGATGGCACTGTTTAGGGGGGAGATCTGTGGATGGCACTGTTTAGGGGGGAGATCTGTGGATGGCACTGTTTAGGGGAGGGGGGATCTGTGGATGGCACGTTTAGAGGGGGATCTGTGGATGGCACTGTTTAGGTGGGAGATCTGTGGATGGCACTGTTTAGGGGGGGAGATCTGTGGATGGCACTGTTTAGGGGAGGGGGGTCTGTGGATGGCACTGTTTAGGGGAGGGGGGTCTGTGGATGGCACTGTTTAGGGGAGGGGGATCTGTGGATGGCACTGTTCAAATTTCATGCACATTAAATGCAACAGCAGTATTTGCACTGTAAACCTCCTTTTTTATTTATATAAAGTGTGGGTGAACTTAAACTGTATGGCTATACTGTGGTTCCTGTAGGCTTTGCGTGCGTAAGGTGTGGAGGGTGGGGGCCTCCATGTCTATTTTGCTTGGGGCCCCCAAATTCCTTCAAACGGCCCTGCTCCCACCCCAGCATGCCATTTTATCCCCTCTCCCACACAATCAATGACCTCACCTCCTGCTGTTAGCTCTCGCCTCCAGATTAGTCAATCTAGCGATCAGTCGTCTGTCTACAGGCTGATCTTTTCAGGTGCCCAGGTGAGAAGGAAACTCGGGAAGATCAAAGTTAGGATGGCCGCAGGACAGGATAGCATCAGTGTCGGACTACTTAAGACATGCGGTGACCAGCTGTGTGGTATTATTACATATACATTCAATATGAGCCTAAAGTTGGGAAAGGTACCAGAACTGTGGAACTCGTCATGTCTGGTACCAGTTCTGAAGACACCTAATCCAATAGACCTCAACAGCTACGGACCAATGGCATTGATATCCCACTTAATGAAGGTCTTGGAGAGTCTGGTTTCTCGCCCATTTTCCTTGGGGGACACAGACCTTGGGTATAGCTCAGCTCCCTAGGAGGCGTGACACTAAGTAAAACTGTTAAGCCCCTCCTCCATCAGCTATACCCTCAGCCTGGAGATAGAGGCTACCAGTTTTAGCTTAGTGTCCAAGGAGGCAAGACACTCCCTGCTACTGCAGGGCTGTTTTCTCCTTGTTATTTTTACTTTTTCTTCTAATTTTGTTATTTTATTTTTTCCTAGGGATACCAGAGACGCATTAGACCTCTCTGCTCTCCCGGGGTTGAGCTGCGCCAGTGCCAACTTATCTGCACTGCTGCCTCCCCCACAGAAGCAATAGGAGGATCTGGGCAGCAATGGCTCCCCTACATCCCGCCAGCTAGGGGGTCGCCCGCACGCCAAGCCCCTCTTCCAGCTTCCTGCCACTGCGGTGCCAGTGGCTGAAGGGGCGACCCTGCTGGAAAGGACTGAGGGTGAAGACGTCGCACGGTGAGATGGCTATTCCAGCCCATACCCCGTCCCTATCTGCAGCATCTACCCCTCTGGGTAAGGGGGGCACCCGTGGTCGCTCATTCTGAGCGCTCATCTGCAGGACAATGCAGCACAGCAGCATCCTCAGCACCCCCACGCTTTTCCCCCCCACGCTGCTATCTTTCTCCCCCCCCCCCCTCCCCCTCATTCGGGGCTGACTCCATTTTTCTCTTCTCTCTCTCCCCCTTCCCGCCGAGAACGGGGGGCGGGGCTTAGCGGTCCCGGCAGGGGGCGGGGCTTCCGCGCGTCATTTTGGGGGCGGAGCTACGTTCTCCTTCACAGGAGACATTTCAAGCGCTGGAGGGGGCGGAGCTTGTTCCCCGCGCTTTCTGCTGAGGTTTCCCGCGCTTCCTCACTCCTGACAGGAAGCTGGGACACGGTGGGGGACTCTAACCTCCTGTGTACATCGCTCGGCTTCTGTGGGCGCTCTCTGCTGCTCTCTGCTGCTCACTGCTGTTCACTGCTTCTCTGCTGCTGCTGATCTGGGCCATCTCCTGACGTTCTTCTGAGGCACTGGTAGGACAGTTAACCCTCTCCTAACCCTCCTGGTCATAGCTGCTATAACCCTTTGTGGTCTCTATATTAGAGTACAACCACACTTCAGCATGTCAGATCCCACAGGTGCCCCCAAACCCTGGTACCATGCCTGTACCGCCTGTAAGGAACTTTTTCCGCGTGGGCAATCTGAGCCGCATTGCCTTGCATGTCAGGTCCCGCTTCCCGCTGCGCCCCCCGGTGCCTCTGAACCCCCTGACTGGGCTAGGTCTCTGTCTCAGGCGGTGGAAAGCCTTACACACGTAGTGGGCCGTCTCGTGGATAGACCGCCTCTCCCGCAGGCTGCCACAATCCCTGTCGCACCCGCTGGGACTACCGTTTCTGCCGCCCCCACTGGTTCCCTGCCTCCCAGCGAATCTTCCAGGGCCCGGCATACTCAGAAACGTTCAAGGGTTGAGCGCACATCTTCTCCAGATGCTTCGCTCTCTCCGCCATGCGTGCGAGCTCAGTCAAGTCTATCCTCTCAAAGGGATACGCTTTCTGAGGGAGAACTGGCGGATTCGGACGTGGACATGGACTCAGAGCTTCCGTCCAAATTGGCGTCCGCGGTGGGGCATCTTGTCACTAGCATCCGTGATACCTTTCAGCTACACGATGACCCCCCCAGCTCTGAACAGGCCGGCGTGTCCTTTCTCCGCCCCAAACAGGCCTCCAAGGTTTTTCCCATACACGCTGATTTTTCTTCTGTGGTATCCAAGGCTTGGACTCGGCCTAACGTCCGCTTTATTACACCACAAAAAGCTGGACATTTGTTATCCCTTTCCAGCGGATTCTGTGACCACGTGGACATCCCCGCCTAAGGTTGATCCTCCCGTGGCTCGCCTGTCCAAAAGCACTACTATTCCTGTACAGGACGGATCTTCCCTCCAGTCTGTTGAGGACCGTCGTACGGAATCCCTCTCCAAGGCCATATTTACTGCCTCTGGTTCGGCCCTTAGACCGGTCTTTGCCTCCGCCTGGGTTGGCAAAGCGGTCTCTGAATGGGGTTTGCAACTGGAACGGGAGTTAGGGTCGGACGTCCCTGTTCAGGACCTCCGTTCCTTAGCCCAACTAATTGTTCAGGCCGGAAAATTCGTCTGTGAGGCCTCCCTTGATGCGGGTGCCCTCATTGCCCGTTCCTCTGCCCTGGCAGTTTCTGTCAGGAGGGAACTCTGGCTGAAGGTTTGGGCGGCGGACGCCGCTTCCAAACGCTCTTTGGCCGGCCTACCATTCACGGGTTCCCGCCTGTTCGGAACCCGTCTGGACGAACTTATATCAGAGGCCACGGGTGGGAAGAGTACTCACCTCCCCCAGTCCAGGCCAATGGGCGCCCCCCGTGGTCGCGCTGGTTCGTCCCGTTTTCGGTCCTTTCGCAAGCCCACCGGGTCTAGACCCGCGGCCAGTTCTTCTTCCTCTGGCCCAGCCCAGGATAGACGCAAGAAGCCGTTTTTTTCGGACGCAACCTACCTGGCGCAAGTCCCAGCCTGCACGGGCTCCCACAGGCCAGCAGCCCTCTGCCTGAAGGTGCGCCCCCACCCACCCGGGTGGGGGGCCGCCTTCTCCTATTCAGGAACGTATGGCGGGCCCACATCTCAGACGCATGGGCGCTCGAGATTGTATCTTGCGGATACAAAATCGAATTTGCGTCCATTCCGCCAGACCGTTTCTTCCGATCCCGTCCTCCGCGAGATCCCGTACGAGTGGCCGCCTTCTTCGCGGCCATTCACTCTCTAATGGACAAGGGTGTCGTCGCCCCCGTGCCTCCGACGGAAAGGTTCAGGGGGTTCTACTCGAACCTCTTTGTGGTTCCCAAGAAGGAAGGCTCAGTGCGTCCGATCTTGGACCTAAAACGCCTGAACCGTTTTCTCCGACTGCAGAGATTCCGGATGGAGTCTCTCAGGTCCGCAGTGGCCTCCCTGGAAAGAGGGGATTTCATGGCCTCAATCGACATTCAGGATGCATACCTCCACGTTCCGGTTGCTCCATGTCATCACCGCTTCCTGCGCTTTGCGGTGGGGGACGATCACTTCCAATTCGTCGCCCTTCCCTTTGGTCTGGCGACTGCTCCTCGAGTGTTCACCAAGGTCCTGGCCCCTGTCTTGGCCCTTCTACGTTCAAGAAGTGTTTTTCTTCTCCCATACTTGGACGACATCCTGGTCAAGGCACCCTCCTTCTCTCAGACATCCCGCAGTGTGGAACTCACTCTGGAGACCCTGACGCGGTTCGGTTGGATTATCAACCACCCCAAATCTTCCCTTACCCCCTCCAGACGGCTGATCTTCCTGGGGATGCTCCTGGATACAGAGTTGGCGGAGGTCCGCCTTCCGTCGGACAAGCGTCTGGCCCTTCGCGGGTCGGTTCGCAGTCTCCTCCGTCATCACCGCCCTTCCCTCAGATCCAGCATGCGGTTGTTGGGAAAGATGGTTGCCTGTTTCGAAGCGGTGCCGTTCGCACAATTCCGATCCCGCACCTTTCAGAGGGCAATTCTGTCGGCCTGGGACAAATCACTGAGGAGTCTGGACAGGACCTTTCTTCTGCCTCCCCTGGCTCGAGCTTCCCTCGGCTGGTGGTTGCATATCCCTCTAAGGGGGAAGTCCTTCCTTCCACTGAACTGGCTGGTGATTACCACAGATGCCAGCTTACGGGGGTGGGGGGGGGTTTTCCCTCCCCGGTCCGTCCAGGGCGTTTGGTCTCTATCGGAGTCCAGACTTCCAATCAATATTCTGGAACTGAGGGCGATTCTTCTGTCCCTCAGACACTGGACCCATCTGCTGAGGGGCCACCCTGTTCGGATCCAATCGGACAATGCCACGGCTGTGGCATACATAAACCATCAGGGAGGCACTCGCAGCGCTGCAGCGATGCAAGAGGTGACCCTCATTCTCCTCTGGGCGGAGACGCACGTGCCGGCCTTATCTGCGATTTACATCCCGGGGGTGGACAACTGGGCGGCGGATTTCCTCAGCCGGTCCACCATCGACCCGGGAGAATGGTCCCTGCACCCAGAGGTGTTCGAAGCCCTTTGTCTTCGCTGGGGTCGCCCCGACGTGGACCTCATGGCCTCCAAATTCAACCACAAGGTCCCCCTATACCTGGCCAGGGCACGGGACCCGAAGGCATACGGCGCCGACGCGCTCGTCCTTCCGTGGCGCGAATTCTCCCTTCTGTACGTCTTTCCTCCTTTTCCCCTCCTGCCACGGGTTCTTCGGAGGATCGCGGCAGAGGGCGTCCCCGCGATTCTAATCGCCCCGGATTGGCCCCGCCGGTCTTGGTACGCCGACCTAATGTTGCTGTTGGCAGACGCACCGTGGCCACTGCCCTCCAGGGAAGACCTTCTCTCTCAGGGACCGATCTTCCACGAGCATTTAGGCTCGCTACGTTTGACGGCGTGGCTATTGAGACCGCCGTCTTAACGCGACGGGGTTTCTCCGCGGACGTAGTCCGCACCATGATCCGGGCTCGTAAGCCCGTATCCTCTAGGATCTACTATCGGGTTTGGAGGTCCTATCTGGGGTTCTGTGAGTCCCGGAGCATCCCACCTCTCCGGTTTTCTCTTCCCACAATCCTGTCCTTCCTCCAGTCGGGTCTGGACCTGGGGCTGTGCCTCAGTTCTCTGAAGGGTCAGATTTCGGCGCTGTCTATTCTTCTCCAGCGTCCCCTGGCCCCTCTAGGGCCAATTAAGACCTTTTTACAAGGGGTGGCTCACTCTGTTCCGCCGTACCGCCCTCCAGTTCCTTCCTGGGACCTGAATGTGGTGCTCTCGGCGCTCCAATCAGCCCCCTTCGAGCCTTTACGGGAGGTCTCCCTTCGCCTTCTGTCCTGCAAGGTCATCTTTCTTGTGGCCGTCACGTCTCTCCGACGGGTGTCGGAGTTAGCGGCTCTTTCTTGCTCCGAACCTTTCCTGATCTTCCACCAGGATAAGGTTGTGCTTCGGCCTGTCCCGACTTTCCTGCCAAAGGTGGTCTCCGCCTTTCACATCAATGAGGACATCGTCCTTCCGTCGCTCTGTCCCTCTCCTTCCCACCCCAGAGAACGGGAACTGCACCGTCTGGATGTGGTCAGGGCGTTGAGGATTTACTTGGAGGTCACCGGGTCCTTTCGGCGCACGGACTCCCTGTTTGTGGTTCCGGAGGGTTCGCGCAAAGGGTTGGCGGTCTCCAAGGTGGCTATTGCCCGTTTCATTAAACTGGCGGTGTCTGAGGCTTATCGAGCCAAGGGCAGACCTCCGCCTTTTGGCGTCACTGCTCATTCCACCAGAGCAGTCGGAGCTTCCTGGGCGCAGAGGCATCGGGCCTCGGCTGAACAGTTGTGCAAAGCAGCCACTTGGTCCTCTCTGCACACTTTCACAAAGTTCTATAGGGTGCATACGCATGCATCAGCGGATGCTGCGTTGGGCCGCCTGGTTTTGCAGGCAGCGGTTTCCTGATGCTCTGGTGGTGTTCCGCCTTGGGTTTGTGGTCCCTCCCTTCTTGGACTGCTCTTGAACGTCCCAAGGTCTGTGTCCCCCAAGGAAAATGGGCGAGAAAAGGAGATTTTTGTATAACTTACCAGTTAAATCTCTTTCTCGCTCTTCCTTGGGGGACACAGCACCCACCCTTCTGTGTTTGGTTACAGGGTTATGGTCTGGCGCCCCGTTGGGTTGCTGGCTGGTTGTTTCCGTTATTGGTTGTTATCCTTTCACTACTTGGACACGCAACTGGTAGCCTCTATCTCCAGGCTGAGGGTATAGCTGATGGAGGAGGGGCTTAACAGTTTTACTTAGTGTCACGCCTCCTAGGGAGCTGAGCTATACCCAAGGTCTGTGTCCCCCAAGGAAGAGCGAGAAAGAGATTTAACTGGTAAGTTATACAAAAATCTCCTTTTTCACACATCTGTGCCCTCTAGTGAGCTCATTCATGGACCACCTCCAGTTTGCTTAACAGTCTGGCATTAGGGTGGAGAACGCCATCATCCACCTTCTACACCAAGCTCTTTCTCACCTGGAGAAACCAGGGAACACTGTGAGAATAGCATTCTTTGATTTCTCCAGTGCTTTTAACACCATACAGCCAGGGCTACTTAGACAAGCTGGATCTTGTTGGAGTAGACCACCTCCTCTCCAATTGGATCCTGGACTACCTGACAAACAAACCTCAGTATGTGAGAGCCCAGGACGGTGTGTCAGACGCTGTGATCTATAGTACAGGGGCACCTCTGGGTACAGTGTTCGCTCTTTTCCTCTTCACACTGTACACTGCAGACTTCAGGTAGAGATCATCTACCCGCTACTTACAGAAGATCTCTGATGACTCAGCAATAGTAAACTTCATCACTGATGAGGATGACATGGAGTACAGAGAACTGACCCAGGAATTTGTAGATTAGTGCCATCTGAACCACCTTAGTATCAATGCTGGGAAGACTAAGGAGATGGTGGTAGACTTCCACAAGCACAGACATCCTCATAAACCAGTGGACATCCAGTGGACGGACATTGAGATAGTGAACACTTATAAGTACCTGGGTGTGCTCCTCAATAATAAGCTGGACTGGGCAGATAACATGGACACAGTATACAGAAAGATTCACAACAAGCTCTACCTTCTTAGGAGGCTGAGGGATTTTGGAGTGCAGAGGGCACTTCTTAGGGCCCTTTTTCAACTCTGTAATGGCATTAGCCATCTTCTTCTAAATGGCCTGCTGAGGTAGCAGCATCTCAACCAGGGAGAGGAAGAGACTCAACAAACTGATTAGAAAGACCTGCTTCATCCTGGAGAGAGCCCCCTAGACTTAGTACAGATGGTAGGCGAGAGAAGGATATTATCCAAGATGATCTCCGTGCTGGAGAATAATTCCCATCCCATGCATGAGACCGTGAAAGCATTGGGCAGTACTGTCAGTGACCAACTGCTTCACCCCAAGTGTGAGAAGGAGCGCTATCCTGCGGATATCATTCCATCCAGAGAATGAATTTTTTAAGCTGTGATATCTATATCCCTTTTTATCTGTACCCTACTGTCACAACAATGTAGTTGACATATTTCTAGTTTTGTATAGCAGTCAACATTTTACATATGAACAAAGGCATATGACCTTGTTTTCTTTTTCTTTTCTTTTCTTTTTTTTTGTAGCTGCTTTTAGAACATCAGGATGCGATTTCTCCTGACCACAATGACATTCTGCATGAGCTTCTCGAGGCGCTTGGTACTGTGCCTGACGTCGAGTCTTTTCTTGGTAAAAAAAATAAAAAATATATATATTGTTGCATTTAACATCTTTTTTGTGCCTATGTGGTTTGTTTCCGTCAAGTAATTTCCTCTTTGGTGTTCTGTGGGGGAGAAGATAAGTATAGATGAATATTAGCTAGCTATTTATCTCTGTCACATATTCTGTGAAACAATGACCCAAGTTTGCAGTAGAGGTAAATGGCCTTGTAGAGGAGTAGGGTCTACGCTATAAAGATGGCCAAAATACATAGATATAAGGGAATTACTGTACAAATCTGCCACAGAAAAATCCGTTTTTGATCAGTGGTGGTCTTCTTAAAAAGGTATTCGGAGAAGCTTCACTGTATATAATAATAGCTTACTGGTAAGTCTTAGCTATTTTTAAGTGAAAGTTAACATTCTCAAGAGAGCAGAGAGGCTTTTAAAAGAAAGGAAAGAAAAAGTTTAACCCACCTGCCAAAGGTTGCCCCGATGCTTCCCGTTGCCTTGCGCTGCAACAGCCAGTGACGTACTGGGCTTCACATCACTATGCTAGGCGGAGTCTTCCGCCTAACTGTGAGCTTGGTGACGTCACCGGCACAGATGGGTGGTCTATAGCGCTGCCCTAGGCTGTTTTGGAGGCGGATAGAATAATAATAATATGTATTACAATTGAAGTATTTTGCATAGTTGTGTGGATTGTGGTGTATCTGATGACGTTAAAGCAAATCTATTAAACTCAATAAAGGGCCTATAACTATCTTATAGCTGATGACAGTGATCGGAAACAATCTGCTCATTCCCGACCATTGAGCCGCAGTAGTGCTGCAGTACTGATTTTTTTCTTTTAGGGTATGAACGATCGCCACTACAATTGTTCATCCCCATACAGATTGTTTTTTGTAGGAATTGCCTCCTTGTTTACACAGGGCAATGGGCTGTCCATAAACAATCATTTGTATTAAAGATGCAATCACCCAACGAACAAGTTTTCTCGTTTGTCAGGTGATTGGCAGCACCTCGAGGGTACGGCCACCTGGTTTCTGCATGCAGTTTTGAAAACCAAAACCAGGGGTGAATTAAATAAAAGAGAAGTCATATCTGACCTTAATACTCCATTTATGATCCATTCCTGATTTAATCCTCCACAACTGCATCCAGTAACCCGATCACGTGGCCGTACCCTTATGCAGGGAATGAGCATTTATATAAACTTTCATGTCTGATGATTGTCTTGATCCTTGACCCATGTAACCTTTAGGGCTCATTCAGGCGGCCGTATGAATTAGTCCGCATCCATTTTGCAATTTTGCGGGACGGGTGCAGACCCATTTCATTTCAAAGGGCAGAAAAAGATGCGGACAGCACCCCGCGTGTTGTCCGCATCCGTGGTTCCGTTCCCTGGCCCAGCAAAAAAAAGATGAAGCATTTCCTATTCTTGAATAGAATATAAAGTAATGTCGCACTAGAAAGAGGGGGGGACTGCCAGAGGTGCTCCCACTAACAGACGACACCCAGTCTGAAAAAAGTGGAATAAATGATAAATAGAAGTGGGGCACTCTCTTAAGTATAGGGATCTTTATTACAACAATATATGTAAAATACAATAAAATTGATATAGTAAGTGAAATGCAATAGAATTAATAATCAATGAAGTAGATAAACAATAAAATCGGCAGCAAATAAAACAGAATTTTGATTCTAAAAATGGTATTAAAATGATATTAAATAGCTAACATATACAATGTGTATGTTAGCTATTTAATATCATTTTAATACCATTTTTAGAATCAAAATTCTGTTTTATTTGCTGCCGATTTTATTGTTTATCTACTTCATTGATTATTAATTCTATTGCATTTCACTTACTATATCAATTTTATTGTATTTTACATATATTGTTGTAATAAAGATCCCTATACTTAAGAGAGTGCCCCACTTCTATTTATCATTCATTTCCTATTCTTGTCCGCAACTGCATTTTCTATTATAGTTGCAACCATGTGCAGTCTGGTATCTGTGTTTTGCGGATTCGCAAAATACTACGGTCATGTGAATGCACCTTTAGGAGCATGGCCACAGACAGCAATGTGTTTTACTTATACTCACAGCTATATAGGCTATTCTGTGTGAGGCCTCTGTGAACAAACTTTTTTTTCTGCAAACTTAACAAAGGATGCATGTATATATTTTGTATATTATGTTGTAGTTCTTGACCTCTATGAGGAGAGGAATGGGTGGAACACAAGTCAATAATACTAATCTTAGTAAACCCTTGACGTTTGCAGTGAAATCTTATTATATTACTTTTCGTGGCAGGTGAGGGAGCAGTGGACTCCAGTGATCCCAACAAAGAGAATACCTTAAGTCAAATGGCAAAAACAGAGATATCCCTCTCATTAACTAGCAAGTTTGATTTGCGGGAAGGAGAAGATAAAGATATGAAGAGTCTAATGATCAAGTAAGTCATTAAATATGGAATTCATTTTAAAATTGAAGTGCGCCAATATAACCCAGAGTAGGAAAACAAAAGGTCTATGAACAAGTCTCCCCCCATGGTAGAACATCCACAGGAATGGCTGACATGTAATTCTACTTTTTGATCTGTGACAGCCCAGTGTTTTAAAGGGAATCTGCCGCCCTGATTTTGGACTATTATTTACAGTATTACATAGTACTACAGATATAGAGTCCAGATCACTATTTTTTATTTTCCTACTGCCCCTGGTTTCCTCGCTGTCAGCACCCAAAGCTGCACTGAAATACACAGTCAGGACTGCTGTTCTGTGCTAACATAATAGGGAGGACTCCTCTGCACGGCAGTCCTGACAATGTATTTCAATGCAGCTTTGAGTGCTGACAGTGGGGGAAACGGAGGGCAGTAGGAAGATAATAATGAGTGATCTAGACCCCATATCTGAAGTACTGCTGATGTATATCTGTAGATAATGGTCCAAAATCGGAATGACCGATCCCCCTTTAATTAAGTGTTTTTACATGCTGCGCTCAGCACTATATTTCCTGCCTGGCAGAAACCCTTGTAGAGCTCGATGCACTCCACAAGTCAGTGAGCTACTGGTGCCGGTCGTGTAACAGATCAGGCAAAACATTACGGCTTTCATTATATATGGAAACCACCATGCTGATGTAAGCAGAGTCTTAGGCTGCATTCACATGGCGGGTTTTGCCTTTGCCCTGCGGTTTTTCACTTTGGGTGCCACAGACCCATTTGCAGTTATCGCCATTGATTGGAGCTAAAAGTAAGTGGATACCAGCAGCATCCGTCTGGAAACTTTGCTAAGAAGGTCACGGTCGCTGTTGTCTTATGGAGCAGCGCTAAATAACAAATCCCACATCAGGACATCTGCGTTGAGCATGAATGTTCATTTCTGACGAATAACTACGTGAGACCATATGTGTATTTAAGAAGCAGGGTGTTCATTTCTAATGTCATCTTTGTGGTGACTGACATGACTGTATCGTTTTGTGACATGACTGAGCAGAGGGTGGCTTGCATACTTTCCCATGTATCTGGATATGACGTTCCTCTCCTAGCTATAATAACTAAACAAACTACATGGGAACGTGAGTGGTAAAGCACTTCAAGGACGCACACATTTTTCATACTTTCCGACAGTGTAACCAATAATGGTCAGTAACTCTCATAACATTTCCATAAAATGTCCCGGACTGCTTCACTGCTGGAGACATCTGTCCATGAAGATCCTGTGGGGTCCAGTAGTTGCAGACCAAAGAATTTATATGGCATTAGAAGGTCTATTTATTTCATTCTTTTTATTTCCCCAAACAGCACCACACTTGTCCATGGGCTGTGACTGGTATTGCAGCTCATCCCCTTTTAAATGTGCAGCCGAACTGTAATTACAGACACAGCCCATGGACATCATCTTTAAAGGGATTGTCCATTTAGGATAAATCCCTGTTTGTTAGAAGGGTTTCCAAATGAAAGTGTGACTAGACCCCCCAGTTATCAGATGTAAAGTGTGCAGAAACATGGCACTATTACTTGTCTCTGTCTAGGCCCTGCCTAGGGAAATCAAGCATTTTACAGTTCCCTTTTACTTTGTCCTCTTAGCAAAGTTCTAACTGGAGTGTCTGGCATCAGTTCTACTGAGGACTGAAGACGCCTGTGTGTAACAAGTCAAATAGGCAAGCTGATATATACGTCAACGGTTCCTTGTCTGCGGGTCAGTACGCCATCTAATGAGGCTCAACTGGCGGTGTTCTGGAAGGGCCTTTCTGACCGGATTAAGGAAAATTAAGCTGGTCGTGGCCGTCTGTTCACTCTGAATGACCTGATCACCTTGGCCACAGGAATTTATATGCGATTCAGGGAACATTCTAAGGAGGTCGCATGCACCAGAAGGCCACCTCGCCTGGCTCCATCCTTCTAGATAGTTATAGTTAGGGCACATGCATAGTCAGGGACTGAGGCTGGAAACATCTGTATGTTACGCACAGAAGTCTTCAGCACTCAGTAGAACTGAAGACTGAAGAAGGCAGATTCTCCTTTGCAATGCTGCTAAAGCTTTGATGAGAAGACTTACAGCCTTACAGAAACAAAATAAAATAAAAACATGGTGTAAAAGCACTGAGCAAGTAACGGTACTGGGTGCACTGAATGTGCCGCAAACGCTGAGACACTTCCAAGTATAAACTGATGCTTCAAACTATTTCTGGAGTTAATCTCTTTTTCACATCTACACCTTTTTTCCTGGACTATGTAATAAGTGGGCACTTTTACGCATTCCGTATGTCTTTTAGGCTACTTTCCATTTGTGAGAGATCTGTTCAGGGCTCTCACAAGCAGGTCCAAAACTGATCAGTTTTGCCCTAATGCATTCTGAAGGTAAAAGGATCCGCTCAGAATGCATCATTTTGCCTCCGTTCAGTCACCATTCTGCTCTGGAGGCAAAAAAAAAAACGCTGAGTGCAGCGTTTTGTTGTCTGCCTGGCGAAGCGGAGCCAAACGGATCCGTCCTGGTTCACAATGTAAGGCAACGGGGACGGATCGGTTTTCTCTGACACAAACGGATCCGTCTCGCATTGACTTTCAGTGGTGTTCAAGACTGATCCGTCATGGCTATAGAAGACATAATACAACCAGATCCGTTCATGACAGATGCATGTGGTTGTATTATTGTAACGGAAGTGTGTTTGCAGATCCATGACGGAGCCGCAAAAAACGCTTGTGTGAAAGTAGCCTTCAGTGTTTTTCAAAATGTACTTCTTCCTTCCCCTGCAGGACTAAAAAGTTAATAGTAGATGTTATTCGTACACAGCCGGGGGAAAGACTCTTAGAAATCTTGGAAACGCCAGCTTCTGTGCCACAGGTAAATCATGTCATGTGTCACTGATTATTTGCATTTTCTTGCTACTTATTTATCCAGTCTAATGTAATTATTATTAATAATGTCTAACTCAGTATGTTAGTCCTGTGAGCACTTGATACAATTGATCAGCTGTGACACTAAAACCACTGACAAGTGGAGTGAAGAAGATTGTCTCGTCACAATGTCACCTGTTAAAGGGGTTGTCTGGGTTCAGAGCTGAACCCGGACATACCCATATTTTCACCCCGGCAGCCCCCCCTGACTTGAGCATCGGAGCAGTTCATGCTCGGATGCTCTCCTTTGCCCTGCGCTAAATCGCGCAGGGCAAGGGCTCTTTTGTTTACAATCACACACTGTCGGGTGGAAACTTCCGCCCGGCAATGTGTTCGGTGATGTCATCGGCTCTGATGAGCGTGCTTTAGCGCCGCCCTAGCCGTTTTACTGGAGAGCCTGGTAGGATATATTGCGGAATTGCGGAGCAGATGCAGAGCCATATTGCGGACGTTTGAATGGACCCTTAGCCTGTCTGATCTGACTGCCAGATGCATATGCATCCCTTACCTGGGGAAGAGCTAGCACAAGGATACATTATGGGAAGCAGGCAAGCCAGTGGGAGTAATGTAATACTCTGTGCAGTGTTCAGCTGGGGATATCTTGAATATGACACTTACCACCTTCCAAACATTTTATGAATGCTGGACTTCTCTGCTACTTACCTTCTTAAACTTTGTTACAGACCAAGTACAACCCTTCGAAGCAGTAGTATTTATTATTTATTTAGTATCGGCTAGCACGCCTTGCAGTGCTGGGATCCTAGGTTCAAATCTGATGAAGGACAACATCTGCATGGAGTTTGTATGTTCTCCCCGTGTTTGTGTGGGTTTCCTCCAGGTTCTCCCATTTCCTCCCGCACTTAAAAGACATACTGATAGTGACCTTAGACTGTGAGCCTCATTGGGGACAGCTTGATGCTAATGTCTGTAAAGTGCTGCAGAATATAATACCGCTAAATAAGTGCATAACGTAAATACATTTTTGATGGCATTGGCGTCCTATCAGCAGGATAATGTGTCCTGCCACACTGCAAAAACTGTTCAGGAATGGTGTAAGATAACATAGTGGTTAGTTGGCCTCCAAAGTCCCCCAGATATGAACTCCATCAAGAGTTCGTGGGATGTGCTGAAATAATAACTTTGATCCATGGGGGCCTCACCTCACAACTTACAAGAACTGAAAGAATCTGCTGCTAGTCTTGGTGCCAGATACCACTGGGCACCTTCAGAGATCTTGTGAAGTCCATGCCACAACAGGTCAGACTGTTTAGGCAGCATGGTGACGACCTACACAATATTAGCCAAGTGGTTTAATGTTATGGCTGTTTCATATGCATTTTAATAAACATTTTGGGGGAGATTTTGCAACACTGGTGTAAAAGAAAACTGGCTTAGTTGCCCATAGCAACCAATCAGATTCCACCTTTCATTCTCCAAAGGAGCTCTGAAAAATGAAAGATGGAATCTTCCAGTAGAACTGGAAGCCAGTTCTACTGTACGCCAGGGTTGATACATTTAAAATTAACTCAATTAGAATAATTAAATGGTAATATAATTAATGTGACTAATAATTTGTTATAAGCAGTTAAATACATTTCTCAGTTAAATGAGGATATTTTCCAGGATATAGAGGTGATGATTAATCTTAGGATGGGTCATCATTATGTGACCTATGAGGGTCTAACTCATCAGAAGAACGAAGGAGACTGGTCCATATGGCCCATCAATGTTGCATCTTAGAAATCTTCTTTAAGAAAAATATGATTAATAACATAGGCCGAGATGTGGAATAGCATGGTGTGACACTACGCTAAATATGAGTTGAGTTGTTGTATACTTTCCATTTTTGGATGTGTCTACACAAATCGGTTTTCTTGCAGTTTTGCAAAGACTTCAGCAAAATACAACAAACTCTAAAGTGTGGCCTTAACCTTAGGCTGCGCTTTTGCATTCAACGGCGATTTACACCTTTAGGGGCATTTATTTTTATTTTTGCATTATACTCATTCTGAGCTAAAAATATTTATTTATTTGTTTTTTTTATTTTTAAAATGAGTCCTTTTTTCTGTACATAGCTGAGATGCTCTAGTAGTTCCCTTTTAGATTTTCAGTATTTTTCGTCAGACTAGGAGCTAACAGGCTCCTAATCTCTGGTATCTGACCTTATAAACAAGCATTATAACTCAGTTCTTATCTAACTGATAAGAATGTGGCTTAAATAACTGTTTATGACCTCTCAGTAGTTTAGAGATATGGTTTATTAGATGACTGACACAAAGTGAAAGTACCAGTCCCACAGCTAGAAAAACAGTTAACCATTTGTGACAGAACGGCTCAATATTTTTAATACAGGTCAATTGAAAAAAATATTTTTAGCCAAAAATGAGTAAAATGCAATTATGAAAAAAATTGCCTATGAACGTGTACATAGCCTTTAAATGCATTTTTTTTGTGTTAGAGGCTTGAAGCAGAGCTGAAGTCCAAATTGTAAGTGAAATAAGGGCAGAGAACTGGCAAAGATGTTCATGTCATGTTAGATATATTCAGTATAAATAATTTTACTTTACCAAAAAACTTTTTATTTGTGTAAATTTGCCAAAATCCTCTTCCAGATGTATGCCATTGTGTGTAGACTAGCTCACTAAATATCTCCATGCACTTTGCTTATAGGAAAATGAACACTTGAAGGTTATCGAGAAACGTGCTGCTCTTGATGCTAGGACACCAGATAAAATGAAGAGGAGTCAGTCTGTTTTAGAAGATGGTCAGCTTCCCTTGGAACAGAAGAAAAGAAAAATCCTTCGAAATCTCCGCGTTTTAGAACAGGCCGGACTTGTATCAGAGGAAATGAAGTACCAAGAAATCATCAATGAGATTGCGAAGGTTCTGCAGTTTCCTTTCTTACTGATTTCTCATTGATTATAGCATCAACATATTCTACATGTATTATAATCCCTTACCTCCACCACTGTATATATTGGGGGCTTACAATATAAAAACACACACACACACACCAAGGAGAAGTCTATGCTCTGCTTGCATCCTTCAGTGCATGCAGTATGTACAGTCTGGTGGTTCTTTTTTCATCACTAACTACCCCATCTGTTAGGACTCCAAAAATATTCCCTTAAAGGGCTTGTCCTGTATTTTCGTATTTCTGGCCTATCAATATGAGACCTGCAGTGGTCAGATTCCTGTCACCTTTGCCGATCAGCTGATTGAGGTAGCAAAGACACCCACCAGCGCTATGGTGAGCGCCACAACCTCCTTGCAACCTACCCAGCACAGTGGCATCTATTGGATAATGGCTGTGTTTGGCATTGCAGCTCAACCCTATTCACTTCTATGGGGCTGAGCTGCGCCTAGGCCATGTGACCAATGAATGTGATGTTATATGGCCTAGGAAGAGGCTTAAACGCTCCTGCAGTGCCGTGGCCTCTTCATACAGCTGGTCAGCGTAGGTCTGGCATGTGATATTGATGACCTGTAATGATAGATACAATATCCGTCAGTTTTAAAATCCCAGAAAAACTTTTTAATGTGCAATCTACTCAGACTATCAATGTTTGGCGTAGAGAATATTCCAAAATGAGGACACCATAAGCTGGTTTTTAGATGTCTGTATAATGTCCCCATTGGAACCCTCATGAGTCTATGAAAACCAGATGTAGATCACCATACAAATTCATGGAGATCTCGGCTTGGGTCAGTATCAGAGGGCTCCAGGTATATATGTTACATGTCATTTAAGTGGGTTATCCAAGCCGTATGGACGGATGTTCATAATTATGTGAGCAAAATATGGAATTCCAGCCAATTGTATATATTTTGTGGTTTTATGCTGTCGCTGCTACTTATGCCTGATATACTGGACCCTTCACTTACCTGGATTATTTTTATTGGTATCACTGTCCATCCCTGTATTACATGTCCTTCACTGTAAGTTTTTGGGAATAGTTATTGATTCTTTCACCTACTAACATTTTTTTTTAAGGTCTTTTGCATCCTCCGTTGTCTCTTCATATAGCAGTTTTTTTAATGTCACTTTCAGTAGACTCTGTTGGGGAGATTTATCAAGACCGGCCGTTGCTTGATATCCCCTGTGCTGCCAGAAGATGAGGCGCAGGCCTCGTCGTAAATTAGGTGCATCCTCCTGCACCTAACCAGAAATCTGAGCTACAGCTCTGAGCTGACGTAGATTTCTGGCTTCATTTGCATCAGAAAACTGGTGTAAATAAAGATAAATTTGTTGCAGCAGCTGGCCATACTCCTTTTAGGAAAAGTGGTGAGGGTGGCATGAAAAGGCATTTGTTTCAATTTTTTTTTTTTTAAGTTGCATGTAAAAAGTTGCAAACTGACTTCTTTTCTGGCTCAGGGAGATGATAAACCCCCCATATAACTTTAGGATCATTTTATTCTCGTCAAAAAGAATTTTGTTTCTTTTTTTCTTGTTGTCGTTTTCATATTTTCCTTAATTTAAGAATGTGTCCCCAGTTTTTTTTTTGTTGCTTCTAATTTCAAAAGTTCTGAAGGCTTCAATATCCACAACCCATATCTCTTCTGTGCCATAAATCTCATATCAAAAAGAGGTGCATCACGTTTGACGTTTTTAAAGGCTATGAACACCTTGAGGGCGCTTTTTTATTATTTAATTTTACTCTTTTGGGGGAAAAAAATAAATCATTTTTTTTAAATTGGTCTTTATTTAAAATTTTCATCAGTTTTTGTGATACACGTAGTTAAAAATCAGTCCGTCCCTCCTGAGTTCTGTCAGCTGAAAAATCTAGAGACCTTGAAATTCAAGATTAAAAGATGCTGTAACTGTGACACCACTTAAAACATAAAAAGGCAGCTTTAAGAATGGTTTAGGATGAGCAATAGACTATTTGATCTTGAGTGTGGCACAAAGGGCTTTCTGTATAAGGAGGAAAGGTTGAGAGGTGTTGACCCGCATAAAAAAAAAAAAAAAAAGACAAAGAGTCATTCAAGCATCAATAACTTATCTAAAAATCTCACCAGAATTATTCGCCAGAATAAAAATGACATTGTTTCTGGGATATATTCCTAAATTTGGTGGGAAAAAAAAATCACTATTATTGCATCCTTTGAACATGCTTCTTTCACTTCTTTGTTGGTCCCAGCTCCAGGTTATACACTATGATGGAGGCAGCAGACTTAGAGATTCAAAAAACTAGATGTATGCTAGGTACATATTTGTCTTAGATGGAACCTGTCATCAGGAGTAGCTCTAATTAACCAATGGCTTAGCTCATCTGAAGCAAACACTGTCTTTGCTTTTTATATTGCTGCCATTGTTATGCTGAAATAACACTTTTAATGATTATACCAATTAGTAGTTTCATGCACCAAGGATGATGTTGCCACTGCTCCTTCATTAACCCAGCCCTCCCCCCCTCCAGATGTTTATTGACGGGGCCAGGCATTGCATACTCATACTTAACAACACTGCAGTTGGTAAATTAACCACGAATTTGCAGAGACTCTCTCTGAAAATTAGGGGAAGTCTCTGCAAATTTGGGACTGTTGGCAACTATGGATACTTCATACTGCGTGACCCTGTCTTCTCAAGCAAGCTCTGTACACATTGGCGCATGTGCAGTAGAACCCATAGTCTCTGCCAGGATTAAAACAAGTCTACTGCGCATGCGCCAATATGCAGTTGCTTGCACAAGAACACAGGACCAGGCAAGATGATTTTTTTAATCACTGGTTTTGCCAATCATTGTTCAAAAGGAGGGGCTGGGTGGCTGAAGGAGGGGACTTCCGTGCACAGAACTACTAATTTGCATGATCATTAAAATTGTTATTTCATCAGAGGCATCCATTTACAAAGTAACGGCAATGTTTGCTTCACGTTAGCAAGGTCTATTTGTCACTGCCTTTAGTTTATTACAGTTTCTCCTAATGATCATTGTTTGCCACAAAACTATTAGTAGAACCTATAGCTTTAAATCTGATGTTCTGATGTAATATAAACTGTATATTCTTTTTTGCCATATCCATGCAGGACATCCGTAACCAAAGGCGACACAGGCAACGGCGAAAAGCTGAACTTGTAAAGCTCCAGCAGACGCTCAATGCCCTCAACTCCAAGACCGCGTTCTTTGAAGACCAGATCACTTATTACAACACATACATCAAGACGTGTCTGGACAACCTAACTAGGAAGTATGTTCTGTTTACGTATGTTCATTATTATGTGCAGCTTCTGCAAAGAGGATAGGAGGAAGGGGGACCACCCTACACCCCCAAAGTACATAGATAAAGATATAGAAGAGGTTTCAATATGTAAAATCATTCAGATGAATATGGCTAGCATCCAGACCTGGAGGCAAAAACTCACTTGTATAATGAAGGTCCTGCACTGAATGATGAAATAGGTGTTTCTGGCATAAGGTTAAGTTTGGTCTTCTATGAGGCTAATGTATTTCAGAACTTCTAGCACTTCCTTGGATGCCAGCATATATTTTTTTTTTTTTTTTTTTACCAATGACTGGAAAGCACATGCAAGAACTGCATCACTTGTATAAATGTCTTTATGGGGTTGTCCCATCTGGACATTTATGGCATATTGGTAGGATATGCCAGAAATATCTGATAGGTGCAAGTCCTACCACTCCTATCTCCACACAACTATTTTTGGAAGTCCCATAGTAGTGAATAGAGAGGACACATAGATGGCCGCCCCTCCATTCACTGCTATGGGACTCCAGAAAATAGCCGAGCCAGCGCTTGGCTATTTTCAGAAGTCCCATAGAAGTAAATGTAGAAAATCAAGCATTTGCAGGTGGCGCTCTATTCGAGGTGGGGCCTCATTCCTGGCATAAGAGTGGGACCTGCACCTGTTGGACATTTATGGCATATGCTATCGATATGTCATAAATGTCCAGATGGGAATACCCCTTTAAATGAGGACTACTGATCTAATAGCGATTGAACCCAAGAAACTGGCATCCTTTCCCACTGCGCCATAATTTTAGACAAGAGTTTCTACAGTTTTTGACCGCATTGTACACATTGTATGAACACTCTAAAACCAAGGTTGCT
Source organism: Bufo gargarizans (assembly GCF_014858855.1). Taxonomy (NCBI): domain Eukaryota; kingdom Metazoa; phylum Chordata; class Amphibia; order Anura; family Bufonidae; genus Bufo; species Bufo gargarizans. Next base: position 666,741,674 of record NC_058080.1, read on the forward strand.
GCCAGATGTCTGTCATGGGGTTTTCCACAGGATAGTTGATATATGTTAAAGTGATAGGGCCCACCGATGGGGTTCTCACTGATCTCTAGCATAAGGATCCAAAGACCGCCACTCCTCTTCACCACCATGTCCATAGTGAAGAGGAGTTTGTATGGAGCTACCATTTGCTGGTGAGAAGGAGCAAGGTACTTGGAAACCCTTGTACTAGTAATCATGGTAGGTGTCCCAGCAGTGAGGTCTTCTGCAATCTAACTTTTACCACCTACAGTATGCTCCAAGTATGGGCTCATGCACACGACAGCATGTATTTTGCGGTCGGCAAAAAACGGATCGGCAAAAAATACGGATGACGTCCGTGTGCATTCCGTATTTTGCTGAACGGAACAGCAGGCCCCTAATAGAACAGTCCTATCCTTGTCTATAATGCAGACAAAAATAGAACATGTTCTACCCTTTTGCGGAACAGACATGCGTAAATGGAATGCACATGGAGTAACTTCATTATTTTTTTTTGGGGGCGGACCCATTGAAATAAATAGTTCCGCATATGGTCCGCAAAAAAACGGACATGGAAAGGAAATACGTTTGTGTGCATGAGCCCTATATCTTACAGTTCTTTAGCACAATCTTATCAAATTCAAAAAACATGTAGTTGCCTTCAACCTCTGACTACAGATCCCGCAGTCCAGTTTATGGTAGTCTACCGTCTACCCACAGGGGGAGATTCATCATTCTCTCTGATCCTATTTTTTTTTTTGTGAAAAAAAAAAAAGTGCAGACCTTGCATTTGCGAACTTTTTAAACCCCACTTGCGGCAAATTTTGTTGCAAGTGGCATCTCTGTACCACCCTTGCCACTTTCCGAAAAGGTAGCGTGGAAGGGCCGGAGTGGACGGGGCTAGCTGGTCCACCACATTTCTCTTCATTTGTGCCTGCTTTCAGGTGCAAATGAAGACAGACATCTATAGCCGCGTGGATAAATTAAGCAGATCCTCCAGCAGCGCAGGAGGCATAAAACGCCCCCATTTATACGTGAAACAGTGGTAAATTGGGTTAAAAGTCAAAGAGAACACAGACCCGCAGGGAACTGCAGATGTTGAATCTGATGTTTTGGTTATAAATTTGGGATTGGTATTCGGAAAATTATAACACTATGACATTTTGATCTTATCCTGTGTATCTTTATAATTCATTTCACACAGGAATTCAAGGCGTTCTATAAAAGTGGATGGGAAAGGAGAAGAGAAAGGCGGCAGCAGCAAGAAAATGAAGCATTCCACCCTGAAATATACAGCAGCGAGACTACATGAAAAGGGCGTCATTCTGGAAATAGAAGGCCTGCAGACCAATCAGTGAGTAGCAGTCAAGTGACTCAAATACCAAGTAGGCCTTCCACTGTTTTCTGCCTTTGCATTAAAGAGGTTGAAAGACGCAAGTGAAACATGCAGTGTAACATCCACTGTGCCCGTCCTGTACACGCTGCCAATTTTCTACATGCATTTCTGCTGAAGAGATTTCTCAGCATTCACACCAGGTGTGGCCGTACTCTTAGGTCACATTCTCGTGACCATATTTTTGGTCCGCATCTGATCCGCCTGTTTTGCAGATTGGATGCGGACCCGTTCTTTTCAATGGGGCTACAAGAATGTATCTGTATGTTCGTTCCACAGTCCTGCAAAAACAATGTCTTATTCTTGTCTGTTTTGCAGACAAGAATAGGCATTGTTACAATGGGTCAGGGGAAAAAAACGGATGCAACACAGATGTCATCTGTATATTTAGCGAATCCGTGTTTTGCAGACCGTAAAATACATATGGTCGTGTGAATGCACCCTTAGAGTTTTTCAATGTCAAATTTACTCACGGCTGTGGTTAATTTCTAAATGTCATGGTTGATGAACGATTTAAGTATGCAACAAAGAAACAAAAAGAACTAAAATTAGAACATATGAGAAACACACTTTACCCAATTTTGGTGGGATCGGCCAACAATCTAGTGTACATGGAGGACAGTTTTACAGTCTGTCATCATGTGTTGTCACGTGAATGAATGATGATCTTAAGTTTTGAAGTAAGTGAAAATCCATGTCTACACTTCAATAGTATTAATGCAAATCTTCAAGATCTAAAAACGGAACTGCTAGCAGACGACATGTCTACTCAGAGGGCATGAGAAATTGTCTTGCATGAGGAACTCTTAAAGGGCACCTGTCAGCAGATTTGTACCTTTAAATTTGTATGACCTGTTACATGTGCTCTGTGTCGTTCTCATGTTCATGTGCCCGCATTGCAAAGAAAAAATTTATTTTCATATATGCAAATGAGCCTCTAGGAGCCATTACACCTAGAGGCTCAGCTCTCTCTGCAGATGCCACGCCCTCTGCACCTTGATTGACAGGGTCAGGTATGATGATTTTTTCACAGCCTGGTCCTGTCAAAGTGCAGAGGGTGCGGCGGTTGCAGAAAGAGCAGAGCCTCTAGGTGTAATGACAACGCCCCTGCTGCTCCTAGAGGCTCATTTGTGCATTAAAAAATCATTTTTCTCAGCAACGCAGGCACATATGAACATGGGACCAACACGGATCCCAAGCGCACATGTAACAGGTCAGTCAATTTCATAGGTACAAATCTGATAGATGCCCTTTAAGTTCAACAGATATCTATCCATGGTCACTCTTATGAAATAAATTCTTATTTTCAGTGATTTGACATGTGAGATGGCAAATGTTTTTTTCTTTATATGAATTAAATTGTTGATTAGGATGGGAGCAAAGTAAACATTCACTCAATTATCTTCTTTCAGATTTAAAAATGTTCTCTTTGACATCACACCTGGAGATGAAGTTGGTGATTTTGAAGTGAAGGCAAAGTTTCTCGGGGTGGAGATGGAAAAGGTCCAGCTTCACTTTCAGGTATTATATACATTAAGAATAGAATATAAATTATTCGACAAGTGAAAGATAATAAAAACCTGTTTGTTGAGGAAGAGTATCTGTGTCTAGCCCGTCTTCTCAGACAAGGAGCTCTGAATACTTTCCGTGACTTGGTTGAAGTGTGTTGCATATATCCACCGCCATACCTTCATTCAGCCTGCGCCCACCTTGCGTGGCAGAATTGGGGTCAGGGAACCACATATGTGCCATAAATATCTCATGGGGATCTCTATTTAAGCACATAAAGACATCACATATCGTGGTTGTCTTACTCAGGTGTTTAAATAGCATTTGTTGTCTTACTACATTTTTATTTAAACAGCATTTGTCAGCATGAATAACCCTATTAAACTAGGCATACTGCCTGGTAGGATTGATCATGCTGAGTAAAATGATACCTTCTTGGGCCTGTGCCATAGTTCTCTGTCTCTGTGCATGCACAGTGGATTGGTTGCTACCCAAGCAGATACCTTCCGCCAAGACAGAGAACCCTGGTGCAGGCGTAAGAATACAGGGCCAGACAAGATGTGTGTCCCTGTCAATCCAGGGGAAGGGGGAATAGCCATAACTGCAGGGTGTTGACAAACTGGTGCTCTTAGGCCTCGGGCTGGCACCTCAGTGCTCCAAGAAGGTAATGTGCATATTAATAAAAATAGACTTTTCTTGGATATGGGTCACATAGAAGCATGAATAAGGTATTGTTTTATTCAGCATGATCAACCCTAATAGGCAGTGATTTAATGGGGTTGATCATTACACACCAACTGAGCAGGAAATTATTGGTCCCGTTCCTTCCAGATAATTGCCTGCTCATCAGTCACGGTAAAGAGCTGCATTTACATGCAACAATCGCCTGCGCTGTATAGGGACGAGCGATGGTTATTGCCGTCGTTCGTCCCCATATACAGTTATTGTTTCTAGGAAGCGGATCGCTATTTACACAGCACGATCTGCTGCCCAGAAACAGTGATTTAATGAGCTGCATGAAAGATAATTTCACCCTATAAACAAGCATTTTGCTCATTCATCAGGTGGCGGCACATTTACACATAAATGTACAGTATATAGAATATATTGACTATCTCCTTTTTCTCAATTTCAGGACCTACTGCAAATGCAGTACGACGGTGTTGCTGTAATGAAAATGTTTGACAAGGCAAAAGTCAATGTGAATCTCCTCATATTTCTTCTAAACAGGAAATTTTATGGAAAATAATTAATAATATAAATGAGTTCAGGTTAAATACATGGGAACGCTTGGGTTAAATCAGTTTCAAAATTATTTTTTGTAATTTCTTTTTATTTAATATATTAATTCAAGTCCTTGTGAGAGCAAAATCTTTTTGAATTTTTAAAAAAATACCATAGTAAGTTAGCCAAAATTTCTAAGCTGATTGTATTTAAGGTGCCTTTAACCCCTTCAACGACAGGGAAATCCAGGCTCCCCTGAGATTTTAACCGTCCCACACTGAAAGGAGTTAGCAGTGCGTGGTTGCACTTTAGCATCTGTACTGCACATGTTACAGGTAATTTGATTTTTCTGTGGGAGACACAGGTTAATATATAAATGCTTTCAATTTTACTAGATTTCTAAATTCACTGACAAAATAAAATACACTATAAAAATTGTTATATATTTTTTATAAAGTGCTGAATCTAAAAAAAAAAAAAAAAAAAAAAAGCAACAAAAAAAGTTAAAAGAAAAAAAGATACTTATTTGTAGTGTTATTACGCTCACAGCAGTCAATCTAGTGTGACAAAAAAGTTTAAAAAAAAAATTGTCGGTGCTGATGGCTTCAAAGTAACATTGCAAAGGTGAATTTTTGGGGAATTTTGTAATGTTTTTTTCTTTTTAGTAAAACATAATTTATAAATGGCAAGAAACTATTTACTGTAAACATTGCATGACCTGGACTTCTGAATTAATGCACTACTGCCTATGTTGGCCCTTGTATTCTACTCTCTGGCAGTGAGGTATCGGGGTGATGATAGCTGTTTTAGGTTCAGAGGTTTAGCCACCTCAGTGCTGTGGTATGTGTCTTGGAAGAATAAAAGCAATACAGTTCGGTTCATTGCTTTCTCTTCCATCACTGAATAGGCTACACAATGTTTGGTTTGTGCCTTTTTATATGTCTACTGCTCCGTCTTTGTAATTTTCTTTATTTTTTAATGCAATAAAATTAATTGTTTCATTAAAAAGAGATTATATGTAAAGTTGCAGTCCTTTGTGGGGTTTTTTTGTTTTGTTTTTGTGGAAAGTTTTTTGTTGTGAATTAAAAAAATGCATACACAGTAGGACGAACAGCCAATTTAATAACTACATTATAACAAATGGGTAAAACAGATATACAGAGGAATAACTCATGCAGTGTTTGTGGAAAAAGCCAAATACAGAAATCGATACAAAAGAGATGAGATTTATCATAATCCGTTTCGAACCAACCACCGAAATATGTGCAGAAATGTGGTATTTTATGGGGATGTTCCTCTCAAAGAAAATAAGTATAAAGAATGCAGGATAAAGTGTCACACACAACCGTGCTTAGACTAGAACTAATAAACCAGCCTTGGTACTCTAAGCAAATCTCCACAGCCCAAACACATAACCATGGTGACCCCTCCCTTTCCAAGTTCAAGATAGCCCCATGATTCTTGGGCCATGCATGACACCTCAGTAAATCTTGTTACCCAGCATGGTTTCATTTTTATTCCTAGTGCCTAGCATGGCACAAGTGGTATAACCAGAAATGACGGGGCCCCACAGAAATGTTTTGAATGCTCCGCCCTGAACCCCGGCCCAGACTCCCCCCCCCCCATCCCGCAACCTCTTCGCAAACACCCACCCCTGTGGCTAGTCCAGATGACTTTCTCAGACCAGGCCCAGCAGCCTCTCTGTGTATTTCCTACACATATATACTGTATGTAATGTCATTGTATGATACTGTTGAGGGGGCCCTGACAAAATCTTTTAGTCCTCCTTCTGAGTGGGCCCCTTCTGAATTCAGGCCCGAAAGCAGCCATTTTCCCTATAGCTGTGCCCCTGCATGGCACCCATTCTAATTCTTGGTCCCCAGCATGGTTGTCTATATGAAATATAAAATGCAGGACACACAAGCATTTTTTGCACCTGGTGTTTGTCTTTCTAGCTTATTTTAAAAAATGCAGCATGCTGTAGCTCTTGGCAAATTTTCAGGCATTTTAGTATTGCTTTCAATATAAGTGTAAAGCGCCATGAAGAAAAACGATAGCGCTAAGACCCACACAATGGGTGCAAAATTCTCTCCTTCTGTGGCCAATGTATATAAACAGTTTTTTTATTTTCGGACAGTAATCCATATTCCACATCTATGAAATGGTATGGGCGTTTTATCGATGATATTTTGTGGGTATGGCAGGGTGATGCAGAAGATTTGATGTCATTTGTGGAGTATTTAAATAATTGTGTCCCTCCATTAAACTTTCTATGGTCATTGATTTTTCTTCTATTGTATTTTTGGATCTCTCATTGCGGGGAGATCCAGGAGACCATAGGGTTTATCAAAACTAACAAGTGGGGAATGGTATAAAAATGTAAATTTATTGATAAAAATACAAAAGATGGAGCTACTACAGAATTACAAGAATGCAGAGAAGCACAGGGTCACGGACGCCACAGTTCACCAAAGTGTCAATGAATAATGACACATTTTACAGGTACCAAAGTAAAGTGCTGATGTGCATTTAAAGGTGACCAAAATGGTCCAATATGCAGTTACTACACAATATCTACAAACGAATAATGCAATTTGCCCTGTTGATAGCAGGGGAAAGGCACAGCGTATCCTCACATGGCATTGAAACCGGAAAGCAGCAAACCATGGAAGTGAGATTCTCAGGTGAAAATCACTATGTAAACAATAGTTGACATGGATATATAAAGAGACTCACTATGGAAACGCGCGTCGAGGTTGTGCGCTCAGGGTCCTCACGCCCACTCACCACCATGTCTTCAGGTACGTTCTACATTGATATCTCCCTGTCCTAACTCCTGCTAGTGACTCTGCACGTATCCATAGTGAGTCTCTTTATATATCCATGTTTACTACTGTTTACATAGTGATTTCCATCTGAGAATCTCACTTCCATGGTTTGCTGCTTTCCGGTTTCAATGCCATGTGAGGATACGCTGTGCCTTTCCCCTGCTATCAACAGGGCAAATTGCATTATTCGTTTGTAGATATTGTGTAGTAACTGCATATTGGACCATTTTGGTCACCTTTAAATGCACATCAGCACTTTACTTTGGTACCTGTAAAATGTGTCATTATTCATTGACACTTTGGTGAACTGTGGCGTCCGTGACCCTGTGCTTCTCTGCATTCTTGTAATTCTGTAGTAGCTCCATCTTTTGTATTTTTATCAATAAATTTACATTTTTATACCATTCCCCACTTGTTAGTTTTGGTTTACCTTGGATGTCATACAAGTGGTTTTTGTTAACTGTCTAGTCGACGGGTGGCCTTTTGTAGGTTAATAAGACCATAGGGTTTATACCTGCACACATCGAAAAATAACTGCGGGAAATACTCTGCTCCATGCATCATCCTGCCATCCCCCTCATGTAGCCAAAAACATTCCTAGACGGAAAATGCTGAGGACTCAACGTAATTGTTCTACCCTTGATTTGTTTTCAAGGGAAGCCTCTGACATCGCAGTAAGGTTACAGACTTCTATATAGTGGACAGAAACTCTCTTGTGTTTACTCGAACCAAAAGTATGAAACAAATCCATAAGAGAAAATATAAGAAAAGAAAACGTGATTAGGGATGAGCGAACTCGAACTGTATAGTTCGGGTTCGTACCGAATTTTGGGGTGTCCGTGACACGGACCCGAACCCGGACATTTTCGTAAAAGTCCGGGTTCGGGTTCGGTGTTCGTCGCTTTCTTCGCGCTTTTGTGACGCTTTCTTGGCGCTTTTTGAAAGGCTGCAAAGCAGCCAATCAACAAGCGTCATACTACTTGCCCCAAGAGGCCATCACAGCCATGCCTACTATTGGCATGGCTGTGATTGGCCAGAGCACCATGTGACCCAGCCTCTATTTAAGCTGGAGTCACATAGCGCCGCCCGTCACTCTGCTCTGATTAGCGTAGGGAGAGGTTGCGGCTGCGACAGTAGGGCGAGATTAGGCAGATTAACTCCTCCAAAGGACTTGATTAACTGATCGATCTGCAGCTGTGGATCATTGAGCTGCTGATCCTCAATTGCTCACTGTTTTTAGGCTGCCCAGACCGTTTGTCAGTCACATTTTTCTGGGGTGATCGGCGGCCATTTTGTGTCTTGTGGTGCGCCAGCACAAGCTGCGACCAAGTGCATTTAACCCTCAATGGTGTGGTTGTTTTTTGGCTAAAGCCTACATCAGGGTGAAGCTGTCACACCAAGTGCATTTAACCAGCAATAGTCTGTTCATTTTTTGGCCATATACAAAATCAGGGGCAAGCTGCGCCTGTCACCAAGTGCATTTAACCCTCAATGGTGTGGTTGTTTTTTGGCTAAAGCCTACATCAGGGTGAAGCTGTCACACCAAGTGCATTTAACCAGCAATAGTCTGTTCATTTTTTGGCCATATACAAAATCAGGGGCAAGCTGCGCCTGTCACCAAGTGCATTTAACCCTCAATGGTGTGGTTGTTTTTTGGCTAAAGCCTACATCAGGGTGAAGCTGTCACACCAAGTGCATTTAACCAGCAATAGTCTGTTTATTTTTTGGCCATATCCCAGTCTAATTCTGTCACTAAATCCATACCGGTCACCCAGCGCCTAAATACTAGGCCTCAAATTTATATCCCGCTAAATCTGTCCTTAGTGCTGTAGCTGGGCGAGTTATTTAGTGTCCGTTCAAGCACATTTCTTGTTCTGGGTTGAAATACAATTCCCAATTTAGCAATTTCATAATTTAGTGGTTTCTGCTATATCAGAGCTATTTGAAATCTATCCCTAAAAGGGTATATAATATTCAAGGTGCACATTGGGTCATTCAGAATAACTTCACACACACCCGCTACTGTGTATTTCCAAGTCTAATTCTGGCACTAAACCCATACCTGTCACCCAGCGCCTAAATACTAGGCCTCAAATTTATATCCCGCTAAATCTGTCCCTAGTGCTGTAGCTGGGCGAGTTATTTAGTGTCCGTTCAAGCACATTTCTTGTTCTGGGTTGAAATACAATTCCCAATTTAGCAATTTCATAATTTAGTGGTTTCTGCTATATCAGAGCTATTTGAAATCTATCCCTAAAAGGGTATATAATATTCAAGGTGCACATTGGGTCATTCAGAATAACTTCACACACACCCGCTACTGTGTATTTCCAAGTCTAATTCTGGCACTAAACCCATACCTGTCACCCAGCGCCTAAATACTAGGCCTCAAATTTATATCCCGCTAAATCTGTCCCTAGTGCTGTAGCTGGGCGAGTTATTTAGTGTCCGTTCAAGCACATTTCTTGTTCTGGGTTGAAATACAATTCCCAATTTAGCAATTTCATAATTTAGTGGTTTCTGCTATATCAGAGCTATTTGAAATCTATCCCTAAAAGGGTATATAATATTCAAGGTGCACATTGGGTCATTCAGAATAACTTCACACACACCCGCTACTGTGTATTTCCAAGTCTAATTCTGGCACTAAACCCATACCTGTCACCCAGCGCCTAAATACTAGGCCTCAAATTTATATCCCGCTAAATCTGTCCCTAGTGCTGTAGCTGGGCGAGTTATTTAGTGTCCGTTCAAGCACATTTCTTGTTCTGGGTTGAAATACAATTCCCAATTTAGCAATTTCATAATTTAGTGGTTTCTGCTATATCAGAGCTATTTGAAATCTATCCCTAAAAGGGTATATAATATTCAAGGTGCACATTGGGTCATTCAGAATAACTTCACACACACCCGCTACTGTGTATTTCCAAGTCTAATTCTGGCACTAAACCCATACCTGTCACCCAGCGCCTAAATACTAGGCCTCAAATTTATATCCCGCTAAATCTGTCCCTAGTGCTGTAGCTGGGCGAGTTATTTAGTGTCCGTTCAAGCACATTTCTTGTTCTGGGTTGAAATACAATTCCCAATTTAGCAATTTCATAATTTAGTGGTTTCTGCTATATCAGAGCTATTTGAAATCTATCCCTAAAAGGGTATATAATATTCAAGGTGCACATTGGGTCATTCAGAATAACTTCACACACACCCGCTACTGTGTATTTCCAAGTCTAATTCTGGCACTAAACCCATACCTGTCACCCAGCGCCTAAATACTAGGCCTCAAATTTATATCCCGCTAAATCTGTCCCTAGTGCTGTAGCTGGGCGAGTTATTTAGTGTCCGTTCAAGCACATTTCTTGTTCTGGGTTGAAATACAATTCCCAATTTAGCAATTTCATAATTTAGTGGTTTCTGCTATATCAGAGCTATTTGAAATCTATCCCTAAAAGGGTATATAATATTCAAGGTGCACATTGGGTCATTCAGAATAACTTCACACACACCCACTACTGTGTATTTCCAAGTCTAATTCTGGCACTAAACCCATACCTGTCACCCAGCGCCTAAATACTAGGCCTCAAATTTATATCCCGCTAAATCTGTCCCTAGTGCTGTAGCTGGGCGAGTTATTTAGTGTCCGTTCAAGCACATTTCTTGTTCTGGGTTGAAATACAATTCCCAATTTAGCAATTTCATAATTTAGTGGTTTCTGCTATATCAGAGCTATTTGAAATCTATCCCTAAAAGGGTATATAATATTCAAGGTGCACATTGGGTCATTCAGAATAACTTCACACACACCCGCTACTGTGTATTTCCAAGTCTAATTCTGGCACTAAACCCATACCTGTCACCCAGCGCCTAAATACTAGGCCTCAAATTTATATCCCGCTAAATCTGTCCCTAGTGCTGTAGCTGGGCGAGTTATTTAGTGTCCGTTCAAGCACATTTCTTGTTCTGGGTTGAAATACAATTCCCAATTTAGCAATTTCATAATTTAGTGGTTTCTGCTATATCAGAGCTATTTGAAATCTATCCCTAAAAGGGTATATAATATTCAAGGTGCACATTGGGTCATTCAGAATAACTTCACACACACCCGCTACTGTGTATTTCCAAGTCTAATTCTGGCACTAAACCCATACCTGTCACCCAGCGCCTAAATACTAGGCCTCAAATTTATATCCCGCTAAATCTGTCCCTAGTGCTGTAGCTGGGCGAGTTATTTAGTGTCCGTTCAAGCACATTTCTTGTTCTGGGTTGAAATACAATTCCCAATTTAGCAATTTCATAATTTAGTGGTTTCTGCTATATCAGAGCTATTTGAAATCTATCCCTAAAAGGGTATATAATATTCAAGGTGCACATTGGGTCATTCAGAATAACTTCACACACACCCGCTACTGTGTATTTCCAAGTCTAATTCTGGCACTAAACCCATACCTGTCACCCAGCGCCTAAATACTAGGCCTCAAATTTATATCCCGCTAAATCTGTCCCTAGTGCTGTAGCTGGGCGAGTTATTTAGTGTCCGTTCAAGCACATTTCTTGTTCTGGGTTGAAATACAATTCCCAATTTAGCAATTTCATAATTTAGTGGTTTCTGCTATATCAGAGCTATTTGAAATCTATCCCTAAAAGGGTATATAATATTCAAGGTGCACATTGGGTCATTCAGAATAACTTCACACACACCCGCTACTGTGTATTTCCAAGTCTAATTCTGGCACTAAACCCATACCTGTCACCCAGCGCCTAAATACTAGGCCTCAAATTTATATCCCGCTAAATCTCTCGTTACCGCTGTCCTGTTGTGGCTGGGAAAGTTATTTAGTGTCCGTCAAAGCACATTTTTTGTTCTGGGTTGAAATACAATTCCCAATTTAGCAATTTCATAATTTAGTCGTTTCTGCTATATCAGAGCTATTTGAAATCTATCCCTAAAAGGGTAGATCATATTGAAGGTGCACATAGGGTCATTCAGAATAACTTCACACACACGCTTCTGTGCATTTCCAAGTCTAATTCTGTCACTAAATCCATACCGGTCACCCAGCGCCTAAATACTAGGCCTCAAATTTATATCCCGCTGAATTTGAATACAATACATTGGGCCAAATAATATATTTGTTGTTGTGGTGAACCATAACAATGAGAAAAACATCTAGTAAGGGACGCGGACGTGGACATGGTCGTGGTGGTGTTAGTGGACCCTCTGGTGCTGGGAGAGGACGTGGCCGTTCTGCCACATCCACACGTCCTAGTGTACCAACTACCTCAGGTCCCAGTAGCCGCCAGAATTTACAGCGATATATGGTGGGGCCCAATGCCGTTCTAAGGATGGTAAGGCCTGAGCAGGTACAGGCATTAGTCAATTGGGTGGCCGACAGTGGATCCAGCACGTTCACATTATCTCCCACCCAGTCTTCTGCAGAAAGCGCACAGATGGCGCCTGAAAACCAACCCCATCAGTCTGTCACATCACCCCCATGCATACCAGGGAAACTGTCTCAGCCTCAAGTTATGCAGCAGTCTCTTATGCTGTTTGAAGACTCCGCTGGCAGGGTTTCCCAAGGGCATCCACCTAGCCCTTCCCCAGCGGTGAAAGACATAGAATGCACTGACGCACAACCACTTATGTTTCCTGATGATGAGGACATGGGAATACCACCTCAGCATGTCTCTGATGATGACGAAACACAGGTGCCAACTGCTGCGTCTTTCTGCAGTGTGCAGACTGAACAGGAGGTCAGGGATCAAGACTGGGTGGAAGACGATGCAGGGGACGATGAGGTCCTAGACCCCACATGGAATGAAGGTCGTGCCACTGACTTTCACAGTTCGGAGGAAGAGGCAGTGGTGAGACCGAGCCAACAGCGTAGCAAAAGAGGGAGCAGTGGGCAAAAGCAGAACACCCGCCGCCAAGAGACTCCGCCTGCTACTGACCGCCGCCATCTGGGACCGAGCACCCCAAAGGCAGCTTCAAGGAGTTCCCTGGCATGGCACTTCTTCAAACAATGTGCTGACGACAAGACCCGAGTGGTTTGCACGCTGTGCCATCAGAGCCTGAAGCGAGGCATTAACGTTCTGAACCTGAGCACAACCTGCATGACCAGGCACCTGCATGCAAAGCATGAACTGCAGTGGAGTAAACACCTTAAAACCAAGGAAGTCACTCAGGCTCCCCCTGCTACCTCTTCTGCTGCTGCCGCCTCGGCCTATTCTGCTGCTGCCGCCTCGGCCTCTTCCTCCGCCTCTGGAGGAACGTTGGCACCTGCCGCCCAGCAAACAGGGGATGTACCACCAACACCACCACCACCACCTCCGTCACCAAGCGTCTCAACCATGTCACACGCCAGCGTTCAGCTCTCCATCTCACAAACATTTGATAGAAAGCGTAAATTCCCACCTAGCCACCCTCGATCCCTGGCCCTGAATGCCAGCATTTCTAAACTACTGGCCTATGAAATGCTGTCATTTAGGCTGGTGGACACAGACAGCTTCAAACAGCTCATGTCGCTTGCTGTCCCACAGTATGTTGTTCCCAGCCGGCACTACTTCTCCAAGAGAGCCGTGCCTTCCCTGCACAACCAAGTATCCGATAAAATCAAGTGTGCACTGCGCAACGCCATCTGTAGCAAGGTCCACCTAACCACAGATACGTGGACCAGTAAGCACGGCCAGGGACGCTATATCTCCCTAACTGCACACTGGGTAAATGTAGTGGCAGCTGGGCCCCAGGCGGAGAGCTGTTTGGCGCACGTCCTTCCGCCGCCAAGGATCGCAGGGCAACATTCTTTGCCTCCTGTTGCCACCTCCTCCTTCTCGGCTTCCTCCTCCTCTTCTTCCACCTGCTCATCCAGTCAGCCACACACCTTCACCACCAACTTCAGCACAGCCCGGGGTAAACGTCAGCAGGCCATTCTGAAACTCATATGTTTGGGGGACAGGCCCCACACCGCACAGGAGTTGTGGCGGGGTATTGAACAACAGACCGACGAGTGGTTGCTGCCGGTGAGCCTCAAGCCCGGCCTGGTGGTGTGTGATAATGGGCGAAATCTCGTTGCAGCTCTGGGACTAGCCAATTTGACGCACATCCCTTGCTTGGCGCATGTGCTGAATTTGGTGGTGCAGAAGTTCATTCACAACTACCCCGACATGTCAGAGCTGCTGCATAAAGTGCGGGCCGTCTGTTCGCGCTTCCGGCGTTCACATCCTGCTGCTGCTCGCCTGTCTGCGCTACAGCGTAACTTCGGCCTTCCCGCTCACCGCCTCATATGCGACGTGCCCACCAGGTGGAACTCCACCTTGCACATGCTGGACAGACTGTGCGAGCAGCAGCAGGCCATAGTGGAGTTTCAGCTGCAGCACGCACGGGTCAGTCGCACTACAGAACAGCACCACTTCACCACCAATGACTGGGCCTCCATGCGAGACCTGTGTGCCCTGTTGCGCTGTTTCGAGTACTCCACCAACATGGCCAGTGGCGATGACACCGTTATCAGCGTTACAATACCACTTCTATGTCTCCTTGAGAAAACACTTAGGGCGATGATGGAAGAGGAGGTGGCCCAGGAGGAGGAGGAGGAGGAGGAGGAAGAGGGGTCATTTTTAGCACTTTCAGGCCAGTCTCTTCGAAGTGACTCAGAGGGAGGTTTTTGGCAACAGCAGAGGCCAGGTACAAATGTGGCCAGCCAGGGCCCACTACTGGAGGACGAGGAGGACGAGGATGAGGAGGAGGTGGAGGAGGATGAGGATGAAGCATGGTCACAGCGGGGTGGCACCCAACGCAGCTCGGGTCCATCACTGGTGCGTGGCTGGGGGGAAAGGCAGGACGATGACGATACGCCTCCCACAGAGGACAGCTTGTCCTTACCCCTGGGCAGCCTGGCACACATGAGCGACTACATGCTGCAGTGCCTGCGCAACGACAGCAGAGTTGCCCACATTTTAACCTGTGCGGACTACTGGGTTGCCACCCTGCTGGATCCACGCTACAAAGACAATGTGCCCACCTTACTTCCTGCACTGGAGCGTGATAGGAAGATGCGCGAGTACAAGCGCACGTTGGTAGACGCGCTACTGAGAGCATTCCCAAATGTCACAGGGGAACAAGTGGAAGCCCAAGGCCAAGGCAGAGGAGGAGCAAGAGGTCGCCAAGGCAGCTGTGTCACGGCCAGCTCCTCTGAGGGCAGGGTTAGCATGGCAGAGATGTGGAAAACTTTTGTCAACACGCCACAGCTAACTGCACCACCACCTGATACGCAACGTGTTAGCAGGAGGCAACATTTCACTAACATGGTGGAACAGTACGTGTGCACACCCCTCCACGTACTGACTGATGGTTCGGCCCCATTCAACTTCTGGGTCTCTAAATTGTCCACGTGGCCAGAGCTAGCCTTTTATGCCTTGGAGGTGCTGGCCTGCCCGGCAGCCAGCGTTTTGTCTGAACGTGTATTCAGCACGGCAGGGGGCGTCATTACAGACAAACGCAGCCGCCTGTCTACAGCCAATGTGGACAAGCTGACGTTCATAAAAATGAACCAGGCATGGATCCCACAGGACCTGTCCGTCCCTTGTCCAGATTAGACATTAACTACCTCCCCATAACCATATATTATTGGACTCCAGGGCACTTCCTCATTCAATCCTATTTTTATTTTCATTTTACCATTATATTGCGAGGCTACCCAAAGTTGAATGAACCTCTCCTCTGCCTGTGTGCTAGGCCTAAATATATGCCAATGGACTGTTGCAGTGGTGGGTGACGTGAAGCCTCATTCTCTGCTATGACATGCAGACTAATTCTCTGCTGACATGAAGACAGATTCTCTGTTACGGGACCTCCCTCCTCTGCCTGGGTGCTGGGCCTAAATATATGCCAATGGACTGTTGCAGTGGTGGGTGACGTGAAGCCTGATTCTCTGCTATGACATGCAGACTAATTCTCTGCTGACATGAAGACAGATTCTCTGTTACGGGACCTCTCTCCTCTGCCTGTGTGTGTGCTGGGCCTAAATATATGCCAATGGACTGTTGCAGTGGTGGCTGACGTGAAGCCTCATTCTCTGCTATGACATGCAGACTAATTCTCTGCTGACATGAAGCCAGATTGTCTGTTACGGGACCTCTCTCCTCTGCCTGTGTGTGTGCTGGGCCTAAATATATGCCAATGGACTGTTGCAGTGGTGGCTGACGTGAAGCCTCATTCTCTGCTATGACATGCAGACTAATTCTCTGCTGACATGAAGCCAGATTCTCTGTTACGGGACCTCTCTGCTCTGCCTGTGTGCTAGGCCTAAATATATGCCAATGGACTGTTGCAGTGGTGGGTGACGTGAAGCCTCATTCTCTGCTATGACATGCAGACTGATTCTCTGCTGTCATGAAGCCAGATTGTCTGTTACGGGACCTCTCTGCTCTGCCTGTGTGCTAGGCCTAAATATATGCCAATGGACTGTTGCAGTGGTGGGTGACGTGAAGCCTCATTCTCTGCTATGACATGCAGACTGATTCTCTGCTGACATGAAGCCAGATTGTCTGTTACGGGACCTCTCTCCTCTGCCTGTGTGCTAGGCCTAAATATATGCCAATGGACTGTTGCAGTGGTGGCTGACGTGAAGCCTCATTCTCTGCTATGACATGCAGACTAATTCTCTGCTGACATGAAGCCAGATTGTCTGTTACGGGACCTCTCTCCTCTGCCTGGGTGCTGGGCCTAAATTTATGACAATGGACTGTTGCAGTGGTGGCTGACGTGAAGCCTGATTCTCTGCTATGACATGCAGACTGATTCTCTGCTGACATGAAGCCAGATCCTCTGTTACGGGACCTCTCTCCTCTGCCTGTGTGTGTGCTGGGCCTAAATATATGCCAATGGACTGTTGCAGTGGTGGCTGACGTGAAGCCTCATTCTCTGCTATGACATGCAGACTGATTCTCTGCTGACATGAAGCCAGATTCTCTGTTACGGGACCTCTCTGCTCTGCCTGTGTGCTAGGCCTAAATATATGCCAATGGACTGTTGCAGTGGTGGCTGACGTGAAGCCTCATTCTCTGCTATGACATGCAGACTAATTCTCTGCTGACATGAAGACAGATTCTCTGTTACGGGACCTCTCTCCTCTGCCTGGGTGCCGGGGCCTAAATATCTGAGAATGGACTGTTCCAGTGGTGGGTGACGGGAAGCCAGATTCTCTGCTATGGAACCTCTCTCCAATTGATTTTGGTTAATTTTTATTTATTTAATTTTTATTTTAATTCATTTCCCTATCCACATTTGTTTGCAGGGGATTTACCTACATGTTGCTGCCTTTTGCAGCCCTCTAGCTCTTTCCTGGGCTGTTTTACAGCCTTTTTAGTGCCGAAAAGTTCGGGTCCCCATTGACTTCAATGGGGTTCGGGTTCGGGACGAAGTTCGGATCGGGTTCGGATCCCGAACCCGAACATTTCCGGGATGTTCGGCCGAACTTCTCGAACCCGAACATCCAGGTGTTCGCTCAACTCTAAACGTGATCGAATTTGTGCACGAGGTTTAAGTGAACCGGTGACTCTTGTCACAAACTACAGTGATGAGTATCCCCTTATCTGCAACATCTTAGGTAAACGTTTTCCAGTCATAGGTTATGATGAGGGCTGGGGAGATGTTGCAGAAGTAGGTATCAAGTGTATAGCGAAAAAAGCACCGACTATTGGACAAAAAGTGAGTCCCAGTTTATTTTTGGAGAATATCACTTGCGAATCAGTTTGGTTGAATACGAAGGGTAACTTTAAATGTGGAAGTAAAAAGTGTATCTACATCGAATGGTAGCACACATGAATTGCGACAGTATATAAATTGCAATACAGAATATGTTGTGTATGTTATCACCTGTCGAATTTGCGCATTGCAATATGTGGGATGTACTACGAATCAGCTACAAGGTCAGAATACAAAAAGAGATGTCCCTCATGTTTCAACGCGCAATGTATCAGCAGCCACTTTACATTTTGCGATAGTTCACAAAGGCGATACCTCTGCATTTTTTGTGCAGGGCATTGAAAGAGTTATTACCGATCGGAGGGGGGAGATCGCAGACAGAAACTTTTTAGTAGAGAAACATATTGGATGTTTAATCTTGGAACATGTACACCAAAGGGATTGAATAAGAAGCATAATTTAACCCTACAATATAAATGATACATTTTCTATCTGTTTTGAGCCTCCGTTCCACTTGGCTGAATTTCCCTTTTGTTAGATTCTACTTACCGGCAGGTGCTGATTCCTGGTGGTGTGGATTATTCAATCAAGTGGGCGTTTTCATGCCAGTGTATAACGATCTAGGTTTTTAAGTCTGTTTGCTTGTCTTGATGAATGGCTAAGATGTAACAGCCAGAAACGCATCACAGCAAATTGTCCTATTTGATATCGGATATTATGGAAGTCGATTAAAGCATATTTTTATGACGAGCTGGATTCCATTTGTTCTTTCACAGTTTGTACCTGACCGAGTCCAGGTCCGATTTTCCGTGCTCCACTGGGAGGTGGCAGGTGAGAGCTGCAGTGATTTCCTTTCACTTCATGCTAAGACGCACTGTATGCAAAAAGAAAAACACCTGAAAAACGTCCTCTGCCAGGTTTTTATTTTATAGTAAAAAAAACACCATTGTAAAGTTCATGTGTGTAGTGACACACTGCCCAATGCAACCTATTGCCACCTATTGATGGCAGCACTTCTCCTGTGTACACATAGTGATGTGCTGCCATGAATAATTTGATTGCCCAACAGTCAAACATTTTGCTCACTTGCTGGTCCGCCACACCTTTACAGAGGCCATTTATTAGGAATGAATGTTCATATTTCTAATAATTGGTCCATGTAAAAGGGCCCTTATTATCACCTTAGTGACCACCAATATAAGACTGTCTACTACAAGCACTACAGCAAAGAGCAGGAGTTTAGCTCTTATGACAGCCGAGCTCCTGCGCTAATGGCCCGACTCAGTAGCAGCCCCTATCCCAGCTGTATAACCCCTTAGTTGTCATGGCCAGTAGTGACCGCGGCATCTAAGTGGATTCAAAGGTAGAGGACACTGCTGGAAATGAGATGATGGGGTGTCAATGTCTGAAAGAAAACAAAAGGTGGTCCCTAAAGGGAGATAGTGCGTGAGCACTCTCCCAAGGAATACTGCTCTGTGACAAAGGATATGTAGAAAAAGTGAGGGGCAGTAACGTATTAAAATCTAAAGTTTATTTGGACTGTTTAAGAATAAGCCCCTACCAGACAAACCAGACAGACAACAAACAACAATATGGGACCCACGTAGTGAGTCGCCAACGGTCAAGTCCGCTAACAATTGTACAGGGAAGCGGAACTGATCGACAAATAAACACTAAATGCAGTCTTTTGGCAGGACGCCACAGACTAATGGTAATGCCATAAGGCAAATAAAAGGGTGGATCTTACCGGTGGTGCCAGTCAGGACCTTGTAGTCCAAAACCCTGGAGGTGGAGGGGCTTCTCGGGTCCGAAAAACACATCCTCTATTCAATTTCACCTGGTGCCGAGGGGCTGCAGGGAGAAACTGTCCCTGTTAATGCCCTACTTGGCCTGTGAATCCCTAGGTGCCTCCTAACACGGGGTCCTTTCCCCGCAAGGGGTGGCCTCGTCCGGAACCTGACCCTAATAAATGAACCCTAAATGGCCCTATAGGGACAAAGGGATTGGCCCCATAGGTGATGGTCGCTACTAGGGTAAAGATAAACTAGTATGGTGGATATATTCTAGGTCCCTACGCGTTTCGTTTATTTGGGAATATATCAAAACTATAAAGGATACCTCCACTTCACAAAAGCAGGGTGGGGACCCCCTAACTCTTCAGGGGACAGGGGTCGTGAGTGGAGGAGAATGTATCTACCCTTAACCCACTGTGGTGATTATACGGCTAAGGGGAGCAATGGGAAAGGGGAGGCCATAAAGGTTGCGCAGACCTGACTAGACCAGTGTGGTCCAAATCAGCCCGGATACCTGTGGATAGTGAAATAACAAAACAAAACCCATTCAGATATTGAACCTAACAGCAGCTTATACACTTATGGCATATGGGTGAATGGTTTACTTACTATTGAGATCATGGAACGCGTGTGGCCAGTACCATGGGAGGCGGCAGTGTAGTTTGACTAGCTGCCTATGTATCGGCGTCTGTCAGCGCTGCTATGGGCGCCAATCAGTTTAAATGGACGGGGCTGGCTGGTAGTGCGCCTGCGTGAGGAGTGCGGCCGCCGTCATGTGACTATACATGTGTCAGCTGACGCGGCGATCCGCCTCCTTCCTAGCGCATGTGCACATCTCCAGTATGCAGCCCGGCTACCGTGCAGCTGTTGTGACGTAGTGATGGGCGTCACAGCTAGGGAACATCCTCCGAACCCAGGCGCGGCGTCGGCTGTGTACTAATGATAGCAACGGTGGCAGGAGTCGCTGGATAGGTACAGGCAACTCCTGCTACTTCACCTATGCATGTGTTGGCGGTGATTGGGAATATCACCCACAACATGGGACCTAGGAGGGGCATTAAATGACAGGCGACCCCCCCTGGACCCAGACTGGGCATAGTGGCCACAGGAAGACATTAAGACAATTTAAACCGAGATGAATAAGACCGTAGAGGGTGTTATCATCTGGATGGTGTGGTCAACCAGGGTGTAGTGATCACAATAGAACAAGTGAGCAACTACACACTCAAAATGAATTGGACCGTTGGAGGACATTATGCTCTTGGTGGCACGGTCGGGTGTTCAATGCGTGAATAGTGCGGTCATAGGACCGTCAGACATTCAATACATAAGTAATACGCTCTGAAGACCAAATAGCTCCTGCTGTTGGGAGACAAGAGCAAAGAGACCCGACCGGGCGGACCACAGACACGGCAAGGCAATCGGCAAAGGTGGTGTCACCACGGATGCACGCATACGAATAGACTTACTCGCAACCGCATACACACACGCTTAAAAATACACATATGTGTAGGAGACTGGAGACGGTCACAAAAAGCAACCAAATTGTAGCTGGTCATTCAATCCATTGGGGTTGGTGGTCTTCAGCCTGAATATCCACCAACACTCCCTCTGGAGAATCCTCTTGTCCCAGTCCCCTCCACGTGGTGGCTTCCTAATCACTTCCAACCCTACAAACGTGACGCCTGACGACCGCCGGTCATGTACAGAGTGGATGGTGTCAATGTCTGTCCAGTGAAGGCCTCCAGATCTGTCTTTGGTGTATGCCTATTAGGCCATGCCAGAGCACAGCTTAGGGTGGGTTTACATCTGCGTACTGGATTCCGTTATGGCTTAACATTATAAAATGGTTATAACGGAAAATAACAGAATCCATAAGACGGAAGGACGGATCCGTTATGCTGACCATAGACTTGTATTAGGACGGAATGCAAAACGAAAGCCTTTTAAAGGCATTCCGTTTTGCTTTCCGTCTTAATACAAGTCTATGGGGAAGCAAAACTGATCCGTCTGGTTCCCGTTATGCAGAACGGAGAAAAAAGTCCTGTCGACAGGACTTTGTTTTCCGTCTTGCATAACGGGACCCAGACAGATCTGTTATGATTCCCCTCAGACTTCTATTAAGACCGATCAAAACAGAATGCCCCTAAAGACTTCTGTCTTATGGATTCCGTTGTTATAATGGAAAGCCATAACGGAATCCAGAGCGCAGATGTGAACCCACCCTAAGGCTGGGTTCAGACCTGAGCGTTCGGGATGGAGCGCGCGATTGTATGCGCGTTTAAAATCGCGGCTCCGGAACAAGCGAACGCCCGTTGTCGCGCATTCCCGGAAGTCTATGTACGGGAACGCACTACAAAACGCCCCAAAGAAGCTTCTGTACTTCTTGGGGCGTCGGGCGTTTTACAGCGCGATCGTACGCACTGTAATACGCTCAGGTGAGAACTTTTCCCATAGGGAATCATTGGTTCTTGCCTGTTGAGCGTTTTACAGTGCGTAGGAACGCGCTGCAAAACACTCAGGTCTGAACCCAGCCTTAATAGATTGCTTGTCAGTTTCATACTGATTGCATAATACACTGCACTGCATTAGAGGTACAATTTATTATGTAAGCAGAGGATTACATGTCAAAGCCCCTTTGTAAGCTGTATAGAAAATAGTTTTATTTTAAAAAATCCAAGTTGAAAAAATCAAACCCCCCCACATATTTGGTATTGTCTCAAAAACTAAACTAAATATTTTTTTTTTTTTACAAATTTTCCTCAAAGAAAACCAAACAAAAAGCTATCAAGATATTGTACCTATCCCAAAATGATATTAATGAAAACTACAAGTTGTTCCGCAAAAATCAAGCCCATAGAAAGAAAAATGAAGAAAAGAAGTATGTGTCTTGGGATACAGAGATGCAAAAATATTTTTCCAAATGGTAAAAAAACAAAAGCGGATGGAAAATATAGAATTTAAAAGAAATTTTATTTAAAAATGTCACAAAAAATATATCACAAAATGGTACCTAATAGTATAAAATAAAATGACATTAAAAATTATAAAATAAGATAAAGGTAGAGGATCCCAATATAGGGTTAAATATATTAATCTCTAGTGTGTGAATACACAGATTATCTAGTCTGACATAATAATCATACCACAACCTTTCTCAAAACCATTGCTCACACAAGAAGCCGATGTTTGCATGAGTAGTGTTACAATGTTGGTAATGCGTTCAGCATATTAGAAACCATAAAAAATCTGCAGGCCAAACGATTGTGAAGAGCAAGACAATTGTTGGAAGGTGACACCCTGTTCACATGTGGATACAACCTTCCTCGGATGGCGGATGTTATTCAAATTGAGGGGCAGTGATCAGCATATATAATGTTGTAGTGATAATGATGCATAAACACATTAGAATCCGGAGAATCCGTATCTCACCTACTGTGTCCTTCTCCCATACCATGTAGACCAGGGATGCTCAACCTGCGGCCCTCCAGCTGTTGTAAAACTACAACTCCCACAATGCCCTTCTGTAGGATGATAGCTGTAGGTTGTCAGGAAATGATGGGAGTTGTAGTTTTGCAACAGCTGGAGGGCCGCAGGTTGAGCATGCCTGATGTAGACTGTAAGCCCTCACGGGCAGGGCCCTCTCTCCTTCTGTACCAGTTTGTAACTCGTCTTGTTTATGCTTAGTGCAATTGTCTGTATTATGTATGTGCACCCCTTATCATATGTACAGCGCTATGGAATGAATGGCGCTTTAATAATTACCGTATTTATCGGCGTATAACACGCACTTTTTCCCCATGAAAATAGGGGGCAAATGATGTATGCGTGTTATACGCCGATTAGGGCTGAAACGTGTCCTCCGGAGGCCAGAGAGGCAGGACTGAGCCGGCCGGCACAGCAGAGGGAGGAGGAGGGAGGAGGAAGGAGGAAGGAGGAGGGAGTCCCTCCCTCCCCACTGTGCGCGGCTGCCGCTGAAGACCAACGAGGACAGAGTAGGAGGAGGAGGGGAGGGACTGTGGCCACTGCGCCACCAATGAATGTGCCGGCCATATCCCACAGTTCCGATCGGAGTCCCAGCAGTGTAATGCTGGGGCTCCGATCGCTTACCATGGCAGCCAGGAGTCACGCTACTGAAGTCCTGGCTGCCATGGTATGTTAGTGAGCAGAGAGCAGCGCATTATACTCACGTGCGCTGTGGCCGCCGGTCGCTCCTTCTTCTGTCTGTGCGGCGGATTGCTAATGCTTACAGCATTAGCAATGCGCCGCACAGACCTATGAGAAGGAGCGACCGGCGGCCACAGCGCACGTGAGTATCATGCGCTGCTCTCTGCTCACTAACATACCATGGCAGCCAGGGCTTCAGTAGCGTGACTCCTGGCTGCCATGGTAAGCGATCGGAGCCCCAGCATTACACTGCTGGGGCTCCGATAGGAACTGACACTGCCACCAATGATGGGGGGGAGGAGGGGGACCCTGTGGCCACTGCCACCAATGATTAATACTGGGGAGGGAGGGGGGGGGGTTTGCGTTACCAGAGGGGGCAGATCAGAGGCTTTATTTGAAATTTAATTTTTTTTCCTGAAATTTCCCTCTAAAATGAAGGTGCGTGTTATACGCCCGTGCGTGTTATACGCCGATAAATATGGTAATAATAATATGTGCAGATCACTGATTACTGCTGAGGGGGTAAACCACAGTATAGTTATACACCTCATTCACTTTTATAACACACATGGGTGCACTATATCGCCTAATTTTCATATATTGTCTGTATATCCAATTGCTGGGATGCCGGCTGGTTTATTGTTCCTCTGATTTAGCCAATACGAATGTGACATCAAGAAGTCCAAAGTCTAATATATCCCCTTTATAAAATATCACGGCTTAGTGATTAGCGAGTTGATAACTGCACATATGCATATTGATTACTGCTTCCCAACTGGTACCAATAGTAATGCGCATCGATGGTTACTTTACCAGTCTGTTGACCCAGGATCTGTTTTGCAATGAGCAGGGGTGTATCGCAGCCGTCCTTAGTAATCCTCCTGTATCAGTGTCCCATGTGGCGTGGGAACTGCCGGTTCTTGCAGTGCTCGTATGTAGTTTTGGTTAATTGGGATAGCGGAGCGCTCCTGGTCCCGATATAAAGTGTAGGTAGATGTTCGATTCAATAACTTAATGATGGCAGATGCGATATTGCTGACTACACTGTCTCTTTGCAATCACCAAACGCGTTTCGGAGTTGGCGGCTCCTTCATCAGTGCTGTAGGGATTACTAAGGACGGCTGGGATACACCCCTGCTCATTGCAAAACAGATCCCAGGTCAACAGATGCACATTACTATTGGTACCAGTTGGCAAACAGTAATCAATATGCATATATGCAGTTATCAAGGCGCTAATCACTAAGCCGTGATATTTTATAAAGGGGATATATTAGACTTTGGGCTTATTGATGCCACATTCTTATTGGCTAAATCAGAGGACCTTGATGGACAAGACATTGAGTGGTTGAACAGACCTATTGATTTAAATGAGATGAAAATTACATTGGGAACGATCCATGGTAGCACAACTCCAGGAGCTGATGGCTTCCCTTTTGAAATGCATAGGAAACATGGGGATGTGTTACTCCCTCCTTCATGGAAGCTATAATAACTCTAATACCGAAAAAAAAGATAAAAATCCTAACCTTATAACATCATATAGGCCCATTTCGTTGTTAAACACAGACTATAAAATAATCGCCAAATTATTTGCCAATAGACTTAAAACTTAGATTCATAAGCTTATTCATAACAACCAAACAGGATTTATACCCAAAAGAAATATTCAAGATAATATACGTAGAACGCTTCTAAATATACAGGTTGGGGAGGGGGAAGACCACTCCATCCTGTCGCTGGACGCTGCAAAGGCGTTTGACAGGGTAGAGTGGTCTTTCCTCTGGGCAGTAATGGAACGAATGAAATTGGGCATTTTTTTCATCAAATGGGTTCAGATTATGTTTCAGAATCCAATATCGAAAATTTGCATTAATGGAGAGTATTCACCACTTTTTCAACTGACGCGGGGGACTCGTCAGGGATGCCCCCTTTCCCCATTACTTTTTGTGATCTTTATGGAGCCGTTGGCTTGTAAGATCAGAAGCGATGAAGAAAATTGTTGGGTTCAGTGGAGAGGGGGATATAGACAAAGTCAGTTTATATGCAGACGATATACTATTATTTTTAAAAACTGGATATATTGGGCTTCCAAAACGTATGAAAATTATTGATGAATTTGGTTTAATATCTGGATATTAAATCAACTGGGAAAAATCTATATTGTTACATTTGAATCGATCGGCTCCCCCAAGCTTAGTAATAGAGTACACACCTTATCACCCACAGAATCCTTAACATATCTTGGTTTTCAAATTGGATCAAATTTGGAGAGTTATACGAAGTTAAACATTCTCCCAATGATAGGAAAAGTTAGGAAAAAAATAAGAACATGGCAAAAACTCCCGATATCCCAAATTAATCGACACTACTGCCAATAATTTTGTATGTTTTGGTCTCATGTCCTATATGGATAGAAGAGGACTCCTTTTTCAGATTATTGGACTCTTTGTTCAATGATTTAATATGGGGTCGGAAACGGGGTCAGAATTAAATTAAGATCTCTGGTTCTAGCTGAGGAGGAGGGGGACTCTCTCTGCCATATCTTACAGGTTATTATATTGAGGCACAATTAAGGTGGTGCATAAATAACAGGAATAGCTGCTATATTAAGAATTTATTTAGGAGCTATGATGGCCCACGTGAGGATATCTTTCATATTTTAGAACGAGATACTAAACCGGAAGAAACAGATGGGTGGAAAAAACTGGAAACATACCAGGCATATTGCAGGGGTGTCACATGCTGTTACCTTTACTCCTATACATCTTTACCACAATGTATAAAAATTTCTGACACTAAATATTGGGAACTGAGAGGAATTATATATAAGAAATAATTTCACATGGGTTGCTAAAACCACTGGAAGAAATATTGCCAGACACGACACTTTGCTTCATCGAAAGGTTTCGATATGCACAACTGAGTCATGCTCTGAAATGCACGGAGAATAAGGAATATTTAAGTCATTAAAAACACTTTTCTTGACTCTTTATACTATTCGTCACAAAATAACTATTCTATTTCTATATGAAACAGGGAAAGTAAAGCAGCTCTCGCCCACCGTCCACCTGCCTGGAGCACGGATGGCAACCTCCGGACTTGATTGCTGTGAAATATTCAAGACCAAGAAAAATCCAGCTTCCAAGATGCAAAAGGTGGAATCTTTATTGTGCGTTTAAAAGCCAATGCAAGACATCACAGGTTACAGTAACGCGTTTCAGACCGCAAGTAAATCAGGGTCCTTCATCATGACAAAAAACTTGTGTACAAAACTCAGTTTAAAAAGGCTAATCCACACCTGACACCCCAATCATTGAGTCACATGTCCTGATTAGACTGACTCAGAGCATGTGTCAGCCATGTGGGGAGGGAGGAAAAGACCCACTTGAAATACACATGAAATGTATAGAAAAAAATAATGGCAATGTGTAAAAAACATCAATGGCAGGCAAACATGAGATCATGTCTCTTGTTCAGACCTTCAGGATAGCACGTGGCGAGTAAAAACATCCAATAAGCCTCTCAATTAGGCTCCATTCACACGTCCGCAATTTCATTTTGCGGAACGGAATTGCGGACCCATTCATTCCTATAGGGCAGCATGATGTGCTGCCCGGACACGGAATTGTGGATCTGCACTTCCATTCCGCAAAAAAAATAGAACATGTCCTATTCTTGTCCGCAATTGCGGACAAGAACAGGCATATTCTATTAGTGCCGGCGATGTGCGGTCCGCAAAATGCGGAACGCACATTGCCTCTTTCCGTGTTTTGCGGCTCTGCGTATCCACAAAACACGTTGCGGACGTGTGAATGGAGCCTTAAGCAGCTTTCTCCTCAGGTCGCCACCTCTGGCTGGAATTAAGACCCTTTCTATACCTTGGGCTCTCAGATGGGTCACTTCACCACCATGTATAACTGCAAACTGTTCACTAACTGCAGATACGTTGCGATTTCTGTAATGGGGAATATCCGATATATGCTTACGGATTCGCGATTTTATTTGGTTGGAAGTGCAACCTACATATTACAACTTGCACATTTGGCAGGTCACTAAGTAGATTACAGTTTTTGTGTTGCAATTCAAGTAGCTTTATTCCAGCCAGAAGTGGCGACCTGAGGAGAAAGCTGCCTAAGGCCTCATGCACACGGACGTTTTTTTTCACGGTCCGCAAAACGGGGTTCCGTTGGTCCGTGATCCGTGACCGTTTTTCCGTCCGTTGGTCTTCCTTGATTTTTGGAGGATCCACGGACATGAAAAAAAAGTCATTTTGGTGTCCGCCTGGCCGTGCGGAGCCAAACGGATCCGTCCTGAATTACAATGCAAGTCAATGGGGACGGATCCGTTTGATGTTGACACAATATGGTGCCATTTCAAACGGATCCGTCCCCATTGACTTTCAATGTAAAGTCTGGAGTTCTGTTATACCATCGGATTGGAGTTTTCTCCAATCCGATGGTATATTTTAACTTGTAGCGTCCCCATCACCATGGGAACGCCTCTATGTTAGAATATACTGTCGGATATGAGCTACATCGTGAAACTCATTTCCGACAGTATATTCTAACACAGAGGCGTTCCCATGGTGATGGAGACGCTTCAGGTTAGAATATACAAAAAAACTGTGTACATGACTGTCCCCTGCTGCCTGGCAGGTGCTGCCAGGCAGCAGGGGGCAGACCCCCCCCCCCCCTGTTTTTAACTCATTGGTGGCCAGTGGGCCCCCCCTCCCCTGTTGTTAACTCATTGGTGGCCAGTGTGCGCACTCCCCTCCCTCCCTCTATTGTAATAATAGCATTGGGGCCAGTGTGCGCGCCCCCCCAACCCCCCCCCCCCCATCCCTCCCTCTATTGTAATAATAGCATTGGGGCCAGTGTGCGCGCCCCCTTCCCCCCCCCCCGATCATCGGTGGCAGCGGAGTAGAAGATTCATACTTACCTGGCTGCTGGCTGCTGCGATCTCTGTGTCCGGCCGGGAGCTCCTCCTACTGGTAAGTGACAGTGTGCGCACACTGGCCCCAATGCTATTATTACAATAGAGGGAGGGAGGGGGGGGGGTTGGGGGGGTGCGCACACTGGCCCCAATGCTATTATTACAATAGAGGGAGGGAGGGGGGGGGGGGGTTGGGGGGGTGCGCACACTGGCCCCAATGTATTAAAACAATAGAGGGAGGGAGGGGGGGGTTGGGGGGGCGCGCGCACACTGGCCCCAATGTATTAAAACAATAGAGGGAGGGAGGGAGGGGGGTGCGCACACTGGCCACCAACGAGTTAACAACAGGGGAGGGGGGGGGCCGCACAATGATATTCAAACTGGGGAGGGGGGGGGGGTCTGCCCCCTGCTGCCTGGCAGCCCTGATCTCTTACAGGGGGATATGATAGTACAATTAACCCCTTCAGGTGCCGCACCTGATGGGGTTAATTGTACTATCATATCCCCCTGTAAGAGATCGGGTGCTGCCAGGCAGCAGGGGGCAGTCTTGTACACAGTTTGTAGTGTATTCTAACTAGAAGCGTCCCCATCACCATGGGAACGCCTCTGTGTTAGAATATACTGTCGGATCTGAGTTTTCACGAAGTGAAAACTCAGCTCTGAAAAAGCTTTTATGCAGACGGATCTTCGGATCCGTCTGTATGAAACTAAAACCTACGGCCACGGATCACGGACACGGATGCCAATCTTGTGTGCATCCGTGTTCTTTCACGGACCCATTGACTTGAATGGGCCCGTGAACCGTTGGCCGTGAAAAAAATAGGACAGGTCATATTTTTTTCACGGCCAGGAAACACGGCTCACGGATGCGGCTGCCAAACGGTGCATTTTCCGATTTTTCCACGGACCCATTGAAAGTCAATGGGTCCGTGAAAAAAAACGGAAAACGGCACAACGGCCACGGATGCACACAACGGTCGTGTGCATGAGGCCTAATAGAGAGGCTTATTGGATGTTTTTACTCGCCACGCGCTATCCTGAAGGTCTGAACAAGAGACATGATCTCATGTTTGCCTGCCATTGATGTTTTTTACACATTGCCATTATGTTTTTCTATATATTTCATGTGTATTTCAAGTGTGTCTTTTCCTCCCTCCTCTCATGGCTGACACATGCTCTGAGTCAGTCTAATCAGGACACGTGACTCAATGATTGGGGTGTCAGGTGTGGATTAGCCCTTTTAAACTGAGTTTTGTGCACAAGTTTTTTGTCATGATGAAGGACCCTGATTTACTCGCGGTCTGAAACACGTTACTGTAACCTGTGATGTCTTGCATTGGATTTTAAACGCACAATAAAGATTCCACCTTTTGCATCATGGAAGCTGGATTTTTCTTGGTCTTGAACATTCTATTTCTATGATATATCAGACATTGAAAAAATAAATAAATAAATTAAAATAATAAATTTGGGAGTGAAATTAAATGGGAAAGGGAACTACACAGTAGCACTAATTTACTTTGGAACACTATATATGGTAACAAAAAAAAATCCTCAGTTTCGCAGACACATAGATTGATATTAATGAAGATTATACATTGTTTATATTACACTCCATTATTTCTGTCTAAGATTTATAAAGATAGGGAAGATAAATGCTATAAATGTCAAGCAGATAGGGCAGACTATCTGCACCTATTATGGGAATGTCTGGGTATCTAGGAGTATTGGTTTAAGATATTTGAGGAGATTCGGAGCTGCACATCTCTTGATTATAACCCACTTAGAATTGAACATGCTGTCTTAAAGGGGTTCTGCACTTTCATTTAACTGATGATCTATCCTCTGGATAGATCATCAGCTTCTGATCGGCGGGGGTCCGACACCCGGGACCCCCACGATCAGCTGTTTGCGAAGGCAGCGGCGTTCCAGCAGCGCCGCGGCCGTCTCACTGTTTACCGCCGGCCCACTGACGTTACGACTAGTATCAACTAGCGTGGGCGGGGCTAAGCTCCATTCAAGTGAACAGAGTTTGGCCCCGCCCACGCTAGTTGATACTAGTCGTGACGTCAGTGGGCCGGCGGTAAACAGTGAGAAGGCCGCATCGCTGCACTACAACATTATATATGCTGTTCACTGCCCCTCAATTTGAATAACATCCGCCATCCGAGGAAGGTTGTATCCACATGTGAACAGGGTGTCACCTTCCAACAATTGTCTTGCTCTTCACAATCGTTTGGCCTGCAGATTTTTTATGGTTTCTAATATGCTGAACGCATTACCAACATTGTAACACTACTCATGCAAACATCGGCTTCTTGTGTGAGCAATGGTTTTGAGAAAGGTTGTGGTATGATTATTATGTCAGACTAGATAATCTGTGTATTCACACACTAGAGATTAATATATTTAACCCTATATTGGGATCCTCTACTTTTATCTTATTTCATAATTTTTAATTTCATTTTATCCTATTCGGTACCATTTTGTGATATATTTTTTTTGTGACATTTTTAAATAAATATTTCTTTTAAATTCTATACGGTATATTTTCCTTGTGACTACCAGATACTTGCGTGCCCTCCATCCATCCGCTTTTTGTTATTTACCTTTCAATTGGGCAGAGGGTGTGGCCCCTGGAGAGTGGCCCATTTCTGTGCCGGTCTATGTTGGGGAGCCACTGTTACTCAACCTACTTCTATTTTTCCGAAGGGGTTATATACTTTAATCCTACTGACTCAGAGTGGTTATCTTGTGTTTGTCACAAAATAAAAAAAAAAAAAAAAAAAAAAAAAAAAAAAAGAGACTGTATTGCTAGGCCCAAAACAGACCGTTCACTAAGGGGTTAAGGAATGTCTGGGCTTCCCAGGACTACACCATTGCTGGTCTAATCTTTGGCTTGTCCTCCAGGCTCATACGTAGATCATTACTAGTAGTGGAGCGCTGCTGCCCCTTCCATACCCACCCAGGCACAGTACCTCGTCCATGCATGCTGCTCTGTGTGGTATTACAAAGCAATAATGGTGCAGATCAAGTTCACAAATAAAATCGGCGCTGCTATTATCCTGGGCGGTAATGTGAACTAAAAACCTCCAATTTATTTTTACAATCCTGTATTTGGTGCTTGGCCATCAGAAGTGATGTTAGATTGCCAATACACTGGGTGCACTATTATGTTAGTAACACCATTAGTCTATAGGGTCGTCATGGCTCCTCTAGATCCCGCAACGGTAAGCTGAGCCGCAGCGTGTTCCTTCACGCTATCAGATTTAGGGATCATGCACACGACCGTGTGCTGCCCGTGGTCCTATTGTGGCGCGCATACGGCGGGTCCACAATACACTGGCACTGACCGTGTGCATCCCGCATCACGGATCGCCGACCCCATTCACTTCAATGGGTCCGCAATCCGGGAGATACGGAACGGAAGCACTGTCTGTGCATGCACTACTTTTTTGAGGTGCGGACAGATTACGGACCCATTTAAGTTGAATGGGTTTGGATTTGTCTGCGGCCGCCGCACGGATGTTGCAGTGCATTGGGCACCGCAAATTGCGGTCCTCAATGCACGGAACGGCCAGCACACGGTCGTGTGCATGAGCCCTTCGTAGAAATGACTTTGTCCTATGTAGGGCTGTAAAGGAAGTGCCAATGTCCTGAGGACGGAGAGATAAGCTCATGTTTCCCTTGGAGGCTGCGAATATGCAGTAGAGTTCTGGCTATATAGATTTTTCTCTAATTAGTGTTCTTTTAGGCTGATGCACCCCTGCGTAGTTACCATTAAAGGATTTATTCCATGATAAATGTAAAACATAAAAGTCAGACACATATAATACATGACAATCTGTAAGGCCTCTTTCACACGAGCGTGACGGATTAGGTCCGGATGCGTTCAGTGAAACTCGCACCATTTTGCAAGCAAGTTCTGTCAGTTTTGTCTGTGATTCAGTTGTTCAGCTTTTTCCACGCGGGTGCAATGCGGTTTGATGCGTTTTTCACGCGCGTGATAAAAAATGGAAGGTTTACAAACAACATCTCTTAGCAACCATCAGTGAAAACAGTTTTTCACTGAAGAACCATTCAATTCCAGGGCTGCTTAAAAAACGCAGAATATAGAACATGCTGAATTAACCCCACCAGAGCGTTTAGCTTGGGGGGAAGCATGGGGGCAATGACACCATAGGTTTACATAATTAGGATTGAAGTAGGATCCATGTCTCTTTCCCCTGTTTGTCTTTTCCCGCCCTTTTTTCTATTACAGGTACATTTACCTCAGAAAAATGTGTTACCTGTAGTCTAGAAGATTCCTGCTGTACAAGTGAAGAGCGCAGCTGATTGGTGCTGGCTGTTGCTGGGGGAGATTTCCAGCCCTCTGATTTGTTGTTGGTTTAGTGGCGGGAAGCTGTTCCCCTTTATATTTACAGGTTCGGCAGAGCTGGCTCAGATGTGCCTGAAGAACTGACCAGTGTGGGACATGGAAGAACTCCTGCAGCAGCTGATGAAGAGAGCGGGGTCCGCCGGCGGAGAAGAGTGGCTGCGGAGCTGTTTGAAGATGCCGGCGCCGCTGCTATCAAGCCCACCTGAAGTGCTGACATCGCCGCCGAGCTCGTCTGTACCGCCGCTGGGGTCCCCGATGTTACCGCCGCCGCCGCTGTCTCTGGAGCCGCCGCCAGCTGTTGAAGAAAGTCCGGTGCCAGCATGGGGAAGCCGTCCGGAGCTGCGCACCACCAGAGGATCCAGCAGCCGTTTCCGGGAGGAGGAGGCTGCAGCGCTACCCAGCAAAAGAGCTAGAAGTGCAGGGAGCGCTTGTACTCCTCCCCCGGGGGCGGGGTGTCGGCGCAGCACCAATCGGAGAAGAGCAGCTTCTCAGAGAGGCCGGCAGTCCTCCAGGATCAGAGAGTCTGGAAGGCAGAGTGGCAGTTCCTATACAGAAGCTGTTCTCACTGGTGTGGAACGTCATCAGGATGCTGCCACTGAGGAGCTGCAGCAGGAAGTGGAGCAGCAGATCCTGCAGGATGAATTGCAGGGGCTGCCTGTTGAGAGGCTCCCACCTCTGCTGGTTGAGCCATCTCCGGGCCCCCTGGGAAGATCACCACACCTATCATCTGCTGCCTATGGTCCACGCCAGGAAGGACAGCCAGTGGGTGAGAACATCAATGTTGTTCCCTTGTCTGAGTCGTCTGTGTTAAATGGTTTGGTTAAGCTGCTAGCTGAGTTTTCTAGCAGGCATATGGTTCATGGTGCTTCAGATGTCTGGAGCAGTGGTCAAAGTACGGCGGTTACTCCGTCTGGTAGTAATGCTGGTGGTAATGCTGGTGGTAGTAATGCTGGTAGTAATGCTGGTAGTAATGCTAGTAGTAATGCTGGTAGTGTGGTGCCTGTGCTGGAGAGAGGCGCAGGGGTTAAGGAGACTTGTTTAAAGGAGGCACTAGCTTGTGAAGTGTCTCCTTTAGGTTATCATCTTAGTGCGACTATGAAGGAGCGTATTTGGCGGATGGAATACGTGGAATTAATGGCGTTATTACCGTCCGCCAAAGATAGTGCTTTCAAGAAAGATGAGAAAATAGAAGATGATAAGAAACGCTTTCCCCCTAGATCATTTAATAATTGGCTTCAGGCATTTTGTGTTTATGCTGCGGTTTTGGGGGAGAAGCACTCTGAGCTGTGCTCAGGACTTTTCCAGCATTTAGACATTGTAACTGAAGCCTATAGGAATTTTGGCGGGATGGCTTGGTTTCATTACGATGAGACATTCCGCCAAAAGCTAGCTGTCCATCCATCCCTTAAATGGGGTGTGAAGGACATTGGGCTATGGGTAAATTTAATGTTGCCGCAAAAAACTATACCGGCAAAACCGCCGGCGTCGGCTCAGACTGTTATGAGGAAAGGCGTTTGCTTTGCTTATAACGAGTCTACCTGTAAATGGTTAAATAATTGCCGGTATAGACATGAATGTTCTTTTTGTGGGGGGTTCCATCCTATGTCCCGTTGCTTTAAAAGGAACTCCCAGTCAGGCCAGCAGCAGCCAAACGTCAGGGAGCAGGTGGCAAAAAGCGTGGAGTCCAGTGAAGTTAGCAGAAATGCAGCCATGGCTCGCTCTCTATCCAGACCGTCAGAAAGCTGATTTAATTTTTTATGGGTTTTTATATGGTTTTGAAGTTCCACCTTTTTCTGGCGTTGGCTGCTGTTGGGTTGAGAACTTAAAATCTGTGATTTTACATAAAGAGGTAGTTCGTAGTAAGATTCAGAAGGAGCTTGATTTGGGGAGGATTGAGGGCCCCTTTTTAGAGCCGCCGTTTGCTAATTTTAGGCTTTCTCCTTTGGGCGTTGTGCCAAAGAAGGAGCCTGGAGATTTCAGGTTGATTCATCACCTGTCGTTCCCAGAAAAAAGCTCTTTGAACGATATGGTGGATAAATCTGAGGCCTCTGTTTCATATGCCTCTTTTGATAATGCACTAGCTTTAGTCAGGACTTTTGGTAAGGATGCCCTGTTAGCTAAGGCTGATATTAAATCTGCATTTCGTTTATTGCCTGTTTGTCCAGACGGCTTCAACTCACTAGGTTTTCAGTTTGACGGTTATTTTTATTTTGATAAATGCCTGCCAATGGGTTTTTCACTGTCCTGTTATTACTTTGAAGCATTTTCAACTTTTATCCAATGGGTTGTTGAGTATGATGTAAGTTTTAATGGGGTTCTTCATTACTTAGATGATTTTTTATTTGTTGGTTCTTCTAATTCTAGTACTTGTTCAGATTTGTTAAGTAGGTTTTTGGATATTTGTTCTTGTTTTGGGATTCCAGTAGCAGAAGAGAAGACGGTTGGTCCGTGTTGTTGTTTAGAGTTTCTTGGGATAGTTATCGACTCTAGTCGCATGGAGTTTCGACTGTCACAGGCGAAATTGGAAAAAATTCGGGTGTTACTTTTGCTTTTGTTAAGTAAGAAAAAATGTACTCTTAGAGATATGCAATCTCTTCTGGGGTCACTTAATTTTGCTTGTAGGGTTATCCCCATTGGTAGAGTTTTTTCTAGTAGACTATATTTTTCAACTAGGGGCCTTAAGTCTCCTAATTCCCACATTCGGTTGACTAAATGTTTGAAGGAGGATATGGGTGTTTGGTTAGAATTCCTACAGGAATTTAATGGTTCTAGTTGTTGGCAGGAGGAATTTTCGAGTTCTGACGCTTTGGGTTTATTTACGGATGCGGCCGGTAGCTGTGGATATGGGGCTTTTTGGAATGGTAAATGGTCGGCTGAGAGGTGGCCTGCTTCTTGGGTTGTTAATGGTCTTACGAGGAATATTGTTCTATTAGAGCTTTTTCCAGTAATTGTTGCTGTTGTTCTATGGGGATATGATTTTAAGGATAAAAGGATATTATTACACACGGATAACAAAGGGGTTTGTTTTGCGATCAATACTCTTTCATCCAAATGTGATGTAGTTGTAAAATTATTAAGGCATTTAGTTCTGTTGTGTATGAAGTTTAATATATGGATCAAAGCGAAATATATTGTAGGGTCATCTAATGTGTTGGCTGATTCTTTGTCTCGTTCACAGTTCCTGAGGTTCCGGGAATTAGCTCCGGAGGCGGATCTGGATGGGAGCCCATGTCCTCAACATCTGTGGGGCTTGATTTGGGACTGATGTCTGAAGCTATTGAGAGGTCCTTGGCCCCGAGAACATGGGCAGCTTACTCTGCCGCATGGTGGGATTGGTGGTATTTTTTAAATGCTTGCTCAATGGATATTAAAGGGGATGTTTTAAGTTGCGGTGTATTGTTTGTTACTAGCTTATTTAATAGGAAATTGGCGGCTTCATCTGTGGCGAAAGTAGTGGCTGGCGTGTCATTTTTTCAGAAACTGCGGGGTGAGAGGCCGTTATCTTCCTTTTTTCAGATTAAGCAGGCTCTGAAGGGTTACAAGAAAGGTATTGGTAAGTTGGATGCTAGGAGGCCAATTTCTATCTCTTTATTGGGGCAGCTTTGTAAAGTTTTGTCTGACGTGTGTAGGGACCAGGGTGAAATATTGCTTTTTCGTACAGCTTTTGTGTTAGCCTTTTTCGGGGCTTTTAGGATTAGTGAGTTAGTTGCGGCAAGCCGTAATAGTGTGTCAGGTTTGGGTTTTTCTGATGTTATGGTGAGTAATGATAAAGTTGAGATTCTTGTTAGGAAGTCAAAAACTGATCAGTATGGTAGGGGTCAGGTAGTTAGTTTACATTCTTGGGTGGGTTCTGAATTTTGTCCGGTTAAATTGGTAAGGTGTTTGTATGAGATGCATCCCTCTAAGTGTGGTTCCTTTTTAATGCACCAGGATTCCTCCCCTCTCACTAAATTTCAGTTCAGCGCAATTTTTAAAAAATGTTTGGGGAAATTGGGCCTTAGTTCTGCAAAATTCTCGTCACATTCTTTTAGGATAGGTGCTGCGACGGAGGCTGCCAGGTTTGGGCTGGATGATTCAGTAGTTAAAAGAATTGGGAGGTGGGAATCTAATAGGTTTAAAATTTATGTTAGGCCGAATTTAATGCTGCCAGTCTGAATGCTTTTCTATTTTTGCAGGAAGTCAGTTTGTGATTTGGATTGTGGGACATTCATTTGTTTTTTGGGCTCAGAAGCGAGCTGAAAAAAGAATATACTCAGAGAATTTGTCGTTTAATACATCTGAAGTTCTTATTCTTTGGCAGGGTGTTAGAGGGTTGTGTTGGAAAGGGTTAATGGATGAAATTAATAAGCTTATTAAAAAATGGCCTGTTCCTCATTTGGTTATCATTCATCTTGGGGGGAATGATTTAGGTAAGATAAGGACCTGTGAGCTACTGTGGGTCATGAAGAGGGACCTGGCCTTATTACATCATAGTCTTCCTAGTACTAACTTAGTTTTTTCAGAGATTGTCCCTCGCTTAGTTTGGTCCGGGAGGGACGGTAAATTTATGGAAAAAATCCGGAAAAGAGTGAACAGGGCCCTTGAAAAATTTCTCCCTTTAGTGGGCGGTTTTAGTTATAGGCATTCAGACTTGGAGGGTTTTTTGCCTGGCCTTTTTAGATCCGATAACGTTCATCTTTCTGAGGTAGGGATTGATATTTTTAACTTGGGTTTTCAGAATATAGTGGAGAAATGGCTGCTGTCTTGTGGGGGGCCTCGCCTATGTTAGGCGTGGCTTGTGGGGTAGTGTCGCTCAGCTCATGCTGAGTGGATCTTGGTCTTTATATGGTTAATTTATTATTGGTCTTTTGGTATCGGTTATTATGGTATTTTTAAATTAATTTATTTATTTATTTATGGTTGTTAAATAATTTTAAGTGACCCTTAATAAAGCTCAGCGGCCATTTCCTCCACTATGTTGTTGGTGTCAATCATTTATTAGCGTTAAGTTAGTATTAGAGTGTGTCATTTGC
This sequence comes from Bufo gargarizans, assembly GCF_014858855.1. Classification (NCBI taxonomy): domain Eukaryota; kingdom Metazoa; phylum Chordata; class Amphibia; order Anura; family Bufonidae; genus Bufo; species Bufo gargarizans. The sequence continues at coordinate 666,779,611 of NC_058080.1, forward strand.
CCCCATGAATTAACCCCACCAGAGCGTTTAGCTTGGGGGGAAGCATGGGGGCAATGACACCATAGGTTTACATAATTAGGATTGAAGTAGGATCCATGTCTCTTTCCCCTGTTTGTCTTTTCCCGCCCTTTTTTCTATTACAGGTACATTTACCTCAGAAAAATGTGTTACCTGTAGTCTAGAAGATTCCTGCTGTACAAGTGAAGAGCGCAGCTGATTGGTGCTGGCTGTTGCTGGGGGAGATTTCCAGCCCTCTGATTTGTTGTTGGTTTAGTGGCGGGAAGCTGTTCCCCTTTATATTTACAGGTTCGGCAGAGCTGGCTCAGATGTGCCTGAAGAACTGACCAGCGTCCCACCCCCCCTTCCCTTATTTTCGCACTGTGTCACCTGTCGCTGGGCTTTATTAGAGGGGTAGTGTCGCTCAGCTCATGCTGAGTGGATCTTGGTCTTTATATGGTTAATTTATTATTGGTCTTTTGGTATCGGTTATTATGGTATTTTTAAATTAATTTATTTATTTATTTATGGTTGTTAAATAATTTTAAGTGACCCTTAATAAAGCTCAGCGGCCATTTCCTCCACTATGTTGTTGGTGTCAATCATTTATTAGCGTTAAGTTAGTATTAGAGTGTGTCATTTGCCCCCATGCGTTTTTCATGCAACGCAGAACTGATGTGTGAAAAAAAAAAACGTCACGCATTGCACCCGCACAGAAAACTCGCTCGTATGAAAGGGGCCTAACAAAGCTGGAACCAGGTCTGGATCCAGACATCTCCCCATTCATTGCTCCAGTTGTTCTGCTAGATTTATTTCAAGCCGGCAGCTCAGGGGACATGCCCTTTCTGCTGCAGCTCTCTCCCTGTAACTGTCACAGTAGATATGGCTGGTGGCAATTGGAGGATGGAACTGAGCATGTGTGACCACTTCAGTGAGGTGGTCAGTGGAATAAGAAAAAGCACTATAGAGATGCATTATATTATATATATTGGATAACTACCATATTCTTAGTTATATGCGATTACAAAAGTATTCACATCCAGGTGCTGGAAAAATATAGAATATATTCACAGGGCAAAACTAGAATCTTTACTAGCAGGGATGAAGGTGATGCTACAATTAAGTACATTTTAGGCAATATAAATATAAAAATAGCGCGGTTAGGTATTTCCCTGCAGTCTACCAGACTGTCCGTCTTAGACCTCATACACACGACCGTATCCATTTTGCGGTCTACAGAACACGGATGACGTCTGTGTTTTTTCTGCACACCCATTGACTTCAATGGTTCAGTGGTCTGGATTTTGTGGCCAAGTATAGGACTTTTTTTTTTTTTTTTTTGCACAACGGGCACAACGGACACACGGATGCGGACATCCGTGTGTGGCCTGTTTTATTTTGCAGACCCATAGAAATGAATAGTTCCGTGTAAAATCTGCAAAAAAAAAAAAAAAAAGCACATTCGACACGGATACAAAAAATGGTCATGTGTATGGAGCCTTAGGCCTCATGCACACAACAGTTCTGTTTTTTTTGCGGTCCGCAAATTGCAGATCCGCAAAACACGGAAGCCGCTCGTCTGCCTTCCGCAATTTGCTGAACGGAACAGGCGGACCATTGTAGAAATGCCTATTCTTGTCCGCAAAACGGACAAGAATAGGACATGTTATATTTTTTTGGCGGGGCTACGTAATGGAGCAACGGATGCGGACAGCATCTTTTGCGGCCCCATTGAAGTGAATGGGTTCGCACCCGAGCCGCAAAAACTGCGGCTCGGATGCGGACCAGAACAACGGTCGTGTGCATGAGGCCTTATACTGATTTCCTTGTTTATGAGTTAATTGGTGTCAGATGAAGGATGCTTTTAAAGGACTTTCCCATCATGACAACTGTTGACACCAGGATATTCATATCATAGAAGTATCCTATGGAGAGCTGCCCTTTTCCAAAGGGTGGTCTGCAAACTATTTTTTTTTTTAATGCAACAATTTAAAGGGGTTTTTTGATTTTCTCAATATTGATGAATAGGTTATTGGTATCAGATTGGTGGCGGTCAACCACCCTGCACCTCCACTGATCAGCTGCCAGCGTCAGGAACAGCACAGTAGATGGAGCCAGAAGCAAAAAGCTCCGTCCACTGTGTAGCAGCCGTGTCAGATTACTGCAGTATGACGGAACAGTCATGGACGGCGGTTTCGGATTACGGTCCCATCCACTGGATCCCCTTACTGATCTCACACTGATGTCCCATCCTGAGGACAGGTTATCTACATGGAGAAACTGGAAAACCTCTAATGTATGACGTGTAATTGTGCATCAACACCAAACCCACAGTGTAAAAAACAAAACTAAAATGGGGAAATGCTTGCAATCCCAATAAATTCGACAACCGATGTTCCCATTCTTCTTGGCAATAGCTTGTGTCCATTCATCCTTGGTGACACTGTCAGTACTAACTGGTGGGTGTCCCAGTGTGGAGCCAGGGCCGGTGCTACCATAAGGCAGACCAAGCAGCCGTCTTAGGGCGCACCCTCGGGTAAGGCGGAAAAATGTGACATGGGGGTCTGATGGCTGACATTGGGGGATGATGTCTAACATGGGGTTCTGATCTGAGGTCTGATTAACATTGGGGGTCTGATTGGGGCTGTGAGCTGAGGTCTGATTAACATTGGGGGTCTGATTGCTGGTCTGACCTGAGGTGTAATGGAAAATATTTTTTTCTTATTATCCTCCTCTAAAACCTAGGTGTGTCTTAAATATGGTCCTTAAACCAGCCATTGTCTGAAGCAGAGAGAAGATACCAGGACCACAGAGAGGAGAGCCAAAATGTAGCTTCGCTTGTGTTGGCAAAAATCTTTGCACCGGCCCTGTGTGGAGCTACATGCTTCTGTGACCAGGGAAACCGTAACATCCAGTTATCAATTTATTAATATATTTCCAGTAGGAATAACAGAGGCAGATTACAACAAAGTTCTAAGAAAGGATGCTCCATACGGAATGCAAAGTGTTTACACAAGCAGGTAGATCACTGACGGTTCACAATGGTGCAAGAAGTGACAGCAACGGGCAGAGCGCTGACAGCTAGAAGGTGCCCTCCAATACCAGACTAATCGTATCAGCGCATCAGTTTTATTCACAGTCTCTGGCCTCATGCACACGACCGTTCAGTTTTTTGCGGTCCGTAAACCGCAGATCCGCAAAAAACGGAAGCCGCCCGTGTGCCTTCCGCAATTTTTGGAACGGAACAGGCGGCCCATTGTAGAAATGCCTATTATTGTCTGCAAAACGGACAAGAATAGGACATTTTCTATTATTTTTGCGGGGCCACGGAATAGAGCAACGGATGCGGACAGCACACGGAGTGCTGTCCGCATCTTTTTGCAGTCCTATTGAAGTGAATGGGTCCGTACCGGAGCCGCAAAAACTGCGCCTCGGATGCGGACCCAAAAAACGGTTGTGTGCATGAGGCCTTTTTTGTACATTTTTATAGAATTATATTACCCACAAGGTAAGAAGATAAAACCCACCATAGATACATAATGAATCTGGATGGTTGATGTCCACCATGGTGGCAGCCAGTGGAGGTTCGGAGAATTCATCTGCCATCAGTAAGAGGATGCCCATTTATTCTGGAAAATAAAAACACAGATGGATTGAAAAGACGACTAATTATTCAGATATGTGACTATAGGAATATTGGTCGCGTTTACAGCGTTCTTTGGTAATCAGGTTTGGCTTTTTGCTGTACTTCCTAATTACATAAAATCCAGTTATAATGGGAATAGTCTGTCTTGATTCCTTCACATGAAATCCTATCTGCCGACGATATAATCTAATACATTCTGTCCACAAATAACATTAGATGTTCAATGATACGTCAACGTTTATGAAGACAATAATCCTCACTAAATATAGACAAACGACTGAACTCATATCCAAATCTGCTTCCTGGGGAATTCAGTGGCTTCCGTGGGACGCACAGCACAGGCTGGCCTGGTTGTACAGAGAGCAATGTGGGGCAGGGATGAATTTTGGACCTCGTTCACATGCAGTGTTCCAGTTATATTTCACTGTACACCGAAGCAAGGAATGGAAAGTAAGGCCACTTTCACATTAGAGTTTTCAATTCCGTTATTGAGATCCGTCATAGGGTCTCAATAACGGAAGAAAACGCTTCCATTTTGTCCCCATTCATTGTCAATGAGGACAAAACTGAACGAAATGGAATGTACCAGAATGCATTCCACTTGGTTGCGTCCCCATCACGGACAGAATAACGCTGCAAGCACAGTTTTTCTATCTGCCGCCGCGATGTGGTGCAGAGCAAGACGGATCCGTCCTGATACACAATGTAAGTCAATGGGGACGAATCCGTTTTCTCTGGCACAATAGAAAACTGATCCATCCCCATTGCCTTTCAATGGTGTTCAAGACAGATCCGTCATGGCTATAGAAGACCAAATACAACCAGATCCGTTCATGACGGATGCATGCGGTTGTATTATTGTAACGGAAGCGTTTCTGCAGATCCATGATGGATCCGCAAAAAACGCTAATGTGAAAGTAGCCTAAGAACGATTTGTGCCCCTTCCATGTTCTGAACACGCTCTTGGTTTTGGCTTACAAATACTGATGCATACCGACCGTGTGAATGGAGCTTTCTATAAAAAAAAAAAAAAAAAAAAAAAAAAAAAATTTTATACCAGCGTCTGGAGTAAGGGGGTCACTAATAACGGCCTCTATTGTGTTTAGTCACTAGCGTTTTTATTATGGAGCTTTTCCCCTATAGAGAAAGTGATGTCAAAAAGCTGGAAAAACAAACAAAAACTGGCATAGAAAATGATAAATGGGCTGGCCCTCCTTCTTCCCCTCCCTCCGTTTTTAGAACTGGCGTACGTGGCTTGGAATGGGAAGAAGTCGCGGATTTGATTGCAGATTCCCTTTGCGACCGATATACACCACAAAGTGGCATATATCTAATCATAAATGACCCCCATAATTTTCATGTAAACATGTAGAACACGAGCTAAAAATATGCCATAGAAATGCATGTTATATGGAAATAAGTGCAAGTTTTTTTTATATAGTGTTTTTCTAATGGTAAAAAAAAAAAAAAATTGAAAATGTACAGGTATGTGTCACTGGGCCCTTAAAGGGGGCTACCATCAGCACAACCTGTGTCCATATACCCTGTCAGGAGAACCGGATGCAATCTCACTGACGGGAGAGAGTCATCCAGGGATTTCTTCTCATTGCCATTTATGGAGTCGGGAAGGAATTCGATAAGTTCTTCTAAGGGGCCGATGTGATGCTGCTGACAACAGTGATTTATAATATACTGGGGGAGGATGATAAAGGGCTTCACAAGGAAACTAAAGCTTTTTACAACAAATCCGTCTCTGTATTTTATAATTCTGTAAGTAATTATTGTGCGGAAAAATACAAACCAAACTTTCATTTTTTTAATTGCCCTCCAACGCTTTTTAGGAATGTTTGCTATGGGACAAGTATTGTCACTTCTTGCTGCTCCGGGGACATAGGAAGGTGACTGTATGTGGAGAATTCATATTAAGGGCTCATGCACACGACCATATGTATTTTGCGGTCCGCAAAAAATACGGGTGACATCCGTGTGCATACCGTATTTTGCGGAACGAAACAGCTGGCCCTTAATAGAACAGTCCTATCCTTGTCCGTAATACGGACAATAATAGGACATGTTCTATTTTTTTGCGGAACGGACATACGGAAACGGAATGCGTTTTTTGAAGACCCATTGAAATGAATGGTTCTGCATTCATTCCCCATAATAAAAACGGAACGGACACGGAAAGAAAATACGCTCGTGTGCATGAGCCCTCAGTATTCTAATACCTTGCACCTCTTCCTTCATTTCTGCATTTTTGCGCTGATTAGATTCCTTTCCCAGCAGATTTCATCAGTATCACAAGGCTGTTATCAGTGGCGGTGTCAGCGCTGAACATGAGCATTCCTTCTGCATCACGCACACCCTGCCATAATGAACTCAGGAGAACATCTGCAGAGACAGCAGGGACACTATGGGGGACATGTAACATGGCTGCTGTATTACAGGCCGGTCTTATTCTCTCCCCTGCGTACTTTAGATGCGCCAAAAGTACTATTATGCCTCAATCGTTCTAACGCAAAGAAAAAAAGGGGGTCAGTCAGCACATCCCAGTGCGCAGGTGCACGTCGCCATGGCTGAAAACACAACATAGAACATGTTTGAAAAAATGTGGTAGCAGGCACTCTCTGATTTACCTGCTACCACATTTTACTACTGACTGAGTCACAGCAGTGGCACCTTAAACCACGGTAGTGTCCAGTGGAGCCGTCCAATAACCAAACAATTACAACATGGAACATAACATACAATGCAACAGCAAACCAAATAAAGTACAAAAAGGATTATATTGCTTATGCTGTGCTTATAAATGAGAGATGCTTGGCAAATCATTTTGTACAAAGTTATTTGAGCCCGTCTGCCACACGTCAAAGCGATCTCCAAGGGAACCTAACACTAAGTTCAACCTGTTAAGTGCCATGACAGCGACCATGAAGTTCGGGGGGTGTAGGTTCCGCCTGCATGCTGGACTACAAGTACCAACATGCATGCTGAGCAAACTGAGCTTTATACTCATGCTAATTAAAATCAGCCTATGAGGCAGACAGGCTGACCAGGATATGCATTGACCGGCTTCTTGGCTGTGGCACTCACTTATGTGCTAAATTGCTATTAGACAGACCACGTGACTGCTATGAGGCTCATGCTCATCAGCTTCTTCTGTTTCGGACATTTAAAGACAGCATTTTCATCCAGCCGCCACTAGGAGGAGCTCAGTGCAAAGAGATTTTTAAGCTTTCATTGCAGTCAATGGTAGCTATATAGATGGCTTTGCAGTGAGCTCCCCCTAGTGGTGGCGTCAGCCACTCAGTTTTATAATGCACTGAGGGAACCAGCAGACAAAGCTGGATGGGGAGATTTATCAATATAGTTACGCCAGTTGAATGAGATATATGCTGTTCAAAATGAGTGCCATATTCATGAAGCAGATAAGTCAGATAAAGTGGGTATGGCAGAGGGTACATTTTTATTATATATATATTTTTGAAAGTTTCTTCTACTTAATAAAACCTGTAAATTTATCAGAAGACTAGGGCGTTGCGCTTTTAGTTCTGCAGTGCCCGGGAGTGTCTGACACATGAACTGGTAAACTTGGTGGGGCAGGGGGCCTATAGTAAGTTTTACTATGGGGCCCTCGAAGATCTATGTAGGACCCTGTTTAGTATTGTAGACACTAATGAATAAGAAGCCCCAAAGACTGCATGGAGAAGTACCCTGAAAACGACTTCAATGAAGCACGATCCCAACACCCAGACCCTCTCACCACATATCATCTAGAAAAGAGAAGCAGTAGGAAAAAAAGGTTATGCTTCTGTCTTAGGTCTTCTGCGGTGGAGCATACAAGGTATGAGGAAGGTAATGTATAAGGAAGAGGTCGTATGCTGCAGCGCTTGGAAGTGAAGACGACCTGAGAGTCATAAGGACATACTTTTCTGATTTCTTCTTGGTCTGGCCAGGGGTCTTAATTAGTTTTGTGGTTGGTCTAGGGTTTAATTCATTTTAGGGGTCTGTTATTGTGGGATCTACATTTATTTCACTGGTCTGGGTCTGAATTCCTTTAAGCATCTGATCTGGGGTCTAAATAAAAGGGCTTGTCTGGGCTTGAGGATAGGCCATCACTAGCTGATCGGGGGAAGGGGGGGTTTACAAATTGGTAAAAAGATGACATACTTAGGCTTGGTTTACATGGTGTGGCTGCTGCACATGGTTGAAGCTTTGCCCAGTTGTGGCGCCAACGACTGCATGAAAATGTGGTAAAAGTGGTTTTCAGAGATTGATAATGATGGCCTATGCTCAGAATCAAGTAATCAATATCTGATCATGGGGATCTGACTCCCAGCTTCTGTGCTAATCAACTGTCTGATGAGGCCACAGGTCTCTTCCTAGGCCAGTGATGTCACGATCATTGGTCACATGACCAATAGACAGCTCAGTCCCATTCAAGCGAATGGTCCTGGACTGCAATACCGAGCACAGCCACTATACAACATATGGAGCTGTGAGGAGGGAGCTCTTTAGACAGCTGATTGGCGGAGGCGCTGGAAGTCAGACACCAACGATGAGATACTGATGACCTATCCTGAGAATAGCCATCAATATCAAAATGTTGGACAACCCCTTTAATGACCCTTTAAGGCCTCTTTCACCCGAGCGTGACAGATTAGGTCCGGATGCGTTCAGGGTGCGTTCAGTGAAACTCGCACCCAGTGGCGTAGCGTGGGTTGCCAGCACCCGGGGCAAGCCATAAATTGCGCCCCCCCCCCAGTCTGTGGGCACGCCCCTTTTAACAGATGTTGTAGATCACTTGCAGTCCTATGTAACACCACCGATAACACAGTGCTAACTCTGAGTACAGATAATGTAGTAGATTCACCTGCAGTCCTATGTAACACCACAGAAAACACAGTAATAATTCTGAGTACAGATAATATAGTAGATGTCACCTACAGTCCTATGTAACACCTCAGATAACACAGTGAAAACTCTCTGAGTACAGATAATGTAATAGATGTCACCTGCAGTCCTATGTAACACCTCATAACACAGTGATAACTCTCTGAGTACAGATAACGTAATAGATGTTTCCTGCAGTCCTATGTAACACCTCAGATAACAGTGATAACTCTCTGAGTACAGATAATGTAATAGATGTTCCCTGCAGTCCTATGTAACACCACAGATAACAGTGATAACTCTCTGAGTACAGATAATGTAGTAGATGTTTCCTGCAGTCCTATGTAATACCTCAGATAACACAGTGGTAACTCTCTGAGTACAGATAATGTAGTAGATGGGTGTGAGGCCCCAGAATTCAGAACACGCACAGTGTGACCTGAAGTCTGGGGCCAGGATGCGTCAGGGTGGGCCAAATTCTCAATCTCCTCCCCCAACCCTACCGTGAAACAGATATGTGCATGGATATTATTATTACAGTAGAATACCGCACCATACCTGTTACATCCAGTGACGTCTCCTGTGATGTAGAATTTCCTTAGCATCTTCATTCGGAGATAAGACCATGATACCTTCTTTCAGCAGCTTCCCGTCTCTGCAGAGTTTCACAGAAAAAAATTTAGGTTCCTCACTTTACTATCATCCTCTCCTTCCTGTCTCAACAACTCCTCCTGCTGCCCCCCAATCAGGGGCGTCGCTAGGTTAAAACATTCGGGGCCTGGGCCCCGGATGTTTTGTCCCATGCCCCGAATGTCCTGCCTGCCTGCCAGATACAACTGTATTGCCGTACACAGAACGGCAATACAATTGAATCTTACACTGGGAAGAGGTGAAGGACCTGTGGTGACATCACAGGTCATGTGATCAGCAAACAGGCTGTGATAGGATGACCTGGATGATGTCACCATCATGTGACCAGTGCAGGATTGGACCGGAGTAAAGAGGAGAAGGAGCCTAATGCTGATGTCTGTACAGGAGAGGTAAGTGAAGGGAGAGGCAGAGCAATGCTGGGAGTTGTAGTTATTTAACTGGGATGTATTTTAGGGCTGAAGGGAGGGATGTTATTGACATGGAACTGTGTGCTTGAGGTGGCTGGGGGAGGGAGGGATGTTATTTACATGGGACTGTATGTTGAAAGTGGATGGTGGGGGGAATGATGTTTATGTACATGGGACTTAATGTTTAGGCTACGTTCACACTTGCGTTTGGTGATCCGCTTGTGAGATCCGTTTCAGGTCTCTCACAAGCAGCCCCAAATGCATCAGTTTAAAGGGTTTCTACGACTTCGTTTGCCCCTATTTAGCTTTCAGACACTAGCGATCCGCTAGTGTCTGCTGTACCAAACAATCCTAATCTAACAGTTTTTTGTCCAGCCGTTTTGCTAAAAAAAGAACTTTTATGGATATGCTAATGAGCCTCTAGGTGCTATGCGGGCGTCTTTTCAGCACCTAGAGGCTCCGTCTACCTTCACATAATTCCGCCCAGCGCGTCCCTCCAGCACACCCATCTCTGATGGAATCCGATCCTCCCTCTGTTCCAGCCTGCGCCGTGCGCGTCTGTAATCGGCGCAGGCGCAGTGAATGTCTGACTGCTGCCTGCTCAGACATGTCCGTGGAACAGAGGGAGGATCGGATTCCAGGGGGGCAAACGAAGTGGTAGAAACCCTTTAACCCCAATGCATTCTGAATGGATGCGGATCCATTCAGAATGCATTCGTTCGGCTCCGTACGGCCCCCCGTTCCATTTTGGAGGCAGACTCTAAAATGCTGCAAGCAGTGTTTTTGTGTCCGCATGGCCTTGCGGAGCCAAACGGATCCGTCCTGACTTACAATGTAAGTCAATAGGGACGGATCTCTTTGTATTGACACAAAATGGTGCAATTGTAAACGGACCCGTCCCCCATTGACTTTTAATGTAAGTCAGGACGGATCCGTATTGGGACTTAGAAATTCAAATCTAATACAAACGAATCGGTCCTGAACGGATGCATTCATTTGTATTATCAGTGCGGATCGGTCCTGTACAAGTACAGGACAGATCCGCACCAACGCAAGTGTGAAAGTAGGCTTAGGAAGTGATGTTTACATGGGATTGTGCGTTGGAGGCGGCTGGGGAGGAGGTGATGTTATTTACATGGGACTGTATGGTGGAGGGAGGATTGTAACTGCAGGGGGCACTGCAGATCCAGGGGACATTATAGGCGGTCTTATTACTACTGGGGGCTCTATAGGAGGGTCTTATAGATCCGCCTTATTTCTACTGAGCGCACTATGGGGGTCTTATTACTACATAGGGGTCTGTAGGGAGCTTTATTACCACTGGGGGAACAATAGGGGGCCTTATTTCTACTGGGGACTCTATAAGGGTATTATTAATATGGGAGGGCTCTTCTAATAATGGGGGCATTGTTGAGGAGCATTATCACGGTTGGGGCAGTGTTACTAACCAGGGCATTCTAGAAGGGAATTGCTATTGGTGGGACTGTGAGGAGCACTATTACTATGGGGGGCAGTAATGTTTCTTCAGGATAGTATTTGGGGGGGGTTGAGTTTTTGGCACAGCAAGCAGCAGGATAACACTGTGGGGACTCCAGTTGGTGGATAATGATAGAATGTGAGGAAGCTAAGATGTCTGTGTGTCACACTCTGCAGAGATGAGGCGGCTGAGAGAAGTTGTCCAGACCAAGTGGAAAAGATGATGACAGAGAGGAGACGTCACCTAGAGGCCCTGGATGTGACAGGTAAGTGCCGCTGTATAGCAAGTACAGCATAGTGCGGGGAAGGGGACATATTTATTGGGGCTTGTGCCCCGGATCTTTTGAGACCCTAGCAACGCCCCTGCCCCCAATACTGTGCTAGAGCCAGACAGATAGTCCCCCATGCCCCATAATATTACTCCCCCTGTATATTATAATGGCCCCCTCTGTATTAGTATTGGTATTAATATATTGGCCCCCTCTTTATTATTAATATATTGGCCCCTCTTTATTATTAATGTATTGGCCCCATCTTTGTTATTAATGTAATGGCCGCCTCTCCACTCTTATTAGTATAATGTCCTCGGTTGTCCTCCTCTTTCTGCTCCTCCCCCACCCCCATAGTGCCCCCAGTGAACTCTGCAATTAGGGTAGGGTACAATGAAACAAATAAATAAATACTTACCCGTCTCCATCACAGCGTGTGGTATCGCGAGATCCGACGCAGGAGGTCACAGTGAGGTAATCGTGACCGAGTCCTGCGTCGCTCTACTGCCTTATAGGCTTCAGGCCTAGTGGCCTGAAGCCTATGAGGCATAATGGAGGGGACGGGAGCCATAGGCTCCCTTGGCCCTCATTGAAATTCCTGCTGCCTGGCGCCCCCTGCAATTTGGCTCCTGGGGGAACGGCCCCCTCCCCCCCCACGCTACGCCACTGCTCGCACCATTTTGCAAGCAAGTTCAGTCAGTTTTGTCTGTGATTGCGTTCAGTTGTTCAGTTTTTTTCTGCGCGGGTGCAATGCGTTTTGATGCGTTTTCCACGCACGTGATAAAAAACTGAAGGATTACAAACATCTCTTATCAACCATCAGTGAAAAACGCATCGCATCTGGACTTGCTTGCGGATACAATGCGTTTTCCACTGAAGCCCCAATCACTTCTGATGCATGAAAAAAACGCTCATGTACACAGACACATTGAAATGAATGGGTCAGGATTCAGTGCGGGTGCCATTTGTTCACGAAACGCACCGCACCAGCGCGGAAAACTCGCTTGTATGAAAGAAGCCTAAAGCCTCATGCACATGTCCGTGGAACACGGTCCGTGTGATACCGGCCTGGATTTCTTCTGAGTGCAGGAGCGCACAACGTCATTGGTTGCTATGACACTGTGCGCTTTCTGCTGCCGCCACAGTACAGTAATACACTGGTATAGATCATACCAGTGTATTACTGTACTGCGACGGCAGCAGGAAGCGCATGGCGTCATAGCAACCAATGACGCCGTGCGCTCCTGCACTCAGAAGAAATCCAGGCCGGTATCACACGGACCGTGTTCCACGGACGTGTGCCTGAGGCTTAAGAGTCATAACCTTCAAAATGTTTGATTAAAGGCTCCGATCCACGTTTTATGCTGACCCATTCCGCGGCTCACCAAAAAAGATAGAACGTGTCCTAGGATAGGACATTTCTAGAGGAGTGTGAAAAAAAATGGCAGCAAGCACTAGGCCGTTATCTGTGTTTTGTGGATCTCCAATTTCCAGACCACAAACCAGATGCGGTTGTGTGGATGAGCCCAAAAAGGGGTGTATGGGACTATGGATGAGCAAATCGACTTTGGAAAAACATTCAAAGTCGATTTGCATAAAACTTTGTTTCAATACTGTACGGAGCAGGAGCTCTCTACAGTATTAGAATGTATTGGCTCCGATGAGCCAAAGTTATTGCTGGTACCTTGGAACAGAACCCGAGTTCGGGAAATGTTTTTTTTACAGTGCAAATTAATTTATGAAGTTATTACCCGAAGTCTAGCAAGACTTCACGAAACAATAACTTCGCCTCATCAGAGTCAATACATTCTAATACTGTACGGAGCTCCTGCTCCATACAGTATTGGAACGACGTTTTATGTGAATCGACTTCGGATGTTTCATCCAAAGTTGATTCGCTCATCCCTATTTGGGACATTTAAAAATCTTGGACAGGCCCCCGAATGGTATATAATAAAAAATGATGCAATACTTACCTCTGTTTCTGGTGCACTTCTCTGCAGCGGTGACATACTGGTATACAGCACATGAACGCTGAGACTACTGGCTGCAGTAGTCAGGTGCCATATACAGTTGCAAGAAAAAGTATGTGAACCCTTTGGAATGATATGGATTTCTGCACAAATTGGTCATAAAATGTGATCTGATCTTCATCTAAGTCACAACAATAGACAATCACAGTCTGCTTAAACTAATTACACACAAATAATTAAATGTTACCATGTTTTTTTTGAACACACCATGTAAACATTCACAGTGCAGGTGGAAAAAGTATGTGAACCCCTAGACTAATGACATCTCCAAGAGCTAATTGGAGTGAGGTGTCAGCCAAGTGGAGTCCAATCAATGAGATGAGATTGGAGGTGTTGGTTACAGCTGCCCTGCCCTATAAAAAACACACACCAGTTCTGGGTTTGCTTTTCACAAGAAGCATTGCCAGATGTGAATGATGCCTCACACAAAAGAGCTCTCAGAAGACCTACGATTAAGAATTGTTGACTTGCATTAAGCTTGAAAGGGTTATAAAAGTATCTCCAAAAGCCTTGCCTTATCTGTGGACAGATTAAACCAAAGTTGAGTTGTTTGGAAGAAACACACAACACTATGGGCCAGATTTATCATGACTCTGACAGCTCACTCCACTTTCACATATGGCTAAAGTCCACCTCAGCCCCCCTAGCTGAAACCCCCTTAATGACCAGACCACTTTTTACAATTCTGCACTACACTACTTTCACCATCTATTGCTCGGTCATGCAACTTACCACCCAAATGAATTTTACCTCCTTTTCTTCTTACTAATATAGCTTTCATTTGGTGGTATTTCATTGCTGCTGACATTTTTACTTTTTTTGTTATTAATCGAAATTTAACAAAATTTTAGCAAAAAATGACATTTTTCACTTTCAGTTGTAAAATTTTTCTAAAAAAACGACATCTATGTATACATTTTTCTCTAAATTTATTGTTCTACATGTCTTTGATAAAAAAAAATGTTTGGGTAAAAAAAAAAAAATGGTTTGGGTAAAAGTTATAGCGTTTACAAACTATGGTACAAAAATGTGAATTTCCGCTTTTTGAAGCAGCTCTGACTTTCTGAGCACCTGTCATGTTTCCTGAGGTTCTACAATGCCCATACAGTAGAAAAACCCCACAAATAACCCCATTTCGGAAAGTAGACACCCTAAGATTTTCGCTGATGGGCATAGTGAGTTCATAGAACTTTTTAGTTTTTGTCACAAGTTAGCGGAAAATGATGATTTTTTTTTTTTCCTTACAAAGTCTCATATTCCACTAACTTGTGACAAAAAATAAAAACTTCCATTAACTCACTATGCCCATCATGAAATACCTTGGGGTGTCTTCTTTCCAAAATGGGGTCACTTGTGGGGTAGTTATACTGCCCTGGCATTTTAGGGACCCAAATGCGTGAGAAGTAGTTTGAAATCAAAATCTGTAAAAAATGCCCTGTGAAATCCGAAAGGTGCACTTTGGAATATGTGCCCATTTGCCCACCTAGGCTGCAAAAAAGTGTCACACATGTGGTATCGCCGTACTCAGGAGAAGTTGGGGAATGTGTTTTGGCATGTTTTTTTACATATACCCATGCTGGGTGAGAGAAATATCTCGGCAAAAGACAACTTTTCCCATTTTTTTTATACAAAGTTGGCATTTGACCAAGATATTTATCTCACCCAGCATGGGTATATGTAAAAAGACACCCCAAAACACATTGCCCTACTTCTCCTGAGTACGGCGATACCACATGTGTGACACATATTTTGCAGTCTAGATGCGCAAAGGGGCCCAAATTCCTTTTAGGAGGGCATTTTTAGACATTTGGATCCCAGACTTCTTCTCACACTTTAGGGCCCCTAAAATGCCAGGGCAGTATAAATACCCCACATGTGACCCCATTTTGGAAAGAAGACACCCCAAGGTATTCAATGAGGGGCATGGCGAGTTCATAGAAATTATTATTTTTTGGCACAAGTTAGCGGAGATTGATTTTTTTTTGTTTTTTCTCACAAAGTCTCCCTTTCCGCTAACTTGGGCCAAAAATGTTAATCTTTCATTGACTCAATATGCCCCTCAATGAATACCTTGGGGTGTCTTCGTTCCGAAATGGGGTCACATGTGGGGTATTTATACTGCCCTGGCATTTTAGGGGCCCTATAGCGTGAGAAGAAGTCTGGAATATAAATGTCTAAAAAATGTTACGCATTTGGATTCCGTGAGGGGTATGGTGAGCTCATGTGAGATTTTATTCGCTTACCTTCCGTTCCTGTGAACGCGTGCGCCTGTGTGCGCGCATTCACAGGAAATCTCGCCTCTCGCGAGATGACGCACGGATGCGTCCAGGAGGAATGAATCGACCGCCTCCAGGACGCATCCGTGCATTAGGCGGTCCTGGAGCGGTTAAGACTGTAATAAATGTGGTTTGACGGTAGCAGTTTATCCGTCAGTAAGCCACTTTACAAAAGTCGCACATCTTTACGAAAAAGTTGCATGTTCTCTTAAAAAGTCTCATAAGATAAGCATGGTCCTCACTGGAGTGAAATTGCGTATTTTTTTGTGACTTTTTAAATAGTCGTAATAGTAAATCTGTCTAGGACAACCCCTTTAATACAAGCCTCTATGACTTTGTACAGTACCCCAGCTGTGATGGAGAAGACCCTCACTTGCCCTGGTATTGGCAATGTCAACTGAGAAACCTGGCGTCCTCTGTATCCATATGACAGAAGATGGCAGTGGTCACGTTAGCTGTTCCTGGCTTCCTCCACTTTGGCGCTGAACGGTAAATGGATGCGATCAGAGCATGTGCAGATACTAACAGCACCCAAATGGGAGAATGTCTGCATGAGCACTGATCTCCACCTGACCCCAGACTCAGGGCGCCTTCTCACCATCCGTATTTTCTTGCAGAATTGTCCGCAAGTGAAAATCAGTTGCCTTCATTTTAAGGGCTCATGCACACGACTGTTTTTTTGCGTTCCGTATACGAATCATATTTTGATTCCGTATACGGTCCGTATACGGAACTATTCATTTCAATGGGTCCGCAAAAGATGCGGACAAGAATAGGCATCTCTATAATAGGCCTCCTGTTTCGTTCCGCAAATTGCGGAAGGCACACGGACGGCTTCCGTTTTTTGTGGATCCATGGTTTGCGGACCGCAAAAAAATGAAACGGTCGTGTGCATGTGGCCTAATGGGTCAACAAGTACATGGATTTCTGCAAGCCCCATGCAGGTGAATAGAACTGATTTTCAGTCCTGGAAAATTCTGCAACAAAATCTGCACCGTGTGAATTCACCCTTAAAGTGGTCGTCTCACTCCCGCAAATGGCATTTATGATGTAGAGGAAGTTAACACAAGGCACTTATACTAATGTATTGTGATTGTCCATATGGTCTACTTTGCTGGCTGGATTAATTTTTCCGTCAAATTATAAACTGCTCGTCTCCATGGTTACGACCACCCTGCAATCCATCACTGGTGGTCGTGCTTTCACAGTATAGGAAAAATCATCAGCCTATTGTGTGGCTGGAACCATGATAGTGCACATAGGCTAGTGCTAGTGTCCATAGTGTGCAAGCATGACCATCACTGATGGATTGCAGGGTGGTCGTAACCATGGAAATGAACAGTGTATAATGTGATGGAAAAATGAATCCAGCCAGCAAAGGAGGCAATATGGAGAATCACATTACATTAGTAACTGCCTGGTATTAACTTTCTTTACATGATAAATACTGTTTGCTGAAGTGAGACAAGTACTAAGGCTGAAGCTCAGCCTGTGTTTGTGGGAGGGGCGGAGGAGGCCTATTTAGCGCCGCCTCACGCTCCCATCAGAGACGCCGCGCTTTCACGTGACGTCTCTGCGCATCGAGGACTCAGTGCCGCTGCTGTTTGCCCACGCTGCTGCTCCTTCAGCCTCCGCTCGAAACAGTACCTCCCCTGGAACCACGCTCCCCCGGTAAGCCAAGCGGCGCCTTGAGCTGCTCCCTGTTTGGGAGCCTCGGCGCCGCGCTCCCACATACCCACATGTCGCTTCCTGGCCGCCTCTCGCTGATCGCCAGGCAGCATCAAAACCGGGTCCCCAGCGCTCCCACTCACCGCGCATGTCCGCAACCTGGCCCCACCTCCCGCACCGGCTGGTCTCCAGGCAGCACTGACGCCGGCCGCCCCCCCCCTCTCCACCATTAACCCCTTCACCTGGCAACAGCATCCTGGCTTCATCTGGGTGCTTAAAAATGTGCACTCAAAATGCTCAACTTGCAAACCTGACAGCTGAGGCCTCCCCACAAGCGGGGGCCTCAGCAAAAACAGCACACTGCATATTTCATTTCACGCCATTATCTGCCAGCAGAGTCATGTCAATGTTTTTCTTCCTTAAAATTTCATCCACGTTATCGTCTGCCACGCAGCAGATTCATGTCATTTTTTCCTCAGGTTCGCTTACGCTATTGTCTGCCAAGCAGCAGATTCATGTCATTTTTCCTTAGGTTCGCTTACGCTATCGTCTGCCACGCAGCAGATTCATGTCTTTTTTCCTCAGGTTCGCTTACGCTACTGTCTGCCACGCAGCAGATTCATGTCATTTTTTCTTAGGTTCGCTCACGCTATTGTCTGCCACGCAGCAGATTCATGTCATTTTTCCTTAGGTTCGCTTACGCTATCGTCTGCCACGCAGCAGATTCATGTCATTTTTCCTTAGGTTCGCTTACGCTATCGTCTGCCACGCAGCAGATTCATGTCTTTTTTCCTCAGGTTCGCTCACGCTATTGTCTGCCACGCAGCAGATTCATGTCACTTTTCCTCATGTTCGCTCACGCTATTGTCTGCCACGCAGCAGATTCACGTCACTTTTCCTCATGTTCGCTCACGCTATTGTCTGCCACGCAGCAGATTCATGTCACTTTTCCTCATGTTCGCTCACGCTATTGTCTGCCACGCAGCAGATTCATGTCAATTTTCCTTCCTTAAGTTCCATCCACGCTATTGTCTGCCACGTAGCAGATTCAGGTCAACTTCCTCATGTTTGCTCACGCTATTATCTGCCACGCAGCAGATTCATGTCACTTTCCTCAGGTTCGCTCACGCTATTATCTGCCACGCAGCAGATTCATGTCAATTTTCCTTCCTTAAGTTCCATCCACGCTATTGTCTGCCACGCAGCAGATTCATGTCACTTTCCTCAGGTTCGCAATTTGGCTCCTGGGGGAACGGCCCCCTCCCCCCCCACGCTACGCCACTGCTCGCACCATTTTGCAAGCAAGTTCAGTCAGTTTTGTCTGTGATTGCGTTCAGTTGTTCAGTTTTTTTCTGCGCGGGTGCAATGCGTTTTGATGCGTTTTCCACGCACGTGATAAAAAACTGAAGGATTACAAACATCTCTTATCAACCATCAGTGAAAAACGCATCGCATCTGGACTTGCTTGCGGATACAATGCGTTTTCCACTGAAGCCCCAATCACTTCTGATGCATGAAAAAAACGCTCATGTACACAGACACATTGAAATGAATGGGTCAGGATTCAGTGCGGGTGCCATTTGTTCACGAAACGCACCGCACCAGCGCGGAAAACTCGCTTGTATGAAAGAAGCCTAAAGCCTCATGCACATGTCCGTGGAACACGGTCCGTGTGATACCGGCCTGGATTTCTTCTGAGTGCAGGAGCGCACAACGTCATTGGTTGCTATGACACTGTGCGCTTTCTGCTGCCGCCACAGTACAGTAATACACTGGTATAGATCATACCAGTGTATTACTGTACTGCGACGGCAGCAGGAAGCGCATGGCGTCATAGCAACCAATGACGCCGTGCGCTCCTGCACTCAGAAGAAATCCAGGCCGGTATCACACGGACCGTGTTCCACGGACGTGTGCCTGAGGCTTAAGAGTCATAACCTTCAAAATGTTTGATTAAAGGCTCCGATCCACGTTTTATGCTGACCCATTCCGCGGCTCACCAAAAAAGATAGAACGTGTCCTAGGATAGGACATTTCTAGAGGAGTGTGAAAAAAAATGGCAGCAAGCACTAGGCCGTTATCTGTGTTTTGTGGATCTCCAATTTCCAGACCACAAACCAGATGCGGTTGTGTGGATGAGCCCAAAAAGGGGTGTATGGGACTATGGATGAGCAAATCGACTTTGGAAAAACATTCAAAGTCGATTTGCATAAAACTTTGTTTCAATACTGTACGGAGCAGGAGCTCTCTACAGTATTAGAATGTATTGGCTCCGATGAGCCAAAGTTATTGCTGGTACCTTGGAACAGAACCCGAGTTCGGGAAATGTTTTTTTTACAGTGCAAATTAATTTATGAAGTTATTACCCGAAGTCTAGCAAGACTTCACGAAACAATAACTTCGCCTCATCAGAGTCAATACATTCTAATACTGTACGGAGCTCCTGCTCCATACAGTATTGGAACGACGTTTTATGTGAATCGACTTCGGATGTTTCATCCAAAGTTGATTCGCTCATCCCTATTTGGGACATTTAAAAATCTTGGACAGGCCCCCGAATGGTATATAATAAAAAATTATGCAATACTTACCTCTGTTTCTGGTGCACTTCTCTGCAGCGGTGACATACTGGTATACAGCACATGAACGCTGAGACTACTGGCTGCAGTAGTCAGGTGCCATATACAGTTGCAAGAAAAAGTATGTGAACCCTTTGGAATGATATGGATTTCTGCACAAATTGGTCATAAAATGTGATCTGATCTTCATCTAAGTCACAACAATAGACAATCACAGTCTGCTTAAACTAATTACACACAAAGAATTAAATGTTACCATGTTTTTTTTAACACACCATGTAAACATTCACAGTGCAGGTGGAAAAAGTATGTGAACCCCTAGACTAATGACATCTCCAAGAGCTAATTGGAGTGAGGTGTCAGCCAAGTGGAGTCCAATCAATGAGATGAGATTGGAGGTGTTGGTTACAGCTGCCCTGCCCTATAAAAAACACACACCAGTTCTGGGTTTGCTTTTCACAAGAAGCATTGCCAGATGTGAATGATGCCTCACACAAAAGAGCTCTCAGAAGACCTACGATTAAGAATTGTTGACTTGCATTAAGCTTGAAAGGGTTATAAAAGTATCTCCAAAAGCCTTGCCTTATCTGTGGACAGATTAAACCAAAGTTGAGTTGTTTGGAAGAAACACACAACACTATGGGCCAGATTTATCATGACTCTGACAGCTCACTCCACTTTCACATATGGCTAAAGTCCACCTCAGCCCCCCTAGCTGAAACCCCCTTAATGACCAGACCACTTTTTACAATTCTGCACTACACTACTTTCACCATCTATTGCTCGGTCATGCAACTTACCACCCAAATGAATTTTACCTCCTTTTCTTCTTACTAATATAGCTTTCATTTGGTGGTATTTCATTGCTGCTGACATTTTTACTTTTTTTGTTATTAATCGAAATTTAACAAAATTTTAGCAAAAAATGACATTTTTCACTTTCAGTTGTAAAATTTTTCTAAAAAAACGACATCTATGTATACATTTTTCTCTAAATTTATTGTTCTACATGTCTTTGATAAAAAAAAATGTTTGGGTAAAAAAAAAAAAATGGTTTGGGTAAAAGTTATAGCGTTTACAAACTATGGTACAAAAATGTGAATTTCCGCTTTTTGAAGCAGCTCTGACTTTCTGAGCACCTGTCATGTTTCCTGAGGTTCTACAATGCCCATACAGTAGAAAAACCCCACAAATAACCCCATTTCGGAAAGTAGACACCCTAAGATTTTCGCTGATGGGCATAGTGAGTTCATAGAACTTTTTAGTTTTTGTCACAAGTTAGCGGAAAATGATGATTTTTTTTTTTTTCCTTACAAAGTCTCATATTCCACTAACTTGTGACAAAAAATAAAAACTTCCATTAACTCACTATGCCCATCATGAAATACCTTGGGGTGTCTTCTTTCCAAAATGGGGTCACTTGTGGGGTAGTTATACTGCCCTGGCATTTTAGGGACCCAAATGCGTGAGAAGTAGTTTGAAATCAAAATCTGTAAAAAATGCCCTGTGAAATCCGAAAGGTGCACTTTGGAATATGTGCCCATTTGCCCACCTAGGCTGCAAAAAAGTGTCACACATGTGGTATCGCCGTACTCAGGAGAAGTTGGGGAATGTGTTTTGGCATGTTTTTTTACATATACCCATGCTGGGTGAGAGAAATATCTCGGCAAAAGACAACTTTTCCCATTTTTTTTATACAAAGTTGGCATTTGACCAAGATATTTATCTCACCCAGCATGGGTATATGTAAAAAGACACCCCAAAACACATTGCCCTACTTCTCCTGAGTACGGCGATACCACATGTGTGACACATATTTTGCAGTCTAGATGCGCAAAGGGGCCCAAATTCCTTTTAGGAGGGCATTTTTAGACATTTGGATCCCAGACTTCTTCTCACACTTTAGGGCCCCTAAAATGCCAGGGCAGTATAAATACCCCACATGTGACCCCATTTTGGAAAGAAGACACCCCAAGGTATTCAATGAGGGGCATGGCGAGTTCATAGAAATTATTATTTTTTGGCACAAGTTAGCGGAGATTGATTTTTTTTTTGTTTTTTCTCACAAAGTCTCCCTTTCCGCTAACTTGGGCCAAAAATGTTAATCTTTCATTGACTCAATATGCCCCTCAATGAATACCTTGGGGTGTCTTCGTTCCGAAATGGGGTCACATGTGGGGTATTTATACTGCCCTGGCATTTTAGGGGCCCTATAGCGTGAGAAAAAGTCTGGAATATAAATGTCTAAAAAATGTTACGCATTTGGATTCCGTGAGGGGTATGGTGAGCTCATGTGAGATTTTATTCGCTTACCTTCCGTTCCTGTGAACGCGTGCGCCTGTGTGCGCGCATTCACAGGAAATCTCGCCTCTCGCGAGATGACGCACGGATGCGTCCAGGAGGAATGAATCGACCGCCTCCAGGACGCATCCGTGCATTAGGCGGTCCTGGAGCGGTTAAGACTGTAATAAATGTGGTTTGACGGTAGCAGTTTATCCGTCAGTAAGCCACTTTACAAAAGTCGCACATCTTTACGAAAAAGTTGCATGTTCTCTTAAAAAGTCTCATAAGATAAGCATGGTCCTCACTGGAGTGAAATTGCGTATTTTTTTGTGACTTTTTAAATAGTCGTAATAGTAAATCTGTCTAGGACAACCCCTTTAATACAAGCCTCTATGACTTTGTACAGTACCCCAGCTGTGATGGAGAAGACCCTCACTTGCCCTGGTATTGGCAATGTCAACTGAGAAACCTGGCGTCCTCTGTATCCATATGACAGAAGATGGCAGTGGTCACGTTAGCTGTTCCTGGCTTCCTCCACTTTGGCGCTGAACGGTAAATGGATGCGATCAGAGCATGTGCAGATACTAACAGCACCCAAATGGGAGAATGTCTGCATGAGCACTGATCTCCACCTGACCCCAGACTCAGGGCGCCTTCTCACCATCCGTATTTTCTTGCAGAATTGTCCGCAAGTGAAAATCAGTTGCCTTCATTTTAAGGGCTCATGCACACGACTGTTTTTTTGCGTTCCGTATACGAATCATATTTTGATTCCGTATACGGTCCGTATACGGAACTATTCATTTCAATGGGTCCGCAAAAGATGCGGACAAGAATAGGCATCTCTATAATAGGCCTCCTGTTTCGTTCCGCAAATTGCGGAAGGCACACGGACGGCTTCCGTTTTTTGTGGATCCATGGTTTGCGGACCGCAAAAAAATGAAACGGTCGTGTGCATGTGGCCTAATGGGTCAACAAGTACATGGATTTCTGCAAGCCCCATGCAGGTGAATAGAACTGATTTTCAGTCCTGGAAAATTCTGCAACAAAATCTGCACCGTGTGAATTCACCCTTAAAGTGGTCGTCTCACTCCCGCAAATGGCATTTATGATGTAGAGGAAGTTAACACAAGGCACTTATACTAATGTATTGTGATTGTCCATATGGTCTACTTTGCTGGCTGGATTAATTTTTCCGTCAAATTATAAACTGCTCGTCTCCATGGTTACGACCACCCTGCAATCCATCACTGGTGGTCGTGCTTTCACAGTATAGGAAAAATCATCAGCCTATTGTGTGGCTGGAACCATGATAGTGCACATAGGCTAGTGCTAGTGTCCATAGTGTGCAAGCATGACCATCACTGATGGATTGCAGGGTGGTCGTAACCATGGAAATGAACAGTGTATAATGTGATGGAAAAATGAATCCAGCCAGCAAAGGAGGCAATATGGAGAATCACATTACATTAGTAACTGCCTGGTATTAACTTTCTTTACATGATAAATACTGTTTGCTGAAGTGAGACAAGTACTAAGGCTGAAGCTCAGCCTGTGTTTGTGGGAGGGGCGGAGGAGGCCTATTTAGCGCCGCCTCACGCTCCCATCAGAGACGCCGCGCTTTCACGTGACGTCTCTGCGCATCGAGGACTCAGTGCCGCTGCTGTTTGCCCACGCTGCTGCTCCTTCAGCCTCCGCTCGAAACAGTACCTCCCCTGGAACCACGCTCCCCCGGTAAGCCAAGCGGCGCCTTGAGCTGCTCCCTGTTTGGGAGCCTCGGCGCCGCGCTCCCACATACCCACATGTCGCTTCCTGGCCGCCTCTCGCTGATCGCCAGGCAGCATCAAAACCGGGTCCCCAGCGCTCCCACTCACCGCGCATGTCCGCAACCTGGCCCCACCTCCCGCACCGGCTGGTCTCCAGGCAGCACTGACGCCGGCCGCCCCCCCCCCTCTCCACCATTAACCCCTTCACCTGGCAACAGCATCCTGGCTTCATCTGGGTGCTTAAAAATGTGCACTCAAAATGCTCAACTTGCAAACCTGACAGCTGAGGCCTCCCCACAAGCGGGGGCCTCAGCAAAAACAGCACACTGCATATTTCATTTCACGCCATTATCTGCCAGCAGAGTCATGTCAATGTTTTTCTTCCTTAAAATTTCATCCACGTTATCGTCTGCCACGCAGCAGATTCATGTCATTTTTTCCTCAGGTTCGCTTACGCTATTGTCTGCCAAGCAGCAGATTCATGTCATTTTTCCTTAGGTTCGCTTACGCTATCGTCTGCCACGCAGCAGATTCATGTCATTTTTCCTTAGGTTCGCTCACGCTATTGTCTGCCACGCAGCAGATTCATGTCATTTTTCCTTAGGTTCGCTTACGCTATCGTCTGCCACGCAGCAGATTCATGTCTTTTTTCCTCAGGTTCGCTCACGCTATTGTCTGCCACGCAGCAGATTCATGTCACTTTTCCTCATGTTCGCTCACGCTATTGTCTGCCACGCAGCAGATTCACGTCACTTTTCCTCATGTTCGCTCACGCTATTGTCTGCCACGCAGCAGATTCATGTCACTTTTCCTCATGTTCGCTCACGCTATTGTCTGCCACGCAGCAGATTCATGTCAATTTTCCTTCCTTAAGTTCCATCCACGCTATTGTCTGCCACGTAGCAGATTCAGGTCAACTTCCTCATGTTTGCTCACGCTATTATCTGCCACGCAGCAGATTCATGTCACTTTCCTCAGGTTCGCTCACGCTATTATCTGCCACGCAGCAGATTCATGTCAATTTTCCTTCCTTAAGTTCCATCCACGCTATTGTCTGCCACGCAGCAGATTCATGTCACTTTCCTCAGGTTCGCAATTTGGCTCCTGGGGGAACGGCCCCCTCCCCCCCCACGCTACGCCACTGCTCGCACCATTTTGCAAGCAAGTTCAGTCAGTTTTGTCTGTGATTGCGTTCAGTTGTTCAGTTTTTTTCTGCGCGGGTGCAATGCGTTTTGATGCGTTTTCCACGCACGTGATAAAAAACTGAAGGATTACAAACATCTCTTATCAACCATCAGTGAAAAACGCATCGCATCTGGACTTGCTTGCGGATACAATGCGTTTTCCACTGAAGCCCCAATCACTTCTGATGCATGAAAAAAACGCTCATGTACACAGACACATTGAAATGAATGGGTCAGGATTCAGTGCGGGTGCCATTTGTTCACGAAACGCACCGCACCAGCGCGGAAAACTCGCTTGTATGAAAGAAGCCTAAAGCCTCATGCACATGTCCGTGGAACACGGTCCGTGTGATACCGGCCTGGATTTCTTCTGAGTGCAGGAGCGCACAACGTCATTGGTTGCTATGACACTGTGCGCTTTCTGCTGCCGCCACAGTACAGTAATACACTGGTATAGATCATACCAGTGTATTACTGTACTGCGACGGCAGCAGGAAGCGCATGGCGTCATAGCAACCAATGACGCCGTGCGCTCCTGCACTCAGAAGAAATCCAGGCCGGTATCACACGGACCGTGTTCCACGGACGTGTGCCTGAGGCTTAAGAGTCATAACCTTCAAAATGTTTGATTAAAGGCTCCGATCCACGTTTTATGCTGACCCATTCCGCGGCTCACCAAAAAAGATAGAACGTGTCCTAGGATAGGACATTTCTAGAGGAGTGTGAAAAAAAATGGCAGCAAGCACTAGGCCGTTATCTGTGTTTTGTGGATCTCCAATTTCCAGACCACAAACCAGATGCGGTTGTGTGGATGAGCCCAAAAAGGGGTGTATGGGACTATGGATGAGCAAATCGACTTTGGAAAAACATTCAAAGTCGATTTGCATAAAACTTTGTTTCAATACTGTACGGAGCAGGAGCTCTCTACAGTATTAGAATGTATTGGCTCCGATGAGCCAAAGTTATTGCTGGTACCTTGGAACAGAACCCGAGTTCGGGAAATGTTTTTTTTACAGTGCAAATTAATTTATGAAGTTATTACCCGAAGTCTAGCAAGACTTCACGAAACAATAACTTCGCCTCATCAGAGTCAATACATTCTAATACTGTACGGAGCTCCTGCTCCATACAGTATTGGAACGACGTTTTATGTGAATCGACTTCGGATGTTTCATCCAAAGTTGATTCGCTCATCCCTATTTGGGACATTTAAAAATCTTGGACAGGCCCCCGAATGGTATATAATAAAAAATTATGCAATACTTACCTCTGTTTCTGGTGCACTTCTCTGCAGCGGTGACATACTGGTATACAGCACATGAACGCTGAGACTACTGGCTGCAGTAGTCAGGTGCCATATACAGTTGCAAGAAAAAGTATGTGAACCCTTTGGAATGATATGGATTTCTGCACAAATTGGTCATAAAATGTGATCTGATCTTCATCTAAGTCACAACAATAGACAATCACAGTCTGCTTAAACTAATTACACACAAAGAATTAAATGTTACCATGTTTTTTTTGAACACACCATGTAAACATTCACAGTGCAGGTGGAAAAAGTATGTGAACCCCTAGACTAATGACATCTCCAAGAGCTAATTGGAGTGAGGTGTCAGCCAAGTGGAGTCCAATCAATGAGATGAGATTGGAGGTGTTGGTTACAGCTGCCCTGCCCTATAAAAAACACACACCAGTTCTGGGTTTGCTTTTCACAAGAAGCATTGCCAGATGTGAATGATGCCTCACACAAAAGAGCTCTCAGAAGACCTACGATTAAGAATTGTTGACTTGCATTAAGCTTGAAAGGGTTATAAAAGTATCTCCAAAAGCCTTGCCTTATCTGTGGACAGATTAAACCAAAGTTGAGTTGTTTGGAAGAAACACACAACACTATGGGCCAGATTTATCATGACTCTGACAGCTCACTCCACTTTCACATATGGCTAAAGTCCACCTCAGCCCCCCTAGCTGAAACCCCCTTAATGACCAGACCACTTTTTACAATTCTGCACTACACTACTTTCACCATCTATTGCTCGGTCATGCAACTTACCACCCAAATGAATTTTACCTCCTTTTCTTCTTACTAATATAGCTTTCATTTGGTGGTATTTCATTGCTGCTGACATTTTTACTTTTTTTGTTATTAATCGAAATTTAACAAAATTTTAGCAAAAAATGACATTTTTCACTTTCAGTTGTAAAATTTTTCTAAAAAAACGACATCTATGTATACATTTTTCTCTAAATTTATTGTTCTACATGTCTTTGATAAAAAAAAATGTTTGGGTAAAAAAAAAAAATGGTTTGGGTAAAAGTTATAGCGTTTACAAACTATGGTACAAAAATGTGAATTTCCGCTTTTTGAAGCAGCTCTGACTTTCTGAGCACCTGTCATGTTTCCTGAGGTTCTACAATGCCCATACAGTAGAAAAACCCCACAAATAACCCCATTTCGGAAAGTAGACACCCTAAGATTTTCGCTGATGGGCATAGTGAGTTCATAGAACTTTTTAGTTTTTGTCACAAGTTAGCGGAAAATGATGATTTTTTTTTTTTCCTTACAAAGTCTCATATTCCACTAACTTGTGACAAAAAATAAAAACTTCCATTAACTCACTATGCCCATCATGAAATACCTTGGGGTGTCTTCTTTCCAAAATGGGGTCACTTGTGGGGTAGTTATACTGCCCTGGCATTTTAGGGACCCAAATGCGTGAGAAGTAGTTTGAAATCAAAATCTGTAAAAAATGCCCTGTGAAATCCGAAAGGTGCACTTTGGAATATGTGCCCATTTGCCCACCTAGGCTGCAAAAAAGTGTCACACATGTGGTATCGCCGTACTCAGGAGAAGTTGGGGAATGTGTTTTGGCATGTTTTTTTACATATACCCATGCTGGGTGAGAGAAATATCTCGGCAAAAGACAACTTTTCCCATTTTTTTTATACAAAGTTGGCATTTGACCAAGATATTTATCTCACCCAGCATGGGTATATGTAAAAAGACACCCCAAAACACATTGCCCTACTTCTCCTGAGTACGGCGATACCACATGTGTGACACATATTTTGCAGTCTAGATGCGCAAAGGGGCCCAAATTCCTTTTAGGAGGGCATTTTTAGACATTTGGATCCCAGACTTCTTCTCACACTTTAGGGCCCCTAAAATGCCAGGGCAGTATAAATACCCCACATGTGACCCCATTTTGGAAAGAAGACACCCCAAGGTATTCAATGAGGGGCATGGCGAGTTCATAGAAATTATTATTTTTTGGCACAAGTTAGCGGAGATTGATTTTTTTTTTGTTTTTTCTCACAAAGTCTCCCTTTCCGCTAACTTGGGCCAAAAATGTTAATCTTTCATTGACTCAATATGCCCCTCAATGAATACCTTGGGGTGTCTTCGTTCCGAAATGGGGTCACATGTGGGGTATTTATACTGCCCTGGCATTTTAGGGGCCCTATAGCGTGAGAAGAAGTCTGGAATATAAATGTCTAAAAAATGTTACGCATTTGGATTCCGTGAGGGGTATGGTGAGCTCATGTGAGATTTTATTCGCTTACCTTCCGTTCCTGTGAACGCGTGCGCCTGTGTGCGCGCATTCACAGGAAATCTCGCCTCTCGCGAGATGACGCACGGATGCGTCCAGGAGGAATGAATCGACCGCCTCCAGGACGCATCCGTGCATTAGGCGGTCCTGGAGCGGTTAAGACTGTAATAAATGTGGTTTGACGGTAGCAGTTTATCCGTCAGTAAGCCACTTTACAAAAGTCGCACATCTTTACGAAAAAGTTGCATGTTCTCTTAAAAAGTCTCATAAGATAAGCATGGTCCTCACTGGAGTGAAATTGCGTATTTTTTTGTGACTTTTTAAATAGTCGTAATAGTAAATCTGTCTAGGACAACCCCTTTAATACAAGCCTCTATGACTTTGTACAGTACCCCAGCTGTGATGGAGAAGACCCTCACTTGCCCTGGTATTGGCAATGTCAACTGAGAAACCTGGCGTCCTCTGTATCCATATGACAGAAGATGGCAGTGGTCACGTTAGCTGTTCCTGGCTTCCTCCACTTTGGCGCTGAACGGTAAATGGATGCGATCAGAGCATGTGCAGATACTAACAGCACCCAAATGGGAGAATGTCTGCATGAGCACTGATCTCCACCTGACCCCAGACTCAGGGCGCCTTCTCACCATCCGTATTTTCTTGCAGAATTGTCCGCAAGTGAAAATCAGTTGCCTTCATTTTAAGGGCTCATGCACACGACTGTTTTTTTGCGTTCCGTATACGAATCATATTTTGATTCCGTATACGGTCCGTATACGGAACTATTCATTTCAATGGGTCCGCAAAAGATGCGGACAAGAATAGGCATCTCTATAATAGGCCTCCTGTTTCGTTCCGCAAATTGCGGAAGGCACACGGACGGCTTCCGTTTTTTGTGGATCCATGGTTTGCGGACCGCAAAAAAATGAAACGGTCGTGTGCATGTGGCCTAATGGGTCAACAAGTACATGGATTTCTGCAAGCCCCATGCAGGTGAATAGAACTGATTTTCAGTCCTGGAAAATTCTGCAACAAAATCTGCACCGTGTGAATTCACCCTTAAAGTGGTCGTCTCACTCCCGCAAATGGCATTTATGATGTAGAGGAAGTTAACACAAGGCACTTATACTAATGTATTGTGATTGTCCATATGGTCTACTTTGCTGGCTGGATTAATTTTTCCGTCAAATTATAAACTGCTCGTCTCCATGGTTACGACCACCCTGCAATCCATCACTGGTGGTCGTGCTTTCACAGTATAGGAAAAATCATCAGCCTATTGTGTGGCTGGAACCATGATAGTGCACATAGGCTAGTGCTAGTGTCCATAGTGTGCAAGCATGACCATCACTGATGGATTGCAGGGTGGTCGTAACCATGGAAATGAACAGTGTATAATGTGATGGAAAAATGAATCCAGCCAGCAAAGGAGGCAATATGGAGAATCACATTACATTAGTAACTGCCTGGTATTAACTTTCTTTACATGATAAATACTGTTTGCTGAAGTGAGACAAGTACTAAGGCTGAAGCTCAGCCTGTGTTTGTGGGAGGGGCGGAGGAGGCCTATTTAGCGCCGCCTCACGCTCCCATCAGAGACGCCGCGCTTTCACGTGACGTCTCTGCGCATCGAGGACTCAGTGCCGCTGCTGTTTGCCCACGCTGCTGCTCCTTCAGCCTCCGCTCGAAACAGTACCTCCCCTGGAACCACGCTCCCCCGGTAAGCCAAGCGGCGCCTTGAGCTGCTCCCTGTTTGGGAGCCTCGGCGCCGCGCTCCCACATACCCACATGTCGCTTCCTGGCCGCCTCTCGCTGATCGCCAGGCAGCATCAAAACCGGGTCCCCAGCGCTCCCACTCACCGCGCATGTCCGCAACCTGGCCCCACCTCCCGCACCGGCTGGTCTCCAGGCAGCACTGACGCCGGCCGCCCCCCCCCCTCTCCACCATTAACCCCTTCACCTGGCAACAGCATCCTGGCTTCATCTGGGTGCTTAAAAATGTGCACTCAAAATGCTCAACTTGCAAACCTGACAGCTGAGGCCTCCCCACAAGCGGGGGCCTCAGCAAAAACAGCACACTGCATATTTCATTTCACGCCATTATCTGCCAGCAGAGTCATGTCAATGTTTTTCTTCCTTAAAATTTCATCCACGTTATCGTCTGCCACGCAGCAGATTCATGTCATTTTTTCCTCAGGTTCGCTTACGCTATTGTCTGCCAAGCAGCAGATTCATGTCATTTTTCCTTAGGTTCGCTTACGCTATCGTCTGCCACGCAGCAGATTCATGTCATTTTTCCTTAGGTTCGCTCACGCTATTGTCTGCCACGCAGCAGATTCATGTCATTTTTCCTTAGGTTCGCTTACGCTATCGTCTGCCACGCAGCAGATTCATGTCATTTTTCCTTAGGTTCGCTTACGCTATCGTCTGCCACGCAGCAGATTCATGTCTTTTTTCCTCAGGTTCGCTCACGCTATTGTCTGCCACGCAGCAGATTCATGTCACTTTTCCTCATGTTCGCTCACGCTATTGTCTGCCACGCAGCAGATTCACGTCACTTTTCCTCATGTTCGCTCACGCTATTGTCTGCCACGCAGCAGATTCATGTCACTTTTCCTCATGTTCGCTCACGCTATTGTCTGCCACGCAGCAGATTCATGTCAATTTTCCTTCCTTAAGTTCCATCCACGCTATTGTCTGCCACGTAGCAGATTCAGGTCAACTTCCTCATGTTTGCTCACGCTATTATCTGCCACGCAGCAGATTCATGTCACTTTCCTCAGGTTCGCTCACGCTATTATCTGCCACGCAGCAGATTCATGTCAATTTTCCTTCCTTAAGTTCCATCCACGCTATTGTCTGCCACGCAGCAGATTCATGTCACTTTCCTCAGGTTCGCAATTTGGCTCCTGGGGGAACGGCCCCCTCCCCCCCCACGCTACGCCACTGCTCGCACCATTTTGCAAGCAAGTTCAGTCAGTTTTGTCTGTGATTGCGTTCAGTTGTTCAGTTTTTTTCTGCGCGGGTGCAATGCGTTTTGATGCGTTTTCCACGCACGTGATAAAAAACTGAAGGATTACAAACATCTCTTATCAACCATCAGTGAAAAACGCATCGCATCTGGACTTGCTTGCGGATACAATGCGTTTTCCACTGAAGCCCCAATCACTTCTGATGCATGAAAAAAACGCTCATGTACACAGACACATTGAAATGAATGGGTCAGGATTCAGTGCGGGTGCCATTTGTTCACGAAACGCACCGCACCAGCGCGGAAAACTCGCTTGTATGAAAGAAGCCTAAAGCCTCATGCACATGTCCGTGGAACACGGTCCGTGTGATACCGGCCTGGATTTCTTCTGAGTGCAGGAGCGCACAACGTCATTGGTTGCTATGACACTGTGCGCTTTCTGCTGCCGCCACAGTACAGTAATACACTGGTATAGATCATACCAGTGTATTACTGTACTGCGACGGCAGCAGGAAGCGCATGGCGTCATAGCAACCAATGACGCCGTGCGCTCCTGCACTCAGAAGAAATCCAGGCCGGTATCACACGGACCGTGTTCCACGGACGTGTGCCTGAGGCTTAAGAGTCATAACCTTCAAAATGTTTGATTAAAGGCTCCGATCCACGTTTTATGCTGACCCATTCCGCGGCTCACCAAAAAAGATAGAACGTGTCCTAGGATAGGACATTTCTAGAGGAGTGTGAAAAAAAATGGCAGCAAGCACTAGGCCGTTATCTGTGTTTTGTGGATCTCCAATTTCCAGACCACAAACCAGATGCGGTTGTGTGGATGAGCCCAAAAAGGGGTGTATGGGACTATGGATGAGCAAATCGACTTTGGAAAAACATTCAAAGTCGATTTGCATAAAACTTTGTTTCAATACTGTACGGAGCAGGAGCTCTCTACAGTATTAGAATGTATTGGCTCCGATGAGCCAAAGTTATTGCTGGTACCTTGGAACAGAACCCGAGTTCGGGAAATGTTTTTTTTACAGTGCAAATTAATTTATGAAGTTATTACCCGAAGTCTAGCAAGACTTCACGAAACAATAACTTCGCCTCATCAGAGTCAATACATTCTAATACTGTACGGAGCTCCTGCTCCATACAGTATTGGAACGACGTTTTATGTGAATCGACTTCGGATGTTTCATCCAAAGTTGATTCGCTCATCCCTATTTGGGACATTTAAAAATCTTGGACAGGCCCCCGAATGGTATATAATAAAAAATTATGCAATACTTACCTCTGTTTCTGGTGCACTTCTCTGCAGCGGTGACATACTGGTATACAGCACATGAACGCTGAGACTACTGGCTGCAGTAGTCAGGTGCCATATACAGTTGCAAGAAAAAGTATGTGAACCCTTTGGAATGATATGGATTTCTGCACAAATTGGTCATAAAATGTGATCTGATCTTCATCTAAGTCACAACAATAGACAATCACAGTCTGCTTAAACTAATTACACACAAAGAATTAAATGTTACCATGTTTTTTTTGAACACACCATGTAAACATTCACAGTGCAGGTGGAAAAAGTATGTGAACCCCTAGACTAATGACATCTCCAAGAGCTAATTGGAGTGAGGTGTCAGCCAAGTGGAGTCCAATCAATGAGATGAGATTGGAGGTGTTGGTTACAGCTGCCCTGCCCTATAAAAAACACACACCAGTTCTGGGTTTGCTTTTCACAAGAAGCATTGCCAGATGTGAATGATGCCTCACACAAAAGAGCTCTCAGAAGACCTACGATTAAGAATTGTTGACTTGCATTAAGCTTGAAAGGGTTATAAAAGTATCTCCAAAAGCCTTGCCTTATCTGTGGACAGATTAAACCAAAGTTGAGTTGTTTGGAAGAAACACACAACACTATGGGCCAGATTTATCATGACTCTGACAGCTCACTCCACTTTCACATATGGCTAAAGTCCACCTCAGCCCCCCTAGCTGAAACCCCCTTAATGACCAGACCACTTTTTACAATTCTGCACTACACTACTTTCACCATCTATTGCTCGGTCATGCAACTTACCACCCAAATGAATTTTACCTCCTTTTCTTCTTACTAATATAGCTTTCATTTGGTGGTATTTCATTGCTGCTGACATTTTTACTTTTTTTGTTATTAATCGAAATTTAACAAAATTTTAGCAAAAAATGACATTTTTCACTTTCAGTTGTAAAATTTTTCTAAAAAAACGACATCTATGTATACATTTTTCTCTAAATTTATTGTTCTACATGTCTTTGATAAAAAAAAATGTTTGGGTAAAAAAAAAAAATGGTTTGGGTAAAAGTTATAGCGTTTACAAACTATGGTACAAAAATGTGAATTTCCGCTTTTTGAAGCAGCTCTGACTTTCTGAGCACCTGTCATGTTTCCTGAGGTTCTACAATGCCCATACAGTAGAAAAACCCCACAAATAACCCCATTTCGGAAAGTAGACACCCTAAGATTTTCGCTGATGGGCATAGTGAGTTCATAGAACTTTTTAGTTTTTGTCACAAGTTAGCGGAAAATGATGATTTTTTTTTTTTCCTTACAAAGTCTCATATTCCACTAACTTGTGACAAAAAATAAAAACTTCCATTAACTCACTATGCCCATCATGAAATACCTTGGGGTGTCTTCTTTCCAAAATGGGGTCACTTGTGGGGTAGTTATACTGCCCTGGCATTTTAGGGACCCAAATGCGTGAGAAGTAGTTTGAAATCAAAATCTGTAAAAAATGCCCTGTGAAATCCGAAAGGTGCACTTTGGAATATGTGCCCATTTGCCCACCTAGGCTGCAAAAAAGTGTCACACATGTGGTATCGCCGTACTCAGGAGAAGTTGGGGAATGTGTTTTGGCATGTTTTTTTACATATACCCATGCTGGGTGAGAGAAATATCTCGGCAAAAGACAACTTTTCCCATTTTTTTTATACAAAGTTGGCATTTGACCAAGATATTTATCTCACCCAGCATGGGTATATGTAAAAAGACACCCCAAAACACATTGCCCTACTTCTCCTGAGTACGGCGATACCACATGTGTGACACATATTTTGCAGTCTAGATGCGCAAAGGGGCCCAAATTCCTTTTAGGAGGGCATTTTTAGACATTTGGATCCCAGACTTCTTCTCACACTTTAGGGCCCCTAAAATGCCAGGGCAGTATAAATACCCCACATGTGACCCCATTTTGGAAAGAAGACACCCCAAGGTATTCAATGAGGGGCATGGCGAGTTCATAGAAATTATTATTTTTTGGCACAAGTTAGCGGAGATTGATTTTTTTTTGTTTTTTCTCACAAAGTCTCCCTTTCCGCTAACTTGGGCCAAAAATGTTAATCTTTCATTGACTCAATATGCCCCTCAATGAATACCTTGGGGTGTCTTCGTTCCGAAATGGGGTCACATGTGGGGTATTTATACTGCCCTGGCATTTTAGGGGCCCTATAGCGTGAGAAGAAGTCTGGAATATAAATGTCTAAAAAATGTTACGCATTTGGATTCCGTGAGGGGTATGGTGAGCTCATGTGAGATTTTATTCGCTTACCTTCCGTTCCTGTGAACGCGTGCGCCTGTGTGCGCGCATTCACAGGAAATCTCGCCTCTCGCGAGATGACGCACGGATGCGTCCAGGAGGAATGAATCGACCGCCTCCAGGACGCATCCGTGCATTAGGCGGTCCTGGAGCGGTTAAGACTGTAATAAATGTGGTTTGACGGTAGCAGTTTATCCGTCAGTAAGCCACTTTACAAAAGTCGCACATCTTTACGAAAAAGTTGCATGTTCTCTTAAAAAGTCTCATAAGATAAGCATGGTCCTCACTGGAGTGAAATTGCGTATTTTTTTGTGACTTTTTAAATAGTCGTAATAGTAAATCTGTCTAGGACAACCCCTTTAATACAAGCCTCTATGACTTTGTACAGTACCCCAGCTGTGATGGAGAAGACCCTCACTTGCCCTGGTATTGGCAATGTCAACTGAGAAACCTGGCGTCCTCTGTATCCATATGACAGAAGATGGCAGTGGTCACGTTAGCTGTTCCTGGCTTCCTCCACTTTGGCGCTGAACGGTAAATGGATGCGATCAGAGCATGTGCAGATACTAACAGCACCCAAATGGGAGAATGTCTGCATGAGCACTGATCTCCACCTGACCCCAGACTCAGGGCGCCTTCTCACCATCCGTATTTTCTTGCAGAATTGTCCGCAAGTGAAAATCAGTTGCCTTCATTTTAAGGGCTCATGCACACGACTGTTTTTTTTGCGTTCCGTATACGAATCATATTTTGATTCCGTATACGGTCCGTATACGGAACTATTCATTTCAATGGGTCCGCAAAAGATGCGGACAAGAATAGGCATCTCTATAATAGGCCTCCTGTTTCGTTCCGCAAATTGCGGAAGGCACACGGACGGCTTCCGTTTTTTGTGGATCCATGGTTTGCGGACCGCAAAAAAATGAAACGGTCGTGTGCATGTGGCCTAATGGGTCAACAAGTACATGGATTTCTGCAAGCCCCATGCAGGTGAATAGAACTGATTTTCAGTCCTGGAAAATTCTGCAACAAAATCTGCACCGTGTGAATTCACCCTTAAAGTGGTCGTCTCACTCCCGCAAATGGCATTTATGATGTAGAGGAAGTTAACACAAGGCACTTATACTAATGTATTGTGATTGTCCATATGGTCTACTTTGCTGGCTGGATTAATTTTTCCGTCAAATTATAAACTGCTCGTCTCCATGGTTACGACCACCCTGCAATCCATCACTGGTGGTCGTGCTTTCACAGTATAGGAAAAATCATCAGCCTATTGTGTGGCTGGAACCAGTGATAGTGCACATAGGCTAGTGCTAGTGTCCATAGTGTGCAAGCATGACCATCACTGATGGATTGCAGGGTGGTCGTAACCATGGAAATGAACAGTGTATAATGTGATGGAAAAATGAATCCAGCCAGCAAAGGAGGCAATATGGAGAATCACATTACATTAGTAACTGCCTGGTATTAACTTTCTTTACATGATAAATACTGTTTGCTGAAGTGAGACAAGTACTAAGGCTGAAGCTCAGCCTGTGTTTGTGGGAGGGGCGGAGGAGGCCTATTTAGCGCCGCCTCACGCTCCCATCAGAGACGCCGCGCTTTCACGTGACGTCTCTGCGCATCGAGGACTCAGTGCCGCTGCTGTTTGCCCACGCTGCTGCTCCTTCAGCCTCCGCTCGAAACAGTACCTCCCCTGGAACCACGCTCCCCCGGTAAGCCAAGCGGCGCCTTGAGCTGCTCCCTGTTTGGGAGCCTCGGCGCCGCGCTCCCACATACCCACATGTCGCTTCCTGGCCGCCTCTCGCTGATCGCCAGGCAGCATCAAAACCGGGTCCCCAGCGCTCCCACTCACCGCGCATGTCCGCAACCTGGCCCCACCTCCCGCACCGGCTGGTCTCCAGGCAGCACTGACGCCGGCCGCCCCCCCCCCCCCTCTCCACCATTAACCCCTTCACCTGGCAACAGCATCCTGGCTTCATCTGGGTGCTTAAAAATGTGCACTCAAAATGCTCAACTTGCAAACCTGACAGCTGAGGCCTCCCCACAAGCGGGGGCCTCAGCAAAAACAGCACACTGCATATTTCATTTCACGCCATTATCTGCCAGCAGAGTCATGTCAATGTTTTTCTTCCTTAAAATTTCATCCACGTTATCGTCTGCCACGCAGCAGATTCATGTCATTTTTTCCTCAGGTTCGCTTACGCTATTGTCTGCCAAGCAGCAGATTCATGTCATTTTTCCTTAGGTTCGCTTACGCTATCGTCTGCCACGCAGCAGATTCATGTCTTTTTTCCTCAGGTTCGCTCACGCTACTGTCTGCCACGCAGCAGATTCATGTCATTTTTTCTTAGGTTCGCTCACGCTATTGTCTGCCACGCAGCAGATTCATGTCATTTTTCCTGAGGTTCGCTTACGCTATTGTCTGCCACGCAGCAGATTCATGTCATTTTTCCTTAGGTTCGCTTACGCTATCGTCTGCCACGCAGCAGATTCATGTCTTTTTTCCTCAGGTTCGCTCACGCTATTGTCTGCCACGCAGCAGATTCATGTCACTTTTCCTCATGTTCGCTCACGCTATTGTCTGCCACGCAGCAGATTCACGTCACTTTTCCTCATGTTCGCTCACGCTATTGTCTGCCACGCAGCAGATTCATGTCACTTTTCCTCATGTTCGCTCACGCTATTGTCTGCCACGCAGCAGATTCATGTCAATTTTCCTTCCTTAAGTTCCATCCACGCTATTGTCTGCCACGTAGCAGATTCAGGTCAACTTCCTCATGTTTGCTCACGCTATTATCTGCCACGCAGCAGATTCATGTCACTTTCCTCAGGTTCGCTCACGCTATTATCTGCCACGCAGCAGATTCATGTCAATTTTCCTTCCTTAAGTTCCATCCACGCTATTGTCTGCCACGCAGCAGATTCATGTCACTTTCCTCAGGTTCGCTCACGCTATTATCTGCCACGCAGCAGATTCATGTCAATTTTCCTTCCTTAAAGTTTCATCCACGCTATTGTCTGCCACGCAGCAGACTCATGTCGAATTTCTTCCTTAAGTTTTATCCACGCTATGGTTTACCACGCAGCAGAACACCTCAGTTCTCGAGCATGTTTCAGATTTCATCCACCGCCTCGACACGTATCAGGCACAGGTTCGCACGCTCACGCACCACTCACCCGCCCCGTCCCGACCCAGGCGCTTCAACGCGCCTCACGAGCTTCACTTCCAGCCCGCAGCTAGTTCACGGGTTCGGCCGCCTGTAAGGCATCGGATCATTCAGGGGCCGTCCTTCGCACCCTGATTCACGCCAGGATTTCACCTTCTCCTGCTTATCTCAACATCACCCCATGTTTCTAGGGTCCCTCCGGAGGCCTGCTCGTGTCAAAATTCGCTAGGCGAATTCCCCAAGGTACCAGTCCTAGGTCACCTTTTTCATCCAGGTCGTTTTCATTTACGATTTCATCAGCCGAGTCCAGGTAAGTTGGTTTCACTACTTCAGTTCTTAGGGTCAGGCCAGCATCAACAGGTCCTTCTTTCGGGGGGCTGAGGCCAGCGCATCAGGTAGGTTGGGCCTCTTAACCTCTTCCTGGTAACGGATTGGGTCACTCTTCGGTGTCATTCAGAGGGTTTCACGGACTCACTCACTGGTGTCAAGTGGCTCAACCACCCTTCTCACTCTCCATTTTCCTTTTCACAGCATAATGTCCCACGCATCGGATATCGCCGAGACTCGCTCCATCCCGGAATCACCCGGCTCAGCCCACGGAAGCAACTTTTCAGGCAGGCAATGGACCATCCCTAAACTTATGGCCGAATTAACCAGGAGAGGCATCCGCTATCCTGCCACAGCCCGCAAAGCGGACTTGTATAGGCTGCTAACGGCAAGGCCTATCCCAGCGGCTGCAGAGCAGGTGTCTCTGTCCACGGTCCAGACTGCGCTGACCCAGCTTCATGCGGCGATCAACACTCTCACCAGCTCAGTGTCCGACATGCAGACCAGGTTGCTAGCGGTGGAAACCAGGCCATCAAGCCCAAGCACTCCCATCTCTCCAGTTCCAGGCCCGTCTACCGTCCATGCCCCAACTCCGAGCCAAGCCCCCAGCTCCTTCACAATTTCCCCATCACATTTTGTTCCCGACAATGTCCGGAAGGATATTTTGGCAGGTAAAGACGTTAATTTGGCTTCCATACTTATTTCCACCCACGACTTCGACGAGAACAGGACCATTGCCTGTGGAGATATATCGGTGGTTCTCAAGTCCAAGGATGCCCGGCTGCACAAAAAACTCTCCATCCCAGAGTTTGTGTTGGCCTTCAGCCTTTTCCGAGACATCTTATGCTCGGCCCAACCGCACCGCAGAGAGGAACTTGACACCTACCTCTACAGGGTCACTGATTTGGGACACAAGTACGGAGGTCACGCATTTTACGACTACCATCGTTCCTTCTCGGCCAAAGCCGCCGCTGCTCTGTCCCAGTTCCGGCACATCACGGACTGGTCCATACTAGACATGGAGCTCTTCTGCAGGCACTTCGCTGGCCTCAAAGCTCCCACCTGCGCCAACTGCCAGTCCATCCTGCATTCCTCCGACTGGTGTCCCAACTCAGGGGCCCTGGCCCAAGGCAGACCCTCCGCTCTCCCTTCCACCTCTTCAAGTTCAGGGCAGAACGCAGACAAATGGGGCAGGCCCATAGTGTTTTTGGGCAGAAGCCAAATCTGCAACAATTTCAATTGGTCCGACTGCTATTTTTCAAAATGCAAGGCCCTGCATATTTGCACTATCTGTTTCAGGGCCCACCCCCAGTCGTCTTGTCCGCAAAGGTCATCAAAACAGCTATGACTAGCCGGAGTCAACATTGATCTGCTAGCCGCCCTCCTGCTGCATCACCACGATCCCGCCTTTGTGCAGTTTTTGGTCTCCGGGTTCTCACAAGGGTTCCATACAGGGCTAGTTTCCTACCCGCAAACCACTTGGGAAGGCCCCAATCTTCGTTCTGCCTTGGCGGATCCCGAATCAGTAGACTCCCTCATCCAGTCCGAGATCAGCAAGGGTTTCCTCCTGGGTCCATTCACAGTCCCCCCCTTCGACATCTGGAGGGCCAACCCCATTGGCCTAGTTACGAAAAAAATTCAAATAAAAAAAGGCTGATATTTGACCTCTCTGCTCCTCATGTTTCCAGCACACCTAGCTTAAATTCGCTCATCCCTTCAGAAGATTTCTCCATGCGGTACTCCACCTTGGACGACGCCATTCGGTTGATCCTCCAGCTGGGGTCGGGCGCGTGGCTTTCCAAGGCGGACATCGCCGACGCATTTAAGCTGCTTCCGGTCTCACCCCATTTGTGGAAATACTACGGCATCAAGTGGAGGGAACGGTACTATTTTTCAGACAGACTGACATTTGGTTCAAAGAGCAGTCCCTGGCTCTTTGATCAACTAGCCACAGCTCTTCACTGGGTCTTGGTCAACCACGGCGGATGCTCCAGGGTCATCCATTATCTCGATGATTTCCTGTTGATCGAGACCGCAGACCAGGCACCCAATCAGCTCCAGGTACTCCTCGACTTGTTCTCCAAGTTAAACGTCCCGATTGCCCCAACAAAAGTCGAAGGTCCATCTTCAGTTATAACATTCCTGGGGGTCATCTTAGATACCGGCAAGATGGAAGCCCGCTTGCCGGACGAAAAACTCCTAAAAATCCAGGATTCCATCAGGAGGTCTGTCGCGGCCAGGACCCTCACTAAGGTCGAACTCCAGTCAATTCTGGGGATGTTAAATTTTGCTTCCAAGATTATGCCCCAGGGGCGGGCATTTACCTCCAGACTGCTGCAACTTTTACCTGCTGCTTCGGATCAGGACTCTTTGATCCACCTTGACGCCGCCGCAACGGCCGATCTTCACATGTGGCACCATTTCCTGACCAGCTGGAATGGCATCTCCCTCTTCGTCCCTTCCTGGGACGATAATTCTCCCACCGTGTTTTCCGACGCAGCAGGTTCAAAAGGGTTTGCAGCCATTTTCAAGACCCACTGGTTCGCAGGTCCCTGGCCGCTTCAGATATCTTCCACCCAGAGTTCCATCAGATCCTCTCCACTGTTAGAGATTTATCCCATCGTGGCAGCTGCCCAGACCTGGGGGGAAATCTGGAAGAACAAGCCAGTCGTCTTCGTCACGGACAATCAGGCAGTGGTAGAAATTCTCACCAAAGGCCGCTCCTCCTCCCCACAAATCATGCCCTTCGTCCGCAGATTAGTATGCCTCGCCTTAGAATATAACTTTCATTTTTCATGTCGTTTCATACAGGGTTCAGCAAACACAGCAGCTGATGCCCTCTCCCGTTTCAACTTCCCGGTTTTCTTTCAGGTGATGCCAGACGCCGATCCATCAGGAGTTCCTCCACCCGCCATAGAGACACTGATGATGGATTGAGCAAACACGTCAGAACTGCCAAGTTACTCATCCACAACTCCCTATCCCTCAATACAGCCAGGAACTACAAGACCGGGTGGGAAACCTTCTCTCGATTTTCCATCAAGCACCCACAAGGACATCTGGATCAAATAACTCATCTCATGGCGTTCCTGGCTTATTGTCACACAGACCTTCACCTATCTTTTAGCACCATCAAATTGTACCTGGCAGGGGTACAGCATTACCTCACTTTAGATTTCCCAAGCAGCCAGTCCCTATTTTCTTCCCAGGCCATCAAGTCCACCCTTAGAGGGATCCAAAAGAGCAGCAGCAAGCCAGAGTCCCGCAGGAAACCAGTCACCGGGGCAATGTTCAGAGCTTTTTCCACTTCCCTAGATAACGATCCTTTCGGGCCATACAAAAGCATTGTGATCAAAGCTGCCATGTATCTCTGTTTCTACGGATTCTTACGGCCCGGGGAATTCACTAGCTCTCCAGGACATGCAGGCCCCACTTCAGACCAGCTGGTCTGGCAGCAGACTCATTGCACCCTGTCTCTCCCTTCCACCAAAACTTCCCAGGTAGGTCCTCCAGTCAAAATCATTTACTTCCCGACCTTCAATGATTGGTGCCCGGTGGCCGTATTCAGCAAGCTTCTCGCTATCTCAACAGTTTCCGCGCCAGGCAGCCCTCTCTTTCCCTTCAACTCCAAAGGTCTCTCAACTTCTCAGTTCATCCATCACATCAGAACTTTAGCTTCCGGGCTGGGGTTCGATGCCAAGGCCATCTCAGGGCATTCGTTCCGCATAGGCGCAGCTTCCGCAGCATCAAGTCACGGGGTCCCAGCACACGTCATCCAGAAAATGGGTAGATGGCAATCCTCTTGCTTCACGCACTACATTCCCAATCCACGAGCCGAGATCGCCAAGGCTTTCACCAACTTAGCCCTATGAGTTCTACCCTCACATCTTCCTACCCGTTGACTTTTGCCCCTCATTTAGTTCGCACCCGGCCATGGCTTCCCGCACACCCCAGCCATCTGTAGCAGACAGCCGCCATCCCCTTCCCCCCCCCCCCCCCGTCCTCAGCCACGGTCTCTCACCGTAGCCAGGACCACAAGTACTAAGGCTGAAGCTCAGCCTGTGTTTGTGGGAGGGGCGGAGGAGGCCTATTTAGCGCCGCCTCACGCTCCCATCAGAGACGCCGCGCTTTCACCCCTCCCACCCTTCCCCTTCCTTCACCTTTCACCATCAGGCATGCCCCTCATTTAGTTCGCACCCGGCCATGGCTTCCCGCACACCCCAGCCATCTGTAGCAGACAGCCGCCATCCCCTTCCCCGCCCCGTCCTCAGCCACGGTCTCTCACCGTAGCCAGGACCACAACCCCTTTAAGTAGACATTTAGAAAATGTGCAAGTGTCTACTTCCAGAATTCTCCATCACTTAATAAAACACCTATAAAAATATATCAGAAATATAATGTATGAAATGAACGACCACACATCAGAGAATCCAGCATAGCCTCTATCAGTACTGTTACTTCAAAGACCTGGAACAAATGGTCGCACCAACAATGTCCCCGGCTGTATAAAAAGAAATGTCGCACAAGAGTCAGGAACACTAATTGTTCCCCTGCATGAGTCATTGAGGCGCAGAGTCCTCCCCTCCCCCCCATCTCCCCCTCCAGGACCCTGACCGGGAAGTAACAAAGAGGCTGAAGTTCTCCTGCCTCCAGACTCAGTGCACGGGGCAGGTCTCCGGCCATAAGGAGCCGTCTGAGGAAGAACCGCCCGAGGGGAAGATTCACACACTGCGACAGACACCGGACAGACATGGAGAAGCGGCTCCTCTCACTGCTCTGCCTGGCAGCCCTGCTGTGTGCCGGCCAGTGCGACGTGCAGAGAGGTGAGTGCCCTGGAGTATATATAGTATATAGTGCAGAGAGGTGAGTGCCCTGGAGTATGTATAGTATATAGTGCAGAGAGGTGAGTGCCCTGGAGTATATATAGTATATAGTGCAGAGAGGTGAGTGCCCTGGAGTATGTATAGTATATAGTGCAGAGAGGTGAGTGCCCTGGAGTATATATAGTATATATAATGTATAGTATATAGTGCAGAGAGGTGAGTGCCCTGGAGTATATATAGTATATATAATGTATAGTATATAGTGCAG
Organism: Bufo gargarizans; assembly: GCF_014858855.1. NCBI lineage: Eukaryota > Metazoa > Chordata > Amphibia > Anura > Bufonidae > Bufo > Bufo gargarizans. The sequence continues at coordinate 666,823,424 of NC_058080.1, forward strand.
AGAGGTGAGTGCCCTGGAGTATATATAGTATATATAATGTATAGTATATAGTGCAGAGAGGTGAGTGCCCTGGAGTATATATAGTATATATAATGTATAGTATATAGTGCAGAAACGTGAGTGACCAGTCCTGGAGTATATATAGTATATATAATGTATAGTATATAGTGTGTATATAGTGCAGAGAGGTGAGTGGCCGTTCCTGGAGTATATATAGTATATATAATGTATAGTATATAGTGTGTATATAGTGCAGAGAGGTGAGTGACCGTTCCTGGAGTATATAGTATCTATAATGTATGGTATATAGTGTGTATATAGTGCAGAAAGGTGAGTGTCCTGGAGTATATAGTATATATAATGTATAGTGTGTATATAGTGCAGAGAGGTGAGTGACCTGGAGTATATATAGTATATATAATGTATAGTATATAGTGTGTGTATAGTGCAGAGAGGTGAGTGTCCTGGAGTATATATAGTATATATAATGTATAGTATATAGTGTGTATATAGTGCAGAGAGGTGAGTGACCGTTCCTGGAGTATATATAGTATATATAATGTATAGTATATAGTGTGTATATAGTGCAGAGAGGTGAGTGACCGGTCCTGGAGTATATATAGTATATATAATGTATAGTATATAGTGTGTATATAGTGCAGAGAGGTGAGTGACCGGTCCTGGAGTATATATAATGTATAGTATATAGTGTGTGTATAGTGCAGAGAGGTGAGTGTCCTGGAGTATATATAGTATATATAATGTATAGTATATAGTGTGTATATAGTGCAGAGAGGTGAGTGACCGTTCCTGGAGTATATAGTATATATAATGTATAGTATATAGTGTGTGTATAGTGCAGAGAGGTGAGTGTCCTGGAGTATATATAGTATATATAATGTATAGTATATAGTGTGTATATAGTGCAGAGAGGTGAGTGACCGTTCCTGGAGTATATAGTATATATAATGTATAGTATATAGTGTGTATATAGTGCAGAGAGGTGGGTGACCGGTCCTGGAGTATATAGTATATATAATGTATAGTATATAGTGTGTATATAGTGCAGAGAGGTGAGTGTCCTGGAGTATATAGTATATATAATGTATAGTATATAGTGTGTATATAGTGCAGAGAGGTGAGTGACCTGGAGTATATATAGTATATATAATGTATAGTATATAGTGTGTATATAGTGCAGAGAGGTGAGTGTCCTGGAGTATATATAGTATATATAATGTATAGTATATAGTGTGTATATAGTGCAGAGAGGTGGGTGACCGGTCCTGGAGTATATAGTATATATAATGTATAGTATATAGTGCAGAGAGGTGAGTGTCCTGGAGTATATATAGTATATATAATGTATAGTATATATAATGTATAGTATATAGTGTGTATATAGTGCAGAGAGGTGGGTGACCGGTCCTGGAGTATATAGTATATATAATGTATAGTATATAGTGCAGAGAGGTGAGTGTCCTGGAGTATATATAGTATATATAATGTATAGTATATAGTGCAGAGAGGTGAGTGTCCTGGAGTATGTATTGTATAGTATATATAATGTATAGTATATAGTGTGTATATAGTGCAGAGAGGTGAGTGTCCTGGAGTATATATAGTATATATAATGTATAGTATATAGTGTGTGTATAGTGCAGAGAGGTGAGTGTCCTGGAGTATATATAGTATATATAATGTATAGTATATAGTGCAGGGAGGTGAGTGTCCTGGAGTATGTATTGTATAGTATATATAATGTATAGTATATAGTGTGTATATAGTGCAGAGAGGTGAGTGACCGGTCCTGGAGTATATATAATGTATAGTATATAGTGCAGAGAGGTGAGTGTCCTGGAGTATGTATTGTATAGTATATATAATGTATAGTATATAGTGTGTATATAGTGCAGAGAGGTGAGTGTCCTGGAGTATATATAGTATATATAATGTATAGTACATAGTGTGTATATAGTGCAGAGAGGTGAGTGTCCTGGAGTATATATAGTATATATAATGTATAGTATATAGTGCAGAGAGGTTAGTGTCCTGGAGTATGTATAGTATATATAATGTATAGTATATAGTGCAGAGAGGTGAGTGTCCTGGAGTATGTATAGTATATATAATGTATAGTATATAGTGCAGAGAGGTGAGTGTCCTGGAGTATATATAGTATATATAATGTATAGTATATAGTGCAGAGAGGTGAGTGTCCTGGAGTATGTATAGTATATATAATGTATAGTATATAGTGTGTATATAGTGCAGAGAGGTGAGTGACCTGGAGTATGTATAGTATATATAATGTATAGTATATAGTGTGTATATAGTGCAGAGAGGTGAGTGACCAGTCCTGGAGTATATAGTATATATAATGTATAGTATATAGTGCAGAGAGGTGAGTGTCCTGGAGTATATATAGTATATATAATGTATAGTATATAGTGCAGAGAGGTTAGTGTCCTGGAGTATGTATAGTATATATAATGTATAGTATATAGTGCAGAGAGGTGAGTGTCCTGGAGTATATATAGTATATATAATGTATAGTATATAGTGCAGAGAGGTGAGTGTCCTGGAGTATGTATAGTATATATAATGTATAGTATATAGTGTGTATATAGTGCAGAGAGGTGAGTGACCAGTCCTGGAGTATATAGTATATATAATGTATAGTATATAGTGCAGAGAGGTGAGTGTCCTGGAGTATATATAGTATATATAATGTATAGTATATAGTGCAGAGAGGTTAGTGTCCTGGAGTATGTATAGTATATATAATGTATAGTATATAGTGCAGAGAGGTGAGTGTCCTGGAGTATATATAGTATATATAATGTATAGTATATAGTGCAGAGAGGTGAGTGTCCTGGAGTATGTATAGTATATATAATGTATAGTATATAGTGTGTATATAGTGCAGAGAGGTGAGTGACCAGTCCTGGAGTATATAGTATATATAATGTATAGTATATAGTGCAGAGAGGTGAGTGTCCTGGAGTATATATAATATATAGTAGATAGTGTGTATATAGTGCAGAGAGGTGAGTGACCGGGTCCTGGAGTATATATAATGTATAGTATATAGTGTGTATATAGTGCAGGGAGGTGAGTGTCCTGGAGTATATAGTATCTATAATGTATAGTATATAGTGTGTATAGTGCAGAGAGGTGAGTGTCCTGGAGTATATAGTATCTATAATGTATAGTATATAGTGTATATATAGTGCAGGGAGGTGAGTGTCCTGGAGTATGTATAGTATATATAATGTATAGTATATAGTGTGTATATAGTGCAGGGAGGTGAGTGTCCTGGAGTATGTATAGTATATATAATGTATAGTATATAGTGTGTATATAGTGCAGGGAGGTGAGTGTCCTGGAGTATGTATAGTATATATCATGTATAGTATATAGTGCAGGGAGGTGAGTGTCCTGGAGTATGTATAGTATATATCATGTATAGTATATAGTGCAGGGAGGTGAGTGTCCTGGAGTATATAGTATCTATAATGTATAGTATATAGTGTGTATATAGTGCAGGGAGGTGAGTGTCCTGGAGTATGTATAGTATATATAATGTATAGTATATAGTGTGTATATAGTGCAGGGAGGTGAGTGTCCTGGAGTATATAGTATCTATAATGTATAGTATATAGTGTGTATATAGTGCAGGGAGGTGAGTGTCCTGGAGTATATATAGTATATATAATGTATAGTATATAGTGTGTATATAGTGCAGAGAGGTGAGTGACCTGGAGTATGTATAGTATCTATAATGTATAGTATATAGTGTGTATATAGTGCAGGGAGGTGAGTGTCCTGGAGTATATATAGTATATATAATGTATAGTATATAGTGCAGGGAGGTGAGTGACCAGTCCTGGAGTATATATAGTATATATAATGTATAGTATATAGTGTGTGTATATAGTGCAGAGAGGTGAGTGTCCTGGAGTATGTATAGTATATATAATGTATAGTACATAGTGTGTATATAGTGCAGAGAGGTGAGTGACCAGTCCTGGAGTATATATAGTATATCTGCGTCTGTCACATAATGGCTGCTGGTGTCAGGGACATCGCTGGCTCTATGGAGGGTCTTTGGGGGTCTCACCCGTGTCCCTGCGGGGCTGCTGCATGCTCCTCCTGCATTATTAGGGATATTGAACTGACCAGTGTGTCCCATGCAGTGAAGGACCCCACCTGTCAGACAATGGTGGTCTCTCTAGGGGGCTGGGTTGTGATTTGTCAGCGCACTCGACCACGAACGTCCCTTCCCACAGCTGTTTCTCCACGAGCCCCATCACTACGTGGTTGTTGTGGCCATTGGGAAGACTTTTTTTCCAATGTAATTTTGGTCTTTAAGAATCAAATCTAATGGTCTTCAACCTGTGACTTCGATCCCCTGCTGCCTGTCCCAGTCCTACTCCATGGGGGGTGACAATGACAACTGCCTTAGGTTATAAAACGGAGGTCAGGGAGGCCGCAGCCTCCAGCCTTTATGACTTCATTGGGAATAGTGTATTGTGCTGTCTGCAAGTAAAAGCATGGCGCGCAGAAGGAAAATGCTGCGGTGTGCATGAGGCCTTAGGGATCCGGCACACCACTGTAGCCTGTCTGGCTGCCTGCCAATTGTGGCTCCACAACGCATGGATAGCTGTCTCGTGCGTTCCGCATTTTATGAAACGTCCGGCTATGATAGAACAGTCCTATCCTTGTCCGTAAGGCTACTTTCACACTCGCGTTTTTGCTGGATCCGGCGGGGTTCAGCAAAAACGCTTCCGTTACTGATAATACAACCGCCTGCATCCGTTATGAACGGATCCGGTTGTAGTATCTTTAACATAGCCAAGAGGGATCCGACATGAACACCATTGAAAGTCAAGTTTTCTATTGTGTCAGAGAAAACTTGCTCCGCATACGAGAACAGTATGGGAAAGGAACGGAATGCATTTTGGAGCATTCCGTTCCATTCACTTACGTTTTGTCCCCATTGATGGTGAATGGGAACAAAACGGAAGCGTTCTTTTCCCGGCATTGAGACCCTATGATGGATCTCAATACCGGAAATATTAACGCTAGTGTGAAAGTAGCCTGATACGGACAAGCATAGGGCATGTTCTATATTTTGCAGAGAAGAAATACATCCCTGTGCATGAGCCCTCAGGCTAGGTCTACACGACGGCTTATAGGGCACAACTACACTGCAACTTAATGTCGCGCAACAATTTTTATAATGGTAGTCTATGGAGTCGCACGGCGCAGCATGTCGCATGTCGCAGTGCGACACCATAGACTACCATTATAAAAACTGTCCCATGACAAAATGTTGTGTAGACCTAGCCTTAAGGCAAGTTGACATGTCACGGTCAAATTATTTTTTTTTTTTTAAATGTACACAAATTTACAGCAAAAATATCATGTTGCCATGATTTTGTGAAATTCTCAGCCAAAACTGATGTTTTTTTCATAGTATGAAATTTAAGTTCTCCTAAAATCCCCCCATTATGTAACAGAAATGCAGCGTAAGCAGATTGTGTGTCCCCTCTGTGACTTGCGCGCTCATTCAGCTGCACAGAATGGGCTCGCACTGAGCTTTGTGTTCCTGGGACCTTTTGTTTCTGGTTTCTCAGAAATTCAGCCCCCCCCTGTTCAGTTCTCCCAGTATATTGGGAGGCCGTCCCTGGGAAGAACAGTCCTGTGCTGGCTTGGTGGGATGAGCTGCGTGTGTCGGCCATGGTCTGTAGAAGGGATTACTTCCAGGCTGGTGAGGCTTCTGTGATTAAACGGGTACATTCATGATAGAAGCTGAATATAAAATATCCAGTTCATACTGAATTAGGGCAAAAAACGGAACAGTCGTGTGCATGAGGCCTTACCTTTATACGTGGCCTCCGTGACCTGTTCCTGAATTTGGCTTTAAAAGCTGCAGTTATAGCGGCACCGCTCTCCTATGGACATAAGCATCAGGAACGGAGGGGAACAAATCCAGAAATTTTAGTTTAGGCTACTTTCACACTGGCGTTTTGGCTTTCCGTTTGTGAGATCCGTTCAGGGCTCTCACCAGCGCTCCAAAACGGATCAGTTTTGCCCTAATGCATTCTAAATGGAAAAGGATCCGCTCAGTTTGCCTCCGTTCCGTCTCCATTCCGCTTTGGAGGCGGACACCAAAACGCTGGTCCAGTGAGCCAAACGGATCCGTCCTGGCACACAATGTAAGTCAATGGGGACGGATCCGTTTTCTCTGACACAATCTGGCACAATAGAAAACGGATCCGTCTGCCATTGACTTTCAATTGTCTTCAAGATGGATCCGTCTTGGCTATGTTACAGATAATACAAACGGATCAGTTCTGAACGGATGCAGACAGTTGTATTATCTGAATGGATCCGTCTGTGCAGATTTATGACGGATCCGCACCAAACGCGAGTGTGAAAGTAGCCTAAATTGTATAAATATAAAAAAAGTTTTGTCCACTACAGAAATGGAGTGTATGGTGTACGGCTATATGGCGCTGACTCAGCTGCTAAGAATTTTTCGTTTTCAGAGCATGACGTGTCCGCTGATCACTGCACGGTATAAGGTCATGTTCTGGAGGTACTAACAGCCCTTATTACTTCCACGTGTGGAGTGTGGTCATTGCCAGTTTCATGAGCTCACTCTTTTCCCCAAGGCTTCCATACTTTGTATTCTGCATTCTATGGAAGCTTTAGACACAGTAAGATTCAAGGGGTTTTCTGGGAATAGGCCATCAACATCTGATCGGTGGTGTTTTGGCATCACCACCAATCATCTGTTTCAAGAGGCTGCATCGTTTACCATAACGGCACAGCCTCTTCGCCAGAGGATTGTATTCACAGCATAACCAGCACAGCGCCCCACAGTGGACATACTTGGTATTTTAGCCCAATAACAGCTGTGGTTCGGCCATGTGACTGATGAACGTGATGAACCGGCCTCGGAAGAGGCCGGGGCTCTCCACTCTTCAAACAGCTGATCGGCAGGGGTGGCAGTATAGATGGGTGTCTCTTCCTTTTGGAGGTGTTTGGCTAAGGCTAGTTTCACACTAAGGCTAAACTGTTCCGGCACGCTGTTCCTGTAGAGCAGGGTTCCTCAACTCCGTTCCTTTAGGGCCCACATACCGGTCATGTTTTCAGGATTTCCTTTGTATTGAACAGGTGATATAATTAGTGTCAGTGCATCAGGACTTACCCCAGGTATTCATTCTGTGGGATATTCTCAAATCATGACCGGTAGGTGGGTCCTGAGGACCGGAGTTGAGGAACACTGCTGTAGAGGCACCGCCGAATACTACCTTTCCCTAGTTTCCAGCTGTGCCGGATGCGGTGAACAGTTTAGCGCTAGTGTGACACGAACCTAAAATCCCCAGTAGTGAAGGGGCCTAATGCTGACTCTTTCTGGAGGAGAGCTAATATTTTTTTCCCAGGGAGTATTGTATTGGTAAGATATCCTACACCAGGAGATGGAACCATCCGAGGCGTGTGCATACAGCAGGGATGGCCAACCTGCAGCTCTCTAGCTGTTGTAGAGCTACCACTCCCTCTGCTGTAGGCAGCCTGGGCATGCTGGGAGTTGTAGTTTTGCGACCGCTGCATAGCCTCCGGTTGGCATACAGGGAAGGCGTCAGTCATGGAGTACAGCCGCCCACTGGACTCCCAATGACACAGCATTTTTCCCTTAGTCCTATATATATCAATTTGTTCCACTCATCTTGCCGTATGACATGCTTCTGGTAGATAGGCGATCGGACCTTTAAAAGGTAACCTAAGGCTTAAAACATGAACATTACCCCTTTATAATACCGGTAATTAGCCTCCATTAACAAAGATGCTCTTGTTGCCAGAAGGGAGGAGTGGTCATGTGATGCCGGAGGGTTGGTAGTTTTTTAGTGACGCATGCCTTCCCATCCTGTATGTTTTGGCATGTCACCGGTCTCAGGTCCCTCCTCTTTAAGCTCTGGTTCTGTTTTACCTGCCACCCCCCCCCCCCCCCCACCTCTGTAGTCTCGCTTCACCAAATGGCATTTATTATTTAGATAAAGTTAATACAAGGCAGTTACTAATGTATTGTGATTGTTCATATTGCCTCCTTCGCTGGCTGGATTCATATTTCCATCACATTATACACTGCTCGTTTTCACGGTTACAACCACCCTGCAATCCAGCAGCGGTGGTCGTGCTTGTACACTATAGGAAAAAGCACCAGACTCTTAACTATCCCACGGTCCCAGCCACCAGAGAGGCCAGGGCTTTTTCCTATAGTGTGCAAGCACGGCCACCACTGCTGGATTGCAGGCTGGTCATAACCATGGAAACGAGCAGTGTATAATGTGATGGAAAAATGAATCCAGCCAGCAAAGGAGGCAATATGGACAATCACAATACATTAGTAAGTGCCTTGTAGTAACTTTCTCTACATGATAAATACCATTCGCTGAAGTGACACAACCCCTTTAAGCCTCTTCACCATTGTTGTGCCTAATCTCTAGGCCCTATTACCTTACATGAACCATGAAAAATCGACTAAACCTCCGGGATCATGTGACTGCTCCTCAGGTGGTTAGGACATCTTTGCTGATGGTAACTGGTTAGTAGATGCACTCGTTTTACATGATGAGGACAGTGGTCATATTGAGGGATCGGTCACTGTGAGTTTGTTCTGAGGACATTATTTATTACGTTTTTTAATGCTGTCTGATCAGATAACCTAAAACCGTCTCGGCAGCAGTCCCTGGTGGGTCAGAGTTCAGTCACGTCAAAACATTCTAAGGGGATGACGTCACCCCACGGTCTTCTCCTGACAGCGTCTGCTTTCTTCTCTGGCTTTCCTCCAGCGCATTCCAATCCTGCCTTCCTCTTAACTGACCTAATGGATGGAAATAGGAGAAGAAAGGAATCCCAGGTCACTGGATCTCGCATTTCAGGCTCCTAGGTGTAAGGAGCACTCTGTCCGAGGGGCCCATCCGTTTTTTTGTTATATTAGATTATGGCTGAGATTTACTAATTTGCTGCGTCTAGAATTTGGCTAATAGTGGTGCGAATTGGCACAACTTAGATTCTCCATTTTTATTGCTGAAAAGGGGGTGCGGCGTAGTGGGAAGGGGTCAGGGCCTAAGATGCAACATTTTGTGCCACAATTCTGGCGGAAAATTACGTCTTAAAGAAAGCCTACCAGTTGGCAGAGTCAGAGAAAAGTGCCTGTCCCTGCACCAGATGTATCCTCCCGCCTGAGCCCCTGCGATACATCTGGTGCCGGTCTACGCTTCCACCATCTATAGGATTAGCTCATCTGCTCCACCAGTCTAGCCATGATAAACTGAAATATATTCACTGGAGTTTTGGGAAGTGGAAAGTATCTGTGGTATATGGCAATATTCCTATGAAATCCAGGCCATAAATACTGTAAGGCTTGGTTCACAAGTGACAGAGGAAAAATCTGCTGAAATTTTTGCTGTATTTCCGCAGCAAGAACCGCACAAAAAAACGCATCAAAATCACTTCTGTTACAAGCGGTTTTTGCCATGGAAAAGCCTGCAGATTTCACTTTCTCCACTGGAAAGGGTGAAATCTGCTGTATAAATTGACACGCTGCAGATTTCGAATCCACAATACCACAGCTTTCCAAATTCTCATCCACTTTGCCAATACTGTACAATGCTGCAACGTACAATCCGGAGCTAATCAGTCACATGTGACCCCGGCCTAAGGGCTCATGCATACGGCTGTATGTATTTTGCGGTCCGAAAAAAACTGATCCACAAAAAATACGGATGACATCCGTGTGCATTCCGTATTTTGCGGAACGGAACAGCTGGCTTTCATAGAACAGTCCTATCCTTTTCTGTAATGCGGACAATAATAGGACATGTTCTATTTTCTTGCGGAGATACGGAAACGGAATGCACACGGAGTAACTTCTGTTTTTTTTGCAGCCTTATTGAAGTGAATGGTTCCGCATACGTTACGCAAAAAAAAAAAAAAACGGAACGGACACGGAAAGAAAATACGTTCGTGTGCATGAGCCCTAAGGGTCCAGACTATATGTGATGTATTGTAGAGTACAGTATGTACTGCTTATTATACATGTTATGTGTCTGTGGATAAAGGGGTAACTTCAAACAACCGGAATACCACTTTAATATTGAGAGCTACTTTATTCTGTAGGGCAGAATTCCCAGCTATATATGGTAAAGGAAAGCACCGATGTTATCCTAAGAGCAAGTATTGCATCGTTTCCTTAATTGGTTCATTTCCTTGAACTACTCCCCTTATCTGGACCAGCAGAGGCGGCATGCTTCTCATGGTTTGATGGAAGTCTGAAGCTTTTCACTATTCTTTATGATTTGTGAAGTATAGCCGCTATTGTATTTACTGTATTATCAGAAAATGACATGATATCAATCAAGTTTTGTTAGAAACAATAAAAAAAAAATCACGGTGTGTTTTTTTAATATATTTATTTATATAAAATACGGTCGCCCACATTTACTGATCCTGTAGGTGGTGTAGACCTGCACAGATGTATCACGGGGGCTCAGGCTGGAGGATACATCTGGCGCAGGGACAGACACTTTTCTCTCACTCTATACCAACTATTGGTTGGCTTACTTTGAGACAGAATTGTGGCACAACTTTGGCACAAAATGGTGCATCTTAAGCCCCACCCCTTGTCAAGCATCCATAAAATAAAAACCGGCATACAAATAATCATGGCACTCCGACTGTAAACACGTTTCGGACATGTAGTTTGAAACAAGCTTACAGTCGGAGTGCCATGATTATTTGTATGTTCTTGCTGTACTCAAGAATACAGGATCGTCACAGCTTTTAAGAACGGTGCTGGTTTTCACTTAAGGGGGTTTTCCCATCTCAGACAATGAGTTCATATCGCTAGGATATGCCCCTATTGTCTGATAGGTGCGGGTCCCACCGCTAGGACCCGCACCTACAACGAGAACGAAGCGGGGAGCACTGTGGCCCATGCTCCCATTAGTTTCTATGGAGCAGACCGCAATAGCCTAGCCAGCTAAAATCCTAGCGATATGCCCCCATTGTCTGTGATGGGAAAACCTCTTTAATGGATTACAATAGGTTAAAATCAGACTATAACTGTGCACGTCTGGTACAAAAAGGTACAGGTGAGCTGGAGCGTACTTTTGCATACCCTTGTCAGAGTGTGTAGAAGCCCTAGATGCGCCAAATTGTGCCACTTTTTAGGCAGATTGTTTTGTGCAGACACATTAGTAAATCCGGGTCTTTGTTTTGAAAAACAAATTCCTGAGAAATCCCACTTCTCACCGTATCCGGAGGGAGCGATAATATTAAATCCTCAATTTCCTGTTATCTGAACTCACCAGGACTGGTGGTCATTTCATTTTATTGGAGTTTAAAGGGGAGTTTAAAGGGATTTTCCCATTTAGGATATTTATAGTATATCAATAGCCATAGATGACCAGTTAGTGCGGGTCCCTCCCTTTGGACGTACGCGGGAGAACAAGGGCCCACCGCTAACCGTGAAACATTGCAAAATACATATATATTTCTCTCCTACAGATTTAGAATATACCATAATTTTAGTTTAATTAAGTAGATCTGTTTAAAAAATTAGTAATCATTCAAAATGGCGTGTGGCGTGTGGCAAAATATTAAATAACGGCCATGTGTGAAAGGGGCAAATACCGTTTTTCTTTTCACGGTACATATTTGTGAATGAACTAGCTAGCTATTTTCGAAGCTGCATTCTCCAGGTTTGCAGCCGTTTTACTTGTCTAGTGTGCTGGCCGGGCCCGTGCTGTAGACCGCAAATTGCGGTCCGCAATACTCGGGCACAGACCGTGGAGCCGCCGCATGTGGATCGTGGACCCATTCACTTGAATGGGGTCAGCGATCCGCATCCGACGGTCCGCACCGCAAAAAAGAAGTGCCTCTATTCCGCACCGCATCTCCCAGATTGTGGACTCATTCTAGTGAATAGGTCCGCATCCGTGATACGGGGTGCACACGGCCGGTGCCCGTGTATTGCGGACCTGCTGTATGCGGCTCACAATACGGCCACGGCTGGGCAACGCCCGTGTGCACGAGCCTTTAAGGTTTGTCCTTCACTAGGTGGCCTCAGGATAAGCCATCACTCACCGATTGGCAGGGGTCCGAAACCCTGCATCCCCACCAATCAGGTGCTTGGGTGTAGCTCTGACACTAGAAGTCGGCAGCGGAACTGCACACTGTCAACCTTGTAGTGGAGGGAGTTCCTTACTAAACCTCTCTTACCTTTGACTTAAATTAGCCATCGATGGCCTATCCTGAGGATAGGCCATCACTTAGGAAATGCTGGACAACCCCTTTAAGGGTGAAGTATGAATTGAATTTATTTATACATATATTATGGGATCAGGAAAGATGCTAGCTTTCTTTCAAAGGTACATTTACTTGTGCCATTTTGGTTTGCTGTGGCATGGTACCACGAGTTTACTGTAAGTGTATCGGTTGGGGGGAAAACTCCAAATTGAAAATCATACATAAAAACACAATCTCTTTATGTATTTTCAGGTGACAACAATGAAAATTTGACCTTGAGAACATTTTACAGCATTTCTGTTGATGACGAATTTGAAGAATTTCCAGACGATGCAATTGATGCGTCTGGGGAAGAGTCAGGATTTGAGCCAATTTTGCCTCGTAGCCGAAGCATAATTGTAGAGTTACGGAAGAATATCACAACAGAAGCTGAACACTACCTCAGCAGTCAATGGTTGACCAGAATCGTACCATCGGTGTACACCCTGGTATTCATTGTGGCTCTACCTCTGAACGTAATGGCCATCATCATATTCCTGTTCAAGATGAAAGTCAGGAAACCAGCAGTGGTGTACATGCTGAACCTGGCCGCCGCTGACGTGCTCTTTGTTAGTGTACTTCCTTTCAACATAGTGTACCGCTTCTCTGGGAATGACTGGCTCTTCGGAACCGGAATGTGCAGATTTGTCACGGCCGCGTTTTACTGTAACATGTACTGCTCCGTCCTGCTCATGACCAGCATCAGTGTGGACAGGTTCCTGGCTGTGGTCTATCCGATGCATTCGCTTTCCTGGCGGACAATGAGTCGGGCCTGGCTGGTCTGTTCTTTCATCTGGATCATATCTCTTGCTAGCGTTGTGCCGCTCTTCTTGAGTGAGCAAACTCAACGCATTGACTCACTAGGCATCACCACCTGCCATGATGTTCTGGACCTGAAAGACCTAAAGAGCTTTTACCTCTACTACTTCTCCACTTTCATCATGGTCTTCTTCTTCTTTCCGTTGATTATTACAACCATCTCCTATGTTATTATCATCTATAATCTGAGCATTTCCAGCCTCAAAAACTCGTGTAAGAAGACCCGAGCCTTGGTCTTGGCTATTATCGTGCTTTGTGTTTTTATCATGTGCTTCGGACCAACCAATTGTATCTTTTTGATTCATTACTTGTATTTCCGTCATGGGGCCAATGAGTCTTTGTATTTTGCCTATATACTTTGCGCCTGTGTCAGCAGCGTCAGTTGCTGCCTTGACCCTCTCATCTATTATTACGCCTCGTCACAGTGTCAGAGGTACTTGTACAGTTTGGTGTGCTGTAAGAAGTCAGAAGAACCCATCAGCAGTAGTGCTCAATTAATGAGTTCGGGAAGCAAAAACGAGACTGGTATCACGACTGTCAAGAACAGCATATACCGAAAACTCTTAACCTAGACATGACCAACCTCACCCAGATATGTCATGTTTTACAGCACAGGTTGCGCTTTACCGCATCATTCTGATTGTACGGCTTGGGCTGTTCCGTGCAGAACAGTCTTTTGTTCCAGCACTATGCTCATATGTGTGTGGTGACCTAGTAAGGAGTTAATGATTCTGTCACTCTCTAAATCAGGGGTGTCAAACTCATGGCCCTCCAGCTGTTGCAAAACTACAACTCCCAGCATACAACTCCCAGCATACAACTCCCAGCTGTGGGTTGTCTGAGCATGATGGAAGTTGTAGTTTTGCAACAGCTGGAGGGCCATAAGTTTGACATATGTGTTCAAAATTGTATGTAAGCATATAATCATCACCTTCACAAGCTCCACAGGTATATGGGGTATTGAGTTGTGTTTTTATTCTGCAGACAGTATTTTGTGAATATGATCCTATATAGATCTTTACCTTTAAGATTTTTCTCACAGCTAGAGAATCGTTGTTAAAAAAGAAAGTTGAGGTCTGCAACTTTTTGACAATTTGACCTTTTTTGATCTTCTTTCTCTACAATTTCCATAAGAAACTGTTTTATGTGGGTGCTCAACAACCATAGCTCTAGGCCAGTGCAGCAGGGGTGGCACGTATAGGACTGTACATGGAGGAAATGGAAAGTTTTTAGCCACTACGTTTACAGTAGTGATTTACATGAACAACTTGTACTTCAGGTTTAGAAATCCAATAAATAAGACTGTGTTTTCAGGACAGCGGGAGCATTACATAACGAGGAGCCATTATATTGCAGTGGAGCATTTCTACTATATCATAAACCTTGACCATATTGCAGTATATCTGCTGTGCAGGTGCTTGCTGAAGAATATTCTTAATTGATTACACCGTAGTCATGTTATTCTTGCAAATCGACCAAAAGCTTCCAGTACCAGATCATCTAGAATAGAGTTCCTCAGGGCCCACCTGCCAGTCAGGTTTTCAGAATTTCTATAGTATGGAACAGGTGATATAGATAGTGTCAGTGTCATTCTGTGGGATATTCTCAAATCATGACCTGAGGACTGGGGTTGAGGAACACTGATTAAAGCGGCTCTGTCACCAGGATCAACCCTGTTATTATTGTTGGTTAAAACCATACCTTTATTTTGTCTGTATGCTAAACAGCTGCAGAGAAATCTGCATTTTTATTAATATGCAAATAGCCAATTGGAGCACCAGGAGGCAGGGCTGAATTGTTTGAGCACTGCTGTGTACCACCCCCTGTGCTCTGCACACACCCCCTCCCCTTGATTGACAGGGCTAGACAGCATGCTGAGAGCAGAGCTGTTTCTATTATCTACATATCATATACACTATGTACTATAGCTTCACCACACTGAGATCTGCTTAGAAAGCTAATCTACATATTACTGCTTTATTCACAAGCACAATGTATGATCATAAACACCAGTGATATATGTTAGCTTATAAGCCTAAAAAACACAGCTCTATATGGTGCTGCTATAGCTTATTGGTAAGTCTTCTTGTCTAGCCTGTCAGTCAAGGGGAGAGGGGAGTGTGCAGAGCACAGGGGGTGTTACAAAGCAGTGCTCAAAGGATTCAGCCCTGCCCCCTGGTGCTCAAACTTGCTAATTTGCACATGACTAAAAACTGATTTCTCTGCAACTGTTTGGCATACAGACAAAAGAAAGGTCTAGTTTGAATCAGCATGATGAGCCCTACCAGCCAGTATGTCTGGATTTATAGGGTTCATCCTGGTAACAGAGCCGCTTTAAGAATATAAACTTCTGTCAGAGACAAACAGCAAAGCCTAGGTGCCCATCATCTTACCTGTATAGTGGTAGATGGATTAGAAAAACATGGATGCTTTCTTCCAAAAACATCACCACGCCTGTCCACAGGTTGTGTGCGGCATTGCAGCTCCACCCTAATGACTCCAATAGAGCCGAGCTGAAATACCATACACAATCCTTGGACAGGAGTGATGCTGGACAACCCCTTTAAAGACCGTAAAGGACGTGATGAAGAGTTGTCTGCGTAGAGATACCTGTCGAGGTCCTTCTGCAATGTCTGCCCTATATTCTTTTCATGTATGTAACAAACTGAAGGAAAATTATTTTTTAGATATTTTGTCAGGTTAGTAAGATTTTAATCTATGCGTTGACTTACCATAACCTATTACTATATAGAGATTCTCCTGATGTAGATGCCTCTGGCCGTTCGATCTGTCATGATTATGCTGTCATATTAGTGTGTGAAGTATACTTGGCGAGACTGAATTGCGTCAAAGAATATTCCATTATTTGTGTCATTAATCAGCTCTGTTATACTGTGTATCGTACATGTGGGTCTTTTAATCTTATAATCTGTACATCTTTTATAGCCCTTTATCAGGCTGAGGCCTCATGCACACGACCGAAGTTCAATGGGCCCGTGGAAAAATCGGAAAATGCACCGTTTTGCAGCCGCATCCGTGATCCGTGTTTCCTGTCCGTCAAAAAAATATGACCTGTCCTATTTTTTTTACGGACAACGGTTCACGGACCCATTCAAGTCGATGGGTCCGTGAAAAAACACGGATGCACACAAGATTGGCATCCGCGTCCGTGGTCGTAGGCTACTTTTAGACAGACGGATCCGCAGATCCGTCTGCATAAAAGCTTTTTCAGAGCTGAGTTTTCACTTAGTTATTTCTACTTGTACAATGCAGTTTCCAACTTGCCAGCCTCATTAGTAAAATAAATGGCGACATGGCTTTACTAAGATGGCTTTAGGGGATCAGTCAGCTGGGATGGTCAGGAAAGTTATAGGATTTCCTTCTTAGGGCTCATACATACGAGCGCGTGTGCCCAGTGCCCGTGCTGTGGACCACAAATATCAGTCTTCAATGCACAGGCATCGTCCTATTGTTTGCAGATGCGGACCCATTGACTTAAATGGGTCCACAATCCGCAAAAGATGTTCTGCACCGCAAAAGAATAGAACATGTTCTATTTTTTTGCAGTGCGGAGGCCACAAAAGCGTTTTTCTGATCCGAATCTTGAGGATTGCTGATTCATTCAAGTCAATGGGTCTAAATCCGTGATACAGAGTACACACAGCCGGTGCCTGTAGATCGCGGTCTGCAATACGGGCACACATACTCGCGTGCATGAACCCTAAGGGTATGTTTACATTGTGGTTTTTGCCTCTCGGTTACGGTATCGCTGCTCCGGTACCAGCAGTCATGTGATCACCCGGAGCCTCTGCAATCAGCTGGGTTCCCCAGTAAGGCTAGTTTCACACTAGCGTTTGGCTGTCCGCTCGTGAGCTCCGTTTGAAGGGGCTCACGAGCGGACCCGAACGCTTCCGTCCAGCCCTGATGCAGACTGAATGGATGCGGATCCGCTCAGACTGCATCAGTCTGGCGGCGTTCAGCCTCCGCTCAGCAGGCGGACACCTGAACGCTGCTTGCAGCGTTCGGGTGTCCGCCTGGCCGTGCGGATCCGTCCAGACTTACAATGTAAGTCAATGGGGACGGATCCGTTTGAAGATGCCACAATATGGCTCAATCTTCAAGCGGATCCGTCCCCCATTGACTTTCAATGTAAAAGTCTGGACGGATCCGCTCAGGCTAATTTCACAATATAATGCAGACGGATCCGTTCTGAACGGAGCCTCCGTCTGCATTATTATGATCGGATCCGTTCAGAACGGATCCGATCGTACGCTAGTGTGAAAGTAGCCTAACTAGAGCCAATATGTCAGCCCCAGTTAGAGGAGAAATCAGCAATAAATAAAAAATTTATGTTAAATCTCCCCCAAAGGTCTTGTGTGATCTTATGGGGAGGACAAAGTGTAGAATAAAAAAGATAAAAGATATAAAAAAATAAATAAAAAAAAACCCCCATTAAATGCTGTGCTGCAGCTTCTAGCCCCGGTCCCAGGTACCATATCCCCTACATCCCATGTATCAAAATGACCTTTGGGGAAAGGGGAAATAATTAAAATATATTTTAGGCCTCTTGCACACGAACGTATTTTCTTTCCGTGTCTGTTCTGGGTTTTTTGCGGGCCGTATGCGGAACCATTCACTTCAATGGGTCCGCAAAAAAAAACGGAAGTTACTCTGTGTGCACTCTGTTTCCGTATGTCTGTTACGTAAAAAGATAGAACATGTCCTAATATATTATTGTCCGCATTACGGACAGGGATAGTACTGTTCTATCAGGGGCCAACGGTTCCATTCGGACCGCAAAATACATACGGTCGTATGCATGAGCCCTTAATGGCACGTTGTGCTATTAACAAAGGAAATAAATGATGTGATAAAGACTATTCACCTCCGCCCCATTTTCCTGGTTGCTAAAAATAAAAACCAAAAATACTAAAATAAAAATGACAATAAAAAGCCCCATGAATCACCGAAAAAGGCACGAAAATTCTTTACATGAAAGGAAAAAACAAACATTATGAGCATGTTCTAAAAAAAAAAGGAAAATGTGCCTGATCAGGAAACGGGGGATGGGGTGGGGGAGGGAGGAACGGCCTGGACTTGAACTGGCAAATTTGAATCCAGTTGTACTGGCCTTGTGGGCACTCCTTGGTGTGAGAAGTGGTAGGTTTTGGAGACCAGCCAGGTGAGAGAAGCTTCTTATGTATGACAAACAAATGCAGATCCCTTTAATTCATGAAGGCAGTGCAGTCCTCAGGGCTCATGCACACGAACATGTGCTGGCTGCCTGTGCCGTGCATTGCACGGACTTGAATGGGTCTGCAATCCGTCCGCAGCGTGGAGGCGCTCTGTAGTGCTTATGTGGCCTTCCACTCCGTGCCTCTGCTCCATATCTTCTGGTTTGTGGACCCAATTAAAGTGCTGGCCGCAATAAGGGCACGTGTGGTTGTTCATCTTCTGGTGGAGCAGTGTTTTATTCCCCATAGCTAATTTAGCTCCACCTAGAGTCTGTTATAAGGCCCTGACTCCGAGAGTCGCAGATTTTTTATATGAAGTAGATTAAGGGTCCATTCACACGTCCGAATCCGTTCCGCAATTTTGTGGAATGGGTGGGGGCCCATTCATTTTCAATGGGCCGCAAAAGATGCGGACAGCACACAGTTCCGTTCCGTGGCTCCGCAAAAAAATGGAAACATGTCCTATTCTTGTCTACAGACACGGCATTTCTATAGTGCCGGCCATGAGCGGTCGTAAAATGCGGAATGCACATGGCCGGTGTCCATGTTTTTGCGGACCGCAAAACAGTTGCGGACGTGTGAATGGACCCTTAGGGAGCCTTCACATGCGGCAAATTTTGTGGCAGAAAATGTTGTGACTGAAAATCAGTTCCATTCATTAGACTGTAGCAGCAAGCACATGGATTTCTGCAAGCCTCATTAGGCCTCATGCACACGAACGTGGCTTGGCTCCTCATCTGCATGAGGATGCAGACCTATTCACTTCAGTAAGGCCGCAAAAGATGTGGACAGCACTCTATGTGCCCTCCGCATCTGGTGCTCCCCTCCGTGGCCCCACCAAAAAAATACAACATGTCCTATTCATTTTTCTATTTGTGGCCTGCCTATTCCGTTCTGCAACTGGGCGGCATCTGTGTATTACAGATCCCCAATTTGTGCATGAGGCCTTAAGATGAATGGAGCCACAGAATCTGCCGCGCGTGAAGGCGCCCTTAACCTCCCATTTCTATGTGTATGTTATTTATGTTGCTGCTTTTCCACACGGCAGAGCTGGTCTCTATCGTGTACAGTGTCTATAGGTGTCTGAAATAATACATGACATTAAGAGGTGGCGACGCTTTTGGCCGCCTGGCTGGCAGGACAGTCTGAAACTCGCGATTGTACAAACTTGTTGGTTGGCCAACGTACCCTGCAACAATGCGGGCATTACATGGCATTGACTGTACTTTATCCTCACCTTGCTTTGTGTTATGAAGTGTACATATCTAGGTTGGATGTAAATGTCTGTAAATATGAACTCTGAACGTTTTGTATTGATATATTTAATACAAGCCTATGATTATGTGAACCTTTTATGATGCTGATTCCTTGTTTACTGGGTAAATAACGTTGCCTGTCGCTGGAGAATGTTCTATGCAATGTTTGTTTCTGGGGAGTGAACCTGATAAGAACCGGGGATCAGATGTCCTGGCTGTGAATCACAGAGTCCAAAACAGATTACAGCAACACAGTGACTTTCTTAGTCTTGTCTTAAGGTGCCCATACACATTACGTGAGTATTGGCTGAACCCCACCAATTCTGAAGTGATCAACTAACATGACAATGTTCCAACTCTCAGCAGCTTATTCCGCTCTCCCCATTAAGATTATATGCACACTCAGTCAAGCATGCATATGCATAGGGGGGTGAGGAGGAAACACCAAAGACCAATGGGTATATAAGGGTACTTTCTTTTCCGTTCTAGGGGCTCTATACCGGAAAAGAACTGATCAGTTTTATCCCCATGCATTCTAAATGGAGAGCATTCCGTTTAGGATACATCAGGATGTCTTCAGTTCAGTCTTTTTGACTGATCAGGCAAAAGATAAAACCGCAGCATGCTACGGTTTTATCTCCGGTCCAAAAAACTGAAGACTTGCCTGATCCGGCATTTTTTTCCATAGGAATGTATTGGTGCCGGATCTGGCATTCAAAATACCAGAATGTCGGATCCGACCTTGTGCAGACCGAAAAAAAGGTGAAAAATAAATAAATGCCGGATCCGTTTTTCCAGATGACACCGGAAAGACGGATCCGGCATTTCAATGCATTTTTCTGACTGATCAGGCATTTTTAAAGGGAACCTGTCACCTGGATTTTGGGTATAGAGCTAAGGACATAGAGCTAAGAATTTTCCAGCACCACTGCTTTCTTCAGCGAAAATTTTCTTTATTTTCAGTAACGATGAGACAGCAATAAAAATTATTCACAGGTCTATAATGCTGTGTGCTCCCGAGCGCAGGATCAATGCCGCTCCGGGACATATGGCCAGCTCACGGACCGTATATCTTGGAGGGCATACGATCGTGTGCAAGGGCCCTTAACCTGCACACTGTATGCAAGTACTCTTAAAGTTTTGGAATTGCCATTTCAAAGTCCTGAACTTAATCCAATAAAAATGTTCTAAAAACAATATAAGAGTTGAAGTTATTTGTATGGAGGAATGGGCTAAAATTCCTCCAAGTCAATGTGCAGGATCAGCAGGACTAATCAACAATCACAAGAACTGTTTAGTTGCAGTTATTACTGCACAAGGGGGTCACACCAGATACTAGAAAGCAAAGGTTCACATACTTTTGCCACTCACAGACAGGTGATATTGTACCATTTTCTTCAATAAATAAATAACCCAGTCTAATATTTTTGACTTATTCGTTTGATTTGATTATCTTTATCAGATTTTATGACCTGTGTGAAAATCTGATGCAGTTTTAATTTCAAATTTATGCAGAAATATTGAAAATTCTGAAGGGTTCACAAACATTTAAGAACCGCTGCATGTACAGTGGATATAAAAAGTCTACAGACCCCTGTTAAAAATGAGACAAAGATAAATCATTTCAGAACTTTTTCCACCTTTAATGTGACCTATAAACTGTACCACTCAATTGAAAAACAAACTGAAATCTTCTAGGTGGCGGGAAGAAAACAAAAAAAGAAACTAAAATAATGTGGTTTCATAAGTGTGCACACCCTCTTATAACTGGGGATGTAGCTGTGTTCAGAATTAAGCAATCACATTTAAAATCATGCTAAATAGGAGTCAGCATACACCTGCCATCATTTAAAGTGCTTCTGATTAACCCCAAATAAAGTTCAGCTGCTCTAGTTGGTCTTTCCTGAAATTTTCTTAGTCGCATCCCACAGCAAAAGCCATGGTCCACAGAGAGCGTCCAAAACATCAGAGGGATCTAATTGTTAAAAGGTATCAGTTAGGAGAAGGGTACAAAAGAATTTCCAAGGCATCAGATATACCATGGAACACAGTGAAGAAGTCATCATCAAGTGGAGAAAATATGGCACAACAGTGACATTACCAAGAACTGGACGTCCCTCCAAAATTGATGAAAAGACAAGAAGAAAACTGGTCTGGGAGGCTACCAAGAGGCCTACAGAAACATTAGAGGAGCTGCAGGAATATCTGGCAAGTACTGGCTGTGTGATACATGTGACAACAATCTCCCGTATTCTTCATATGTCTGGGCTATGGGGTAGAGTGGCAAGACGAAAGCCTTTTTCTTACGAAGACAAACATCCATGCCAGGCTACATTTTTGCAAAAACACATCTGAAGTCTCCCAAAAGCATGTGGGAGACAGTGTTATGGTCTGATGAAACCAAGGTTGAACTTTTTGGCCATAATTCCAAAAGATATGTTTGGCGCAAAAACAACACTGCACATCACCAAAAGAACACCATACCCACAGTGAAGCATGGTGGTGGCAGCATCATGCCAAGGGGCTGTTTTTCTTCAGCTGGAACTGGAGCCTTAGTTAAACTAGAGGAAATTATGAGCAGTTCCAAATACCAGTGAATGTTGGTATAAAACCTTCAGGCTTCTGCTAGAAAGCTGAACATGAAGAGGAACTTCATCTTTCAGCATGACAACAACCCAAAGCATACATCCAAATCAACAAAGGAATGGCTTCACCAGAAGATTAAAGTTTTGGAATGGCCCAGCCAGAGCCCAGACCTGAATCCGATTGAAAATCTGTGGAGTGATCTGAAGAGGCTGTGCACAGGAGATGCCCTCGCAATCTGACAGATTTGGAGTGTTTTTGCAAAGAAGAGTGGGCAAATCCTGCCAAGTCAAATGTGCCATGCTGATACTTATACCCAAAAAGACTGAGTGCTGTAATAAAATCAAAAGGTGCTTCAACAAAGTATTAGTTGAAGGGTGTGCACACTTATGCAACCATATTATTTTATTTTTATATTTTTTCTTCCCTCTACCTAAAAAGATTTCAGTTTGTTTTTCAATTGAGTTGTACAGTTTATAGGTCACATTAAAGGTGGAAAAAGTTCTGAAATGATTTATCTTTGTCTCATTTTTTTGTGTCATATACACTGGATATAGGCACGGTGTGACTACCAGAAAAATGCAGACATTTGTGCAACATTTTTTCACTGCATGTAAATATATATTTTCAGCCTGCAGTAGAGGGTGGATATAACAGTGCACACTTTAAAGAGATTATCCAACCCTTTGCAAGTGATGGCCTATTCTCAGGATAGGTCATCACTATCTGATCAGGGAGGGTCTGTCACCCCACACCCCACCAATCAGCTGTACTGCAGTAGCTACAGCTTCAGAACTACACAGCTCTGTCCATTGTGCACTAGACGTGGTTACGGCAACACTGCTACTATTCACTTCATTTCATTCACATCATGGAACTGCTGCAGAACAGCCGATCGATGGAGTTCTGGGGTGTTTGACCCCCAATAATCAGATGGTGATGGTCTATTCTGAGCATAGGCCATCACTTGTAAAGGGTTGGACAACTCCTTTAAAGAGAACTTGTCACCATGTTCTCCCTCATGAAATAAACAATAAAATGTAATGGTCATGGAGACAGTACTAGGAATTACCTCTGACATTGTACACTGCTGTAAATGGGAGAGCTAAGCCCCCAAATCTCTTCTGCTAGTTTACCTCTCTACCAGCAAGTAGGGCGGCTACTTGCTGGTAGCAGCCGCATCCTACTGTTGATTGACAGGGCCAGCGAGCGCTCTCGTCCTCTGGCTGGCCCTGTCTGCATTCTCAATCTCGCGCCTCCGCCGTCGTACCGGTCTTCAGTCGGGTGTAGATGTGATGTCATCGGCGCAGGCGCACTGAGGAAGGAGCGTCGGAGCGAGTGGCCTCCTCTCAGTGCGCCTGCACCGACTGAAGACCGTTACGGCGCAGGCGTGAGATTTAGAACGCAGACAGGGCCAGCCAGAGGACAAGCGCGCTCGCTGGCCCTGTCAATCAACAGGAGGAGGGGGCGTTTATTTGAAAGGAGGATGCGGCTGCTACCAGCAAGTAACCGCCTGGTAGAGAGGTAATTTACATATTATAAAAGTGCAGTTTTTGAAGAAACTACTGAACGAGAAAGGGTATGAGCACTATATATTGATAAATCGTAGTATAAGGCTGGGTTCAGACCTGAGCGTTTTACAGCGCGTTCCTACGCGCTGTAAAACGCTCAACAGGCAAGAACCAATGATTCCCTTTGGGAATGGTTCTCACCTGAGCGTTTTACAGCGCATACGATCGCGCTGTAAAACGCCCGACGCCCCAAGAAGTACATGAGCTTCTTTGGGGCGTCTTGTCCCGCGTTCCCGTACATAGACTTCCGGGAACGCGCGATAACGGGCGTTCGCTTGTCTCTGTATCCGCGATTGCAAACGCCGGGACAATCGCGCATACAGAGCGCTCCATCGCGAACGCTCAGGTCTGAACCCAGCCTAAGGATTTTAAGTCGCCCAAAAATGACTTTAGGGGGGTGACAGAAGCCCTTTAAGTTTAATATTGCACATAAAATTCACAGCACAAAAAGTCCACATCTCAGGGATATATTTTTTCCTGGCAAGTCCTGGGATAATAAAATAGTGCTGTAATATCCCCTACTCAGCCTGAAAAGGGGGTTAAAAGGGTAAAGTGCAAGAAAAACAACGGGCACAACTTGCGCCAACTTTTTCCCGCCAATACAATACAGCGATGGCGCAGCAGTAAATTCAGTCAGCTTAGGCGGCCATCTTTAAGCATAAGGCTGTCAATTCGCTGACAGCAAGCTGTGGCTTTAGTAGCAGCAAACCGTCCACAAAATACAGTTTTCACACCGCAAATTTCCACAGTTCTTTGGCCCAACAATTTTCAAATAAACGGATGGGGCATTTATCACTTTATAGCAAATAATGGCACACAGTTCAGATTCCACAATGGCGCAGGACTATTCGGATCCTGTTTGCGACGCCAAAATATGCAGTACGCAGCCATGCAGGGTGAGCGATGGTGAGGTCACGGGGTAGTTACTAACCGAGGGTGGTTATAGTACTCACAGTCTTTTAATACCCTGGGCAGGCGTACGGCAGTGATGGAGAGGCTAGCACAGGGGTCCTCTGAGGCACTCTCTGTATATCGGGACCAGGCCAGGTGGTAGGTGAGGTGCCCTGGATGTTGCAGGTTTTATGTGCCGGTGGCAAGATCCCTTTAAGTTCGTGACACCAGTGCCGGTAACGGTGGCACACCGATTTATTGCAGGAATAATTGAGGAACACAATGTTGTAGTGAACCAAAACTTCCTTTTGCTGAAACAGTTCAACTATTTACAGTCTTTGGTCAGTTCCACGTGCAAACAGGTTGTAACAGGCAGGCTTGATATAAAAACAGCAGGCAATGTCTTTGCATGATACTCAGAGGGAATAACACTTACAGATCAGGCTGCACTTTTCCTCAGAATCCTGTCTGTCTTTCTCCAAGGCCCGTATGCCCTATAGCTGGCTTTATCCTTGGGTAGGAAAAACTTCCTCTGGTATTTATATATCCTTGCTGTAGAATATCCTTCTACCCTTCAGCTCTCTGTTTAGCTGGGAATACACTTGGCTCTGCACTGCACCTTTAAGGGAACTTGGTTTTCTCAGGAGGTAACCTCTTCTCCTGGTGGCAAGCTAGAAGCCTGGGATATCTAGCTGCATGTCAGAAGCTCCACTTCAGCTGCTGCCTAGCTAAAGTCCACACATACTTCTGACTACACACCCCTTTCCCTGAACAGGACCTGACTATTTATACTAGGGGTACCCTAGCTCCCTCTACTGTCTAGGAGGAGGAACTACACTCTAACAGGCCTGATACACAGATAACAGGAAAAATACACATAAAAACATTATATAAAATACAGTAACCCTGTCCCACAGAAGGAGGGGAACAACGTGGCCCAATTGACCCTTGTGTAGTGCCCACACGTACCTAGTGGGACACTACACTGCCTTACAGGAGCTGCTGGCCCCTCCTTTCCCTCTCCTGCAGCCATTCCATGGTGGTTGCTCCTGCCCCTCCCCTAGAGGTAATAAAAAGGAGGGCTTACCATTGCTCTGCCTCTTTGTCACTGGCACCTCACCAGAAATCTACCACCCTCATATTTCTTTCTTTTACATTTGCCGTTTTGATAAGTCACAGCTGGAGGTCGGTGGTCATAAAATTCTAAGAGCGGAAGGGGAAGGTGGACTTGCCCACTAGTATAGTGGTTGGTATAGCACTTAATACCTTCCTGGAAGTGTTCTTGCAGTTCGCAGAAAATTTGTTGGTGGTTTTGTGAAAACAAAGAAAAATAAAAGCTGTGACCGACCTTCACACCAACAATCAAGTTGCCTCGTGTTTTATTTATAGGTTATGGTTGGGCCGCTTTAAGGGAAGCAATAAGGCAGACCTTAGAAGTTAATTTAATTGGGTTTGCAGGAAGAAATGCTGTTGGGGTTGGCCATTTAGATCTATGCAGTCTGTTAACCCTTATAGATAATAAGTCCTGACGAAATTATAACGAAAATGTCTAAAAAGGGAATGTGTATAAAAGGGTGGGCCCTCATATACACATTTTCTCTGGTGGGCCCAAGGCACATCAGGCAAATGCAGGGGTGGACTGGCCATAGACCCCACAGGGAAACTTGCTGGTGGGCCAATGCACAAGGGGCCTCCTGAGTCCTCCTCATTGCCGCCCGCCAGGTACCTAATGATCTGATGCTCTCAGCATTAATTCATTTTTTATTTTAGGAGCATCACGTACTTATGAACCTGGTCAGCAGCCCCAGGTGTCCTCTTGAATTCAACTGTATCGAGGTTCTCAGAATGGTGAAAATGCTGCCTACTTCTGTTGTCCCTGCCCACTTGTGTTGCCCCACCTTCTATCAATTTGGACTTGCCTAGAACATATGGCCACTTTAGCTTTTTTTTCCAGGGCCACTTTAAGTTCCCAGTCCATCCCTGGTCCAACGCTGACTGCAGATGTAAATAAATGTAGAGGAAATTTCCAATGTTGTCTATACAGCAGAGTGAGGAGACTGCTGCCTGCACCACAAGGTAAAAATAACTTACTGCTGACCACTAACAAAACTAACTAAAAGGTTTGGTGCCTACATTAAAGAGGATGATGGTTGTCACCTACATACCTCCCTGGCATGCAATGTCAGCGAAAATAAAAACACCATCCAGATGTAGTGGGAAAAAAAGCATGCTATAGAGGGCCCGGCTGTGAGCACTGCAGCGCTAATAAGCCCAAAGTAGCCCCTGTGTACAGAACCAATGGACTGAGTGAGGTGCCATCTGAAAGGGCATAGATATACATATGCTGTCTTTGAGTGGATGAGGAGGTTCTTGCCAGCCATTGTCTGCCTCCAAGAGACACATTTAGTTAAGGATCCCCTTCTGTGGATGGAGAAAAGTTGGATAGGGAAGGGGTACCATTCGATGTATACCACATATTCAAGAGGGGTTTCAATTCTGGTACATAAAAAGATTAAATTTGAGTGTGTCCCATGTGAGGCGGACGACTGTGGCAGGTACCTCTTTTTACATTGTAATGTGGAAGGGGTTAATATGGTTATTGCAAATATATATATTCCTCCACCATATAGGTCAAACGTGTTGTATGAGTTGCATAGATTCATGTTGAATAGAAAATAATGTATAATGATTGCGATAGGAGACTACAATGCTGTTATGGATCCACTCAAAGACAGAATGTCTGGCGGAGGGGGAAGAATACAAAATGTGGACTTGCTTAAAATGGCCTTGGAGTTTAACTGGATTGACGTTTGGCGTTATTTAAATCCAGAAGAAATAATGTATTCTTGTTACTCTAAAACACACCAAACATGGTCAAGAATAGATATGGTTTTAGGAAATAAAAACTTAAAGATCCAGAGTAGGATTAAGATAAAACACATGCCTATGGCCTTATCTGATCATAGTGTGGTGGTAATGGAGTTGGATCTGAATAAGAAGCAATACCCGCCTTTGTTCAAATTTAATCCTTACTGGTTATCGCTTATCCCTGATAAAGAGACTATACAGGGAGTGCAGAATTATTAGGCAAATGAGTATTTTGACCACATCATCCTCTTTATGCATGTTGTCTTACTCCAAGCTGTATAGGCTCGAAAGCTTACTACCAATTAAGCATATTAGGTGATGTGCATCTCTGTAATGAGAAGGGGTGTGGTCTAATGACATCAACACCCTATATCAGGTGTGCATAATTATTAGGCTTTGGCAAAATGGGTCAAAAGAAGGACTTGACAGGCTCAGAAAAGTCAAAAATAGTGAGATATCTTGCAGAGGGATGCAGCACTCTTAAAATTGCAAAGCTTCTGAAGCGTGATCATCGAACAATCAAGCGTTTCATTCAAAATAGTCAACAGGGTCGCAAGAAGCGTGTGGAAAAACCAAGGCGCAAAATAACTGCCCATGAACTGAGAAAAGTCAAGCGTGCAGCTGCCAAGATGCCACTTGCCACCAATTTGGCCATATTTCAGAGCTGCAACATCACTAGAGTGCCCAAAAGCACAAGGTGTGCAATACTCAGAGACATGGCCAAGGTAAGAAAGGCTGAAAGACGGCCACCACTGAACAAGACACACAAGCTGAAACGTCAAGACTGGGCCAAGAAATATCTCAAGACTGATTTTTCTAAGGTTTTATGGACTGATGAAATGAGAGTGAGTCTTAATGGGCCAGATGGATGGGCCCGTGGCTGGATTGGTAAAGGGCAGAGAGCTCCAGTCCGACTCAGACGCCAGCAAGGTGGAGGTGGAGTACTGGTTTGGGCTGGTATCATCAAAGATGAGCTTGTGGGGCCTTTTCGGGTTGAGGATGGAGTCAAGCTCAACTCCCAGCCCTACTGCCAGTTTCTGGAAGACACCTTCTTCAAGCAGTGGTACAGGAAGAAGTCTGCATCCTTCAAGAAAAACATGATTTTCATGCAGGACAATGCTCCATCACACGCGTCCAAGTACTCCACAGCGTGGCTGGCAAGAAAGGGTATAAAAGAAGAAAATCTAATGACATGGCCTCCTTGTCCACCTGATCTGAACCCCATTGAGAACCTGTGGTCCATCATCAAATGTGAGATTTACAAGGAGGGAAAACAGTACACCTCTCTGAACAGTGTCTGGGAGGCTGTGGTTGCTGCTGCACGCAATGTTGATGGTGAACAGATCAAAACACTGACAGAATCCATGGATGGCAGGCTTTTGAGTGTCCTTGCAAAAAAAGGTGGCTATATTGGTCACTGATTTGTTTTTGTTTTGTTTTTGAATGTCAGAAATGTATATTTGTGAATGTTGAGATGTTATATTGGTTTCACTGGTAAAAATAAATAATTGAAATGGGTATATATTTGTTTTTTGTTAAGTTGCCTAATAATTATGTACAGTAATAGTCACCTGCACACACAGATATCCCCCTAAAATAGCTAAAACTAAAAACAAACTAAAAACTACTTCCAAAAATATTCAGCTTTGATATTAATGAGTTTTTTGGGTTCATTGAGAACATGGTTGTTGTTCAATAATAAAATTAATCCTCAAAAATACAACTTGCCTAATAATTCTGCACTCCCTGTAGTGTTGGAGTTAAAATAAAATTTTGGAGGAGAATAATGGTTCCGCCAAAAGAGGTATAGTGTGGGACACTGCTAAGGCATATTTAAGAGGGTGCTTGTTTAAAAAGGTGAACTACCGTAAAAAAAAAAAAATTGCTAAAGGAAAAGGGGAATTATTGGAAAAGAAGTTAGAAGAAGTAAGATTAAAATGTATAATGAATCCCACTGGGAATAATAAGAAGATATGGGAGGAGGAATATGAAAAGTTAAAAACACATTATATGGATAAAACAAGGAAAGAATTATTTTTCCAAGGGTTTCAGTTAGCATCAGAGGGAGAAAAGGTCGGAAAAATTCTAGCAGGTATAGTGAAAAATCAGAGAGGGAAATCATGGATTGGGGCAATTAGGGATAATAGTGGCGAAATAATTACCGTATTTATCGGCGTATAACACGCACTTTTTCCCCCTGAAAATAGGGGGCAAATGATGTATGCGTGTTATACGCCGATTAGGGCTGAAACGTGTCCTCCGGAGGCCAGAGAGGCAGGACTGAGCCGGCCGGCACAGCGGAGGGAGGAGGAGGGAGGAGGGAGTCCCTCCCTCCCCACTGTGAGCGGCTGCCGCTGAAGACCAACGAGGACAGAGTAGGAGGAGGAGGGGAGGGACTGTGGCCACTGCGCCACCAATGAATGTGCCGGCCATATCCCACAGTTCCGATCGGAGTCCCAGCAGTGTAATGCTGGGGCTCCGATCGCTTACCATGGCAGCCAGGAGTCACGCTACTGAAGTCCTGGCTGCCATGGTATGTTAGTGAGCAGAGAGCAGCGCATTATACTCACGTGCGCTGTGGCCGCCGGTCGCTCCTTCTTCTGTCTGTGCGGCGGATTGCTAATGCTTACAGCATTAGCAATGCGCCGCACAGACCTATGAGAAGGAGCGACCGCCGGCCACAGCGCACGTGAGTATAATGCGCTGCTCTCTGCTCACTAACATACCATGGCAGCCAGGGCTTCAGTAGCGTGACTCCTGGCTGCCATGGTAAGCGATCGGAGCCCCAGCATTACACTGCTGGGGCTCCGATGGGAACTGACACTGCCACCAATGATGGGGGGGAGGAGGGGGACCCTGTGGCCACTGCCACCAATGATTAATACTGGGGAGGGAGGGGGGGGGGTTTGCGTTACCAGAGGGGGCAGATCAGAGGCTTTATTTGAAATTTAATTTTTTTTCCTGAAATTTCCCTCTAAAATGAAGGTGCGTGTTATACGCCCGTGCGTGTTATACGCCGATAAATACGGTAGTTCACCCAACGGAATCAAAAAGGTCTTTGGGGATTATTATGAGGAACTGTATAAGTCCAGGGTGCAATATACAAACAAAAGATCTCGATTATTTTTTAGACCGAATTGCGTTTTCTGAGATAACTAAAGCACAAAAGGAGTATTTGGATAAAGAAATATCCGGCTTAGCGATATTAGAGGTTCTGGGTCAGGTGAAACCAGTAAAAGCACCGGGGAGTGATGGACTTCCCTTTGAAATCAATAAGAGTTTTGCGCAGGTCTTAATACCAGAACTAACAGCGACACTGCGAGAGGCTAAAAAAATAGGCGAGCTACCAGAGTCAATGAATGAGGCAATTATTACTTTGATTCCAAAAAAGGACAAAGATCAACTAGATCCCGCCTCATATAGACCAATATCCTTGCTGAATACGGATATTAAAATCCTGGCAAAGGTTTTGGCAGGTAGACTCTCAAAAGTCATTAAAGGTATAATTCAAGAAGACCAGACAGGTTTTATACCCGGAAGAACAATATATTCAAATATTAGAAGATTGTACCTTAATATTGAAGCTAATAAAACAGAAGCCGGTGAAAAAGCAATACTCTCATTGGATGCGCAAAAGGCGTTTGATTGTATCGAGTGGGACTATTTATGGGCAGTTCTAAAAAGGGTTGGTATAGGGAAAGGATTTATAAGATGGATAAGACGTATATATTCCAAACCAACGTCCCGGGTGATGGTGGATGGGAGCTTGTCACTGCCCTTTGCCCTCCATAGGGGCACTAGGCAGGGATGCCCTCTCTCCCCATTACTATTTGCTATTGCAATAGAACCCTTGGCATATATGATAAGAAATAGTGGGGACTGTAAGGGGTTCCAATATAGGGACGGAAACGAGAAATTAATAATGTATGCCGATGACATTCTATTGTTTTTGCATAACACTGGGGATTAGTTTAACCACCTCAGGACCGCCGTACGCAGGATTGCGTCCTGCTCTTCTGGGTGGACGCATATACGCGTCCTCCCGCGAGAGCCGAGATTTCCTGTGAACGCGCGCGCACAGGCGCGCGCGCTCACAGGAACGGAAGGTAAGCGAGTGGATCTCCAGCCTGCCAGCGGCGATCGCTCGCTGGCAGGCTGGAGATCCGAATTTTTTAACCCCTAACAGGTATATTAGACGCTGTTTTCATAACAGCGTCTAATATACCTCCTACCTAGTCCTCTGGTGGTCCCTTTTGTTAGGATCGACCACCAGAGGACTCAGGTAGGTCAGTACAGTAGCACCAAACACCACACTACACTACACCCCCCCCCCCGTCACTTACTAACCCCTTATAAACCCCTGATCACCCATGATCACCCCATATAAACTCCCTGATCACCGCCCTGTCATTGATCACCCCCCTGTCAGGCTCCGTTCAGACGTCCGTATGATTTTTACGGATCCACAGATACATGGATCGATCGGATCCGCAAAAAGAATACGGACGTCTGATTGGAGCCTTACAGGGGGGTGATCAATGACAGGCGGGTGATCACCCATATACACTCCCTGATCACCCCCTGTCATTGATCACCCCCCTGTCATTGATCACCCCCCTGTAAGGCTCCATTCAGACGTCCGCATGATTTTTACGGATCCATGGATACATGGATCGGATCCGTAAAAATCATGCGGACGTCTGAATGGAGCCTTACAGGGGGGTGATCAATGACAGGCGGGTGATCACCCATATACACTCCCTGATCACCCCCTGTCATTGATCACCCCCCTGTCATTGATCACCCCCCTGTAAGGCTCCATTCAGACGTCCGCATGATTTTTACGGATCCATGGATACATGGATCGGATCCGCAAAACACATGCGGATGTCTGAATGGAGCCTTACAGGGGGGGTGATCATTGACAGGGGGGTGATCACCCTGATCACCCCCTGTCATTGATAACCCCCCTGTAAGGCTCCATTCAGACGTCCGCATGTGTTTTGTGGATCCGATCCATGTATCCATGGATCCGTAAAAAATCATGCGGATGTCTGAATGGAGCCTTACAGGGGGGGTGATCAGTGACAGGGGGGTGATCACCTTGATCACCCCCTGTCATTGATAACCCCCCTGTAAGGCTCCATTCAGACGTCCACATGTGTTTTGTGGATCCGATCCATGGATCCGTAAAAATCATGCGGACCTCTGAATGGAGCCTTACAGGGGGGTGATCAATGACAGGCGGGTGATCACCCATATACACTCCCTGATCACCCCCTGTCATTGATCACCCCCCTGTCATTGATCACCCCCCTGTAAGGCTCCATTCAGACGTCCGCATGATTTTTACGGATCCATGGATACATGGATCGGATCCGCAAAACACATGCGGATGTCTGAATGGAGCCTTACAGGGGGGGTGATCATTGACAGGGGGGTGATCACCCTGATCACCCCCTGTCATTGATAACCCCCCTGTAAGGCTCCATTCAGACGTCCGCATGTGTTTTGTGGATCCGATCCATGTATCCATGGATCCGTAAAAAATCATGCGGATGTCTGAATGGAGCCTTACAGGGGGGGTGATCATTGACAGGGGGGTGATCACCCTGATCACCCCCTGTCATTGATAACCCCCCTGTAAGGCTCCATTCAGACGTCCGCATGTGTTTTGTGGATCCGATCCATGTATCCATGGATCCGTAAAAAATCATGCGGATGTCTGAATGGAGCCTTACAGGGGGGGTGATCAGTGACAGGGGGGTGATCAGGGAGTCTATATGGGTGATCACCCCCCTGTCATTGATCACCCCCCTGTCATTGATCACCCCCCCCTGGTTAGGCTCCATTCAGACATTTTTTTTGGCACAAGTTAGCGGAAATCTTTTGTTTGTTTTTGTTTTTTCTTACAAAGTCTCATATTCCACTAACTTGTGTCAAAAAATAAAATCTCCCATGAACTCACCATACCCCTCACGGAATCCAAATGCGTAAACATTTTTAGACATTTATATTCCAGACTTCTTCTCACGCTTTAGGGCCCCTAAAAAGCCAGGGCAGTATAAATACCCCACATGTGACCCCATTTCGGAAAGAAGACACCCCAAGGTATTCCGTGAGGGGCATATTGAGTCCATGAAAGATTGAAATTTTTGTCCTAAGTTAGCGGAAAGTGAGACTTTGTGAGAAAAAAACAAAAAAAAATCAATATCCGCTAACTTATGCAAAAAAAAAAAAAAAATTCTAGGAACTCGCCATGCCCCTCATTGAATACCTTGGGGTGTCTTCTTTCCAAAGTGTTACATTTTGTTTTTGTTACATTTTGATTAATAACAAAAAAAGTAAAAATGTCAGCAGCAATAAAATACCACCAAATGAAAGCTCCATTAGTGAGAAGAAAAGGAGGTAAAATTCATTTGGGTGGTAAGTTGCATGACCGAGCGATAAACGGTGAAAGTAGTGTAGTGCCGAAGTGTAAAAAGTGCTCTGGTCATGAAGGGGGTTTCTCCTAGCGGGGCTGAAGTGGTTAATAGCGTAATAGATATAAAAGATAAGTTATTATTTTTTTGGGGTTTAAAGATAAATTGGGGGAAATCTCATATGATGTTATTAGGGAAAGGTGTATCACAGAATGCCTCAAGGGTGCATGTGCTTGGGCAACATGGAAGTTTTAAATATTTAGGTATACAGATCTCTAGAAATATACTAGATTATGAAAAATGAAATGTACTCCCCTTAATAAAAAGAACTTAGAACCAAAATACATATTTGGAAAAAACTACCAATCTCAATTCAGGGTCGGGTGAACTTAATAAAAATGATTTTTCTCCCAAAAATATTGTACGTGTTACAAAATGCCCCAATATGGTTGCCTAAGAAAACTTTTAGGTTGTTGGACAGTCTAATGGGGGAATTTGTTTGGAAAGGTAATACTCCAAGGTTAAAGAGAGAAGTCCTTCAGATCCCAGTAAAAGAAGGTGGACTAGCAGTACCCAATTAGTTTTTCTATCATTTAATAACACAATATAGTCAGATAAAAGAAAGTTTAAAGGGAGTAGTGGGGAGGGATGAACTATTAAAAACGGGGTGGATGGGGGACACGATTCACTTAGAGGTTTTGGAATCAGGAATACTGGGGAAAAATATCACAGGAAATAGGATAATGAATTTAATGGAATATATATGGGTGGAAATTAAAAAAAATAATGGATATCAAAGGGTATTTGCAGTATACACCTATCTGGAAAAATATAAATTTAAAGGAAATACAAAGGATTAGGTCCTATATAGATTGGGAAAAAAAGGGGGTAAAATATCTAGCTCAAATATTTGAAGAAGATAAATTGAAGGACTTAGTAAGGGAGTTTGGGATCCATCAAAAGGATAGTTATAAATATTTACAACTTAAAAATGCTGTTAGATCATCAGCTAACCCGAATATATATAGAAAAGAACACTCAAATAGAATATATAAATTCACTAATGGAGAGGAAAGGAGTGGAACTACGGCAAAAAGATACAGAATTTTGATGGAGTCAAAGAAAGAACGGATTATAATACCAGCTAGAGGAAAGTGGGAAAAAGAGATTTTATCTCTCACGGAAGAAAAATGGACTAATGCCCTTGGAAGTTACACTAAGGTGTCAGAAAGGGCCTCACATAAAATCTCCAAGTTCTTTATTGTCCACAGGTTACATCGATCTCCTTGGGCATTAAAGAAAATGGGGGTCAGAGCCACAGACAAGTGTCCAAAATGCATGGGTGAGAAGGCTGATCTTATTTATTGTTTTTGGAGATGCCCTAAATTATTAAGGTATTGGAAAGATATCACAGATATAACATCAGTATCTCTGGGTATAAAAGTTCCGGAAGATCCTGTTGTCTGTATTTTGGGGGCTATGGTACACCTTAAATTAAAAAGAGAGTTACAATCGGTATTGTGTAAAGTACTTTTTCAGGCTAGATTGCTCATTCTCCGAAAATGGGTAAACAAAGATCCTCCTACAGTGGGACAGTGGCAGGATGCAGTGCTTTAGGGTACTTTCACACTTGAGTTGTTTGATTCCGGCAGGCAGTTCCGTTGCAAATGTATGCAAACGGATGTCATTTTTTCTGACTGATCAGGATCCTGATCAGTCAGAACAATGCCTGATCAGTCAGAAAAATGCATTGCAATACCGGATCCGTTTTTCCGGTGTCATCAGGCAAAACGGATGTTTTTTTTTTTTTCATTTTTAAAGGTCTGCACATGCGCAGACCAGAAGGACGGATCCGGCATTCCGGTATTTTGAATGCCGGATCCGGCACTAATACATTCCTAAGGAAAAAAATGCCGGACCCGGCATTCAGGCAAGTCTTCAGTTTTTTTCGCCGGAGATAAAACCGTAGCATGCTACGGTTTTCTCTTTTGCCTGATCAGTCAAAACGACTGAACTGAAGACATCCTGATGCAAACTGAACAGATTACTCTCCATTCAGAATGCATGGGGATATGCCTGATCAGTTATTTTCCGGTATAGAGCCCCTGTGACGGAACTTTATGCCGGAAAAGAAAAACGCAAGTGTGAAAGTACCCTAACCTGATTAAACTGGAACAGGCGGCTGAGAGATATAGGGATAGAGATGAAAAAATTGATAAGGTATGGATAAAATGGTTGAACCAGGGCCATGGTCTTTGATTTTTTTATTTTTTTTTCTCCTTCTTTCTCTCTCTCTCCTCAATTGGGTGGGGGGAGGGTAGTTGGTTTAAAATATCAATACATGAATGATTATTGTAATAACGCCCGTTGGACGGCTTGATATTGTATATTTTATATGTGTTTGGTATAACAATAAAAAATATTAAATATATAAAACAAAAAAGAAAGGGCATAGAGAGAGCCCAGCAAGGTGTAAATTAAATGGCACCAGTGGACCACAAAGTGTAGGTAGCACAAAGGCAATGATGCACATGAAAAACCACTGAAAAGTTTGATAAACAAGCAAAATGACTGAAGAAGAGTTTTCTTGAAAAATGATATACCCCTTCCTCAAAGGAGTTGTTAAGGCAGACCTTAGAAGTTAATTTAACAACTCATAGGAGTTGCTTGCTTTTTACTATTGATGACCTATCCTCAGCATATGTAATCAATATCAGATCGGTGGGGGTCCGATTCCTGGCACTCCCAGAGATAGCAACGCTGCCTTCTCTGCTCTGTTTACCTGCTCTTCGTAGAAATTGCAGTGGTGAGCAGTGTAATTAGAAGTATGGCGTCCCCATTCACTTCTATGGGACAGCTCTGTCTGTTCAAGTGCATAGGAAGGAGCCTTCCCATAGAAGTCAGACCCCCGCTGATCTGATATTGATGACCTATACTGAGGATAGGTCATCAATAGTAAAAAGCCGACAACCCCTTTAATAGAAGATTCTCAGAAGAAGGCGGCCATCTTGAGTCGCAGTGTCTACAGCTGAAAATAAAAGTGGCAAATATAAGAGTCACACCTGAGAGAAGAATTTTATTACCCCTTTTATCTACTTTCCCTGCATGAATGTAAAGAAGATCCCACAGAAACATTGGCCCTTGTTGCTTAATGATCCATATTTGAGCAAAATTCTACCCTCCTTTCCAATTGTCGCATATAGAAGAGCTCCCACAGGGGCGTAGCTATAGGGGGTGCAGAGGTAGCAGTCGCATAAGAAGACACCGGTATTATATAAAGTGCTTGCTGGTCAAGTTACACCTCTGGCTGGAGGGGAAGGGGTTAGAACAAGAATTTGGCATGGGGGGGGGGCCGTTTTAAATTTTTGCCTCAGGCAGCATAAAGGTTATGTGCTTCCCTACCCCTGGCCACAAAGCACTCAGGGAAGGGGGGCCCAAACTGAACTCTTGCACCAGAGCCCATGAGCTTTTAGCTACATCCCTGAGCTCCCACAACGAAGAACATCTTGACTCCCACCTGCCTAAAACAGCATATAGCTCAGCGAAATCTTACAGCGAAGAACAATTCTGGAAACCACCGGTGTGGAACTTCTCACGGCATCTGCTGTCGATTTATTCTACAGTCAGATAATTCTTTAGAGTGGGATTCAGAAAGCAAATGTTACAGACCATCGCCACTAAAACATAACCTTTATTTTATACATCTAAAAACGTACCAATCAGTGCCTTGTATTAGTTTAGCAGATTAATAATGCCCTCCATTAGTGCCCACCAGGAAGAGTAATGCCCCCAATAGTGCCCCTCGCTGCTGACTGGCTGTGGACAGGACAGCGCTCCAGAGTGATGACTTCTCGTAGGTCCTGTCCAGAGCTTCCAGTGAGCAGCGAGCGTTCACAGCGATGCAGCAAATGGATGAGGTTGGTGGAAATTAAAGGCTGTACTAATAAGCGCTCCATAATGGAATAGCTCATCAGTTACCGTCCTTATAGGAAAAAATGACCAGCACCGGCAGGGCCACTAAAATAACGGCTTGGCCGGTGAGTTACCGGCGGGCTTGGGTAGCCCTACTAGGCATCGGCCCATGGGGAAATTTCCCCGTAGGGTCTATGGCCAATCCGCCCCTGCTAATATCATCTAATATGTTTTGATTCAAAGAAATAGACCCTGGTGGCAAATGATTAGCTTCGAATGCAGTTCCAAATGTTTTTTCTTTCTCCTGGACCTTTGGGGCTCACTGTGGTATTAGAGTCTAGACTCTTGGTCCATCGGAGCCTGATGACCTTTTCATTGCCTGTACCTGTCAATCAAAGTGTAGAGGGCACGGCAGCTGCAGAGAGAGCAGAGCCTCTAGGTGTAACGGCAATACCCCCATTGCTCATAGAGGCTTATTTGCATATATATATTTAAAATAAATGTCTGTAATGTGGGCACATATGAACATGGCTGCAACAGTTCAGCCAGTTCCTTAGGTACAAATCTGCTGACAGATGCCCTTTAATATAAAGTGCAGTTTCTGGCACCAGATAAGGAGGTATGGTGGCTGGTTGTGTGGCACTAGATGGCACTTGTGGATATAGATGTCTGCTGTGTGATATCGGCTTGAAGGAGCTCAAGCATATGCTTCCTTCCTCCACACTCTCCCTCCTGGCAGGAAATAGAACCAGGGTG
Source organism: Bufo gargarizans (assembly GCF_014858855.1). NCBI lineage: Eukaryota > Metazoa > Chordata > Amphibia > Anura > Bufonidae > Bufo > Bufo gargarizans. Next base: position 666,862,099 of record NC_058080.1, read on the forward strand.
GTTAGCCCTGTTCCTACCAACCACTACCAACCATACCCTCCTGCTGGAATGCACGGCAGGAACACTAAACACAATACAAGGATTCGGCTACACCTCGACATATTTTAGAACACATAGCCAATGACTATCATTAAAATCAATGGACACAAAATCCAGCATGTCTGGTTGCAGAGACGCAGCATGTTGCATGCCACACTGCGACACCATTGACAAACATCATGTGAAATGTCACTGTGCAGCCATACTCTAAAGAAAGGTTTTTCAAGACGCACTTGACTATTTCTTATAAAGTGGTGACGCCTAGTGGTAAAGTTGTAAATTGCAACTTGAAAGTGCCCAGACCCAAAAACATTACAATTTCGTTTTTAAGCATACTTATTAAACGAATTTCTAATGAATGTGTCTGCAATAAAATACTTACAGTAGAGAAGATACTCTCATCTGACACTTGGTTCTCTTACTGCTGTGACTAGTAGTACCACAGCTTGAAATGGGTAGATGAAGTTTTATTCAAGAGGTGAAAGAGAAATCTGCTCAGCTTTAGTCTACATTCAGATGATGGGAAAACTGTCCGTTTTTCACGGACATTTTTTCACTGATGCCTATCTGAAAAACGGCCTGGCACAGTCTGTTGGGCCATGAAGACGGACAAAATAGGACATGGCCCTTAAAAAAACAGACACGTAAATAGACCCATAGACTTTCATTGTTCTGAAAATGGGCATTCATTGTTCTGTTAAAATACACCCTTCACACCCATTTTTCACTGTTGTGTGAATGTAGCCTTATTCCACGCACCGTGACTGAAAACACCAGACTTGTGGTAACAAGTGTTATGTCCTATTCACATGACCATGGGGCTGCCGTGTCCGTTTTGCGGACAGCAAACCACAGATCCGCAATATGCGGGCACCAGCTATGTGCACAATGCAACGCAGTTTAGACTGATTGACTTCAACAGTTCTGCGATCCGCAAGATGTGGCGAAAGATAGGGCATGTTCTATCTTTTGCAAGGCCGAGACACGGACCCGGAAGCCCGCAGAAACACAAAGAAGCCCTTTTGTGGTTTCCAGGTCCGTGTCTCGATGCTGCAAAGGATAGAACATGTCTTATCTTTTTTGAGAGTGTCTATCTGATTGGGGGTGTAGCTGCCCAGCTAAGACCTGTCCTAGGTTGCTAATATAGCTAATATGTTTATACAGCTAGACCTGCCAATAACCTTAATCTAGTTCCTATGTTTATGTGTTAAAGACCAAAGCAAAGTTATTTACTGTGACTTTATGTTTTTGGATGTCATGTAACAGTTATATATTGTGTTCACAGAAGCAGAAAAGATAATATGCCTTTAAGATTCATTATATGAATGCATGGCAAACTCAATGACACAGCAGACATAACAGAAAGCATATAGTTAAACTGTTGTTGCTAAGCAGGAGTCTTGACCAATGCTAGCCAGCCTCACACTGCCCAGGAGTTTTGACTAATTACAGCCAGTCTCACACACAGCCTGTGTGGGAAATCCCCTAGCTGGAATCATTATTCACCAGAGAGAGGAGCTGAACAGACACACAGTTCCAGTCAGAGTTCAGTTTTATGGGAACAAGAGGCCAAAATAGGTATTTATAACAGTTATATAATATTCATACTGTTAATATAGCGAGTAGAACTGTATACTGAACTAGTTATATGTGTATTTTACAGTTCCACCAAACAACTTGCAAACAAACTGCTCATTCCAAATTGCAAACTGCAATTGTATAGAGCAATATGCAAACCAAGTAGAGCAAGTGAAGTAGTGAACTATTAGTTAGACCTCAGATATACCTCTCAGAGAGATCATAAAGCGCTTAAATAACTTAAAGTGAGAGTACCGATACTGAAGAGAGAAATATATCCACTATTTTATGTTGAATGACAAGATTGAACAGTTGAACCACCATCTTATGCATTCCGCTATGTTGTGATAACTTTTCAACACGTGTTTTGTACATGGACTATCTGCTGCGGAGGCGGCATTGTTATATATGAAGAAAAGTTGAAATTAATAAATAAGTTATTTCAAGCATTTGGTGTGCTCTTTAAACCTACTGTTTCCATAGTATGGCGCTAGAGGAGTTACAGAGTACAGACAGTCTGGTTAGACTAAAAGTCAGAGATATCAAAATTCTTCTAATGCCTCAACACAAAAGAAACTTCATAGTGCTGTGCCTGCCACAGTGGAACTATTACCCTCAGAGGGCGAAGTGATAGATCTCCTCAACTTGCACAGCAAAGACTGCATTACAGCAGTGAAGCACCAGCATATACCGCCATGCAGCAACTGTTCCCTGAGTGAGCAAGCAAAGACACCTCAGCGGAGCTACCATAGAGGCCATAGAACGTGTGCAATAGTCAAACTGCAGCCGACTCTTAAAGTGGCAGAACGGCAAAGGAAAAATAGTCAGAGAAAGAGCGCCAACCCTCCTGTGATCCCTAGAGAGAGAAAGGGACTCATGGTGGGAGGCCAAAGTCCTTAGCTAGAGTACCTGCACCGCTATCCATGGAGAGACCACGTACTGCAGCCATCTAGTGTCCCGCCACTAGGCCCAAAGCCTGCAGCAGCGTATCCAAGCCAGCGCATCGCAACTCTGCGCAGAGCATCACAAGTCATCATAGAGTATTGAAAGTCTGCACAGAGCATCGCAAGTCATCACAGAGCATCGCAAGTCAGCGCAGAGCATCGCATCAGCAAGAAAAAGACACATCTCCTTTAAGACAGACATTTGTTCCTGCTCTTCAGAATAAGGTCAGAGCTTTCCTTATTACTTATCATTGCACATAGGTTTTGGTATAAAGTGACATTTTTGTGTTCAGAAATAAGAGACTTTTAAGTAAAAAGAAAGGACAGTTTATAGTATATGGACTCAAAAGTATTTAAAGTAAAAGTCATTTAATTCTACATTTTGTCAGTATTGCATTTAAAGTGAAAGTCATTTATTTCTGCATTTGTCAGTATTGCATTTAGTGAAAGGCATCTTATTATTTGTATTCATTGTGATAGTATTGAAAGTAAAATGTCGGAGCCTAGTATTACCATGCCACTGTTAGAGGATGCAAAGATAGATAGAGTAGAAGTAGAGGAGCAAGAGAACCTGTCTGAGGTAGAAGAGTCTGATATAGCATTAGTCTTGGCTCAAACAAATATAGCCCAAGCAGATGAACTAAGACGTTCATCATATGCCAGAAAACCGACCTAAAAAATGCTGGAAAATTTGGAGCAAGAAGCAGCGCTAAAAGAGAAAAGGTTCGCCCGAATGTATGATAAGTGGAAATTATACATCAACCTCTTAAAGGGAACCTGTCACCGGAATTTTGTGTATAGAGCTGAAGACATGGGCTGCTAGGTGGCCGCTAGCACATCCGCAATACCCAGTCTTCATAGCTCTGTGTGCGTTTATTGTGTAAAACAAACGATTTGATACATATGCAAATTAACCTGAGATGAGTCCTGTCCCTGACTCATCTCACGTACAGGACTCATCTCAGGTTAATTTGCATATGTATCAAATCGGTTTTTTTACACAATAAAAGCACACAGAGCTATGCGGACTGGGTATTGCCGATGTGCTAGTGGCCATCTAGCAACCCATGTCTTTAGCTCTATACACAAAATCCCGGTGACAGGTTCCCTTTAAGGACACAGGGCGTACAGGTACGCCCTGATGTCCTGGTACCAAATCATTGAGCAGGCACCCTGGGACAATATACACTGTATTACTCATATAGCCAATGCATTCCAATACAGAAGTATTGGAATGCATTGTAAAGGGGATCAGACCCCCAAAAGTTGAAGTCCCAAAGTGTGACAAAAAAAAAAAGAAAAAAAGTAATTTCCCCCAAATAAAGTTAAAAAAAAAATAGGGGAAAAAAAAAAGTTGACATATTAGGTATCGCCGCGTCCGTATCAACTGGCTTTATAAACATATCACATGACCTAACCCCTCAGAGGAACACCGTAAAAAAATAAAAATGTGCTAAATAAACCATTTTTTGGTCACCTTACATCACTAAAAGTACAACAGCAAGCGATCAAAAAGGCGTATGCCCACCAAAATAGTACCAATATAAGACAATTGCCCAAAAAAAAAAAAAAAAGTATGACTCAGAATATGGAGACACTGAAACTTAATTTTTTTGGGTTTTAAAAAAGCTGTTATTGTGTAAAACTTAAAGGGGTTATCCCATCATAATGATCACTGTTAAATCTGTTAATGATTTGACAGTGATCATTTTTGTAAATATACTTTATTAACAAATTCCCACCGATTAGGATAAAATTCATCCCCACTTACCTTATTGTTGTGACTCGGTCTCCCCTGGTTACGACCACCGCTCTTCTCCAAAATCCCGATGGTCGCGCTTACCCAGAAGACTCCTTCTTTTCTCCCGGCCGGGCCGCTCGCTGTTCTGAACGCGCACGCTGCCGCGCATGCGCGACGGTGACTTCTTCCTGGCAGAGTAATAGTACAGAGCTGTGAACACACACGCCGGCTCTGTACTATACTGGGCAGGAATAAGTCACCATTGCGCATGCGCGGCGACGTGCGCATTAAGTCCAGTGCGCGGCACGGCCGGGAGAAGACTTCAATCAAGATGAAGCCCGCCCCCAGCCAGAATCCAGGAAGTGAACGCGCGGTGGCAGCAGGTAAGTTTAAAAATGCAAAGTGGGATAACCCCTTTAAGTAAATTTAAAAAAGTATACATATTAGGTATCGCTGCGTCCATAATACATGCTCTATAAAAATATCACATGACCCTCAGGTGAACACAGTAAAAAAATGTAAATAGAAACGGTGTAAAAAAAGCAATTTTTTGGTCACCTTACATCACAAAAAGTGTCATATCAAGTGATCAAAAAGTCATATGCACCACAACATAGTGCCAATCAAACCGTCATTTCATTTCACAAAAAATTAGACCCTACTTAAGATAATCACCAGAAAACTGAAAAAAATATGGCTCTCAGACTATGGAGTATACATATTAGGTATCGCCTCATCCGTAATAACCTGCTCTATAAAAAGATCACATGACCTAACTCCTCAGGTGAATACCGTAAAAAAATAAAAATAAAAACTGTCAAAAAAGCAATTTTTTGTCACAAAGTGTAATAGCAAGCGATTAAAAAGTCATACGCACCCCAAAATAGTGCCAATGAAACCGTCATTTCATCACAAAAAAAATTTGCCCCTGCACAAGACAGTCGCCCAAAAAATAAATAAAACTATGGCTTTCAGAATGTGGAGACACTAAAGAATCATAAATAAAAAAATGCTTTGTTATGTAAACCTCAAACAAACAAAAAAAGTTATCATATTTGGTATTATCGCGTCCGTGACAACCTGCTCTATAAAAATACAACATGATTTAACCTGTCAGATGAATTTTGCAAATAACAAAAAATAAAAACGGTGCCAAAACAGCTATTTCTTGTTACCTTGCCTCACAAAAAGTGTAATATAGAGCAACCAAAAATCATATGTACCCTAAAATAGTACCAACAAAACTGCCACCCTATCCCGTAGTTTCTAAAAGGGGTCACTTTTTTGGAGTTTCTACTCTAGGGGTGCATCAGGGGGGCTTCAAATGGGACATGGTGTCAAAAAACCAGTACAGCAAAATCTTCCTTTCAAAAACCATATGGCATTCCTTTCCTTCTGCGCCCTGCCGTGTGCTCGTACAGAAGTTTACGACCACATATGGGGTGTTTCTATAAACTACAGAATCAGAGCCATAAATATTGAGTTTTGTTTGGCTGTTAACCACTGGCGTACATACAGGGGTCGCAGTTGCGACCGGGCCCGACACTCCAGAGGGCCCGGCTACCTGTGGAGCTCTCTGATGGGGACCAGCATGAAGTACAGTGGCAATTTAGGGCCCCATCAGAGTTCTCCATGCCTCTATTACATGTATAATATGGGGGGGAGCGCGCACTCACTGACACCCGGCCAGGCAGTTCCGTTTCCATAGTGAAGCAGGGAAACCTCTCTCCTCCCTGCTTCACTGATCTTCAGAGCTTAGGATCTCCCCCTGCTGGCCCCACATCGCGCTGCTGGCTGTGGGAGGAGACCTGAAAGCCCGGCAATCTGCCTCTTGTCATCAGGGAAGAAGGTAAGTATGTGTTTTTTTTTTTTTAACGCTGCAGATGGGGGGGGGGGGGGGGTTTGATGGGCACAACTAGAGTGAGGGGGCACAAAAGTGGGCATCTCTACTGAGGGGCACCTAATCTGCCATAACTAATTTGAGGGGGCGCCTAATCTGGCATAACTACTGTGAGGGGGCACATATGAAGGCATAACTACTGTGAGGGGGCACATAATCTGGCATAACTACTGTGAGGGGCACATATGTGGGCATATCTAATGTGAGGGGCACATAATCTAGCATAACCACTCTGAGGGGGAACATAACTGGGCATAAATACTGTGAAGGGGCACATAATCTGCCATAACTACTGTGAGGGGCATATAATCTGGCATCACTACTGTGAGGGGCACATAATCTGGCATTACTACCGTGAGGGGACACATAATTAAGAGGGCACATATCTGGGCATATCTACTTTGAGGGGGCACATAACCGGGCATAAATACTGTGAAGGGGCAGATAATCTGGCATAACCACTTTGAGGGGGCACATATCTGGGTATATCTACTTTGAGGGGGCACATATCTGGGTATATCTACTTTGAGGGGGCACATAACTGGGCATAAATACTGTGAAGGGGCACATAATCGGGCATAACTAATGTAAGGGGCACAAAATCTTGGATTACTACTGTGAGGGGCACATAATCTGGCATTACTACTGTGAGGGGGCACATAATCTGGCCTTACTACTGTGAAGGGGGACATAATCTGGCATTACTACTGTGAGGGGACACATAATCTGGCATAACTACTCTGAGGGGGCACATCTGGGCATAACTACTGTGAGGGGACACATAATCTGGCATAAATACTGTGAAGGGGCACATAATCGGGCATAACTAATGTGAGGGGCACAAAATCTTGGATTACTACTGTGAGGGGCACATAATCTGGCATTACTACTGTGAGAGGGCACATAATCTGGCATAACTACTGTGATGGGCACATAATCTGGCATTAATACTGTGAGGGGCACATCTGGGCATAACTACTGTGAGGGGACACATAATCTGGCATAAATACTGTGAAGGGGCACATAATCGGGCATAACTAATGTGAGGGGCACAAAATCTTGGATTACTACTGTGAGGAGCACATAATCTGGCATTACTACTGTGAGAGGGCACATAATCTGGCATAACTACTGTGATGGGCACATAATCTGGCATTAATACTGTGAGGGGCACATATCTGGGCATAACTACTGTAAGGGGACACATATTTGGCATAACTACTATGATGAGGCACATATCTGGGCATAACTACTGTGAGGGGCCACAAGGTGGCATTAGCACTGTGTGGTTGCACTTAGGGGAAATGTCCTAGATTACCCTACTATACATTGGCATGACTCAGTCTTACAGTCCAGCACAGCGCCCCTTGCTAGTGATTTCACAGGGGCAGTCACCATCCCTTCCTTATGTGATTATTCTTTTTTTCCCACTACAGGGACCTTGTTCTGGATCCAGCGGACATCACGCTGATGCCAGCGACACCCTGGATGAGGTAGGACCATATTTTTTTAGGACTGGGTGAGTGTAGCCATGCATTGGGCTTACGGCTCTTTCACACGAGCAGATCCCGTGCATGGAATCTGCTGCGTGAAAGAGAGCCAATCCCCGTTCCGGACAGCAGAGACACGGAGCATTAACATGATTGATAATGCTCCGTGCCTCTCTGTGATCTTTTTACTACAAAATCACAGTGAGATAAAGTTGTCACCGTGATTTTGTAGTAAAAAGATCACAGTCAATCATGTCACTGCTCCGTGTCTCTGCTGTCCAGAATGGGGCTTAGCACTCAGTCACGCAGCGGATTAGCCGCATGGAAAGAGCCCTAAAAATGTTTGCACTGTGGCCCATAACCAGTGGCGTAGGGATCGCCATAGCAACCATAGCAGTGGCTATGGGGCCCTACGCCACTGGGGGCCCGTCCGGACCGCATTAATATTTATTTATTTTTTATTAACACATACAGGTAGCCAGGCCCGCCCGCCCAGTGTAGTGGGCGGGGCTTGGGCGGTCCACGGCTCGGGCCTGGCTGGGGGGAAGCCAAGGAAGGAGTAGTCACTGTCAGGACTGGAGCAGGCGGGGGCCCGGGGCACACTGCCGCACGAGCAGAAGATGAGGTAGGTGGTGGAGAGGGGGCCGGAACGGGGGCGTACCTGTGGGTTGGCCACTCTGTGAGCTGGTCTGCTGTAGACTAGTGTGAAGGACCTGCGAGGATGTCACAGTCATGTGATCAATTACAAGAGGGGCGTAGTTTAGTGTGGAGGCGGAGCCCGGAGGGGATACTAAATACTGTGAGTGGAGGACCTGTGGTGATGTCACCCGGAGGCAGAGCCAGGCACCAGCGCCGCAGGGCAGGAAAGATTATTTCCTCCTACGCCTCCTCACACAGCCAGGGAAAAGAGACTTGCAGAAGGAGGGGCCGGGTCCCAGGAAAATAACCCGATCATTGCTTCCTCCTTCTGCAGTCCTCCGTGCTCCTGACATGCCCCACGTTCTTCTGTGATCTAGTGATGGGAAGTTCGGATCTTTCAAATGAACCGATTCATGAATCGGATCTTCGGTTCACTTCCTGAGCCGGCAGAAGCAAGTGAACTGAAGATCAATGCGCATGTTCAGCTCATCGAATCTTCGGTTCACTTGCTGAGTCGGCTCTCAAGTGAACCGAAGGTCAGGAGGGACTCGCTCCTGGAAAACACAGCTCTGCTGCAGTGAAGCAGACTGTGATAATTGAGAGTTTTAGTTAAAAGAATTGTCACCGAGTCCCTACCAGACTTCCTGCTCTGCTACATGCTAGATTAATGCCCCCCTTCCCCCCCGGACGGACTTACAGGGAGCCGCAGAGCAGGGAGCCTGGCAGGGACTCGGTGACTCACGGTTCTTTTAACTCAAAAGAATCGAATGAGTCTCTGACTCATTCGATTCTTTTAACTAATAGACTCAGACGATTCTCTGAGTCCCTGCGACTCCCCCTGTGCTGGTAGCCTCTGATTGGTTGGAGGGTGGGGAGGGGGCGGGGCTAGCGTCCACTGGCTGCCTCTGATTGGTTGGAGGGCAGGGCTATTACACTGGCTGCTGCTGCCTGTATGTTGATCTGACTGAGCCGTTTCATTCGGTTAGGCTCAGTCAGAGGAACCGACTCTTCCGGATCAGTGAACTGAATCGGTTCAAAAGAACGATTCGTTCATGATCCGGACATCACTACTGTGATCACCAGAGGGTGACCACTCAGTGTGGCTACTCCTGCCTTTCTACCATCACTGCAGAGCTGCTCCCTTCCTGCTTGCTGTTGGCCTGTCTTAAAACTAGTAAGCTAGTAAGGTCCTTTTTTTTTTTTTTTCCTTCTTTTGTCCAGTTGTTTAATTTTAACCCCTTGAGGCTCATCCATGTCACAGTGACTGAGCTTTTTCCATTAGCCAAATAGTGAGTCTCAGCCAGCACCACTCCCCTCCCATGATGTCCCATTTACTTATAATTAGGACACGCTGTAAGATTTAGCATGGAGAAGTACTACTTGTCATGGTAAATCTTTAGAGCGTGTCCTTAGTAGGTGTTGTCAGTGGTTACTGTCACTCAGCGCTAATGTCACCACCAAGTATCGCTGAGGACTCACCTTTAGGGTCCAGTCACACCACCGTAATTCTGGGTCTGCCTCCGTGGGCCAATTTTGCATAATGTGTGCGGACCCATTCATTTCAATCGGGCTGCAAAAGATGCAGACCGCAACAGTTGTCAGTGTTCCCTGTACAGAGAGAGAGAAGGGGGCCGTATAGAAAGGATCAATATGAGGCTTCGTTCACATAACCGTTCAGCCATTCCGTTCTCCTGCTCAGTTACGGACCCCATAGACTATAATAAAGTCTGTTAGGTTTCTGCTCAGAAGATGATTTTGGAGCATAAACAAAAGTAGTGCATGCAGGACTTTTCTGTCTCCGCTTCAAAAATCTTCTTCTGAGCGAACACCTAACAGACCCCTTTATAGTCTATGGGGTCCTTAGGAAATGGAGCAGGAGAACGGAAAGGCTGAACGGTGATGTGAAAGAAGCCTGAGCTGTCACTGGGTTTTCACCGCTGTCTCAGGCAGCTGCTGATAAGCCGTGTCGTGCTCCACTCACTATGCGGTGCTAGGACAATGTATGGAGCGGACTGCGGCGGTGAGCCTGCCCCATACACAGCAGGTGCTGTGACCATCTCACCATCGTATAAGTGTCTGTCCATATGTATGTGTCTGTCCCTGTGCGTGTCCCTGTCCCTGTGTGTGTGTCTGTCACCTGTCCCTGTGTGTCTCTCCCTGTGTGTGTCACCATCACCATGCCCACAGTGTTCCTATGTCTTTACGCAGCTGCATCAGGACGTTCTGTCTGTAAGGACGTAGGTAACACTACCACACAATCTACACTAGTGTTATCTGTGGTTTTACATAGGACTGCAGGTAACACTACCACATTATCAGCTCTAGCGTTATCTGTGGTTTTTACATAGGACTGCAGGTAACACTACCACATTATCAGCTCTACAGGGAGTGCAGAATTATTAGGCAAGTTGTATTTTTGAGGATTAATTTTATTATTGAACAACAACAATGTTCTCAATGAACCCAAAAAACTCATTAATATCAAAGCTGAATATTTTTGGAAGTAGTTTTTAGTTTGTTTTTAGTTTTAGCTATTTTAGGGGGATATCTGTGTGTGCAGGTGACTATTACTGTGCATAATTATTAGGCAACTTAACAAAAAACAAATATATACCCATTTCAATTATTTATTTTTACCAGTGAAACCAATATAACATCTCAACATTCACAAATATACATTTCTGACATTCAAAAACAAAACAAAAACAAATCAGTGACCAATATAGCCACCTTTCTTTGCAAGGACACTCAAAAGCCTGCCATCCATGGATTCTGTCAGTGTTTTGATCTGTTCACCATCAACATTGCGTGCAGCAGCAACCACAGCCTCCCAGACACTGTTCAGAGAGGTGGACTGTTTTCCCTCCTTGTAAATCTCACATTTGATGATGGACCACAGGTTCTCAATGGGGTTCAGATCAGGTGAACAAGGAGGCCATGTCATTAGATTTTCTTCTTTTATACCCTTTCTTGCCAGCCACGCTGTGGAGTACTTGGACGCGTGTGATGGAGCATTGTCCTGCATGAAAATCATGTTTTTCTTGAAGGATGCAGACTTCTTCCTGTACCACTGCTTGAAGAAGGTGTCTTCCAGAAACTGGCAGTAGGACTGGGAGTTGAGCTTGACTCCATCCTCAACCCAAAAAGGCCCCACAAGCTCATCTTTGATGATACCAGCCCAAACCAGTACTCCACCTCCAACTTGCTGGCGTCTGAGTCGGACTGGAGCTCTCTGCCCTTTACCAATCCAGCCACGGGCCCATCCATCTGGCCCATCAAGACTCACTCTCATTTCATCAGTCCATAAAACCTTAGAAAAATCAGTCTTGAGATATTTCTTGGCCCAGTCTTGACGTTTCAGCTTGTGTGTCTTGTTCAGTGGTGGTCGTCTTTCAGCCTTTCTTACCTTGGCCATGTCTCTGAGTATTGCACACCTTGTGCTTTTGGGCACTCCAGTGATATTGCAGCTCTGAAATATGGCCAAACTGGTGGCAAGTGGCATCTTGGCAGCTGCACGCTTGACTTTTCTCAGTTCATGGGCAGTTATTTTGCGCCTTGGTTTTTCCACATGCTTCTTGCGACCCTGTTGACTATTTTGAATGAAACGCTTGATTGTTCGATGATCACGCTTCAGAAGCTTTGCAATTTTAAGAGTGCTGCATCCCTCTGCAAGATATCTCACTATTTTTGACTTTTCTGAGCCTGTCAAGTCCTTCTTTTGACCCATTTTGCCAAAGGAAAGGAAGTTGCCTAATAATTATGCACACCTGATATAGGGTGTTGATGTCATTAGACCACACCCCTCCTCATTACAGAGATGCACATCACCTAATATGCTTAATTGGTAGTAGGCTTTCGAGCTTGGAGTAAGACAACATGCATAAAGAGGATGATGTGGTCAAAATACTCATTTGCCTAATAATTCTGCACGTAGTGTAGTGTTATCTGTAGTTTTACATAGGACTGCAGGTAGCACAGTGTGCTGTCCGCATGTGCACTTCCGTTCCGCAAAAAAAATAGAGCATGTCCTATTCTTGTCTGCAGCTGCCAGCCATGTGCGGTGTCCGTGTTTTGCGGTCTGCAATTTGCCCTTAAGTGGTGTCTGCATTAGGGTTGTTGCGGGTATCGAATTTTCGATACCCAATTTATACTTTTGTCTGGTATCAACCTCGATACTGGGATTTGTCTTTTTTTGCGGAATGGAAGCACAGAATGGAACCCCACAGAGGCACTCCATATTTCTTCCGTATCTCTGGATTTGCGGACCCATTCAAGTAAATGGGTCCGTATATGTGATGCAGAGTGTACACAGACGGTGCCCTGTGTATTGCGGAACGGGAGCACAACGTTCATGAGCAAGAGGCCTAAGACTTCTGCTGAAACAAGCAGTTATTAACATTACATTGCTGGCTTCCATCTCAAGAGTAACCCGCCCTTGCAACCTAAGACTTCGTGCAGACGAGCATATGCTGCTCGTGGGCAGGCCATATTTCAGTGGCATCGCTCCTGTGAACTGGATGGCACAGCATCATAGGCGTCTATGATGGGGTGCGCTACCAGACACCCGCGGGGTTACTGCAGCATCCCACAGACACCAAGCCGGAATATTCTAAATCGTGTCTCACTGTTCCCCAATCTACACATCTCACCATCATGCCAGCCCCCCATCTGCACCCCCAGCTCTAACCACACTCACCATGTCCACGTTCCCCCTCCACACACACACACACATTCACCCCCGCACTCATACACACTTTCGCACCCCACGGTCACCCCCCCACACATTTTACCGCAAAGTTCACATCCCACACATGTTTGCCCCCACATTTTCCCACCATGTTAACCTCCCACATGTTTACCCCCCCCCCCCCCACACACACACACGGTCGCACCCCCCCTACATACACACACACGCGATCACCCCCCCCCCCCCCCCAGGGTTGGGCGATATCAAAAATATTCAGACGATAACGATATTAAGAAATTTATTGCAATACCGATATATATCGCGATAAAAACCCGTTTAAAAGAAAAAAAAAACACAAGGAGACGTTATACTGTATGGGGGGCCTCAAGGAGACGTTATACTGTATGGGGGCCCTAAAGGAGACGTTATACTGTATGGGGGCCCTAAAGGAGACGTTATACTGTATGGGGGGCCTCAAGGAGACGTTATACTGTATGGGGGGGTCTCAAGGAGACATTATACTGTATGGGGGCCACAAAGAGACGTTATACTGTATGGGGGTCTCAACGAGACATTATACTGTATGGGGGCGGGGGCCACAACGAGACATTATACTGTATGGGGGCCACAAGGAGACGTTATACCGTATGGGGGGTCTCAAGGAGACATTATACTGTATGGGGGCGGGGGCCACAAGGAGATGTTATACTGTATGGGGGGGCCTCAAGGAGACGTTACACTGTATGGGGGGCCACAAGGAGATGTTATACTGTATGGGGGGCCACAAGGAGACGTTATACTGTATGGGGGCCACAAGGAGACGTTATACTGTATGGGGCGGGGGCCACAAGGAGATGTTATACTGTAGGGGGCGGGGGCCACAAGGAGATGTTATACTGTAGGGGGCCAGGGCCACAAGGAGATGTTGTACTGTAGGGGGCGGGGGCCACAAGGAGATGTTATACTGTAGGGGGCCGGGGCCACAAGGAGACATTATACTGTAGGGGGCGGGGGCCACAAGGAGATGTTATAATAAAGTCTTGTGGCCACAGGCCACCATACATACAATAATGTCTTCTTGTTGCTCATGCTTGGGGGACTCATGTGACTCATTATTCCCTAATGCCTGCTATTATAGATCAATGTGCTGACACTATTCTATGCTTTTTAGGGTCTCTCACTCACTCCTGTTCCTCTGCCTGGACACTCCTCGCAGGCCAGGAGTCGGGCGACGTGGCGAACTCTTCTGCGGAGGGAGTCTGGAGAGACTTTTCCCGCGGCTGCCTCGCTTGTGTGCTCTGATTCTGACATGAGATGTCGGTGGTCGGAGATTTGAATATGGGAGCAAGGAGGAGGAAGAGCCGGGGGCGGCCGCTGCGGGAAGTAATACGTTTGTAATTTCATCATCAGAGCACACGAGCGAGGCAGCCGCAGGAAAAGTCTCTCCAGAGACACCCTACTCACACAGAGTTCGCCACATACAACAGAACCGGCCCGGGTGGGTGACGGATGGTGATGTCAGATGGTGGGTGGAGTCTGGAGACTTGAATAAGGGAGGCGGAGCAAGAAGGAGCCAGGAGCGAGTGGCGGGAGGGGAAGTAATGTGCTTGTACTCAGCGCTATGCAAGGTGCAGGGGAGGACGCAGATTTAGAAGCAGTCAGCGCACATGACCGCTTCGATGAAATCACAAAATACCACGGTAATTAGGAAACAGCGATATCGCAATTTTTTTTATACCGCGGTATATCGTGAACACCGGTATATCGCCCAACCCTACCCTCCCACAGGCGTACGTTCACCCCCCCACACACACGCGCGCGCGTACGTACGTACGTTCAACACCCCCTCCCCCCGCGCGCACGTCCCCCCCCCCGCGTGCACGCTCACCCCCCGCGCACGTTGACCCCCCCACACACACACGTACGTCCATACCACCCCCACACCCGCGTACGTTAACCCCCCACAGTCACCCCCCATACCCACATTCACGCCCATATTTTATTACCATGTTCAATCACCCCCTCACATTTTCCCACCGCCATGTGCACCCACTATAGTCCCTCCTGTTCCCCCAGTGTAAATACCTAAGTGATAAAATACATTTGATTGGCTCCGCCCACAGCCAGCAGTCAAGAGCATGCAGTGTTAATACCTGTGGTACAGACAGGTATTAGTTCTGGTCTCCTCTCACTTCAGGCGCCATCACTCTAAATAAGGGGTCACGTGATTGCAGTATGTCACGTGCCTCCTTGACGTCACAAGGTCCCTCCGAGTCATGGGATTTAGGCTGCGCGGCTCTCCTGGTTCCGACCCACGTGATCTAGGTGCCACGTGATGTTGTGTCGTCAGCAGGTCCTTACCGGATATAGTATTTAGCCACTACCGTTGTTTCTTTTTTAAAGACGTGAAGCCCACCTGCCCGTCCGCTGACAGACAGCTGCGACTCCTATGTGCACAGCGCTCCAGAGCCCGACGGAGGGGGCAGTGCTAGAGGCGGAGGAGCTTAGGAAGTTCCTGTATGGCCGGTGTCCCGTTCCTGTGAGTCCTTAGACTGCTCAGCCCTTTGGTTTGACGCAGAGGCTTCTGTCCCACGGATCTGTAACGCCTGAGGACCATTGCGGTTTTCTGCTCCGGCACTGACCGCTCAAAATTGCATCGTAAAGGAGGCAAATAAATGTAGAGAACAGGACGGCATCTTATCTTAAAGGGATAGGCCACTTAAAGGCATGGTCACCTAATTTATTTTGACAACTTTGTTGTAAACAGTGTTATGTGACTCTTCCTATTATATTGTTAATGGTGTTGACCAAACTTGTGTTACCTATGGATTCAGCCACCGCGGACCATATGGTTATGGTCCCGAACCTTGCACGCTGAGCTTGAAACCTGCAAGTCCGCTCAACACTAGCTGTTAATAGAAGATCAGCACCGCTTTCTTATTCTGTAAAGCCCCCCCCCCCCCGACTGCACAGCAGTGTCCTCCTAAACATGGCCCCGATGGAGAAGCACATGACCTGACCGCCAGCCTCGCCTTGTGTTTTTCAGTGGGCGCAGTGGATGGACGTGTCCGGTCACAGGCCCCTCCGTCTGCGACCGCGTTTAGCGGTCCATTGAGATTATAGTGCGGAGAAGCGGTGCAGCACAGAAGACGTCGCCGCTGATCTAATAGTGATGCCCTATTTACAACACCTTTATGAGAATAACTATGAAATGGCCGATCCCTTTAAGAGAAGCAGTTGTCCTGTCTTTTAGCCTCTGTAATATTCTGCTTGGTCATCACGGAAACGTGCAGTCCTCTGCTGTTCTCTCGGGGAGCAGTTGCACCCAGCACGACATTTTGGAAAGCAGGTTGGGTAGGCCGTAGCAAGAGCCACTCTTTGGTGGGGGCCCCAAGTGGTGTCTCGATGTCCTGGTGGTTGGCTGATTGATACAGGCCTAGAAATTGGCACTCATCACTGGTCACACACCTGGAGGGGAATGATGCCCATACAAATGGGGTGCCAAGTCCACCAGAAAGTGGGAATCTGCTCTGTCTGAGTTGTTGGAAAAAGGAGGGTTATAAAATAAGATGATGGGCGTATGGATCCCTGTTTGGCGGCATTGATCGATGTAGAGGCCGGAGCACGCACCGCCGCTCCACAAAAACCTTGCATAGCATATCTATGCCAGGCTTTAGCAGAACGGGCACCGTCAGGAGCAGCGATTTGCTATGTGAGCTCCTCGCCTCCGCTAAAGCCTTGTGCTATGGAAGGCTTAAGCAGAGCAGAACAAGCGGGCACCAGTAGAAGCCCACATAGCACATCACTGGGCACCCCTTTGGCAAGTATCGCAGCTTGTAAGCGCTTTTTGTAGCTAAGAGTCTTCTGTATTCTTCCAGCGCTGGCCTCCTCACTGCGCTTGCGCCAACTACGTTACAATGAGGAAGCCGGCACCAGGAGCGCGGCATTCACTCACTGCGCCTGCACCGAATACAGAAGCGCATGGCGCGGGAATTGGTACTCGATACTGAAGTTTCACGTCAATCAACAGGAGCGGGGCGGGCTGGAGGGACGCGATGGGTGGCTAAAATGGTTAGTGAACGGAGCCCTCTAGGTGCTAATGACGCCCACATAGCACCTAGAGGCTCATTAGCATATCTATTAAAGTACGTTTTTAACAAACTGCTGCAGGAACTACTGTTAGAAACATACGGTTATGTAGTGCTGACAATGGCGCATCGCTAATGTCAGTCAGCTACATAACAGTATTTCTGGTGGTAGAAACCCTTTAATGGTTGGAGAGGTGTTCTTTCATTACATTTTGTGCCTTTTTTTTTCTCCAAATATACCTCATCGCTCCACAGGACTTGTTTCCAAAATGCATCAGGGTTGTTTAGATGTTAGATGTTCTTTTGCAAACTTCTGATGGCCTTCTCTTGACCCCCCCCACTGTTCTTGTTAACTGTTGTTTCTTAAAGGGGTATTCCTATCACAGACAATGAGGGCATATTGCTAAGATATGCCCCAATTGTTTGATAGGTGTGGGTCCCACCTCTGGGACCTGCACCTACAACGAGAACGGAGTGGGGATTTCCCGAGGTCCGTCCACCACCAAGCGCTGCTCCCATAGAAGTGAATGGCAGGGCATCGCGCACGCGCGCCCTGCTCCCATTCATTTCTGTGGGGCAGATGAAATGGCCGTGCCAGCGCTCGCCTATTTTTGGCGGCCCCATAGAAATGGTAGTGCGCCCTCCGTTCATTTCCCATTGTCTGTGATGGGAATACCCCATAATTACACTTCAAACTGAGGAAATGGCAACCTAAAACTAGCACAGAAGGCGTAAGCTGAAGGTTTTACCATGGCCCTCAGTCCCCTGATCTGAATGTCATTGGAAATCTGTGGATAGATCTTAAAAGAGCAGTGCGTGCAAGACGACCCAGGAATCTCTCAGAACTGGAGACCTTTGCAAGGAAGAATGGATGAAAATCCCTCAAACAGGAACTGAAAGATTCATGGCTGGTTACAAAAAGCATTTACAAGTTGTGTGATACTAAAGTTTTAGATACTAAGGTATTAACTAGGTACTGTTGCTTAGAGCCCTTTTCCTTTTTTGTGATTTTGAAAATGTAAAAGATGAAAATACATTTTTATTTTTTGTACTTAAAATACAAAGAGAATGTGTCATCTTTAACTTTGCCTTTTGTAGATCGCTTCATATTCAACTTGCTTAAAGGGAACATACCATCATCATCATCATCATCATCATCAGAAAATGAACTGCTGTTTAAATCACTTTTTTTGATATCAAAAAATTAAAAATGTTTTAGGTTGTTTTTATTTTTAATGCAGTTTTTGCTCTGGCCACCATGTCTAATAATTGGCGCCACTTCTTGGTTTGTACAGATCATTTTACTGCAGTTAAAGGGGTTGTCTGGGTTCAGAGCCTAACCTGGACATATCCCCATTTTTACCCTCCGACATGAGCATATCATGCTCTCCTTTGTACTGCATTGTGGCTTTTTTGTTTATATTTTTACACTGCTAGGCGGAGGCTTCTGCCAAGCGGTGTTGGTGACATCACCGGTACTGATGTGTGGGCTTTAGCACTGCCCTAGCCTTTTACAGGCCATTAGTGCCGGTGATGTCACCGGGCTCACTCCTAGGCAGAAGCCTCCACCTAGCTTTACGCTAGGATCTCCAAAAAAAGCTCTTGTCCTCTGCAATTCGGTGCAGGACAAAGGAGCATCAAAGCATGGAAGGTAGGGATATGTCTGTGTTCACCCTATTCCTGCCTGTAATGATACCACCTCTGTGTATAGATAAGACAGGATCCTCCATTCACAATAGGTGATTGTCACCTCTTATCTCTTTCCTTGTACAATGACTTCTGCACAGAGCAGCTTAGAAAACTCTGCCGTAGAAGTCACTGGGGTCTGTACATTGTGTCTATGGTCCATGGGGCTGCTGTAAAGGAATCTTCTAAATGCTGTTAAGAACGGCTCAGGCAAGATGGCCGCCCCCATAATCTTGTTCAGGACATGACCTGCAATCAGAAAATAAAAACAGATTAGAAAAAAAGTATATGTGCTTCTATCTGGTTTCACCAGGCAGATACATTTTTTTTTGGTGACACATTTCTTTTAACATTCACAGTAAGTCATTTTGACCAGGGGTGCTCAAACTTTTGCATGCCACTGTAGATCTGGTCATGGTTTTCAGGGGCCTAACTATGGTGCTTTGTCTTTATCCCTTGCAGACTTTGGATTCAACTTTGAAGGGATGACTGTCTGTGCTGCGAAAGGCTGTAAAAATCGTTTGTCAAAGGGATGCGGTAAACATTTTTTCAGGTTTGTGAATTATTACTTAGCAAAATGTTATACATTTTTCTTGACCAACCTCTGAATCACCATTCAGGTATGGAAGTCCAGCAAATCTTCTGGTTGCTTGTAAAAGAGGGTCGTTAGTATCCTAAACAGGGGACCCTTGTCATAGATGCCTTATGCCTTATTAAAAGGGTTTTCCGACTTTTTTTTTTTTTTTTGTAACACGTGACCTATCCTCTGCATAGGTCATCAGTATCTGGTCGGTGGGAGTCTGACACTTGGGACTCCGCGATCAGCTGTTTGAGAAGGCACCGGCGCTCCTGTGAGAATTTCGTGCTTCTCACTGTTCACCAATCACAGTGCCACACATTGTTCAGCGGCTTCTCAAAAAGCTAATTGGTGGGGGTCCTGGCTATCAGACCACCAGTGGTCAGATATAGTGATGATGGGTCATCAGTTTAAGAATTCGGAAAATCCCTTTAAAGAGGACCTGCCACCGCTAAAACAGGCCTGTTTTTAATAGCTCCATGTAATAACAATTCTGGAGCATCTATTCTTATGTCTGTATGTTGTGCCATTCCTTTATTATTTCTACTAGAAGTTAAGAATAAATTCCTAGCAGTCTGCAGTAAGGGTACAGAGGGGTGGTAACCAGTTGGGGGTGTCCCTGCACAGACTGACAATGACAGCACTAACTGGATAAAGTGAGTCTGTGCAGGTACACCCCCCAACCGGTTACCTCCCCTCTGTACCCTTACTGCAGACTGCTAGCAATTTTTCTTAACTTCTAGTAGAAATAATAAAGGAATGGCACAACATAGAGACATAAGAATAGATGCTCCAGAATTGTTATTACATGGGGAATACATGAAGCTATTAAAACGGTCACGTCAGGAGGGGTGACAGGTCCTCTTTAATGGGATTCTGTCACCAGGATTAACGATATGTAGATATTTATATGTGCCCATTAGTCTTCATGCAGTGTTTAAAATGATCCCTCTGTTATGCTCTGTGTGTTTTGATTTTTTTATAAGAATCTATCTTATTGATGTGTAAATTACCTCTGTCAGGAGCCCAAGGGGTCGTCCCACGATCCCCTGGAGCCCAGCACCGCCTACTACTTCATTTATTCACTGCACTATCCTGACGTCATGTAATCTCTGCTCCGTAGTCTCGCGCAGGCGCAGTGGACACTGTAGTCTGCGCCTATGAGGACTACTGGCACCGACTTCCACTTGTCCACTGCGCATGCGCCGGCTCCCTGCTCACCCCGATCGGACCGGAAAAGACTCTCTGCGCAAGGCAGTCCTAGGCGGAGGAATCTTCTGTCAGCAAGCGCGAGACTACGGAGCAGAGATTACATGACGTCAGGATAGTGCAGTGAATAAATTTAGTAGGCGGTGCTGAGCTCCGGATCGATGGGCGCGGCTGGGCTCCAGGAGATCGTGGGACAACCCCTTGGGCTCCTGACAGAGGTCATTTACATATCAATAAGATAGATTTTTATAAGAATATAAGGCACAGAGAGCAAAAACAGAGGCATCATTGTAAACACTGCATGAAGACTAATGGGCACATATAAATATCTGCATATCGTTAATCCTGGTGACAGAATCCCTTTAAGGCACATATACAGACCTTCTTTTTTCCATAGGTTAACCCCTTTGAAGGGAAGATAGTGGTTTAGAGCTCTGCATTAGAAAACGCAACTCCGACCACTAGAAATATATATTGGGAAATGAACACTAGTAGATCACTTTTTATTTAAAAAATGTCGCCTGGGCATCCCCCAGGCATACTTCTACTGAAATTTGCGGAACTACATTGGACTTGCAGTAAATTTATAACCATTCTATTTTATTTTTTTTTCCATAAATTTGTCGCGGGTGCCCAAACAACTTCAGTCTAAAAACTGACCAAATAAATTCTCCCTATTAACACTAAATTGTGTGCATATGTGGATAATCTCCCTCTTATTCTCACCATCTGACTTGAACTGGAAGGGGGCATTTATTGAATGCAGTTACACCCGTTACTTAGAAATATTATAGGGTACTAGCAGAAGGACCCAGCTTCGCACGGGTATATTTCATCTATTTGATTTAATGTTTGTGTCGTTTAAAAGATCTCTACCTCTACAGTACCCCGCCCCTTAAAGGGGTTGTCCGGGTTCAGAGCTGAACCCTGACATGCCTCCATTTTCACCCAGGCAGCCCCCCTGACTTGAGCATCGGAGCAGTTCATGCTCCGATGCTCTCCTTTGCTCTCTATGGAGTTGCCAGGAAGCCCGGTGACGTCACTGACACTGATGGGCGGGCTTTAGCGCTGCCCTAGCCAGTAAAACTGCTAGGACAGCACTAAAGCATGCCTGTCAGAGCCGGTGACGTCAACGAACACACTGCCGGGTGGAAACCTGGCAGTGTGTTATTGTAAACAAGAGTCTGTGCCCTGCGCAATCTAGCACAGGGCAAGGGAGCACATCGGAGCATGAGATGCTCCGATGTTAACATCAGGGGGGCTGCCTGGGGGAAAATATGGTTATGTCCGGGTTTCAGCTCTGAACCCAGACAACCCGTTTAACAGAACTCCACAGCCCCTTAACACTGACCCCCGCCCTGCCCCTTAAAATGGGGCCTCCACAGCAGCCCATCACCTTGACTTTGACCTTCAGGGAAGCGCGCTCCTTTAGCAGTGAGTTTCACAGCACCCCACTCCCTTGACATTGACCTCCTCAGGGGCCCGTCCCCTTAACAGTGACCTATACAGCACCCCACCCCTTAACACTGACCTCCATTGGGACCACCCCCTTATCTGTTACCGCCACTGTTCCCTGCCCTTTAAGGCCTCTTTAACACAAGCGTGTGCGGATTAGGTCCGGATGAGTTGCAAATATCGCGTGGGTACGATGCGTTTTGCACGTGCGTGATAAAAAACGGAATGTTTACAAACGCCTCTAAGCAACCATCTGTGAAAAGCGCATCGCATCCGCACTTGCTTGCGGATGCTATTTCTAAAAAAAAAAAAATTCCTCTCCACGCAGCTCCATTCACTTCTATGGGGCCAGTGTTGCGTGAAAATCGCAGAATATAGAACATGCTGCGATTTTCACGCACCGCACAAGTGATGCATGAAAACAAACGCTCATGTGCACAGACCCATTGAAATGAATGGGTCCGGATTCAGTGCAGGTGCAATGAATACTCGCTCGTGTAAAATTGGCTTAACAATGACCTCCACAGCGCCCTGCCCCTTTAAGGCTATACGACGACATGTGGCACCAATGTCTCGCAGCATAGCCTGTCATAAAAATTGTTGCAACATGCTGCGACTGGATTTTTCTGTGCGTCAGTCGCTGCATGTCGCAGTGCAACACCATAGACTATAATTATAAAAATTGTCGTGCGACATCAATGTCAGTGTAGTTGTGCCCTATGTGTCGTGAGACTTATTGTTGCACAACACATTTCGTCATGTAGCCCTGGCCTAAAGCTGACCTACAGTAGTAAAGAAAAATGACTGGGTTGTTATGGAAACCTAGAGTAAAACTGTGTGGAGACTAAGGAACCTGCGAGCGTCTATTGGCTGATAGCGGACATGTGACCATGTGTATGGCAGTTGGGATTTGAAGAGAGAGTTGCAGGCTTGTATTTGCTAATGCAGGTCATTTTTGGGGAATGTCTCAGGAACGATACATCCTAGAGAGCTGAGACTTAGTCTAAAACCTTCCCGGACACTTGATGTACCTGTGTGCCAAATTTGGTGATTGGTTCAGTCGTTTGGTCGCGCATAAAGACCAGACAGACAAACTCATATTATATTATATATATAATTATACAGATGTTCTAATATTCGGGAACTTAAATTCTTGTATATTATAATGCTATTGCATCACAGAACCATATTCATGCATTTTCTCTTTTTGTGGTCAATACTTTTGTTTTACCAGCAGATGGTGCTGAGGCAATACTGATGCCACATTCATGCTCTGTAATTGTACTCCCCTAGATTAGGCTTTGTTTACATCTCGTTTTCGAGATCCGACAGGCTATTCCAGCACAGAGCAGCCTGCCGGATCCTCTACTTCACCGCTTGATCCCCCTTGACTGCAATTGTCACGGTCCCTTATGTGACTGTCAGGAAATCGAGCAGATTGGCTGAGCGTGGAGGAATCTAACAGCCTCCTTGATTTCTCTTGATTGTGTTAGGGTTGATGACCACTTCTCTTTTCTCAGCTGTTGCTCAGTGGTCATAACGTCTACCCTTTATCGTCTGACCCCACCCTTCTGACTATGCGGTAGATGGCTTAATTTGGGTTTGGCTGAGCTGGTGTGAGTTTCTCTGGTGTTCCTGCTCATCTGTCTCTACAGAAGTTAAATGTCGTGTTTTTTTGTTTGTTATATTCCCTGTTTGTATTTGGGCCTGAGATAAAGACTTCCATTTGTCCATCTGGGGAGGAATGGGTTGTCTCTGGCCCTAACTTTTTTCCAGGGCCTTATAGGGATATAAAGGCCTAGGTATACAGCATATGAATATTCCTACCTTCAGGATCTAATTATATTGATATAGTTAGGGCCTAGATTAGGGTTGGTTAGGAGGTGACCTGTTTCTTTCCTAGTTTCCAGGCCCAGTTACTGTTCCCCTTCCTATGTTCAGTGTGGAGTCATTTCCCCCCCCCCCCCCCACTAATCGTGACAGCAATGGGCTCTGCAGGTGATCTGGCTGATTTCCGGGATAAATGCTGGGTTTCAGTCGAAACCTGACATTTATGCTGGAAAACAGCCAGTTCACCACCAGACCAGTGGTGAAGTAGAGGACCTGGCAGGCTTCTCTGTGCTCTAAACAGATGTGAATTGTGAACGAGTCCTTGCCTCCAGGAAGCACCCATACTGCCGCACCTCTTATAGCAAGAAACATCCCCCAAAAATTTTTTAGGGTCTTCCAGCATTCAGTATATATCCCTAGAATAGGTGATGCATATGATTTCTGGCTCCAGCTCCTGGGAACCTCACCAATCATGAGAACAGAGGGTCAGTGAATGGAGCAGTAGTATGCATGTTGGTCCACTGCTACATCCACTTCCATGGGACTAGTGGGAATGATCTGGAATGAGTGCACCTCTTTTGTCTCATTTGCAGGTTTCCAATGAAAAATCCAGAATATCTTGCCAGATGGCTTGCAGTCATCCGTCGTGACAAGTGGAAGCCTTCAATTTACAGCAGACTCTGCAGTGATCACTTCACAGAAGAAGACTACATGCTGCGGCCTGGCGCCTCATACCCTTACCTGCGACTGGATGCCGTGCCTTCTATTATCAATGGAGTCCGTATTAAAAAACCGCCCATTAAAAAATCTGCAAAAAACAAAGATGCTGCCACGCCGCCAACTAATGTGTCTCAGAAGCCGGCGTCCACCGCTGGATCCATGACGCTAGAAGCGGTTATGTCTGTTGAGCACTCCTACTCGGCTGTCCCCAGTAATAAGGAGAACGTCCGGACCCCAAAAGTGGACCCCACCCTTGTTAACCTAAGAAAGAAAAAGAGCTCGCTCCAGAAACAAGTTCTGAGGCAGAAGGCCAGGATAAGCAGCATGAAGAGCATGATCATGCAGCTGAGGAGCAGCATGCTGGACAGTGACCCTATTCGTCTGGTGTCCAAGCACTTTAGCGGCCTAACTCTAGATCTGTTCAGACACCAGGTGCAGAAGAACAAGAAGCCCAAAGTCATCCAGTTCTCCAAAGAGGTCCGAGGGTTTGCTGTAACTCTGTATTATTACTCTCCAGAGGCTTATGAACTCTGCAGACAGGTCCTATCCTTGCCCGATCTGGCCACTCTGAGAAAGTGGATGCCATCTGTGGTGGAGAAGGCACAGACTGAAATGTTAATGGACAAAGTGGCCACAGATTAAATGACACCTTAAGTAGAGATGTCTTCTGACTCTTATGCGCTCGGGCACTGTATGAGGAACCATATATACTGGTTTGAATTCCTTCGCTGCAATACCATTTCTTGTATTCTCCAACCATTACATGCCTCTATGTGCGTCACCTGCATACGGCAGAGTATTAAACCTACCCGATGTCGGTGGCATCACTATGACACGGCCTGACAATGGACCAGGAGACCACAGCAGCCGATTGTAGTCGGCTAGATTTTTAGACTCCATGCCTACTGAATTTGTGCCTTTTTGTTGCAGGTATATGCTCCTGACTGATGCCATAAATGGTATGTTCTGATTAATGACATTCTATAGCATTACAGTGGCATATGTCGCCCAGTGACTGGCATTGTAAAAAAAAAAAAGTCGGTATACTGGCCCAACAGAGACCAAAAGGATATTCTTTGGGTGAAGCGAGCCTTGTTAATCGTAATTCATATGTACGCCATTCATTTTTCTTGGACTATACAGTATCTTAAAGGGTAATATAAACACAAGACCAACGCTGGCCCACATGCCTAAACTACAGTTGGTACATGCAATACATATTGCGGCAAATTTTGGTGGCCAACAACTTGAAAAAAATATGAGTACCAGCTCCTACAGCAAAACACAGACCTGCAAAAATTGAAGCTCACAGGTACCAATACAAAAGATATACTTTACTGAATTACACTTGTACATACATAAAAGACATTGTGATTAAAAAGGTAGCAGCAAGAAAAACACCATCCCAGTGGGACACTGGCTACATGTTCTATTATAATAACCAACAATTTATAAACATCTATCCATGTGGCTGAGTCTCATACATTACAACAATATATGCATAAGGGACTACAAGTCTCCACAAATGTTCACCGCAGTCCAAACGCGAATGTCACAATAAGGTCAATAAAATAAAAAGTCAATAAAACAAGGACATAAAATCTATAGACTGCTGACAACAAAAAAGTAATAGCCATGAACCAGGAGAGACTCTCCTACAGAGCTGGTGTGCCCAAACCAGGATGGCGCTACCCAAACGCTCGTTTCAGCGTGCCTTCGTCAGGGTTTTTTAGGGCTTTTACAGTAGGTTTAAGTACACTTCAAGTGACTGAACAACTTGAATATCAGATAAGAATAAAGACAAAGACATAAGTACAATAAAAAACATTAAAATAAAAGTGATAAAGCCAGCATCGTAATCTACAAATGTGTAAATCCATATCTGACTCTACACAAGGATTGCTATCGGAAGGTGAGGTACATGGATCTGGTAAAGTGCCAATGGCAAGGGAGGAATTATCAAAAAACTTGCATGGGCTGTAAGGTAAAGGTTTTGACTTTGCATCCCAATTTTTTTTTTTTTTTTTTTAATCTTTAGGATTGTCTGCTGTTTGTTTTTTGGCAAATTTTTGCAGGGTGATGTAGTCAAAGTGCTGAACAAGGGTCCTTCTGTCTTGAATGGAGAAACGACACGCTATCTATAAAGGCCAGTAATTCCTGAAGACATGGCAGGAACACTGACTGTCTATTTTATTTGGGGACATTGGATGAGGTCTGTGCACCTCAGTCTTGCTTGGAGACTGCACGCTTTCTATGTAGGCCAGTTTTGCAGGTGAAGCTGTATGGGAAGTTGGCATTTCTGACTTTCTTGAGGGAACTGGTTTTCCTTTGTAAGGATCAGTGCTACTATGAAATATGTCATCTTGAAGCAATTAACTAAGGAGGGTAGTAGATGTTTCAGAAGATCGGTCATTCAGCTTTTTAAGTTCAACTTGATGAAATGTTCCTTGATAGCTGATGCAATTTCTTCATGTACTGTGCAATCTCTTTTTAATGCAGCAGTTTCTGACTGAAGTATGAGCATAGCCGTGCTTTGCACAATGCTGCTTCACCCCCACATGTCGGAGGGCAGGCTCCATCCAGAGGGTATTGAGAGGAACTAGAATTTTCTGAACAGACTGTAGTATCTATGTCTTGTGTTTGCCTGAGCTGTTCTCTTAATTTCCATAAGCTCGCCTCTTTGTCTTCTATGCTAGCTTTCAAGGATGTAATCTGCTGGTCTGTGTAGCTTTTTTCACAACTTCATTCTCTCCATCTCAATCCTTATAACTTGATTTGAGGCAGTCAATCTCTTTGTATGGTGCTGTACCATTGGCTACTTATTTTTATTTATTTTTTCTATTTTGAGGATTTGAATTTTCTTCCAGATCTTCTATCTTTTGCTCAAGCATTTGTATTTGTTCTCGGCAAAGATCATGAATAATGCTTGACAGTTGTTCCTGGCAGGCTCCATCCAGCTGAGCACAGAGGTGCGACTCATTCAGTTTCTGCGGTCCTTGTTCCTCGTCAGTTTTTAGTGCTGTCAGCCCTTCACGTATGTCCACGTTGTCTCCAGGTAGAGGAGTTTATTCTGTATTAATGTCCATTCCTGATCTGGTCTTTCAAGCTGGTTATTTCCAGCTCTAGGCTCTGCACAAGCTCATCACACATGTTTTGTTTGAAGTTGCTGCTGTTGTTTTCCTGGATTCCACCTCATATTCTTTACTCAGTTTTGTCAGAAAATTCTGTACAAACAGAATCCTCAATCCCTGGTCGCTTGGCAAGGTTAGAAGTTAATGTAGAGCCAATTTCAAAGGGTGAAATTACAGAAGCATGCAAGCTATTTTGGCGCTTTCCAGGTGCCCATGTCACCCTTTTTCGATTAACCCGTTGGTCTTCGTGGGAGGGTTGGGAAGATGCAACAATTATGTATGTTAAATTCCATATTTGTTCTTCCCTTTCTTTTCAAAGTTGCTTTATTTCTGCCAGCAAATGGGAATGTTCTTATTTAGCCATTGCATGGGTTTTTTTTTATCTCGGAAGAGGCCTCCAGTTCTTCAAGCTGTTTCTTCAAATCAAGGATTTCCTTCCTATATCTCTTAAGCAAAGCTTGGTCATCCAACACCTCATTAACATGTGGAGTATTTCTTACATGTTTGGCTGTACTTGCAAACTGCAGAGTGCTCGGGGTCTCGTCAAATGAAACTGGTGTAATAGTACAAATGATTACAGTCTTTGTGTTTCCACCAAATGAATTTGCGTGAGCTTGCTATCTAGGTAATTTATGAATCCACCAACTTTGACCATCACTCAGCTTTTTAATAACTTATCCAAGAATAAACAAACTGCGGTTGATATTGTAACCTCCTTTAAATCGTACACCTTCTGCACCAGTCTGGCTTGCCCTTTCACTTCCAGCCAAGTCAACAAGATTCAAATGAGATGCCATTACTGGTCCCTCACAGTTCTCCTTGTTTCCTGGGTCATTTCTCTCACTGCTTTCAACAATCCTTCTAAATATGGTATGAGAGCGGCTGCTGTGGTCATTCATTTTTGTCTCGTCATAGTGTCTGTTTTTCTCCCTTTTTGATCCATTGCAAAACCTGCTCAGGTTCCATTACAAGCTCTTCTGTTAGGTCAGCAACGTATACATTACAATTGATATCTTCTCGTATTTCCAAAGATTTCTCTAAACCTACTGTAAAAGCCATAAAAAAAACTAAAAACAAAACCTGACGAAGGCACGCCGAAACGCGTGTTGGAGTAGCGCTATCCTGGTTTGGGCACACCAGCTCTATAGGGGAGTCTCTCCTGGTTCATGGCTATTACTTCTTTGTTGTCAGCAGTCTATATAGATTTGTCCTTGTTTTATGGGCAGTATGTCTTATTGTGACATTAGCTTTTGGACTGTGGTGAACATTTGTGGAGACTTGTTGTCCCTTATGCATATATTGTAATGTATGAGACTCGGCCACATGGATAGATGTTTAGAAATTGTTGGTTATTATAATATATCCTGTAGCCAGTGTCCCACTGGGATAATGTTTTTCTTGCTGCTACACTTTTTTTTTTTTTTTTTTTTTTGCATCATCTTTTATGTATGTACAAGTGTAATTCAATAAAGTATATCTTTTGTATTGGTACCTGTCGGCTTCAATTTTAAAGGGGGTTTTCTAGAATATTGATGAGCTCAATATCAGATTGATGGAGATCTGACTTGGCTGTATGAAGAGGCCTCAGCACTTTGTGACCTCTTGGGCCTCTTCCTAGGCCAGTGACTTCATGTTCACTTGGCCTGGGTGAAGCTCATTCCGATTCAGTTGAATGGGGCTGAGCTGCAGTGCCAAGAACAGGCGCTATACCGTGGACAACACTGTGCTTGATAAGCGGCGAGGAGGTTGTTTCCTTAAGCAGCTGATCGGTGGGGGTACCGTGAGTTAGACCCCTGCCAGTCTCCTATTCTGAGGATGGGCCATCGATGTGAAAATTCTGGTAAACCCTTTTAAAGTAGGGCTCTGATGCAATGTGCACCAAGCCGTGGAGAATGAACAGGGATCTAATGGGTTGCTGCCTCTTGTCTTTGATTTATTACTTTAATACATAAAGCCCAGTGTTCCTACAACTTCTTCTAATAAGTGTTTTACAGCAAACCTTGGGGTTCACAACAAAGAGTGCTACTGCTGTGTATGTACGTGTACACTGCTCCATCAGTGCATTGAATTAAAGTTTGTCAGCCCATTTCACGTTACTGAACCACCAACAACGCTAGATGGGTCACCTAGCAGGTGCACACATGCCTATGGATGTTACCAGTTGGGGGTATGTCCCGTCCTTGCACTGTCTAGCATTGACCAATCAGTCTGCTAGTGACAGACTGTAAAGGGACACACCCCTAATTGGTAACAACCCTCTGTATCTTTTTATACATAAGCTTCTAGCAGGAATAAGAGGGCACATAGATCCATAAAAAAATAAAATAAAAAGTCCACGTGACTTACAAATTTAGAAAATATTTGAAATGTGTAAGCGTCATGTGGACCTATTCATTTTATGGATCCGTGCCTTTTCTATGTATGAATTGTCTCATACCCTGCTCGCAAGTGTGTGTGTGTGTGTGTGTGTGTGTGTGTGTGTGTGTGTATTTTCAATGGAAAACAGAGCAGCACTCCAGTAAAGGTGAAAAAAGGAAAGCTGTTTATTTCACCCAGTGGTGATGCGACGTTTCGGCTCCAACATGAAGCCTTTCTCAAGCTCTAGCTGGAGCCGAAACGTTGCATCACCACTGTGTGAAATAAACTGCTTTCATTTTTTCACCTTTTTACTGGAGTGCTGCTCTGTTTTTCATTGATATTATCCTGGGATGCTATTCCCACTGGAGCTTGCACCCAATCTCCAATATATTACAAGGTTGTTGCTGCCATTTATTATAGGGGTGAAGGGTCACAGCAAGTGGTCGGTAACATCTCTTTAAATAGAAAGAGATAAATATGTGCAAGGCTTAGGCCTCTATCACACGGGCGTTGCATGTGAGTGCCGGATAGGATGCGGGTGCGTTGCGGGAAAATACACTATTTCCACGCGAGTGCAAAGCGATATAATGCGTTTTGCACGGGCGTGAGGAAAAATTGGCATGTTTGGTACCCAGACTTCTTCACAGAAGTTTGGGTTTGCAATCGGTGTTATGTAAATTTTTTTTTTTTAACATGGTTATAAGGAAAAAATAATAGCATTCTTAAAAACAGAATGCTAACTAAATTACAGGTGGAGGGGTTTAAAATAAAAAAGAAATTAAACTCGCCTCTTCCACTTGTTCGCGCTGCTCGGCTTCTCTTTTCTTCCTCTTTGATGACCTGGGAGGAAAAGGACCTTTTGGTGATGTTGCTGCACTTATCACATAATCCATCACCATGGTGGATCATGTGATGTGCGCAGTGACATCACCAAAGGTCCTTTTCCTCCCAGGTCATCAAAGAAGAAGAAAAGAGAAGCCGGGTAGCGCAAACAAGTGGATGAGTTTAATTATTATTTTGTTAACCCCTCCATCCCTAATTTACTTTAGCATTCTGTATTAAGAATGCTATTACTTGCCCTTATAACCATGTTATAAGGGAAAATAATAAAGATTGTGTCCCTATTCCGATTGTCTCCTAGCAACCATGCGTGAAAATCGCACCGCATCCACACTTGCTTGCGATTTTTCACGCAGCCCCATTCACTTCTATGGGGCCTGCGTTGCATAAAAAACACACAAAGAGGAGCATGCTGCGATTTTTCACACAACGCACAAGTTATGTGTGAAAATCACCGCTCATGTGTACAGCCCCATAGAAAATAAATGGTTCCGTATTCAGTGCGGGTGCAATGCGTTTACCTCACGCATTGCACCCGCGTGGAAAACACCTGTGTGAAAGAGGCCTTAAAGGGGTTCTCCAGTTTCATTAAGACATGGGCAATGGAAGGAAAAACCATATAATAGTAAAGGCAGTATTACTCGCCCATTAGATCAGCCCCACCGCTCCGATTCTCCCTGCCAGGTTCTGTGTACCTGACTGCAGCAATGAGGTCACCTTGACCGTACATGAACACTACAGCCAACCGCTGCGGATGAGGTCACATGCTGTCAGCATGGCGGCATTGCTGCCGCTTTTCTTACCGTTTTTGGTGGTGGTTGTCCTGTTTTAACACAATGATAAAGTGATAGCATGTCCTAGCGCTTTACCTTCACAAAGTCTTTCATTTCTTAACATGATTTGTGCAGCTTTAAGTAAAGCATACATGTTTTGCTGCTTCTACCTGATCTATGTATTGCTGTGCTCAGCGACTGCAGACGTTGTAAAGTCTTTAGTTTTGCAATAAACATGTAAAACAAGCTCTTCTCATTCTGGACATGTTATGTGATTGGTATGTTGATCACTAGATCCATAGAAGTTACACCAATGGTGCTTTATTGACTGGACCTATTCACTTCCACACAGCCATATTGTGCTTAAAGGGATTCTGTCACCTTGTTTTAGCCTATTGGGCTGTGGACATGCACGGCTAGATCGCCGCTAGCATGTCCGCAATATACCTGTCCTATATCTGAGTGTAAAAAATTATTACGGTACATATAATTTATATATATATTGATGAGCAGCACACAAATCCACAGCGGTGCTATTCCTTGAAGCAGACCACGGACCCGGTCTTATTAGATATATACAGGAAAGGCCAAGGCAGTACTCAGGTCTTCGTGAAAAAAAGGTATTTTTATTCACCCATGTGAAAGACGGCAACGTATCAGCTCGCTCCATGGAGCCTTTGTCAAGCAATAATGCATAGTGCAACATCAAGTGTTTATATAGCAAACATGATTAGCAAGGTGATTACATAATTATACATCAATTTATACAAAAACACTATTAAAAACAATGTAAATCAAGTGAACATAATTATATCTTTTTAAAAAGATCATATATCGTAAAGTGCTATGTGTCAAGAGTTTTGGTCCTAAATTCATCTAGTTATAGTGCACAACATCATTAATTAAAATCAAGTGTACATGATTGTGCTGATTAAAAGTAAATAATTAATCTAATAGAAAACCTCACATGCAGCTTGAGACGGCAGGACTCAGTCGGCGTCTGGAATTGTGTAGTGCGCAGGCGTGGGAAACTCCTCATCCCGCGAGACTGTCACATAGACGCCCACATCCAAGATGGCGATCCAGCACCAGACAGGAACTGAGCATGCTCGTTCCCAAACAAGGTGGAAACAGTCTGACACATACATGCCATGTGACATGGTCACATGACCGCCATTCATAACAATGGACCGATCATACCACACTATTTCTTTAGTAAAGCCTCAAAAGACGGGAGTCAAACACTGTAAAACGGGCAATGGCATACCGCCACTATCACCCTTGTTCACAAGCTCCTACTTCCTCATATATCAATGGTTATGTCCCTAATGGTCCACACGTCATAGGCAGTCACACTTAGTCTCAAATGGTGTGGCGCCTCCACCGGGGGTCACCCGATCAGAGGCAGCACACCCAGATAGAGGCCGCAGCTATCGCCGCGAAGCGACTCTGCATCCCGGTCCCCAAACATGAGAAGACCATCCAATCGAATGCAGACTGTGTAATATCCTAGGGAGCCAATGTCCACAAATACATGGCCTGTAGCACCGGCCATCTACACTGTGCCAAAGGTCTAACATCTAACAGTAAATATTAAAAGTAAAATATGAAAAAATCTTTTTCCACATATCCGTAATTGCCAGT
This sequence comes from Bufo gargarizans, assembly GCF_014858855.1. Lineage (NCBI taxonomy): Eukaryota > Metazoa > Chordata > Amphibia > Anura > Bufonidae > Bufo > Bufo gargarizans. The sequence goes on from NC_058080.1 coordinate 666,895,428, forward strand.
TCGGTCCTGCTGTCTTATAGCTTCCAAGAAGGAAATTCTGTGTAGAACAAATTTGCATGTCCATCTATATAGAGAATAAATAAAACAATAAAATCAGTTGTTGGATTGAATACAATAATTGCACATATATTAAACCCATATGAGAGAGGCGAGCAGAGTTCATCAGAACCATGAGACAAAAAAAGGGAAGGAATGAGTACTATGTCCAGGTGAGGGGGACGGCGATGGGGTCCATTGTGGCGCCCACCTATGCAAATATATACATGACCCACCTCGAAGAGTCCTACATCTATGGGTGCCGCCAGTTCAGCCATGTGCTGGGGTGGTGACGCTATATTGATGACATTTTCTTGATATGGGTAGGTGCCACAGAGGACCTCATGGCCTTCCACTCTTTCTTAAATGATATTGACCCGAGTGTCAAATTTACCCTGGTACATTCACATGACAAGTTACAGTTTTTAGACACCGAGGTTTCAATCAGTGGACATGGTTTATCTACTGATCTTTATGTGAAGCCCACCGACAAAAATACTCTTGTAAGGTTCGAAAGCCATCATCCACGGCCAATGATCAAGTCCCTTCCTCTCAGCCAAATGCTACGGGTAGCCAGGATAGTAGATGAGGGCCCAACTAGGGACCGCAGACTATCAGAAATGGCCACTAAGTTCTGGACGAGAGGCTATCCTAGGAGCCTCATCTCTGATAGGATCAGTAAAACTACAACCAGAATGAAGGATGGTGACCTTAGGAAGCCTAAGACTGTGATGTTGAGGATTCCTTTTGTCACAGACTATTGTATCAGCAGTCCCCAGGTCTCCTCTATTGTCAGGAAACACTGGTCGATCTTGGCCAGTGGTTTTGACAATATAGAGGAATTCAGGGTTCCTCCTCTGCTCCTTCCGTAGGAGTCGCAATTTAGGAGACAAATTAGTCCGGGCCGATGTTGGGTCCTCCAAAATTGACTGCAGCACGTATTTCGGCTCTACACGCAAGGGCTGTTATCCGTGCTGCAATTGTGTTAACTGCTCCTATATGATCACAGGGGATTCCTTTGTAAATCCAGCCTCTGGTAAAACAATCAGAATTCAACAATACCTCACGTGCGATTCTACATATGCGATTTATCTACTATCATGTCCGTGTAAACTGTGGTATGTTGGTGAAACAACTTAGGATGTTAAAACACGCCTAAACCAACATAGATATACCATAAGAAAACAGAGGCTGGATTTACCTGTGCCCAAACACTTTAAGGAGGCAGGACACTGCGAGCACGATTTGAAGTTTAGAATACTTGAGCAAGTGCCTTTGTCCAGAAGGGGTGGAGATAGGACGATACGTTTAAAAAGAAGAGAACTTTATTGGATCTTTGAGTTACAAACTCTCAAACAAAATCACAGAAATATAGTGGCAAATATGGGGGAACTGCTTAAACTCCAAACACTGTAGCGTGTTTCTCATTGGACCGCAGCAAACGACCATCCCCAGCAAAAAAAATGCGTACAATGGAGGATGCTGGCGCGGTCCACATGCACCACAAAGGCATCCTACACAAAATGGAGCATTGTGCGGATGAAAATATAATTATATAAATCACAGAAAAAATGCACCAAACGGATATGCCACTGACTATACTAGCTAGCCATACAAGCAGATATTAAAAGCTGAGACTTTTGCCAATATATTCCTGTCAGGAACATATCGGAGCCCATCATGCACCACGTCACGGTCTCTCAGCATGGCAAGGGTCCTACCACTACGCTAGCTATGGTGTGAACACCGTCTGAAGGTGATGAAATCCAGCTCACAGCCAAGCTTCCACACAACCGCATAGCAGGACAACTAATGCAATGTGAACAAAGCCAGACTGTGAGCCACACCCATATCAGACCGTGTGATGGAGGGTACCAGGTGTTGAAAAGAATGTTTAAATGCCAGGTAAGGGCACATTCAATACATATAAAACAAAATCACAGAAATATAGTGGCAAATATGGGGGAACTGCTCAAACCCCAAACACTGTAGCGTGTTTTTTATCATTGGGGGAGCAGTCCCACCGCATGTGGACCGCAGCAAACGACCATCCCCAGCAACAAAATGCGTACAATGACTATACTAGCTAGTCATACAAGCAGATATTAAAAGCTGAGACTTTTGCCAATATATTCCTGTCAGGAACACTTTGGAGCCCATCATGCACCACGTTAGTCTCTCAGCATGGCAAGGGTCCTACCACTACGCTAACTATGGTGTGAACACAGTCTGAAGGTGATGACTGACAGAAATATATTGGCAAAAGTCTCAGCTTTTAATATCTGCTTGTATGACTAGCTAGTATAGTCAGTGGCACAAACTCTCAAACCCAGAGGGCTCAATGTTGATTTTAGGGTTATATGAATATCTCTCACTATTGTGTTTTTTGTGCTTTTATTTTTTGTGGTTTTATGTCTGTTTTTCCCCCTTTTTTTTTTCATATTTTACTTTTAATATTTACTTTTAGATGTATGCAATTATATTAGGACATATGATGACACAGACAGGATGCGACCCAATACCAATTTTTTTTATTGTTTTCCGTATATTGTGGGACCTTTGGCACAGTGTAGGTGCTACAGGCCATGTATTTGTGGACATTGGCTCCCTAGGATATTACACAGTCTACATGCGATTGGATGGTCTTCTCATGTTGGGGACCAGGATGCGCTTCGCGGCGGTGGCGGCTGCGTCTGTGGCCTCTATCTGGGTGTGCTGCCTCTGATCGGGTGACCCCCGGCGGACGCGCCACAACATTTGAGACTAAGTGTGACTGCCTATGACGTGTGGACCATTAGGGACATAACCATTGATATATGAGGAAGTGGGAGCTTGTGAACAAGGGTGATAGTGGCGGTATGCCATTGCCCGTTTTACTCCCGTCTTTTGAGGCTTTACTAAAGAAATAGTGTGGTATGATCGGTCCATTGTTATGAATGGTGGTCATGTGACCATGTCACATGGCATGTATGTGTCAGACTGTTTCCACCTTGGTTTGGGAACGAGCATGCTCAGTTCCTGTCTGGTGCTGGATCGCCATCTTGGATGTGGGCATCTATGTGTTCTATGTTGTATAAGTTAAATCCACGGCACTCCGAAAGTCTTTTTGCAAAATAAAATTTCACATTTTAATTCTTAGTATACAGAATATCATTAATGTACATCCAGTGCAATTCATTTACATATAGTAAGTATTATGCCATATCAGATCATTCCCGAACTTTTCGGTCTGTGCGACCTTCTTCAGTGGGGTCTGTAGGCAGGGTGAAGAGGCAGGCACTGGATGTCCAGCGCCTGCCTCTTCACCCTGCCTACAGACCCCGCTGAAGAAGGTCGCACAGTCCGAAACGTTATCTGATATGGCATAATACTATATGCAAAATGTGAAATTTTATTTTGCAAAAAAACTTTCGGAGTGCCGTGGATTTAACTTATACCGTCTAAACCACTCTCACGGGCACCCACACTGGATCCCAGGTGTGCAGAGTGCACATTTATCTAATTATGTGTTCTATGTGACAGGTAGTCTCGCGGGATGAGCAGTTTCCCACGCCTGTGCACTACACAATTCCGGACGCCGACTGAGTCCTGCCGCCTCAAGCTGCATGTGAGGTTTTCTATTAGATTAATTATTTTCTTTTAATCAGCACGATCATGTACACTTGATTTGAATTATTGATTAATGATGTTGTGCACTGTAACTAGATGAATTTAGGACCAGAACTTTTGACACATAGCACTTTACGATATATGATAGTTTTTTTAATGAGATATAATTATGTTCACTTGATTTACATTGTTTTTAATTGTGTTTTTGTATAAATTTATGTATGTAATCACCTTGCTAATCATGTTTGCTATATAAACACTTTATGTTGCACTATGTATTATGGCTTGACAAAGGCTCCATGGAGTGAGCTGAAACGTTGCTGTCTTTCACATGGGTGAATAAAAATACCTTTTTTCACGAAGACCTGAGTACTGCCTTGGCCTTTCCTGTATATATACTGTGTATATATATATATATATATATATATATGCAAATCAGCCTGGTAAAGTGCCCAAGGGGCTGTACTAACCGTTCTGGTGCCCAGCCACGCCCCCCTGAGAAGGAGCCCAGCCCCGTGTGCATCTAGGTATCTCCTCCTTGATCACAAAGTCAGATCGCCGTAATCTCGCGATGCGCAGCTCCTTCCCTGAGGCTGATGCCGGCACAGGGAAGGAACACTATGCCGGCACTGCGCATGCGCGAGCAAGAAGGAGATTCGGCGGATGCAGGCGGTGCTGGGCTCCTTCACAGGGAGACGTGGTTGGGCTCCTTCACAGGGGGGCGTGGCTGGGCTCCAGAACAGTTAGTACAGCCCCTTGGCAGGATGATTTGCAAATATATATATATATATATATATATATATATATTTTTTTTTACACTTATTAAAAGAGATATAGGACAGGTATATTGCGGACATGCTAGCGGCGATCTAGCCGTGCATGTCCGCAGCTCTATAGGGTAAAACGAGGTGACAGAATCCCTTTAAAACTAGGAGCAAATTGCTTCAGAGGAAGATTTTGTGGAAAGTTTTTCCTGCTTTCATAATCTATGAGTTTTTGGAAAGTAATATGCTGATTTAATACTAAAGAAAAATATGCCCATACTTAGGTTTATAAAAAAAGTTTGCATAATGGCTGTGCTTTATTGTAGAATCATAACTGTGAAGGAATGTTATGTTTGCTTTCGTAATGTTTCTTTTGGCCATGTTATTTCCTGTTTCACTTGCACAGCTAGATGCATTTCTCTCACAAGCATGCATTTCTCACATGCATTTCTCTCCCTTCTGTGCAGTCTGCCATTACTGTATGCAGTGACCTCATGCCCCTTACTCCCCACTGTTTTTTTCCTTCTGTGGAGCTCAGAAAGCTGAGATAGGGAAGATCACACTTGCAGACACACAGAAGTTCTCGGTTCTTCAGAAGCAATGTAGAAGCAGTTCTTCTATAAGGTTCCGGAGCTCAGCTAGGTCTGACACACCTTCATTTTTCTATGTCCTGTTACTAGGGATCGATCTAGCCCTGCGATGGCTAACCTCCGGCACTCCCTCTGTGGTAAAACTACAACTCCCAAGATGCCCCCTTGCTTGGCTGTTCTCAGAACTCCATAGAAACGAATGGAGCATGCTGGGAGTCATAGTTTCAGCACGGTCGGAGTGCCGGAGGTTAGCCATCATTGATCTAGCCTAACAAGCAGTTGACTGCACATTATTATTTTTGGTAATAAAATAAAATTTTGCTCATCACAACATTCTCAATTAAATTTTGTAAATGCACAGCGACGATGTTCACATGACTAAAATACACGTCAGAAAAATTTGCAGCAGAAATGGGAGGCTGTCCTTGTATTCCAGCCACGGTTTTTACTGCGGTTGCATCTTCCAATGGATTAGCCCCCTTCAATTGAGGGTATTCCCAGAGTAGTTTCCACATAGAAACCACATTAAGAATGGCTTATTATCTTTTAGGGTCCCTAAACACATTTGCACTAGTGTTTTGTTTTGGGCTAAAAAAGAAAAACTCATAATAACTGCTTAGGCCGAATTCACACTTCAGTTATTTGATCAGTTATTTCCATCAGTTCTTGTGAGCCAAAGCCAGTAGTGAAGTCTCCTCAGATCAGGTATAATGTAAAGATTCTGTGTTTCTGACTTGCATCTGGTTTTGGTTCAAAATACGGTAACTGGTGTGAACTCAGCCTAAGCTAAGCAGTTATTTATTTTTACCTTATTTTTATTTTTTTGCCTACTTGTATTTTTACTTTGTGCCGTTTTTTCCTCTGTAGAGAAGATGTCAAAACACCAAGAGCTGCAATATTTTTTGAAAAGAAGCGAGCAAGATGAGAAAAAAAGCCACCTAATTATCAAAAACGCCAGTTGGGCAGGGAGGTGGAAGAAAGGAAAAAAAAAAAGCTTACCTGCCTCGCTTTTCAGTTAAAAGGGTTGTCCAGGTTCAGAGCTGAACCCGGACATACCCTTATTTTAACCCAGACAGCCCCTCGTGCTCCGATGTGCTCCTTTGCCCTGCGCTAAATTGCGCAGGGCACGGGCTCTTTTGTTTATCATAACACACTGCCGGGCGGAAGCTTCCGCCCGGCAGTGAGTTCAGTGACGTCGCCGACTCTGATGGGCGGGCTTTAGCGCTGCCCTAGCAGTTTTACTGGCAGCCCCACGGAGAGCCCGGTACGTCACCGGAACTCTTGAAAATACCTTTGCCCTGCGCGATTTAGCGCAGGGCAAAGGAGAGCATTGGAGCATGAACTGCTCCGATGCTCAAGTCAGGCGGGCTGCCTGGGTGAAAATGGAGGAATGTCCGGGTTCAACTTTGAACCCAGCCATCCCCTTTAACTTCCGGAGCTGATGCTTTTACTGCCATACATACACCCCAAAACATTTCCAGCTGCGCACTACACACCTTGCCAGCTAAGGGTACTTTCACACTAGCGTTGTTGGATTCTGGAAGGCAGTTCCGTTGCCGGAACTGCCTTCTGGATCCATAATTCCGTATGCAAACGGAGATCATTTGTATCCGAATGCGGAGCCGTCTGACAAATGCATTGAAATACTGGATCCGTCTCTTCGGTGTCATCTGGAAAAGAAACTGATCCAGTATTTACTTTTTTCACATTTTTAAAGGTCTTTGCATGCGCAGACCGGAAAACTGGATCCGGAATTTTGCTGCGGTATTTTCACTGACCAAATACCGTAAAAGGGACAGAACTGAAGACATCCTGAACGGAATGCTTTCCATTCAGAATGCATTAGGACAAAACTGATGCTGCTTTTTCCGTTATTGAGCCCCTAGGACGGAACTCAATACCGGAAAACTTTAACGCTAGTGTGAAAGTAGCCTAAGTTCTCTAAAATTGAAAGACCTCTGAAGTCCACAGATTTGTAGTTATTAAACTGGCTGACCTCTTACATGTGCGCTTGGCAGCTGAAGTCATCTGTGTTGGTCCTATGTTCATATTTGCCCGCATTGCTGAGAAAAATGTTTTAATATATGCCAATGAGTCTCTAGGAGCAAAGGGGGCGTTGCCATTACACATAGAGCCTCTGTGCTGCTTTGCCCTTTACACTGCCTGGCTTTATACAAAAGGTGGTCGCGCTGCCAGGTATACGTCTCTGTTCACAAGCTCTAGAGAAGCTGCAAGCTTTTTTTTTTTTTATAAATTCTTTATTTTTCATTTTTAAATTTTCAAATAACAGAATCAGATGAACATGACAGATACAGGTAAAGCCATGCGGTATTAGTATCCAATGTCTCAGAATAGCAAGTATAATAATCTATCTGTAAGTATACATGGATTGTCATTATTGTTCAAATCCCCCTAATATGTAAGGTACTATAGTAGGAGAAAGAAAACCATCAGTTCTAATTCTCTTCCTTGGGATTTCATATTTGAGCTATTTAGGGGAAGTAAAGTAACAGTATAAGAATGAGAAGATGAGAATAAAGGGTAGATAGGATAGAAAAAGTTGAGAGAGAACAGGAATGGGGGATGGGGGGGGGGGGGGGAGATACACAGACAAATGATGTCTCCACTCTGTATGTTGGTGTATCTTCTTAATCAGGGTTCACCTTCGCCAGGGACCTCCAAGGACTCCAGAACCTCAAAAAATTTATCATGAGTCCTGTTAATCCACCCAGTCATCTTTTCAAACCGGCAGATTTGAGTTACTTTAGCTTTCCATTCTTGTATGGATGGGGATTTTCATCTAGCCAATGCAGGGGAATTACCATTTTGGCAGCAGCTATAAGGTGTGAAATTAGATTCCTTTTGGATGGGGAGTATTGAGGGGCGGGAAGAGCTAGGGCCACCATCTCTAGTGTAAGTCTGAAATCTAGGGTTGTGAGTTTCTGAATTAACGCTTCTATTTCTCCCCAGTAGGACTTAATCCGAGGGCAATCCCACCAAATATGCGACAGAGAGCCAACTCCGTCTCCACATCTCCAACACTCTCCTGTAGTCGCTAGACCTCTCTTGAAGAGGAAATCAGGGGTTTTGCACCACCCTGTAAGTAATTTGAAATGATTCTCCTGTAGATGAATACAGTGAGAGAACCCATGTGAGTGTCTCAGCACCCGTTTGACCTCTGCATCATCCAAAACCCTATTTAATTCCTTTTCCCATTCTCTGAGGTACAAAGGTTTCAAAGGTTCACCCTCGCTTACCATTGGGTAGAGCTTCGCCACCTTCCTAGCAGCAGTAAGTGGCAAGGAGATTAATTTCTCAAATTCGGTTAAAGACCTTTGTAGGGAGTACCGCTTCCTCAACTCTCCACACACAGCTTTAATATGGGGCTTCGCAAGAAAAAATCCTGGGGAATCAGTGATGGAACATGGAAGCGCTCCGAGGATGGAGGACTCCGCATCAGGAGTGACTTCACCAAGTCTGACCGATGTCAGGGAGGTCCACAAATGTGGTTTATCTAAGCTAATTTGATTTAGGAGGTCTGGAATAAGGCTCGCTGGCATCAGGGGAGATGGAAAAGGGGCCAAACTTTTGCTAATTTCTCTCCACACCTCTCCAAGTCCACGGAGCATTGGGTCTACAGTCATATCTCGATGTATAGTCCTATCTGGGAGCCATAGGTGTTTCTGGAATTGTCTTCCTGCGCTATGACTACAAATGGCGTGTACATCTGGTTGACTCTTGGGGTCTACCATTTCAAGCCATCTATTGAGTTGTATCGCTCTATAGTATTTAGAGACGTCAGGCAATCCCAGTCCTCCCCTCTCTCTACTTCTGACTAGGATTTCGTGAGAGATCCGAGGTTTCCTACCATTCCATAGGAATCTAGAAAACATACCCCTTATGCTCGAGAGAAAAGATTTAGGAAACCATATCGGGACTAATTGCATAATGTACAATACCTTTGGCATCACATAGGCCTTTAGAATATTTTTCCGTCCCATCCAGGAGAGGTAGGGGAGGTTGTAAGTTTGTAGGAGACGTTGTATCTCTCCTAGGAGAGGAGCATAGTTGTGTTGGTGTAAATCATTGGTGTTTTTGGGGATTTGGATCCCTGGGTATTTAATAGGCCCTTTAGTCCAATGGAATGGAAGTCGGGCACGTAAGGCGGCTACTTTGGATTCTGGTAGAGAGATATTTAATATCTCTGATATAGTGTGATTCACCTTCAAATCTGAGAAAGAGCTATATATGTCTATACTTTTCACCAAGGGGTTTAGTCCCTTCTCAGGATTAATTATTAAGAACAGCAGTGCATTTTAGTTCTTTCTGGCCATATTTAACCCCTGGGATATCTGGTGATTGCCTGACTAATTGTAAGAGTGTCTCCACTACTAAGATAAATAAAGAGGGGGACATAGGGCACCCCTGTCTGGTCCCATTGGTAATATCAAAAGTCGGTGAGAGCATGCCATTGACTTTCAATCTGGCGTGAGGGTTCTGGTAAACAGTACAGATTGCCTGCGTAAAAGCATCCGGAAAGGCAAAGCGTTGTAGGGTCAACTTCATAAACAGCCAGTTGACCCCATCAAATGCTTTTTCGGCATCGATGCTAAGTAAAGCTAGGGTTAGTTTCTTTCTATGTGCCATGTGTATGGCGTGGAATATTCTGTGGGAATTGTCTTTCCCCTCCCGACCCTGGACAAAACCCGATTGCTCATGTCCTATCAGAGCTGGCAACAACTTGCCTGCACGCCAACATTTGGCCCACAGTTCTAATCCAGGTTCAGGAGGGAAATTGGACGATAGCTCCCGCAGCTTTGGGGATCTTTTCCCTCCTTAGGGATTAAAGTGACATAAGATTCTAGTGTCTGTTTGGGAAGGGAGTCACCTCGTAATAGGGCATTGCAAACTTCTGTAAACCTGGGGATAAGAATATCCTGAAATTTTTTATAATATAGCAAAGACAGACCATCTGCTCCTGGGCTGTTGCCAGGTGGAAAGCTTTTAAGAGTGCTGACTACTTCTTCGGTTGTTATCGGTCTAATGAGGTACGAAGAGTCTTCTGGTGTGATGACCGGAAGATGGAGAGAATCTAAGAAGTCCCTGATGCGGTGCTCCCTTTGGAGTTCCCGGTCAGGTGTTCCTGTCTGATGGAGGTTGTACAGTGCAGAGTAGAACTCTTTAAAGGCCCTGGCAATTTCTGGGGTTTCATGAGTCAGTTTGCCATCTGACTGTTTTATAGAGGAAATATGAGTGACATTCTTAGCTTTCTTAAGCAAGGATGACATCAGCTTTCCTCCTTTGTCTCCATGGGCATATACTTTATGCTGAAAATTCTATATTTGCCTCGTCACTCTTTGGTTAAGGAGGTCGCGGATTTGTATCCTAAGTTCTGTCAGAGCTTTTTGGTGTTCGTTACGTAGCAAAGCTTTATGTAATTTCTCTACTGCTGCTATGTTCGCTAAGAGTGTGTCAACGGCTTTTTGTTGTTCTCTCTTAATCCTAGTGCCTAAAGAGATAAAGCAGCCTCTAATAAACGCCTTGTGGGCCTCCCATACAATAGGTTGCGAGCTGTGTGTGGAGGAGTTGAGTGCAAAGTACTCTGTCAATTGGGTCCTAACCTGATCCATATGAAGTTGGTTGTGTAGTAGAGACTCATTCAATCTCCAACTCCGTTCTCTTTTTGGTAGAGAGGCCAGGGTGAAGGTCGCCAGACAAGGTGCGTGGTCTGAAAAGGTAATGGTTCCAATCTCAGCTGATCTAAAAGAGGGAAGAAGAGATGCAGAGGTCAAAACATGGTCTAGCCATTGGTATGACCCATGCGGAACAGAATAGAAGGAGAAGTCTTTGTCTGTTGGGTGAAGGCTATGCCATACGTCATCTAAGTGTAAATCATGAAGTTTCTTATGTAGTCTACTGAGAAGCTTTTGGGTTATATGAGACTTAGCCGAAGATGAGTCCATATCAGGGTTTAAAACTAGGTTTAGGTCAGCTCCCAGAATTATCTGTCCCTCAGCAAAAAGTTTAAGCGTGTCAAGAGCTTGTAGAAGCCAACGTATGGTAGACTTATTTGGAACATAAAAACTAGCTAAAGTAAACTTGCAATCTGCTATTGAGCCCTTGACTAACAGGAGTCTTCCTTCTGCATCCGAGTGTTGCTGTAGGAAGGTAAATGGGATAGATTGATGGATTGCTATGGCAACCCCTTTAGAAGCTGAGACTGGCTGTACACTGTGATACCAGTGCGCAAATGGACGCTTCGGTAGTCTTGGCATTTTCCTCTGGCTGAGGTGAGTTTCCTGAAGAAACACTATATGGGAATACATTTTCTTGAAAGCAAGCATAACTTGACCTCGTTTCTGAGGTGAATTGAGACCTTTCACATTGAATGTAGAGACCACTATATCAGTCATCTGCAGTGAGTAAAATTATCTACTATCAGGACAGAAAAATTATCTGTGAATTCGTCTAGGGGGTAAGTTGGAGGATCTAAATGGAATACCAATAGGGAGGGAAAGAGGGGAGGGAGAGAAAAGAAGAGAAATCAAGAGAAGATAGAGAGAACAATGACGTTCAACAGAACAAATCGGTTACTGGGTATGAGGCCAGTAAAATGAGGCTATCACAATAGGTGTTTTCAATAGTAAATATCGATAGCAAGGGGGTGAAACACAAGAATACTTCTAGCCTGGTCGTGTTACCCAGGCATCACAGCCAGAAATGTTAAGACTTTTTTTTTTTGTGTGACCTATATAATCTAATAAATTCCTAGACCTTAGGTAAAGAGGGGGGAGGGGGGAGAGAGGTCGGGGGAGGGGGGGGGGGGGGTATGGGCTTGGTAGGCGTAAATCTAAGCTTGTCAGGTGAAAGTGCGCTGAGTACATTAAACAAGAACATATCACGGAATAAACACCACAAATATAAACTTTCAGGTAAGAAGACATTAAAGGAAACCTGTCACCATGATTTTGCGCATAGAGCTGGGGACATGGGCTGCTAGATGGCCGCTAGCACATCTGCAGTACCCAGGTCCCATAGCTCTCTGCGCTTTTATTGTGTTAAAAAAAACGTTTTGATTGATATGCAAATTACCTGATATGAGTCCTGTAGCCGGAGATGAGTCAAGCGGAAAGGAGCCCAGCACCGCCCCGCGTCCTCCGAATCTCCTCCTTGTTGGCTGACGTCACAGAGCTGGAGCGCCGAAATCTCGTGATGCGCGAGCTAGCGCATGCGCAGTGTCGGCATCATGTTCATTCCCTGTACTGGCATCAGCACAGAGAACGAACTATGCATGCGCTAGCTCGCGCATCGCGAGATTTCGGCGCTCCAGCTCTGTGACGTCAGCCAGCAAGGAGGAGATTCGGAGGACGCGGGGCGGTGCTGGGCTCCTTTCCGCTTGACTAATCTCCGGCTACAGGACTCATATCAGGTAATTTGCATATCAATCAAAAAGTTTTTTTAACACAATAAAAGCGCAGAGAGCTATGGGACCTGGGTACTGCAGATGTGCTAGTGGCCATCTAGCAGCCCATGTCCCCAGCTCTATGCGCAAAATCATGGTGACAGGTTTCCTTTAAGTACATTAAACATAAGTGCACTTATATCTGATCATCACAAATATACGCTTTAGGTATGCCTATGCTAAGTGCATTAAATATGCTGAGTACATTAAATGTGCTGAGTACATTAAATAAAACAAAACGTGCTGCTTATCAGGCACCACGAATAAAGAACCTTTAGAAAGATGCTGAATACATTGAACGGGAACACATTGTTACCTAAGCTATACAGGTATAAACTATCAGGTAATCAGGTGCTGAGAACATTTATCAAGAATTATTAGTGAACATCAAACAAGGTGCAGAATGCACAGGAATACTCATTGGAGAGTAGTGACTATCACAAACCCCTAGGGTATGCAGTGGTCTAGCTGTAGGTCCCTAGACTTGTGGTCAAGGGGCGGTAAATTCTGCCTCAGACAATATATGTGCTATAAGGTAGGGACCGTCTACAATGAAAGAACCACCACCAGAACCCTTCCATGCTCTCATCAATACTGAACCAGATCCTGCCGTGGTAAGTCCTCAGGGCGGAAGGTCTGTGGATCCCATCAGGTATTTGGTTGTCTTGCTGGCCTTGGTGCGTTGGACTCTTCTCCAGGGTTCAAGCTGTGGGAGGACCGGGAGTGTCGTCGGGTATGCCACCGGTAGCCACGTAGGGATGTCGATGGGCTGGATACCAGTGTGCTCCCACGCCTTGTCTAGATCATCCGGTGTGTGTATGGCGATGCGTTCCCCATTCTTGTGTATGGACAGTCCAAAAGGGTACATCCAAGTGTATGGAGACTTTTGTGCTCGTAAGGTATCAAGCAGAGGCTTCATTATGCGCCGTTTTGCCAGTGTTCAGGGCGCAATGTCCTGGTATAGCGCAATATCTGTACCTCCATATGAAATTCGGCCTCTAGTACGTGCCGACTCCATGACACGCGCTGTGTCCACAAAGGATAGTAGGCCGCAGACCACATCTCTCGGCTTCGGCTGGGGCCTCAATGTTCTGTGTATGCGTTCTATTGTGATTGTCGCAGCAGAGTCTGGGACCAGTAAATCCGCGAATATTTCCATGGCTACTTTACGTAGCGATTCAGCGGCCCAAGATTCGGGTAGGCCTTTTATCCGAATATTACGCCGCCTGCTGCGGTTTTCTTGATCTTCCAGCAGCAAGAAGGCTCTATTAAGCTCTTCGGCGTGTCCACTGAGACATTCAGCCACCCCTGTGGCATGCGACCGCAGTTCGTGCGTTGCTTGCTCTAAGGCCTCAATCCTGTGTCCCACTTGGGAGATCTAAGTTTTGATGTCTGCCAGTTCGGTCAGGACCGGTCTGAGGGCTTTGTCCGGTGCTTGGCTAAGCACTTTAGTGAGAAAGGACTTGGATACCGGGTCCTGGTCGTCAGTTGTGACGCGGCGCTCACTGTCCGCCTCTGAGTCTTCGGCTTCCGCCTCTTTCATGCGTGCCATCGCCATTTTGGCGCTTGCTCCCGGAGAGTGTGAGCTTCTCTTTTTAAAGATTTCTGCATATCTTGTTGCCCTTTATGAGATCTGGGGGGTCTAGTCCCCTGTCTCGGCCGTATTTGACCATTTCTGTTCGGGTCACTGCTGATTATAAGGCTGTAAATGCTGGGACGTGGAGGAGCAGCTCTTTCACACAGCCATCCACGCCAGCGGCCAGGCTCCCACCAAGCGGCAATCTTCTTTGACACAACCAGCACACCTGAGTCCCGCCGGATAGTAGCCTTTTCTCAAAGCAACCTTCCTACGGAATCAAAGTTTCGGGTACATAGTGAAGGGCCGCAAAGTTGAGTTAATGACAGGGCTGTAGAGTCAGAGTCAATTTTGGGTACCTGGAGTCGGAGTCGGGCAAAAATGAACCTACTCCTACTAAATTTAAATTGGGATAAAAAAAAGCAAGTTTAAATGTCCCAATTCACAAAAAAGTTATAATTAATTACTTCTCTACTGTAAGAATAAAGGCCAATGCATGCAGTGCGTCACGTTACCGCAAAACAAACACGTTAGGTGACCGTTAAGAAGCACGCTTTTCATATGCTTCACTATATGGCACGCAACGCACAGTTAAGGAGCGGCAATACTTATACTTTCCATTGTGTTGTGTTCTGCTGTTACAGGGAACGCATCGCCCATGGTTAACCTAGCCTCTCACTAATAACTGATTCAGTAAATAGGTTTTTTGCAGCAGAAGATCAGCACACAAAGGAGAAGGCAGCAGCTTCTGCCCAACTACCTCTCTCTGCTAGAGAGAGGTAGTTCAATACAGTAGACTGTTGGCTTCCTAGCCAGTAGTTCTGTGGTAATGACATGTATGTTGCCTTTCTTTCCTTCAAGGAATGTATAAAATACATTCGCATATTAAATACAGAGGAGTCGGAGTCGGAAGTACCAAAAACTGAGGAGTTGGAGTCGGAGCATTTATCTACCGCAGGCATGCTCAATCTGCGGCCCTCCAGCTGTTGCAAAACTACAACTCCCATAATTCCCGGAGAGCCTACAGCTGTCAGCCTACAGAAGGGCATGGTGGGAGTTGTAGTTTTACAACAGCTGGAGGGCCGCAGGTTGAGCATCCCTGATCTACCGACTCCACAGCCCTGGTTAATGAAACGCTTTCATTATACGCACAATAAAATCATAAATAACACGCCTTATAAAATCATAAAATCAGGTCCATCAAATCCAATGCCCGACCTAGGTTTCGCCGATAAGGCTTCCTCAGGGGCGATCATGCCACCCTTCTCTGCACACTGCATTATATAGGGTTAATCTTCATCCCCTCCCCTTCCTTTGCAGGCAACACCTACCCTATAAATTATATTCTTTAAAATATTTGATACATATATCATTGCACATGTTACATATTCTTCCTTAGGACCATAAATAATCATAAAACATACATAAATACTCAATATATAAGAACATCAGAACAGATCATATCCAATATCCCTCCTATATTCCTTAACTTCATTCATAACTATTTCCCTAGTCACATGATGTCATCCCACCAATAGCTAACCACTAACAACTACACCCACGTCACACCTACTTTTTACTCGACCAATAAGCAGAGATCCCACACTATTCCACCAGACAGGGCTTCAAATCCAAATCAATGTTTAAGCCACAGGGTTGTAATGTCTTCATTTTGAATCTCCAGATTATTTATGGTCCTAAGGAAGAATATGTAACATGTGCAATGATATATGTATCAAATGTTTTAAAGAATATAATTTATAGGGTAGGTGTTGCCTGCAAAGGAAGGGGAGGGGATGAAGATTAACCCTATATAATGCAGTGTGCAGAGAAGGGTGGCATGATTGACCCTGAGGAAGCCTTATCGGCGAAACCTAGGTCGGGCATTGGATTTGATGGACCTGATTTTATGATTTTAAGGCGTGTTATTCACGATTTTATTGTGCGTATAATAAGAGTTTCATTAACTCAACTTTGCGGCCCTTCACTATGTACCCGAAACTTTGATTCCGTAGGAAGGTTGCGTTGAGAAAAGGCTACTATCCGGCGGGACTCAGGTGTGCTGGTTGTGTCAAAGAAGATTGCAGCTTCTCTAGAGCTTGTGAACTGAGACGCATACCTGGCAGCGCGGCCACCTTTTGTATAAAGACTGATTCATTGTGATTTTACCTGCATCGCATGGAGGTCAGCGAAGCCGATTTGACATCAAGAAACGCAGTGGTGAACTTTTTATTTTTGTTTATTTTATTTCTTTAATCATTTTTGAAAGACTTTACACTGCCTGGCCCTGCCAATCGAACATCATGCCTGACCTTATCATTTAAAATGGAGAGGGAGCAGCAGTTGCAGAGAGAGCAGAGCCTGTAGGTGTAAAGGCAACGCCCCCGCTGCTCCTAGAGGCTCATTTGCATATATTAAAAGATCATTTTCAGCAATGCGGGCACATATCAACATGGGACCAACACAGATGCCTTCAGCTGCCAAGCAGCACATGTAACAGGTCATAGCTTCAAATCTGCTGACAGATGCACTTTAATCCTAAAAGCATCTAGTTTAATAAAGTAGCGATATAGCTATCTTGGCTTGCATAGCAGAAGTGTATGCACTGTGTTCTCTGAATAGTACAGCAGATGGCGCTGTCTCGCTAGACCTGTATAGATAGGTAGCCCAGCGTTTAGACTCGGCAATGAAAAATTACTGTATAAATGCATAACATCTATAAGGAAGAAATCAAATCTTACGACATCATGTGCAATAAACTCTTATAGTATAGGAGTCTGATGAGCAAAAATTGATGTGCATTTATAATTACGAAATTGCATAAACTGTATCTTCTCTGCTTTTCTCCCTGCAGACATGATGCTGTTTTTGGAACTAGAAATAAAGGTATAGTAAGAAGCAGATTTGTTGCCGAAAATTTGCAACAGAAAATAAGTTCCATGTTTCAGAATAGGGTTGTTACTGCAGCATGGGTTAGAATTCTGTAAACCCCCTTCAAATGAATGGGACAGTTGAAGAAATCATGTATGAACGTGACCATAACCTAAGGCTCTCTCTAACCATGAGCTATGGACATAAAACCAAAAAAGATGAATGTCCGCCTTTTAATGTCATAGTAGGGCTGACATTATTTTATTAACCCCTTAGTGACCACCAATATGCCTTTTTAAGATGGTCACTTCTTACAACAGCCCGGTCTAAGCACTGCATGGGTCCCCTGTGCAGCGGAGAGTGAGGGGCTCGGCTCTCGCATCAGAGCTGCGCTCCTGCGCTAACAGCCCGGGCTGGCAGGAATGCCAATAACCTCTTACATGCTGTGAGCGGTGACAGAGGGAGCTGACTCCCTCTGTCTCCCATCGGCACCCTGCAAATGTGGTCTCGGGGTGCCAACGTGTGTATAGGCAAGCTTGGACCTGGTGTAGATTGCCTGTTAAAGTCCCTTTGTGGGACTATTATGTGGTTAAAAAAATGTAAAAATAAATCAAATAAAAATATGCATTTTTCCATTGAAAATGCACTTTTCAATGAAAAAAAAAGAAAAAATAATGACCTGTAAATAAAAAATGCCAGAATTGCTAATTTATTCTCGGCACCAAAAACACTATTTGTTATTGTAACAAGCGATCACAAAGTGTTATGTACCCCGAAATTATACCAATGAAAACTAAAAGTCGTCTCACAAAAATCAAGCCCTCGCACAACTCCATAGGAAGAAAAATAAAAAAGTTATGGGTCTTGGGAAGGGGCGATGCAAAGGTGATGCAAAAAGATTTTCTTCTTTTTAAAAAAAAAAAAAAAAGGGGGTTTCATTGCACAAGTAGTAAAACAAGTAGTAAAACGTAAAAAATAAATAAATATTTTATTGGTATTGCTGTAATCGCCCTGACCCAGAGATTAGATATCTTGTTACTTATGCCAAAAACTTCATAATGTAAAAACTCAGTGGCAGTATTGCTGTTTTTTCCCCCATCTCCCTCCCAGAGGGAGTTAAT